>NC_060068.1:153616461-154240500 GCF_922984935.1 Meles meles
TGTTTTTCCTCGGCATGGTTTCCTTGACTATGGTGAAAAGGTCCGCACACAGGAGTTCATTCTCAAGGACTTTTGCCTTCCAGATGTTTCATAAACAAGCCTTCCCCTAACCGTCCCCATTCCCAGGGGTCAGGAGGGCCCAGATTCCATCTATTCACAATCTGTGCACGAAGTAAACAAATGCAAGTTTTATAGGGTGACTAATTCCATGAGCTGCCATGGGAAAACCCAAGAAGACAGGTCACGGCCATTCTTGCGCTTAATGAAATTGTGCACAACTGTGCCAAGTCGCTGAATTTTCATACGTTCTTCTAAAAACCCTATGGAGAATGCAGACCCTCGCCTAGGGCTCCCACCTGGCAGGCGATCAGCAGAGGGTAAGGGGTACAAACTCTGTGGTTGGAGAAAGCCACTCAAATCCTGCCTCTCCTACTTACCAGCTGCTATTGAACTTCTCTAAGTAATGAAAGGACTTATCCAAGAAGACTGTCAAGAAGATTAAATGAACCTATATCCTCGGCAGAGTGCCTGGCATCATGTAGTAAACACTTGGCATACTTTGGCCATTATTTAGGGAACTTACCCACATCACCGAGCCAGTAGACGACCCAGGTCACCTGCTTATTACTCTATACCCGTGTGCACCAGGACGGTACCCCTAGCCCCACAGTGAGTCAGCTCTTGAAATACAGTTCATCTGAACGAGTGAGATGGGCCACGAGGGTAATGTATATGTTGGATTTCAAAGGAAGAGAAAGAATGTAAAATATCTTACTGATCACACGTTGTGAGGATAATATTTTAGATTCAGAGGGTTAAAATATATGTTATTAAAATTAAATTAAAATTAAACACACCTTTTTCTTATTGTCTCTTTAATGCCACTATTAGAAAACTTCCAATTTCACATAGGGTTTGTATTAAATTTCTACTGGATAGCGCTGCTCTATAGGGCAATATCCCAGCAGGGAGAAGAGCACTCCAGGTAATAAGAACTCCAGAATGAAACTTGGGGGGGGTGCCTGAGTGGCTCAGTCAGTTAAGCTTCTGCCTTTGGCTCAGGTCATGGTCCCAGGGTCCTGGGACCGAGCCCCACATCGGGCTCCCTGATCAGGAAGAAGCCTGTTTCTTCCTCTCCCTCTGCTTGTGCTCTCTCTCTGTCTCTGTCAAATAAATAAATAAATAATTTTTAAAAAAGAAAAAAACTTGGAAATGATGGTACATGGCTGTGGGATGGTCTCCAGGGTCTAATCGAGCGGGTGTTTTGTTATCACAGCTAAGAATAGCTACATTTGTCAAGTGCTTGTAAAGAACCAATCTTGTTCATAGTATCTATGCAGGAGATACTAATATTAAACACCTCTCTCTTCTTATTTTTACAGAGGAAACTGAGGCATTAAGTGAGTAAGTAACTTGCCCAAGTTCACACAGCTGATAAATGGTGAGGTCAACATGGGCAGAGAGGGAAAGGCTGGATTAAGAAGATCCTTGATACTGGATGAAAACTAAAGGCTGGTGCAGCCACTCTAGAAAACAGCATGGAGGTTCCTTAAAAAATTAAAAACAGAGCTACCCTATGACCCAGCAATTGCACTACTGGTTATTTACCCCAAAGATACAAATGTAGTGATCCAAAAGGGCATATGCACCCCAATGTTTACAGCAGCAATATTCACAATAGCCAAACTGTGAAAAGAGCTGAGATGTCCATCAACAGATGAATGGATAAAGAAGATGTAAGATATACACACATACACACGCACATGCACATATCATATATATATGATATATAATGATATATATATTATATATCAATCATATGACATGATATATAATATATATAATATATAGATATTATATATCGTATATCAATCATATGACATATGATATATATCATATGGCATATGATATGATATATATATGATGGAATATTACACAGCCATCAAAAAATGAAATCTTGCCATTTACAACAATGTGGATGAAACTGGAGGGCATTATGTTAAGTGAAATAAGTCAATCAGAGAAAGACAATTATCATATGATCTCACTGATATGAGGAATTTGAGAAACAAGACAGAGGATTATAGTGGAAAGAAAGGGAAAATGAAAGAAGACAAAACCAGAGAGGAAGATAAACCATAAGAGACTCTCAGTCTCTGGAAACAAAATGAGGGTTCCTAGAGGGGAGGGGAGTGGGAGGGATGGGGTGGCGGGGTGATGGACACTGGGGACAGTATGTGCTATGGGGAGCCCTGTGAATTGTGGAAGACTGATGAATCACAGACCTGTACCCCTGAAACGAATAATACATTATATGTTAATTAAAAAAAAAAAAAAGGGAAAGAAGACTTGGGGCAATTGTGGTTAGGAGGCTATTCTCCATCCTTTAGCTTGCTTCCTGACCACTCCTCAGCTGTTCGATCGTTAAATGCCTCTGCTCACAGATATTTAAGGGAAGGCAGAAAGCAAAAAAGAGTGATGTTTATCCTTCATGAACAACTTAGCAGGCAAGGAAGCAAGACTTATTTTGCTGAAAGGAGACGCCTGGATGATCCATGGATCTCTCGAATATGTGCTTGCCTCATTTCTCACTGGCAGGAATTAAAAGCCAAATGGAGTCCTTAAGCCCCATCAAAGATGTTTCCTCAAGCTCACCACGCAAACAAGGAAGTCTGTGGGGCCCACATCCCATAAGAATTCATCTGTTTGGAGAAGCAGCGGTCATGGGGCGTGCTCACTGGAGGAAGCAGGGCTCATTTCTCTTTCTTGATATCCTTTCCCTAAAGATGGACTTCTTGTATAAACTAACTCTGTCATCAAAGAGAAAATCTCAGTGAGTGGACGGAAGCACATTTACAAACTCAAATTAGAACAAAATCACATCACAGAGGAAAGCCACCAGGGATACCTAAAAGTTGAGAGAAAAGATGTGATCTTTAGCTAAAACGTTCCTGTTCTTTGCTAAGCTTTCCGGTGGCATTTATAGAGGAAATGACATGTACCTGCTCTCAGAATGTGCTACTGTTTACCCAGGACGGCCTGCAAATATCTGCTACAATCTTCAGGTGGAAATGACAGGTAGAATTATTGTATTTGCTCATTTAATGCAGGAAAGCTATCTTTTCAGAGAAGAAGAGATTGAAATCATTAACATTTAATTCATGATGTCAAGTGAGAGAGCAAAGCTCATGCGGATTGAATACCCGTCCCAAACCTTTAACATTTTGCCTCTGATTTTGTCACAGTTTACATTTAAATGTTTTTAGAGTCTCTTCAGGTACAAAAGTGCAAAGTGAAGTTGAGAGAGAGATAACCAGGCCAAAGGATTGTGTTAGAGCACCTCAAACAACAGCTTTAGCTTTCTCCACTGAAGAAGATCATTCTGTTCTGACTACAAAGTGGCTAGTCAAATCCTCATAACCACACTGGCCTGCCAACTTCCCCATCAGCAAAAAGGCATGTGGCCGGGGAGTAAACCCGGAATGTGCTGCCATCCCAGGCAAAAATGGGCAATCACCAGCCTGGTGGGCACTTTAAACACTTTTCCACATAATAGGATAGGGTTGGGTTGGGCTTCCCACATCCCAGGAGATCAAATGCCTTTGAAAGGTGTTTCAGCAGTGGAAGGAGGGTCTGATGGGGCAGATACACTGCAGTCAGCAAAACCCCATTACTTGACACAAGTCATTGAGACTCACTGGTTCATTCTCATGGGAAGAAGCTCCACCGGTGATGTTAGCATCCAGCCTGGTTATCAGATAACTTACAGATCAGCTGGTCCAGATGTCTGAGGGTTCTCAGAAATTACATGCAAGATTTTACGTGTGAGCATCATTTCCGTTCCTACGTAAAGTATCCTTAGCTTCTTATCAGTTTCTCAAAGATAATCATGACCCCCAATCTTTAAGAGTCCCTGATCTAGTCCAGCCTCTCATTCTACCCATGTGAACACTGAAAAAAGGTAATTTATCTGAAGTCATAGAACCACTGGGTGGTATATTTTTCTGTCTTATTTCCTTTTTTGTGGCATTTTGACTACCTTGCCTATTGCCAATTTCATCTAATGTGGACATTCATTTTTCTTGGTACCATCAAACCCAGCAGGTGGCTGCCTTGGGCTACTCAACTGGGATATGATGAATTCTCATCAGGGCATCCATGACAGAAGCTATATTCTAGGAGGCTCCAAGGAACTATAAAGTCAGTTCCATTCTTAGGGAGTTTATAACGTAATTGGGAAATATTATATCAAGGATCAGTAAGAAGCCAGTGCAAAATAGCATATTTCAAGTGTTATACAACTGACCCTTGAACAACATGGGGGGTGAGGGGTGATATCCTTGTGCAGCTAAAAATCCATGGGTAACTCTTGACTCCCCAAAAGCTTAACAGCCTACTACTGACCTTATCAACAGCTTTAAGTCAATTAACATATATCATGTATGTTCCATAGTACTAAACTCTCTATTTTATAATAAAGTAAGTTAGAGAATAGATAATGTTATTAAGAAAATTATAAGGAAAATACATTTACAGTACTGTATTTATCATAAAAAGAACAGAAGTGGACCTACGAAGCTCAAACCCATGTTGTTCAAGGGTCAACTGTATTTGAATGGCTCAGTGTGAACTGGAATGCTGGGGAAGGTCAAGGAGACCAGGAAGAAGTCTAGTTAGATTTCAGATGTATTTGGGTTTTGACCACTGAAAAGGAATAGAGTACCTGTGTATGGAGAAGAGACAAGAACAACATGAGTTCGCTGTGTGATCTGACCACATTAAGCACTAGCTACATGGAAAATATAGTGTGGACTATCCAAAGACAATACAGGTCCTGGAAATGAGTGATCAATGAATCTATCTAAAAGATGGGTATAACATAAAAACACTAGCTGTAAGTAGGGAAGTGACTTTATGACACTCCTGTGCATATCACACTTAGTCAAAGCTTTCCTTATCAACCTCTACTTAACCAACTGGTCAAATTAACCAATGATCTTCACTTGTTCCCTCTAATTCAGCTAGTGGCTTGTCAAGAGTCAGTTGTGTTCATTCCTAAATTTCTTTATGACTTTAATGTTTGTTATTTAATTATATAAACTCATGAATATGAGTAAAAAAAAGAGAAGTGAAAGCTATGTTAAATGTTTTTGAAAGACTTGAAAAAGCTGAACATAATGTTTTTGAAAGACTTGAAAAAGCCTTTGATGTGGTGTGTATGTGTGTGTGTATTTAATTATATGTAATGAAATATTATTCAGACACGAGAAGAAAATTCTGCCATTTTCAGGAGCACAGATAAAATGAGGACATTATGTTAAGCGAAAACAGGCAGACAAAGACAAATACTGTATGATTTCACGTTCATATATGGACTCTAGAAAAGTTGAACTCAAAGAAGCAGAGAATTGAATGTTGGTGGCCAAGGACTGGAGAATGTAGGACGTATAAGAGATTGGTCAAAGAGTATAAACTGTCAGATTTAAGATGAATAGTTCTGGGGATCTAATGTACATTGTGGTGATTATAGTTAATAATAATGTATCATATTCTTGAAATTTGCCAGGAAAGTCGCTCTTAAGTGTTCTCAACACATGCATGCACACACATAAGGGTAACTATGTGAAATAATGGATGTATTAATTAACTTGATTGTGGCTATCATTACACAAATGTGTACATATATTAAATCGTATTATACACCTTTAAGAAACCACATTGTACGATCTAAATCTGTACAATTTCTATTAGTACCTCAACTAAATCATACCTCAACAAAAGTAAGAAGAAAATCTAAAATAACCAGAAGAACTTTAGGAAATGCAAATAGTTGCCTGGGAAGTGGCCTTACAAATAAGATGCATGACAGAATAAAAATTCAAAATGATCTCCATATACAGAAACACCAGGGAAAAGCCAGTTCAAATGGTAAATGTAAAATCTTATATTACATTTGGCTTTTTTTGTTTTGTTTTGTTTTTTTAAGCTAACGGGACAGATATAAAGAGAGAAAACCAGATGTGGCAAAAATCCATGGGGAAGGCAGGGGGCATAAAACTGGACTTTAAAAATTGGTCACACACTCAATATGAATTCTCTGGGCAAGGTGCTGTTGAATGGCCCCATGCCCATACCCTGGGGAGATGTAGTATTCTAGGCTGATCACTTGCCAGGAGGTGATCTGGACTCTTCTCCACTTGACACAGAGTTCAAAGGGCTGGTATTGCTTGGCTCCAGACAGTGAGCATCGGACCGTGTCTTTCATGTGTGCCAAATGGAGATGGTAAAGCCACCTACGTGTTGTCCATAGTGGACTAGGCGGTCTGGTGGTTCCTTACAGGGAAGCCAGTGGCAGCACTCGTCCCTCGACATTAAGGGAAACCCTTCCTTGATGGCACTTAGGAATGGTTGACAATGAAGCCAGCTGCCTTAAAACGGTTCAGCTCTGCATCAATGGCTATACTGAAGTGAAGCTGGATGACCACCAGGGATGGAACAGAGGCTTTCTGAACAGGAGAGCACGTTGACTTTATTCACTAACTCTAACAGATTTACAGTAACAAATACGTCTACACACAGTAACCCAGTATAACCATAATAGAGGTATGTATGCATAAGACTTGCATATGAGTACAAAACTAAAAAAAAAAATTTCAAGGAAAAATATTTATCCTTATTCTATTCACTTTGCTCGTTTCTTTCGCTTCTTTTCCTTTTTTTTTCTCTTCCCCAGCTGGTAAGAACCCACTAAGTCGATCTCACCACCCACTGAATTGTCATGAACCCGTAATCTGAAAAACACTGGAATCGAAGTAGTTTTCTTTTTTCCTAGAACAGTTAAGTTGGAGCTTTCAACTCTAAAATTCTAAGAATAAAGAAAGCACATCTGGTCAGCCACGGAGAGAAATCTATGGCTTACTGCGTCATACAAAGTGGCAAACGAAGGCGGTCTCACTCAAAACATGCTCCGGATACATCATGCTCTCAGGCACTGTCTTTCAGTCTTTGAATGAGCCACGTAAGACACACACGGGACACTGTGACCCAGGACACAGCACGCATACGCACACACCCACAACGGAAACATACGTCTCATAAAATAATCCCTAGTTTCACTATGTGTGATATTTTCTGATACCCTTCTTCTGTTCTAATTCACTTTCGAAAAACTCTCCCTCGTGCCTCCTCACCTGGTCTCACTACCTCCTAATCAGTAACTAGTCCCAGTTTGAGAACCCTTTCTCTAGTCTATGACCATACCACCCTGAACGCGCCCGATCTCGTCTGATCTCGGAAGCTAAGCAGGGTCGGGCCTGGTTAGTACTTGGATGGGAGAACCCTTTCTCTAGAAAGCTGGAGCCGGGCTGAGGAAGGAAGTGCAAACATCAGACACTAACTAGGAAACTGGGCTAAGAATGGTTAAACTAGGGAAATACTTTTGAGAATGGAATTCATTGGTGCAGAAAGTGGTCCTCCAGGGGATTCGGCAGAACATCCAGAATGGCCTTGACAGTAGAGGCCACTGGACTGGTCTGAGAGGGAGTGGACCAAAAGCCTAATTATAGTACGCTGGAGATACGTGAGGCCTCCTTCCCTCAGCATCCGACCTATCATCCCACGGTTTAATGTTTTCGGGAGAACCTTAGATGACTGGGAGGCTCCTTTCCTAAATATTTTCCTTCATGTTACTCCTTCTAAGCATCATCTCAGAAACAGAACTACTCTGCTCAGGTCTCTCCCATGCCTTAAATATTACACTGATTATACCACCTTCTCATTTTATATATATATCCTTCGTACTAGGCTGTGAGCTCATTAGGCATGCTGATTGTGTTGCTCATCTCTGTGTTCCTGGGAAAGTCTGGGCGATCTTTCAAAAATGCAAATACTATCAGTCTCTCTCCTGCTTAACACTCTCCATAGCTCCCTATTTCCTTTAGGACAAATGTGAGCTCTGTTATTACGCCTTTCTTGCTCATAGTCTGACTCTTTCTTGCTTGTGGCAAGGTATTATGCCTCTACTCATCTAGTCTTATCTCTTGCCTCATAGAACTTAAGACTTTCTAAGCAATCCCAGGAATATTTTCCTCTTGCCTCCAAGCCATCACTCAAGTAGTTTCTTGTGTCTTGATTCTTTTCATGCTGTGTCTTCCCTCTCTTTTTCCTGGTTATCACCAAAGTGTCCTTCTTAGCTTCTGTAAGAAGCCTTCCCAGACTCCTTCAAAACTGTGTCAGATGTCAAGCTGGTATTCCTCTAGGCCCCTGGTCCCTACCCCTGCCTGTACCACTCACCGCTTGAGACTACACCCTCCTCTGCCTTCCCCACTGGATTGTCGAAGCAGGGACCGAACTGTTTGACCCCTAAATCTCTTGTATGTGCTTTGCACAAAGAAGATATTCAATATGTGCATGTCTGGATGAACACAGGCACACACCAGGTATCTGATAATGGTTGGGTAAGATGAATTGAAACAGCTTCAAAATTTGACCTTAAGAATAACATGATGTCCTAAATCAGGGGGTGGAAAGCTTCAGCCTGTTGCCCATTTTTGTAAATAAAGTTTTTTGGGGACACAATCATGACCATTTGTTTAGGTCTTGTCTATAACTGCCTTCTTGCTATGGTGGCAGAACTGAGTGTTGAGACAGAGACCATAGAGCTGGGAAAACGCAAAATACTTACTATTTGACCCTAAGAAAAAAAGTTTGCCAACCCCTGATCAGAGACAACAGTCTTTACCTTTGTGCCACTTACTGTCTGAGGAAGACTTATAAACCCGTCTCAGAATAACATTTTTAACTGCATCAAACAAAATACTTAGGATCAAAAAAGATACCAATTATATTGAAAACACAGATCTAAACAATAAATATTATGATTATGATAATAAGACACACATCTTTATTAATACATTAAGTAACGATACCTAGCAATGCACTTAGTAAGTACAATTATTTCAAAGTAGTGATCAGCATGACTGGAACCCTGAGATATGTATAACAGTTGTAATGGGATAAGAACATACTTGTGATTCCAACAGTGACAGAGCCACAGAAATTGCTAATACTACTGTGCTCTGTTGACCACAATTCATATTGGAAGGGAACATTCAATTTCAGTTGATAAGCTAAGAATGTAATTTTTGTCCAACCAAAGTCCAAGGACCCCTTGAATTCTCTTCATGGGCCCCTTGGGAATCTACACACTGCAGATGAAGAGAAGAGACATGATCCCACAGATTATCCAGGGCAAACACAAGAGGGGAAAAGAAAACCTCACACATGGAAGAGCCTCTGATTCTCTGTCCATTTCACAGACTGGTTTTATGCAGGATTTGCTCCGTACTAAAATGAATTGCCGAGGAAAGTGAAAAACCACTAAGTAGTCACAGATAAAAAAATAAATAAAAAGATGCATTATTTGACCTTCAGCTTCAGCCTTCTTCCTTTATTTATGAATTGGTTCAACCCAACCAAACGACAAACAGATGGATAGAATGGGGTGATGATAAACTCAGCTGGCAATGTGTCCCAAGCAGGACAACTGGAGAGCACACTTTCATTGACAGTTTACAAATGGTTCCCAATGCGGTTGCACAAGAACTCAGTTTATGTGACCTCCCATCAATCTGACCAGGGATTACATCAGGGTAACTCATGGTAGGAAGGATGGAATCCTTAAGGGATCAAATCATAAAACTGTAGGTCAGACCTCTGCAAAAACATTCAGGACCATCTTTCCCTTTGAGCCTACGTGGAGGAGCTTGCTGGCTTCCAGAATGGCTGGGATCAGGCGTTAGTCTGGAAGGTGGTTCTAAGATCTTGGTGGAAACTAAAGATAAGAAAAGGGAATTTTTTTGTGAAGTGCCATTTGTTAATATGAAATCTCAGCTGACATCAAGCAAGTCCATTCTTGCTTATTTCTAATTCTGGTGGTGGTGGTAAGGAAGGCTTATACTTAAATGGCACAACTTCCTAAACACTTCTTGAAAGGAAAGTAAGATTTCTCGTTTTTTCTTCCCCGTTATTCCCCAAATTAATTAACTGTATAAGAACAATTCTTTAAATATTTTAAGCTCTGTGCTTTTGGGGGCAGGAAAACCAACACAGGGCTACATCACTGTTAAATATTGTAGCCATTTGCCCAATTACTGCTATAAATTCTAGTAAAATGCTATGAAAAAAGTTGGCAATTCATTTACATATTATGAAGAGCTCCAAAACACAAGTTATAATTCAGTATGAAATAATAGAACAAGGGGAATTTCCACGTTAGTTTTATAGTATGTATTATTTGAAGCGTTGCCATATACCAATACTCCTTTAGTGACAAGAAAACAAAAGCAATAGATAACTTGGGATGGGGGGAGAGGAGAGAGATGTACGGTCAGGCTCATGTTGAGTTTTGCCTGGCTTACACTACTGTAGTTAGTAAGGTGTGTTGTGGCCTCTGAGATTAGTGGTAAAGGATTCATTGATCCCCTGTCTCCAGTTCATGTGTCAATACATTTCCATTTCCACGTGGCTTAGGGCAAAGAACCAACATTTATTTAAAAAAAAAATACCTTCCATAAGCTACCTTTCTATGTGCCGCACCAAAAACTTTTCATCCTCCCAAGCCTCTCCCGGTAGCCACTGTCATTATCCATGTTTTATAGTGGCTGAAAGTAGGGCTCAGAGAGCTTGAGGAACATGTGCAACATTCCAGCTAGTTTGGGTATCCTCTAAATGCAATCCCGTAACTGCTGTGTCCAAATGTTCACCAGCACCTATGCGACGCGTGGTGTGTTCACCCCAGGTTAGGTGCTAAGTTCTACAAAGGGGAGCAAGTCAAGATGTTGCCCTCATGTCCTACCGAGAAGGATAGACCTTGGGCAAGTAATTAACTACAAGTGTGCTGAGTGTCGCAAGGAAATGTTACAGGTGTACCTAACCCTGTCTGGGGAGGGGGCAGGGGTTCAAGGAAGGCTTCCTGGAGGAGGTGGTACTTCAGCAGTGTTCCTGAAGGATGAATAAGAGTTAGTCAGGTAAAGGGGCAGAAGAACTACCCTGGCAGAGAATGACAAACGTAAAGACTTCTAACCAGGAAAGAACAGGGATCTATACAAAAGCAGAAGATACCTATCTCCAAAGCCATAATAACAATGGTTCACACTGACAGAGCACTTTCGTGTGCCTGGACCTGTTCTGTACATTTCGTGAGCATCAATGCATTTAATCTCACAACTCCAGAGGCAAAGAGAAGTTAAATAATCCACTTAAGCTGACACAGCTTGGAAGTGGTCAGGGGGGAGGGTTGGACCAGGGATCTCGCTCCAGAGCTGATGCAGTACTCATCTTCGTCATGAGAACAGCGGTCACAGTCACTGGGATTCAGAGGGCAGATGGTCCGGCCTGATTTTACACATAAGGAAGCTAAGAAATGAAATTGAGCATTGTGCCCAAGTTTAGAGGCCAGCTCCAAGCTGTGTCCTCTGATCCCACATCTGAACAAATTCTAACTTGAAAGATGAAACCAAGAATTGGATACTAAGTCTCAATTCTTTCTTTATTAAGTTTTTAATTTCAATATAGTTACCATACCGTGTTATATTAGTTTCAGGTATACAATATAGTGATTCAACATGTCCATACAAGAACCAGTGCTCATCACAACAGGTGCATGCCTTAATCCCCATCACCTGTTTCACCCATCCCCCGAGCCACCCACCTCCCCTCTGGTAACCAAGAGTTTTTTCTCTAAAGTCTCAATTCTAAATGAGAAACTTTAACCTTTGGAGTCTGTGACCTTGACCATGAGTCAAATCACATCATCCCTTAAAACTACTCAAGGAAAATCCATAATCCATTCAGTTTCTATTCTGAATCCCAGATTTCATCTTCATTTTAGTAACAGCCTTTACAAGGTAACTTCCTGTGAGCAAACTAATTAAATTCATTTGTTACTTGCAGATTAAGGAAGAGTTTTTGATGGGATGGAAAGACAGATGACTTTGACAAAAATATCAATTTGTGAAATAATTTTTAAAATCCATCCAAGTGTGTATGACCTTAAGATTCTCAAGAAAAACCAATCTGTAGGCACTGCGATCAGCTTGGAAGCAGCCCTGTGTGAAGATGAATTTTGCAAGTCTTATTATGGAAGGCATCTGCAACAGAGCAGGGAATTACTTAAGTAGAAAGGTGTGAAAGGGAAAAGAGGAAACACACTGCTTTTTCTCCTTTATTAGTATAACTGTCTTGGGCTCAGACTGAGATCAACACTTCTTGACCAATGTCCTTAATACATACATAGAATATTTTGAACTTTCACATGGACTCCAAATAAGCCAGTGGTGACTTTTTTATTAAAAAGAGCCACTATCACTCATATGTGGAATTTAAGAAACAAAACAAATGAGCGAAGGGGGAGTAAAGAGAGAGAGAGGGGCAGACCAAGAAACAGACTCTTAACTGTAGAAAACTGATAGCTGCCAAAGGGGAGGTTGGTGGGGGGCTGGGTCAATGGTTGACAGGGATAAAGGAGGGCACCTGTGATGAGCACGGGGTGATGTACGGAAGTGCTGATTCACTATACTGTACACCTGAAATGAACAGTACACTCATGTTAATGAATTGGAATTTGAATAAAAACTAAAAAAAAAATAACAGCCACTGAAAGCTTTATCTACCCTTTCCAGCAACTGTCAATGCAAAGCTCGAATAATTTTAACCCATCATGTCACACATACAGAAAAACTATACTTAAGTTAAATGAAAACTTTTACCCACCTGACAGACAGCATACGTGGGGCATGGCACCCCAATTGGAACATCAGAGATAAAGAATATTTTTCCAGGCCTTTCGTTTTCATTGCCACCATAGTATATATTTTTTGCTTATGAGAAAGGCACTTACCCAGGGGAAATTCTTAGGCAGAAGGAGAAAAGTTTCTCAGATATTTATAGCCAAAATATTTCAAAACATAGGTAGCTATATTTATGCTTGGTTCTTATTTTAATAAACAGTAAGTATTGCTGCCCCCAAAGAAATTTTCAGTATCACTTTAGAAAAAAAAAAAAAATTCTCCTTCACCTCAAATGCAGGACTTTTTTGTTTTAAAAAACATAAAAGTTGTAAAAACACTGCAAAATGTCTTACAGCATACAGGCTTACTAGAATCTGCCTCTTCAAATGTTTTCTACACTGATGAAATATTTTACAAATCTACTCTTAGCGAGGAAGTGAAAAAATAACCCTCAGGCCAACTTCGGGGGAGATCAGAAGATTATGTTCATCTAAAGCTTCATCCTCCCTGAGCCAGAGACCAAGTCACTGAGAGCACGCTTCAGGGGGTCACCCTATGGATGTCCTCCATTTTTAAGGAGGCAGAAGTTGGATGAGAAATAAGAAATTTGCTTGGTCTTAAGCCTATGATTCAAGGGAGCACCATAAATACATAATGTCCACTTGAAATATCACCAAAACTAGCAAAGGTGCAGTCAGAACCCCCATACTCTGGCCCAGTATAATTTCTGCGGTTAATCTTTTATCAGCCAGTTAAATGCCTCTTTAAAAGCTTTTCAACAATTTCTTAACAATGCCTTTGACATCATCATCCTCACTGAATAAGAAGAACAACCGATGTATAAGCGCCTACCAAGGCAGAGAGAGGAAGGAGAAGCTCATCTTCCAGAGACAGGACTTACAGGAGAACTGAAATCTGAGGATAACTTCCGGCAGGAACCTGATTTCTACAGTTTCTGAGCCTTGGTTCCCAAAGGCCTGTCTCTTGGCTACAACAAGAAACTTTCAGCTCAAAGGCCTGTCCCAGGTGTTTGTGCACAAGGGGAGGTATCTGGGCAAAAGGAACTGAAATGTTAACATGAAGCAAATCTTTCTGGGGAAAATAGAATAATGACTAAAGACCCCCAAAAGCTTTTCATACTAATTGCAGTGTCTGATTTAGAGCTCACAAAGCTCTCTCTAAAGATATCCATGAGCACTCACTGGAATGGGATAGGCTCTGAGATGTTTACAAGTGAATATGGGGATTTATTCTGTGGCCAAACATTAAATACCACAAGTTGTGAAAGCTTTCATTCTGGAACAACAGCAAACAGCAGCCTAAGATGAGGCTTCACCGTTCCTTCCCAGCAGGTCTCTGGGAGGGCTGAGCCTATGCGCCTACCACCTCAGAAGGCGGATCACAGATGTGAAAGGGACATGTAGGGTTTCACAAAAAGAGCACTGGGCTGGAAGTCAGGAGATTTCTGATTGTGTTTCTGTCCCCAACCAGTCATTTTTACCTTGGCAAAGCAATTTAAGCACTTGAGCCTCAATTTCTTTCTTTGTAAAAGGGAAATCATGGTGTGGAGGGAAGAAAATGAATAGCCATTAAATGTCTATGATGTAGAAACACTTTGTAAAGACTGTAGCCAACAATTCTACAATGAGGGTTATAGCAGCTTGCTATTACAGAGGAGGACATGGAGGTTCTGAGGTAAAATCATTTGACCAGAGTCAAAAATTCTGGAAGAGATAATAGAGGCAGAAATCTTAGCATGGAGGCTGGATACAAGGGGCAGGAGCTCTCCCCATTCCACCATGTCCCTTCCATTTGGAACTCCAAAATGTCCAAGAACTCTAAATTCAAAGTTAGTTTTCCAGAACACTGTAAAGTTATATTTGTCAAGATAATTTTCTTTTTTAAAAATTAGCAGGTTGAAGTTAAAAAAAAAAAAATTAGCAGGTTGTTAGAATGGTATATAATTTTTAAATGTCGATACTTAAAAATCTAGGACCTAAACCCTCAAACGTTAGAGACTGTTCTGAATACTAAAGTGCATTTTTCTTGGTGAAGAAGGAGAATTATTAAATGTGGTTACGTAAGACCCCTATACACTATACAGCCTCATAGGTTTTAACATCTACAAAGCTCTTTCTCCTATGAGATTGCAGCCAAGCCTCCCGGCCACACACTGTAAGGCTGGAAGGTTATGACCCATATACTGCAGATAAGGACTGGAGGTCAGTGCTTGGGGGGCCCACATCACCTCCCTTCGTCCCACTTCTGGTTTCAGCAGCAGCTGCCATGTGGACCTGTCCTTTGGACAGGCAAGTCTGAGAGGAATTCTGCATACTTCAGGAAGAGTTCAGTGAAATCAAGCCCCCATGGAAGAAGACCCTGCGGCCTGCAGAAGTGACTTCAGGGACACAGTTATACATCCTCCTCCTTCCCTGTCTCCCTCTCCCCACCTTCTCATTCTTGCTTCCAAATAAAATAACCAATGTGCTCTCGAGCTCCTGTATCTGGTCAGCCTGTGGGGGGACCCCAAACTCTGAGAGGCGCTGAGGTTTCAGGACAGGAAGTCAGTTTACACCTGGCTTCCAGGCTGGCAAGTGATGGCAAAAGAGCTTTCTTCCAGTTCTTCTGGTTCTAAACTCAATGAATCCCTTTCATCGTCCACATTCAGTAGGGCACACGGGTTAAGAAACTTCAATTTCTACCTTTTTTTTTTTTAATTAATTTATTTATTTTTATTTGCTTATTTACAGCATAACAGTGTTCATTGTTTTGGCATCACACCCAGTGCTCCATGCAGTACGTGCCCTCCCTATTACCCACCACCTGGTTCAATTTCTACCTTTTGCCAATATGTCAGACTTAAAACCAGTTTTCAAAATACATGGTTTAGTACAACATTAAAAATAAATGATAACCATCATCTTTGCTGGGCGTTACATAGATGGTCTGCTGGGCTACCATGAAAAATTTTGCATTTCCCCAAATTTCAAAGTATTACATTTTGCTTTGCTGGTGGTAGACAAGTGCATTAGAAATGTTAAGTTCCCCTCAGAGTTTTAAGAATGAGCAAGCTGAAGTTTTAGGACTCTCAGTGTTTCATGTTTAACTACTACCAGAAACAGGATTAGAATCTTTTCTATCCCAGGCACACTCCAGCTTTGCCTACCAAATTTGTTCGGTAGAGGGCTGGTAGATAATCCTGAATAATGAGCATCGGTCTGGCGCTTTCCAGTGGGCATCCTCCCCCCCGCCCCATTTTCCCAGCATCTGCTTTGCCCCTTTTACATTAATAGCACCACAATTTTCCTTGGAGGAACCAACCCTTCTGAACTCTCTTAATCCATGTACTTTGGTGTAAATGACCCACTGGGCCCTAGTTCCAGAGCTCAGAATATGAGCAAAGGCCTGATCAATTAGTATAGCCTCTTCCCTGGCCACAGTGGTTGGCTCAGAGAGAAGGAACCCAAGGCTGGCCAGTTAGAGTGGACACTGAGACTCCAATGGGTCCACTGAGAAATGGCCACTCTTTTCCAGTGGGGAGTTACGCTAGAGGATGGCAAGTCTTTGGGGTCTGGCAGCCATCTTGCCACCACACCAGAAAAGCCTACTTGAAAATGCAGCCAATAAAGGTGAAAGCATAGCACAGAGATAGATGGAGACAAACGGCTGCTTTGGCACATATCAGATCCTCCCTGAACCTAGATTTGCCACTGGACTTGAGAGTCCCAGCAGTCACTACATTCCTGCCTTATCTTCCAGGCTTCCACCACCTGCTACTCAACAAGTCCTGCCTGAAACGAGCTCTGTCCTCATGCATTAAAGGGGCTCAGAGCAGCACTTCTCTGCAGAAACAAGGATCTATTTTCCACCATGGATGAGAAGGCTAGGAAGTCAAGCCACAGAGCAGGGCTAATCAAAATCTTGGCAGAATCAGTTGGTCCCAGCTTCAGACAGTCTCGGGAATGAGGTGCTGAACTAGTCTCTTTATGGGTCCATGAAGAAGCAGGTCTTAGACAACCACTACCACCTTTAATGGAGGGAACACTAATTCCCCACATCTGTGTGCAACTGCCAGCTGCTTTGGTTCACACTCCAACTCAGGTGGAGCTCAGAGGAAGGGCCTTAGATTAGGAACTCCTTTTGCTTGGTGTGTGCATGTATGTGTGTGAATGGGGGGGGTGCATGTGTGCCTTGTTTTTGTTTTTGTTTGTTTATTTTTGCTTACAATTACATAGCGGCATTGAGAATCCATGTTTTTCTGTCTGTAAGATTTTGGAAGAATTCCTCATTACTCTTCTACCCTCTGATAAGCTAAGTAACAAGAACTAGAGAGGTGGGTAAGAGAAAAAAGTGGAAACCAAACCAAGACACCTGCCTCACAGCATTAAGGATGTGGAGGAAACAATGACTTATATTTGTTTTTCTCCCCTTCCTCAAGAAAAATCACCATCAAATATTTAAACTTCAGATATAATGTTCCAAAGCCAGGGAGGCAAGTTTCAAGCTTGAAATGTGGGCAGGTGTGTTGGCAATGATGCCTGGGGAGTTTTCAGAGCCTAGGATAGTCCTGACGGTAGAGGGGAGATGAGGAAGATGTAGGGTGAGCACTGGGTTTACCAGATGACCCGGGTCTGAAGAGGTGTAAACAGAGTATAAAAGTATAAATGTAGGTCTTCAAGCCTTTGGCTTCTCTTAAATGCACGTGCAGTGGAGACAACTCTCCACATAGTATTCTGTCATGTTTGGAACACATGAGGTCAATACATGCTGTTTTTGAGTGTGACACACAAACTTACCTGATGAATTCCACAGAATAGTACTGAATCGGGGAGCTTCCTTCACTCCTTCCAGGTTTCCAAGACAGGGCCACCTCAGAATCTGAGACCACAGTGACGTGTGGCTGCTGGGGCGCTGTCGGAGGCAGGCAGGTATCTATGTGGGACAGCAAACACTTAGAGTTGACTGTGGTCTTTGCTGCTGAAGATGTTTAATATATAAAAAGCACATGTGCTTCCTACAGTTTAAACATCTCTATTCAGTATGGACATTGGGGAGGGTATGTGTTATGGTGAGTGCTGTGAAGTGTGTAAACCTGGCGATTCACAGACCTGTACCCTGGGGCTAATAATACATTATATGTTAATAAAAAATTAAAAATTAAAAAAACGAAAACAGAAACATCTCTATTCAGAACAGCCTCCAAATCCAAGCCAAACGAACACAGAAAAATAATCACAACTGAAAATACCATGTAAAGTTTGAAATGAGAACAGGGCTTCCCTCCTTCCCTCAATGCCCTGGCTGAAATCTAACTAAATTAAGACCACACAGTCAGCTCTGGGACACACAATAGTGCATACCCTTTAAAATCCTCAACTACACGCCCACCTCCTAGTAACCTTCCATCTTTGTTTGCATGTTGGAATGGACACTCGCAAGGAAAACGAAATACATAACATTACTGTCACTCAAGTTCAATTTTGTGTGCACGTGTGTGTGTGTGCATACGTGAGTGCACATGCGTGTGTGTGCTTATGTTGCCCCAACCATCAGAACGCATACCAATGGTAGGATGTTTGGGACATGCCCTCCCACCCTCATGTGTAAAGATGTAAGAATCACCCACAATCTTATCGCCCCAAGGAAACTGCTCTTACTATTTTCATATCCAGACTTTCACATCTCCTAGCCTTTACTTATACTATTGCTTATGCCAGAAACATTTTTTCTTGCTGTCTCTCCTAGAGGAATCCTATGTAGTTTTCAAACTTTGGGCCAAAAATATGGATCTTTCTAGAATCTTCCCTCAGACTTGAGGGTGGAGGAGGTCTCCCTCCTGAATGCTCCAGAGCCTGCTCAGATGGCCTGGAGCTGCTCACCTACCATCTGCTTCTCCCTCCACAATAAGCTTGTGAACGGTGATGATGGAGCCACCTCTGTCCCCTGGTGCCCAGCAAAGCACCACCTTAATGAGCCTTTGTTGGGTTCCCTTTGCCTATAAAATCTCCTCTCCCACTCTCCTTCCTCCCCTTCCTGATTCCCCCTTACTGGTCAGTCATTTTCCCAGGGAATTCTCACCTCACCCCTGCATGGGATCTCCTTTTACATGTTCTTACAGCACTAAATAGCATTTACCACCATCCATGACTACACCTTAACTAGGTAATGTCTTGACCCACCCCACTAAGTTTTGAGAGGACAAAGGCTATGCCCCTTTTGGTTCATCACCAGAGCCTTGCCCAGTGCCTGGCACATAGTAGGTCCTCACTGGTATACACTGAATGAAGGGATGAGTGAATAGCAGCCATTGCTTTTCTACACTTAATGAATTAAACCCATTTTACCTTGGGGCAAAGTGGTAACATGCTGAGGAGAGCTAAGCCGCCCTTTGCCAGTCTGGCTGTAAGCTGCTATGCTCACTCGATATTCAGTGCCTGGTTTCAAATCTCCGATCACTTCCTCCTGTCAATGACCAAACAGGAAATGCATCAATGACCAGAAGTTCTTTTCAAGAGAACCAGACAATTTCCAGAAGGACTGTACCTTGAGGCCCCTGTGAAACTGCTTATGACAGATTGCTTTGCTTTCTCTAGGATTGGCCAAGTTTTAAAATTGCAAAGAGGAAAACACCATCACATATCTCCAGAGAGTTACCCTTTACTGGCATCTATACACGGTTCGAGAACAGAGACTCAGTCGTCTTATCAGATCTTGCTTTTAACATTTGAGTTCCTTGATCAGAGTACTGAGCTGCTAGAATTCAGGGAATCATCTTTCCAGGGTTGGAATTCACCAGTTTTTTTTCTCCATTTGCACATCACAGATGTTCAGAGACTAGCCACAACAACAAACTGAGTTCTTGATTTGTACCGGTAAAGAAGGGTCTCAAACTTTGGTTCTCAAATTTTAGCTGCATCACAATCACCAGGAGGGCTTCTTAAATTGCTGGGCCTGCCCTCCCCCCACCCCGGGGTTGCTGATTCAGTACATGTGGGAAGGGGCCCGAGAATCTGCATTTCTAAGAAGTTTCCAAGTGCTGCTACGGGTCCAGGAACCCCACAATGATGAAGGATGTATATGAACTTCACCTGCACCATGTCCCTGACCAGAGTAGCCCCAGCTGGAGAAGACTTGCTCCGCTTCAGGCTTTGCTGAAAGCAATATGTCCCGGGGGCTACAGTGCTAACTAGGAAGAGGGAGTCTGGGTCCCACTGGTCCCAGCACACTACAGTGGAAAGGACACGGGCTTTGGAACCAATTAGTCTTTGGCTTGAATCCTGATTCTGCCACTTATTGCTAGCTGTGGCCTTGAAATTAAATCCCCTGAGCCTCAGTTTATTCCTCTGTAAAATGGAGATGATATAGAACTGTCTTGCATAGCTGTAATATTTGGGATAATGTGTGTAAAGTAGCTGGGATGAGGGATGTCCTCAAGAAATGGGTTGTCATGACTACTGTCCCGTGTGAGGCCCCTCCTCTTCCCTGCTTACCTACCTTCCACCACTCCTCTGAGGCCCCAACCTTCCCCATGACATCTGCTCATCTAGGCCTGATCTTACCCTACCAAAGGCTGTGCCACTGATCAGTACTTTTTTTTTTAATATTTTATTTATTTGACAGAGAGAAATCACAACTAGGCAGAGAGGCAGGCAGAGAGACAGGAGGAAGCAGGCTCCTCGCGGAGCAGAGAGCCCGATGTGGGGCTTGATCCCAGGACCCCGGGATCATGACCTGAGCCGAAGGCAGAGGCTTTAACCCACTGAGCCACCCAGGCGCCCCCTGATCAGTACTTTTAAATATTATAAATCATGTACTCCTATTTCTCCTCTGGGGCTGTAAGCCCCTTGAGAGCAGGGACCCTGTCTTGGACTTCTTTAGAGCCGCCTCTGCAGATGATCAAAGAGTCATTGTTGCTATGGAGAATGTGCCTGCTGATCAACAAAACTTTTTAGAAGGATTCAACAAAGACTTGTCGAATACTTACTACGGGAGTCCTTAACCCTGAGTGCACATAAGAATCGCTAAAAAAAAAATACCAATGCCTGGACTCCACTCCAGACCACTTAAATCAGAATCTGTGGAAGGCAGGGCCCCCGGGGTAGTGTAAAGCTCTCAGCTGAGACAAAAGGGCAGCCAGGTACATGAGCCCCGGATGCGGGGCTCGGCTCACCTCCTGCGCTCTGCATTCCATCTGTTGCCTGCCTTCTGTGACTCTATCCCCTCCCCTACCTACTGGGTCCTTCTGGGATTACTCACTGTGCTCAAGTCTCTCCCACCTCAAGAACAGTCAAGTATTCTCCAGCACACCTGTGCCCACCTCCTCTCCACAGGGGCAACTTTCTTAAAGGGGCTGCCTCCACTTCTGATTCACCCCTCCCCGTCCTCTCTGCTCTATGAAACTACTGAGATATTCTTGCTATGCAAGGTCACCACACAACTTTGTAGTAAATCCAATGGGGATGATTTTCTGTACTTGACTTCTTGTATCTTTCAGTACTGTTGCCTAGCCTTGCTTCTTAAATTTCTTGGTTCCCTTGGAAGCCATGACAATGCTCCTCCTTGGTCTCTTTCTACTTATCTCATTGCTCCTTCTCAATACCCTCCACCCATTCCCCTTTCTCTGCTTGCCCCACAGGTATTGGTTTTTCCCAGGGAGTCATCCCTTGCCATCTCGCCCTCTCACTCTGTCGTCTTGCCTGGGTAAGCTCAGCTACTACTTCCTCAGCTTCCAGAACCACCTTCGCTTGACACCTCCCAAATCTGCCTCTCAGCTCTGGCCGCCCTCTTGATGTCCAGACACGGGTTTGCAACCCCCTCTAGACTATCTCTACCCAACAACTACCAAGCCGCTGAGGTTCAACATAACCAAATTTCACCTCAACTTTTCTCCTCCCGTTACTGAAAACAAGATAAGGAATTGCTTCCCATGGTGCATTCGCTCTCTCATGAGCCAAACAACAAACTCTTGACACTCTCCTCTCTGTGTTCACCTCCTCTCTAACCACCATTCAGCCAGTTACCAATACTGTCACTGGGACTTGCTCACGTCACTTGAATCTGTTTAGGTCATCTCGTCCTCATAGACGCTTAAGTCCAAGTCCCCATAATTATGACAGTGGGTTCCGATTCTCTGTCCACCTACACTGCCTACACCACCAGTACAGACCTCACCTGCTAGAGTTGTCTTCCCACACCTCAAATCTGAGCATGTCACTTCCCATTTTATAATCCCCTCAGGATGGCAGAGGTGCATCCCCCTGTTGATCCTTCCAGCACCATCTCATGTCACCTCCTTTCCTTGTATTCTACATTCCAGTCAGACGTAAGAACTTGGCAGGGCTCAAATTTATGCCATTCAATTCCTTGCCTCTGGGCCTTTGAACCTGCTGCTCCTTCTACATGAAATGCCCTTCTCCCCACTCTTGCCTGGCTCACCCCTGCTCATCCTTCATGACTCAGTTCAGCTGAGACATTACCTCATTTCTCTGACCCCCAGCCTCCAGTCTGGTTAGGCGCCCCTCCTCTACACGTCCCTCGCGTCCTTGGTGTACCTCCATCTTAGCACCACTCACCTCAGATCGTGTCTGTTTATTTGTCACCTTCTCCCCACCCACTTGAGGGCAGGAGCAAGTTCTTATTCCTCTGGCAACCTAAAGCTTAGTAGAGATAGGTAGTGAATGTTTAAGCAATGCTTTCTGGATGAATGAATGAATAAATGGAGGAAAGAAAGTGAATGAGTGAAAGAAAGAAATCCAATCAAGGTGTCCAGTATAAGCAGATGACCTCATCGAGAACCAGCTTCTATGACTGACCCCTCCATCTTGATTAACAGCGTCGGTACCACTGTCCCAGGCCCTGGGGTTGGCAACTCCAGAGACAGGCTGACTTTCTCTTACCCACCTCCACGTGCCTTTCAGACCTGCTCCCTCCCTCCACTTCCTCTGAAGCTCGGCCATTTCTACAGGCTCCCTGAGGGTGTCTGCCCCCAGTCCCTCCTCCTCTCCTTCCTGCTCTGCTCCATCTTCCATGCAGCTGCACAAGGGGGCATGGCTGAACATAGGGACCTCACCCCAAGCCCCCTTCAGGTCCTAACTCCTTGCATCTGTGCATCTCAGTTCCACTATCTGTCCCCCCGTTCCATGTCAAGTGAGATATTAAGAGACTGGAGGTAGCAGGTGGATGAAAAACTTCTCACTTCTCTCTCATCAGCCATGCCCAGGCTCTTCCCATGAGAACAAGGGTATACTTTCAAACCAATGCCCTCACAGACTTTTGCTTTAGGATCTTTTCCCCCGGAAGTCCTTATGCTGGAATGACACGTGGGAGGAGCAGTATGGTTATAGATTATTATAGATATTAGCTCTAAGCCAATACCAAATACGGCTACTATTACCATGTATTGTGTGTTTTCTCTGTTCTAGGAGCACGTAGCCTGATTTAATTCTTTCTTCAGTCCTGTGAAGTAGATACCACTCTTACTTTCATTTACAGAGGAGAAAAGAGAATCTCTGAAAAGTTAATGATTTGCTGAAGAACATAAATTTAGTAAGTGGCAAAATGGGGATTTGAATCCTGCTTTTTTTAACCTCAAGGCCCAAGTTCTAATTCAAAAATACATGTACAAAAAATATTAAATAACATTTAAATCAATAATAAATACTTATAAACACTGAAGATCAGATTATTATTTTATTTAAGAATGTTATTTTATTTATGTAAGTGTACGAATTTATGAATTAATTAAAACAATATAATTTATTTTATTTATGTAAGTTTATGAATTTATTAAGAATTTTATTTTACTTATATAAGTTTATGTATTGAAAATTTAAAAGTTATTACTGAAAACCTGAAAAAGACTGGAATGTGCAGGTCATTAAAAAAAATATCACTGAAAACCAAGAGACATTAGACTTGTTGATGTTGCTTATGTAGATTACAAAACAAACCCTTTATTAGATATGAAAGATCAGCTCTACCTGTAGCCCAGGTATATTCTAATAGGCAGACAGGTAGAAAGTGACCCTCCCAGAGCCAACTATTCCCAGCCTTTTCCTGTTTTGACCAGTTAAGTAGGTGGCATAAGGGGGTGCGGGGCAAGGGCACTGGGGACCTGGGGTCATGGAAAGAGGAGCTGGACTCAATGACTTAATAACCATCATTTCTTCCCCTGACATCAATCCTTCCAAATGGAATCTCTCACTATATTGTGACTAGGGATAACCCTTGGATTCTTTATTAAAATACCACACAATTCCACAGATCTTTCTATTTCCATCTTCAAGTATTTTATAACTACTTGCATCAAACTACATAAGATACTGTATATGCTCTTCTCGAAATCAAAAAACTAAGCGTTTGTTGCCTTGTGGAAGTTTGAGAACAAGTCAAAATGTTTATCTCTCTTGGATTTTATTTTATACAATGTAGTGAGAAGCAGTGAGAGAAACTGCTTTCTTGGAGTAGAGTCCAGAGTGAATTCAGCGATCTCCATGGGCCCCTTCCCACACCTGTTTTGGGGTAATGAGGAGGCAAAGCTGAATACTTTGCTACAAAATAATGCTACTTTGTGTTTGTCTAGTCCCTTCTAAAATGCAAAACCCCAAAACCTGCCCCCTCTGTCTTCCCAATACTGCCAGTGGTTGTCATGGGATCAGAGAATTTATATCTCAAGAAGAGAAAAGCAAGGCTAGTTAGTTCACTGAATCCAAGAAGAAAGTTCAACAACATAAGTAATGACAATAATGGGTCTGGTTTCCCTCCTAAGACACATCATAACCTAATATGCTTCCAACTGCCCAACTCTCAAACACAGCATAACAAATTTTCAGGCTAGCACCTTGTTTTTCAGAGGTCCAACTACCTTCTCCACATCTACTGTACCAGTCCCATTCCCCCCATTCAAAGTCTGTGACAAGGATAACTGATTGTCTCCTCATATCCATTCTCTCCTTTCTTATCATAGAACCCCTGTATATTACTGGGCCATCACCACTCAAAGACTACATTTCCCAGTATCCCTTGCATCCAGCTGTGGCCATGTGGCTAAAGTCTGTCTAACAGAATTTGAGTTAAAATGCTGAGGGCAATTTCTGAGTTATCTCTTCCTAGGAAGGGCTGCATTCCCTTTCCTCTTTTCCTCATCTATTGGCTAGAATGTGATGTGCCAGTGAGCCAATGTGGGCCACGGGAAGGAGGGCTAGAAGGGTTGGCAGAGCAACAAGATGGCAGAGGAAAAAGATTCAAGGTCTCTGACAGACAGAAGCCACCGAAATTGGTTATAACCAAACAGGTTATATCTTGAAGGAAACATGAATGCACATTTTGTTAGAATCACTATTATCTTGGCATTTTGGACTATTTGACTTTTATCCTAATCATTACGTGACCCAACGTACAAAAACAATCTGGAGAGCTATGTACAAGGAGCCCCTAAAGATGGGACTACTCTTAACTGAATACCTCTTTGCAACGATAAAACCATGCTGAAGGACTCTGGACGTAAATCTCTGACTCCGATTTCAGATTCCACCTTTACTCCCTTCCACGCCATATTTTTCTCCTACTGCTGGAAACCCAGGTTATTTGTTTCCAGAAATGAAGCTAGAGGTCATCTTGTTTGCTAGCCCAGACAGGAAACTACTACACTGTAAGGGCATCCAGTGAGCAGAGCTGAGAGAAAGCACAAAGTGGGAGAGCACTGGACAAGGAGCCAAGAGACCCGGATTCTGCTGCCAAATAGCTTTGCGATCTTAGAGATGCCACTTTGCTTCTCTGGGCCAAAGTTTCAACACCAAAATTCTACAATTGCTCTAAAATGACCTTGTTGGTAGCTAATAACCTTAGATTCAACTTCACAGTTGACTCTACAAGTTGAGGCTGGGCCTTGGTTGTGAATATCTAGCATCATTACATGGAAGGCACCAAAGAAAGAGAAAAGTGCTATCTTCCCCACATCTTTCTTTCGGTGGCCCTGAGGAAGGCTATGTGGGCCAGAGTGGTGGTAGGAGTTGGGGGGATTCTGTTGCCTAAGTGGTCCCAGAAAGCTAGAAAGTATCTTCCAGAGTTTCACAGGAAGGGCAGCACTGACTTTGGGGCTGTACAAATTTTCCATGTATGGGTCTGTCCTGTGTACTGCAGGGAAAGCAGCCTTCCTGAGGCTTGTCCACGAAAATATCCACGCTTATGTCCACATGCCCCAGAGGGAACAAAGGAACCCCCAGCTGGGAACCATTACTAGTTCATTTTACAGTCACAGAGAGATTCAAAGGGGTTTAGTAACTTTGTCCAAGATGACCTCTGCTGTGATGACAGAGCTGGGACTCCATAACCAGTCTCACGATTCCTGCCTCCATTTTCTCTCTCTAACCTTGGATAAGACCCAAGTGCCATCATGGTTCTGGGTCACCAGACCAGTGGACTCCAAAGCAGGATGATGGTGTATCCCCATGGGTGAGCAAGACAATCTTTTGAGATGCCAGAAGAAAAGAACTTTCTATTTCTGTCTTATCTCCTCCTTTAAGGTTCTATGGAACATTCTAATGTACATGATATACTAGTAGAGTAGCATATGCATAATTTATAAATACACGTGTGTGTTCAAATATTTTTTACCAATGATATGAATGATTAGGAAGTGTGGAGCCTACCAGTCTAAACACTCGCTTCTATTTCCAACTCTAAAAAATGACCAAATTGCCCTGCTTTGTTTTACTACTTACTTTTTCCAGGTTGAAACCTGCAGGTTGTTCTAAGAAAAAAATAAGTGTCGAACGCTAACCCGGTCAGAGGCCTCCATTTGGCAAATCATCAAAGGATATAACCCAACCTATTTGGCAGTCAATCCAGCAAGTCAAGTGGTTTGAGGTGACCTGATCCTGGCTTATTGGGAAGGTCTGGAATCCTTAGGGAAAATGAGGAAAGGAGAAGGAAGGGTGGGGGGAGGGGAACCACCCTGTAGCAGTGCTCAGTCATTTAAATATCTTCTCTCCTTTTCAGTCTTTTTCACCTAGTTATGGAACAGAGCTTAAATTACTTCAACCTTTAAAAATGTTCCCCTTAACCTCACTCTGCTGTGTGAGATGAAGCAGCACAGAGGAGAATGAAAGCGCCTTCTTTCTAAATGATTAAAAATTCACCTGGTACGCCCCGCTATCCCTGCTCACACTGGAACTAAGCACTGTCCCTCCGGCCTCAATCAGTAGGAGCAAGATGTGGGAAAATCAACATTTTGATGAAAAGAGCCCCCCCTGAATCCTGGGTTGGGACAAGGATTTAACTTTTCTGAAGCATACTTACAAAAATCACCCGGTGATCAGACTGTCCCTGCAGAGGAGAAACAAAAACAAAACAACATAAAAGGAAAGGAAAACTTCCGGGTTGCAAATAAGCCAGCAGAGCAGCCCCCCCCCCACCCCTTCCACAGAGAGACACAGGCAGCGAACACACAGCTTCTGTCTGAGCCCTGTTGCCCCCTCGCTCAGTGCCTGTTCCATGCCAGCTGCGGTACTGAGGGCACCATGGCCAGGACCCTGTTTAGTGATCACACAGGCCAGAGGGTTCCCAAACTGTCTCTGCTCACAGTACCTTTGCTCTCTCAGGAATATTTTTACAGCACCTATAATAGCAAAGAAATGCCCAAGTGTTCCATTTATTCTGTAGTTTTACCCAAACAATCTGGTAGTGGTAGTTTACACAGATGTCCCTCTTTCCCTTGAGAAGCTGCAACATTCCACAGCACCCCCATGAGTTTGCTGCACAGCCCGGAGCAGCTGGCAGTTTGGAAACCCCAGATATGCTCCCATGATATAGATACTATTTGGATCCCTGTTCTGTCTACGAGAGAACTGAGGTCCAGTAAGGCTAGCTTGTTGTAATTCAGCACACTGAATGCAAGTCCTGAAACCAGAACTCACTGTTATACCAGACACTTCCCCTCTTCCTGACTCACTGCCTTTATGTCCTCGCATGATTTCCTCTCTCCATTCTAGATAGTCTGCACCTCCCCCCACCTCCCCACCGGAACGCACGAGCATGTGGGCATGAACACACACACATGCATGCCTGTCCTCTTGGTTCACACCATTCCTTTTGATTTCAGTGCCCCTCCCTCTCCTCTGCCTTTCTAGAAGCTGCTCCTGCTTCAATGCTCAGCCCCTAGTTGGACCACTTGTTCATATTAATCTCTCCCTCTTCGAAACTTCAGTCTATTAAGTGGCATGTTAATGACATTGGTCTTACGTTGCTTTCCAACTGTTTATCGACGAGAAGGGGATTTTCCCAATAAGACTGAGATCTGCCTGAGAATCGGGACTCTGTGTTATCCTATACTGGGTGTATACCAGCAACTGTGAAAGTGTGTTGAAATGGGCAAGGCATCATTTGTTAGCGTACTCTAATGCCTGGATGTAATTAACAGACAGAATGTATTTAACATAAAGGCAGTGATCATCGGGAATGATCACTAACATCTATCTGGCTTCTTTACATTTTTAAAACCAAAGGCTTTTAAATATACCATTTTATTTGGAACTCACAACAGTATAATTATTATACCCCTTTCATGGGAGAAAGGTAAGGCTTAGCCAGGTGAGGGGACTCTGGCCAAAGTTACCCAACCTGTAAGCGCAGGAAGGATGTCTGGAAGTCCAGGGCACCTATTTCTCCCCTGGCCCCGTGCTTCACGTTTGCACTGCCATGTCCTCCCCAGAGATGCCAGTGTTCGGGGCAGGATCTCAATTCCAGAGGCACTGCCCAGACTCTAAGACACCTGTCACCGTCACTGTGCCCTTGATGCCTGGACCATGTTGCAGGCTGATGGCTGGGGATACTGCTGGCTCCTTGGCAGGGTCCAGGTGGTTGTTGAAAGTTCCAGTGCTGAGATGAGACAGAACCTTAACTCGAGGATACCTCAGTGGGCTAAGTCGGTCTCCCCTTTGAGGATAAAGTAAACCATAGAGGTTGGGGCTGAGAGCTTCTGGGGCAAATGAGGGCAGCTGGCACCAAAGTCTGAGATTAAAAGTGTATCCTGCAAAAATACACACAAGCTGCAAATGCGTACCTCTTCTTTCTGAAGAGCTTTGGTAAAAACTTAAAATTTAAATTAAAAAAATAAAAATAAAAAAAAAAAAAAAAAAAAAAAGCCAGAGCAAGTCTCAGAAGTCAGCCTGCGCTGGGTTTCCAGTGGACGCTGTTCCTCACTAACATGTGATGTGGGGAGAGTAATTTCACCTGAGAGTGAGACTCGGCATCCTCGTCAGTAAAATGAAGTCATAGGATAGTTGTGAAGATTAAATGCGAAAGCGAAGGGAAAGCAGGAGGCATAGCACCTGGCAGGCAACAGGTGCCCAGGGAGCAACAGCTTCCACGCAAGGCTTCCGCGCCTGCAGTGGGGGCAGACTCCATAGTCGCCAACACCCCCACCGCCGCTGCATTCTGGCCACCAGGGCTGGATGCTTGCAGAGCAATTCAAAAGGCTCTAGCCTCCTGGAGAATTGTAATAGAGCGGGCGGGCGGGGGTGGGGGGTGGGGAGGAGAGCGCAGGAAAGAAAACAGAACATGCCTAAGGCAGGAAAATTCACCCGCGGAGGCCTTGACAGGAAAGAGGAAAAGAAATGGATGGAGAGGCAGTCGCTGGTGAGGGGAAGGACCGGGCACCGGAGCTTGACAAGAAAAATAAACAACTTGGACCGTTTGAATATACATTTCAAATTACATCATTTTCTTCTGCATTGTGTCTCCAGGCACTTGGGAGGATACAGATGGGTCATATTTATTTATAAAGCTTTATGGGGATTTTTAAAAAGTCGGCGTCGAACTTCATGAACGAAAAAACAGCTGTAAGGTGGCTGTTTTCTCGCGGGATGCACGGGGGGCCGGTTGAGTCCAGGATGGAAGTGCTTCCCCAGAACCCTTTCTGCACGTGCCTGCCTTCCGGGACACGTGGGCCAAGGTGTGTGATGAGGGCGCGTGCATGAAGATGTGTGTAAATTCTGGAGGACTATGCACACATGATTATTACATATGACACACACATGATCAGAAATCCTTCTGCATATCGCCGCAACGCCAACCACAGGTGCTCTTGGAGGGGGCGGCCTCACTGCCACTACTCACCGGGGCCACGGGGTCCTGGAACAGCACGCGATGCGACCGCTCCTGTAGGGATTTATCCGCACCCACCTCAGAGTAGAAGACCTGGAAAGGAGGCAGGCATGGGGTGAGAGCCAGGCCAGCACTCCTCTAGCAGATCAAGGGCCCGGGGTTCGAGCTCCGGCCACAGCTGCCGGGTGGTTGGGGGGGCTCCGAGGTGCGCTGCCTTGCTGACCCTGCTGACCCTGGTTCTACAACAAACACCAGCTCCCCAGTGGCCGGGCTCGCACTCCCATGAGCCTACCGACACTGGGAGGGAGATGCCTCCGTGAAGTGGGAGGAGGGTCTGGACCCCGCCCCTGCTAGTCTTCCCCAAACCACGACTTTCTCCCGTCATCTTCCATTGTCCCACTTTTTATGTAATAGGAGTACAGAAACACATTTCTCTGCCTTAAGACGACAATAGGAGGAGGGCCTATTTTTGGTGAAAAGGAGGCAGTAGGGAGTTGAGGACCTGGGTGTTATGGGGAGTGGGAGGGGGGTTCTGTCCCATCTAAAGTGGGCAGCCCAGCTCCAGTGGGCTCTGTGCCTGGTAGGGAATGTGGGCCTGGTGTGGCCCGCTCTCTGGATATTCCCAGAGCTTTCAGAACTCAAATACTTATTTGAAATCTTCTAACTCCTAACAGTTGACTCATTTTTTAAAAACCTTGTTCCAACAAAACACATTGGTGAATCTCTCCTCTGATAGGTAGGAATGCACTCGTTGTTCCCTCCCCCACTTTGCCTGTCCATGTCTTTACTTTATTCCCATGTTTCTGCTTTAGCCTCCGAACTTGACCATGGGCAGTTGGATAGCAGGAACCACATCTTCTACTTAGTTTACATTTTCCCCCTCCCTGAACAGAGTAAGGATTCCATAGATCCTAACAGACTTTCAGGCACTTACAAATACCCTTAAAAGGGAAACATTTGCTCTGGTTTTCATGTAAGGAAACCGGGGCAGTGATTAATAGGGAAGGGCTGGTGTAAGCAGACCCTCTATAGGAGAAGCGAGGGTGGGAAGGGCGTAGAGTTACCAGGACGACACCCATGACCGAGATCGCTGGGCCCTGGTACTCACAGTATAGCCAGTGATGGGGCTCCTGGGATGCCTGGGCATTCTCCACTGGATGCTGAGTGTTGTGCAGTTCAAGGCGAACAGCATGATATCCAGAGGAGACTCCACTTTGCCTGCCCCAAAGCAAATGAGACTGTGTCAGAGGTTCTGAGCTTGTGTCTAGAGGGAAAGATGCCGCCGCAGGACAGAAATCAGACACCTCTCTGGCATGCCGCACCTAATTCAGGTGACTTCACCAGAACTCTGCTGTCCCCTCCCAACCTGACAATCATATGGACCTCAGTCCCTTCTGTACCTTCTAGCACCCAGGGGCCAGCAAAGGGAAACCAAGCACTTCCAACTTGACTCGAGGGTCATGGAATGTATCAAAGGAAGATGATGAAATTCTTTTTTCTTTTTATTTTGTAACATACATATGTTTTATAAGTATTTTATGTAACTATGTCTGTTTACATAGTTCACTTATTCCTATTATAGAACATCTCAAAAATATAGTTAAGTGTAAAATGGAGTTAGAAAACTTTAAATGTTTTACAGTAGCAAACTTCAAATCTTTTACTGTATCCTTACTGTAAATAATTCATGGTTATGAATAATAAATTTTATGTTTATAAATATAACATGCAGATTGCCGAAATTTAGGAATGAGTCCTGTCAACATTTGAATACAATACTTCCTTTTGGTTACATGCGACTTTTTGTAAGATATCTGTATGTAAATATAGATATGGAGATATAGATATATACACATGCATATGTACATATATGTTTATGTATATATAATTTTTATTTTTCTTTATTGTGTTCATTATATAGAATATAGACACATATGTAGTCATAATTTTAAATCTTATAGTTATATAGTTATATATATTATATATATAGTTAGATATATACTTATAGATAAAATGTATCTACATATATATATACACACAAAAACTGTTGAGTATATATTTATCAATCTAATTATTTTTAATGGCTGTTAGTTCTCCTGTATACAGTAATTCCCCCTTACCTGTGCAGGATACTTTCCAAGACCCCCAGTGGATGCCTGAAACCACAGATAGTACCAAACCCTATATATACTATTTTTTCCCTATAAATATATACCTATGATACTTTATTAAGTAGGTAGTGTAAGAAGTTAACAATAATAAAATAGAACAATTACACTAACATACTGCAGTAAAGGTTATATGACTATGGTCTCTCAAAACACCTTATTGTACCATCACCCTCTTTTTGTGATAATGAGAGGTGACAAAATGCCTACACAATGAGGTAAAGTGTGGCAAATGGCTTCGGCACTGTGATGGAGTGCTAGGCTGCTCTTGACCTTCTGATGATGTGTCAGAGGTAGATCATCTGTTTGCAGACTGGCTGACGGCGGGTAACTGAAATCCTGACGTTGAAACCACAGACAGGTGGGGGATGACTGTACTGCCTATGCCACAATTTACACTCTTTCTCGTTCCACTCTTGTTAGACAATTAGTTCATTTCCAGTATTTTGCGATTTTAAATAATGCTCCGTGACAGGCACCTGGGTGCCTCAGTCCTGCATCAGGCTCCCTACTCAGTGGAGAGTCTGCTTCTCCCTCTCCCTCTGCCCCTCCCCCTGCTTGTGCTCCCTCAAGTGCTCCCTCTCTCTCAAATAAATAAGCAAAATCTAAATCAATCAATCAATCAATCAATCAATCAATCTCCATGAGAGCAAAAACTAGGTATGTCCAGTTCAGAACACAGAGACTAATAAATGAAAGAGTTTGGGTGGATGAATTTTTTCATTTGATTTCCCACTTGCCAGTATGGGCTGATGATCCTTCTTTTTAACAACTGTGCAGAATGCTCTAGCATATCAGTTAGCTTACATAGTCGGCAATTCACCGAGATCTTAAGGTGTCAATTTATTAGACTGCTGCTGGGGCTTCCCATCCATGTTTTTAATAACAGAAACCAAAGTCTTTCTGGTGGTCCAAGTAGTAGAGGCTCAGTGCTGTCACTTGTAAGAACTGCCAGTCTCAGAGGCAGCTGCCACCCCTCCCCCCACCCGCCCCTGCCCACAGACACCTACCACTGCCACACTGGTGTCACTCAGGGGTTTGGTCTTGAATTACTCTCTGGCTCCGCCTTGGTTCAAGATCTAAAGTCCCATCTGGTTGGCCAAACTTATGTAATGTGACTCCCTCTTGACTCAACCAAGGGGTCAGAGAGGAAAGATCAGGTTTTTTTTTCCAGTTTCCGAACCGGGAACTGACAGGTTGAAGGGAGTCTTGGGAATAGTTCTTCTATTGATCCCATCCATAGTACTGAAAGATCCTTAGAGGAGAATCAGATCCTAGGAAAAGACCACTGGGAGGTGGGAAGGCCAAGTACTCTGCTATTTAGAGCACGTATGTACATTAACTTACGCGGCAGATTGATATTCAGGTTGTTTCCAAAATTTCACTGTTAAAAATAATGCTGGGAATATTTGTGTATGTGCCTTTTTGTTCACATCTGAGTATTTCTATGGTGGATAATTAAAAATTATAGATATATCTACACTAATACAATGAAGTACACATTCTTTTCAAGTGCACATGGAATATCTCCAGAATGGATTACACATTAGGCCATGAAATGAGTCTGAACAAATTCAGAAAGACTGAAGTCATACCATCATCTTTTCCAACCACAACAGTTTGACAGCAGAAATCAACCACAAGAAAAAAATCTGAAAGACTTCAAATACATGGAGGTTATAACATGGTACTGACAAATGAATAGTTAGCCAAGAAATCAAAGAGGAAATAAGAAAATACACAGAGACAAATGAAAATGAAAATACAATGGTCCAAAATCTTTCAGCTGCAGCAAAAGCTGTTCTAAGAGGGATGCTTATAGCAATACAGGCCTAACTCAAGAAGCAAGAAAAATCTCAAATAAACAACCTAACCTCACACCCAAAGGAGCTAGAAAAAGAACAAACAAAACTCAAAACCAATAGGAGGGAAAAAAATAAAGATTAAAACAGAAATAAATGAAATAGAAACTAAAACAAAACCAAACCAATAGAACAGATCAATGAAACCAGGAGCCAGTTCTTTGAAAACATCAACAAAGCTGATAAACCTTTAGCCAGACCCATCAGAAAAGAAAAAAAAAATAGAGAAACAGAGAAAGAGATAAAGAGAGGAAACAAATAAACAAAGTCACAAATGAAAGAAGAGAAATAACAACTGACAACACAGAAATACAAAGGATTATAAGTTTTACTAAAAAATTATATGTCAACAAATTGCCAAACTAGAAGAAATGGATAAATTCTTAAAAACATATAACCACCCAAAATTGAATCAGGAAGAAATGCAAACTTTGAACAGATGGATTACCAGCAATGAAACTGAATCCGTAATTTAAAAAATTCTCAAGAAACAGAAGTCCAGGACCAGCCAGCTTCACAGGTGAATTTTACCAAATAGTTAAATTAGAGTTAATAACACGTTTTTCTCAAACTATTCCAAAAAATAGAAGAGGAAAGAAAGCTTTCAAATTCATTCTATGAAGCCAGAATTACCCTGATATCAAAACCAGATAAAGACACTATAAAAAAAAGAACTATAGGCCAATGTCTCTGATGAACATAGAAACAAAAACCTTCAACAAAATATTAGTGAACCAAATCCAATAATACAAAAAAAAAAAAAAATCATTAACCATGCTCAAGAGGGATTTATTCCTGGGATGCAAGTGTGGTTTGATTTTCACAAATCAATCAACCTAATAGATCACATAAACAAGAGAAAGGATTAAAACCATATGATCGGGGTACCTGGGTGGCTCAGTGGGTTAAAGCCTCTGCCTTCGGCTCAGGTCATGATCTCAGGGTCCTGGGATCAAGCCCCACATCGGGCTCTCTGCTCAGCAGGGAAACTGCTTCCTCCTCCTCCTCTCTCTCTCTGCCTGCCTCTCTGCCTGCCTCTCTGCCTACTTATGATCTCTGTCAAGTAAATAAATAAAATCTTAAAAAAAAATATATGATCATTTCAATAGTTGCAGAAAAAGCATCTGACACAGTATGACATCCATTAATGATAAAAACCCTCAACAAAGTTAGGTTTAGAGGGAACACACCTCAACATAATAAAGGCCATATATGTAAAACTCACAGCTAACTTCATATTCAGTGGTGAAAAACTGAAAGCTTTCTTCCTAAGATTAGAAATATGATAAGAACATTCACTCTCACCATTTTTATTCAACATAGTACTAGAAATCCTAGCCACAGCAATAAGACAGGAAAAAAAAATAAAAGGCATCCAAATTGGTAAGAAGAAGTAGAACTTTCACTGTTTACAGATGACTTGATACTACTATATATAGGAAACCTTAAAGACTCCACCAAAAAACTGTTAGAACTGATAAGTGAATTCAATAAGATTGCAGAATACAAAATCAACATACAGATATCCATTACATTTCTCCACATGAATAATGAAGTAGCAGATTACACCAGAAATAATGAAATACCTGGGAATACACTTAACCACGGGGGTGAAAGACCTGTACTCTGAAAACTAAAAAACAGTGATGAGAAAAACTGAAGATGACACAAACAAATGGAAAGATCTTCCACGCTCATGGATTGGGAAAACAAATATTGTTAAAATGTCCACACTACCCAAAGCAATCTACAAATATTTTTAGAGATATTTTATTTTTCTGCATTTATCTCTCTACAGAGAGCACAAGCTGGGGGAGCAGCAGGCAGAGGGAGAAGCAGACTCCCCACCAAGGAAGGAGTCTGATGAAGGACTCAATCCCAGGACCTGAGCTGAAGGCAGACGCTTAACTGACTGAGCCACCCAGGAGTCCCTCAATCTACAGATTTAATGCAATCTCATTCAAAATACCAAAGCATTTTTCAGAGAACTAGAACAAGTAATCCTAAAATTTGCATGGAACCACAAAGACCCTGAATAGCAAAGTCATCTTGAAAAAGAAGAAATAACTGGAGGAATCACAATCCCAGATTTTAAGATATGCTACTCTATACTGTATACACATAGATGAATAGAGTAGAATACAGAGCCCAGAAACAAACTCAAATCATATGGTCAACTAGTTTTCAACAAAGGAGGCAAGAATAGGCAATGGGAAAAAGACAGTCCCTCCAACAAATGGTGATGGGAAAACTGGACAGCTACATGCTAAAGAATGAAATTGGTCCACTTTCCTACACCATACACAAAAATAAACTCAAAATGGATTTAGGACCTAAATGTAAGACCTGAAACCATAAAAAAAATTTTTTTTAACCTGAAACCTGAAACCATAAAAATCCTAGAAAAAGAGTACAGTCAGTAATTTCTCTGACATTGGACATTGCAACATTTTTCTAGATATGTCTCCTGAGGCAAGGAAAACAAAAGCGAAAATAAGCTATTGGGATTACATCAAAATAAAAAGCTTCTGCACAACAAAGGAAACAATCAATAAAACTAAAAGGCAACCTACTAAAAGAGAAAAGATATTGCAAATGACATATCTGATCAAGGGTTAGTATCCAAAACATATAAAGAACTTATGCAACACAACTAATCCAATTTAAAAACAGGCAGAAGCCAAAAACAGACATTTCTCCAAAGAAGACATCCAGATAGCCAACAGACACATGAAAAGATGCTCAACATTACACATCATCAGGGAAATGCAAATCAAAACTACAACGAGATATCATCTCACACTCAGAATGGCTAAAATCATAAACACAGGAAACAGTGTTGGTGAGGATATGGAGAGAAAGAAATTCTTGTGCACTGTTGGTGGGAATGCATTCTGATGGTATAGCCACTGTGGAAAAGAGTATGGAATTCCTCATAATAATAAAAATGTAATTATCATATTATCCAGTAATTCTACTGCTGGGTATTTACCCAAAAAATATGAGAACATTAATTCAAAGATGCATATACACCCCTATGTTTATTGCAGCATTATTTACAATAGCCAAATTATGGAAGCAGCTCAAGAGTCCATCAACAGGTGAATGGATAAGAAGATGTAGTACAGTAGTATACACACACACACACACACACACACACACACAGAAATATTACTCAGCCATAAAAATAACGAAATCTTTCCAATTGCAACAACACGGGTAGGAGGATATAATGCTAAGTGAGAAAAGTCAGTCAGAGAAAGACAAATGCCATATAATTTCACTCATATGTGGAATTTAAGAAACAAAATCAATGAACAAAGAAAAAAAGGGATACACAAAAAAGCAGAATCTTATATATAGCGAACAAAGTGGTGGTTACCAGAGAAGAGGTGGGTGGGGGGGATGGATGAAAGGTATTAAGAACACAATTACCATGGTGAGCACTGAGTAATGTACAGAATTTTTTAATCACTAAACTGTTCAACTGAAACTAATATATACTATATGCTAATGATACTAGAATTACATATTAAAATTTTAAAAATTATGGGTATGTACATTTAAAGTTTCAATAGCTACCGACTTACTGTTCTCCAAAAAGAATTGAATAAATGAATCTTTAAATACACTTAATTTTCTCACTTGGAAAAATTCTTAAAGCAAAATTCTTGTATCTAAGACAGAATGTCTCAGTATCAACACTGTTGATCTTTTGGGCTATGTGGGTTTCTGTGGGAACTCTCCCATGCACTGTAGGATGTTGGATATCGCCCCTGGTCTCAAAGCACTAGATGCCAACCCCACCCCCCAACCATAGTTATGAAAACCAAAAATAATCTCCAGACATTACTAAATGGCTCCTGGGGACAACATTGCTTCCAGTTGACAACTATTGATCCTAGAGAATGGATATTTTAAGGGCTTTTCATAAATATAATCAAACTAATACCTAGAAAATTAACCAACTTAGAAGCTTATGAAGGGGTTATGAGAATGTCCAGTAGAAGTAATATCTTTACCAGATCTGAGTATTACTTAAAAGTCTTTGTTAATTTTTTTAAAGATTTATTCATTTATTAGAAAGAAAGAGAGAGAGAGAGCACATGAGTGGGAGGGACAAAGGGAGGAGAGAATCTCAAGCAGAATCCATACTGAGCATGGAGTCTGAAACAGGGCTCGATCTCATGACCCTAAGTTCATGACCTGAGCTGAAACCAAAAATCAACTCAACAGACTGAGCCACCCAGGCACCCAAGTAATCTGATTAAAAAAAAAAAAAAAATTGAGTATTTTAATATCTTCCTTGGCTACTTTTCTTCCTCTGTTCATGTGTTTGGTTCATTTTTTTTTTAACTGGGTTGTTAATTTTTTTTTTAATAGGCTTGAAAGAACTCTTCCTATGTTAAATATCTTAATCATTCACTTACATTTTCTCTGTGTATTTTTATCTTTAGGTCTAGCTTTATAATTACCCACTACTTGTAGCTTTTTGCTGATTTAGGAGGTTTGTGCCAGTAAAATCTCAAAGGAGACTGGGAAGTGGGGGGAAATATAGTGGAAATGATCTATCAGACCCTCACAGAACCATAGAATAATGAGTAAGCACAGCTTCATCCTAAGTCCTAGGAAAAGAACTTTCTCCATTTATTTTGGGAAAAATGACAACTGACCAAGGTGGGCTGCTTGAGTCAACTAGGGCGACACCAGTCCTTATGTCCTTGTGTATCTGCCATGGTTCAGAAAACAGAAAACACTCGAAGTATTTTCAGCAGAAGTGTGGTTACAGAATTGCTGAGAAGGCCAGTGGAATGGAATTCATGACTCATCATTCACTCTATTTTATAGATAGATGAATAAATAGATGAGAAAGAGAGAAAGAGGGGAACTAGCGTTAGTGGTGACTCATAACCAAGAAATCTCTGCCTTCACACTCAATCCTCCCATGACACTGGGATTGCCTTTACACCCACAAAGTGATGGTGAACCTTGGAAGGGTGAGTTCTTATGCTTTGACCGCCTTCCTTAGCAGGAGAAACAGCAGCAGGACATGGCCTTCGTCCCACACCTGCCTTCCATCTGTCCCAAGAATGAATCTCATTGGTGAGACCTAATTCACCTCCAGAATACTGGCTGCAAGGCAGTCTGAAAAATGTCGTTTTAATTTTTCCAGCCTTTGCATGACAGGCATGGTGCCTAGAAGGAGAATAAATGGATGTTGAACAAGCCAAGCTACAGTGTTCATGATATCTTCATACCATAAAAAGCGTGAATTCCAATATGCTATCCCCTTTACTTATGTATTCTGCAGGAAATTATTCTAATCAAGCCCTGCTGGGACAGAGTTGGGTATGACTCCTGCTTTACTGACATACATACTCCTGTATTAGGTCTTTCGCATAACTAACAAATATGTATTGAGCTCCTAAATGCATCAGGCACAGGGTTAGTCAGTAAGGCTACATTAATGATGCAAGAGACAGGGGACCACAAATAAGTTAGCAGGACATAGCAACTGGGTGGGACAAACATAACAAGCAATATGGGGCACTTTGGTGACACAAAGCCAGGACACCCCTGACTCCACCTTCCAGATGAGTAGGGATGAGGCAAAGTGGCAAAGTGGCAAAGTGTTCCAAGAAGTATATACTCTTCTCCCAAAAAGCAGGAGGAAGAACCACATAATAGAACCACTAGGGTGTTGTAGTTGAGTGAATGTGGAGGGTGAAGGAGAGGAGAGAGTCAGGAGAGCTCCAAGGATTCGGCCTTGGGCAACACAGGGGTGGGGGGGGCGGGTGTATGCCTTTCACTCACTCAGAAATACAAAGGTGGCTTTTACTGTTGATGATGAAGAAGGCGTGGTCACCTGTAGCAGGAGAGCAAGAGGCGGCCAGGTCAGACATTTGGGCCAAACGCCAAAAATACTCCAGATGAATCAAATGGTTAAAGATGGGAAATCAAATTATAGAGGAGGATTGGGTTTTAAGATCAGATTTTCGTTCTTGAGGAGAAACCGTTCTAACCTTAAAAAAGGTAAAGAAAATAAATCAAAAGAAAAGTGATGAATTCTGCATCCTAACACTTTGGCTATGCTCTTCAAAAATCGCAAAAGAAAATCAAAACAACAGATTGAAGGATAAATCACTGCGGCAAAATGACAGGCCAAGGGCTATCTTTATTATAAAACTCATACATATTGAAAAAAAACACATTCAGACCCTAATAAATAAAATATGAAGAGACAACTCACAAAAGAGATAGTATGGCTGGTAAACACACGTGGTAAAATACTCAAATTGCTAGTTAATCAAATAAGCACAATTTTTAAAAATTGAGATGTCATTTTCACCTGTTAGATGAGTCAAAATGTTTAAGTGAGAGTAACTAATGCTGATAAGATTACATGAATGTGCTACTCTCAAAAAATTACTTATGACAGTGGAAATGAGCACAGGCATTTTGGAAGACAATTTGGCAATGTGCGACAGTACCCAGAGCCATCAATATGTCCTCTCCTCGGGCTCTTGGAAGTGTGGTTATAGTCTGTTGTGAGGAAAAGAATCTTAAGGGAAGAGGTTCTGCCTGTGATCCCTTGTGAGACAGGAAAAAAAAAAAAAGCAACGATCTAGATATTTAGAAACAGGGTGTTAGGTCAATAGTGGGATATTATATGGATGGACTGTAATACAGTCATTAACGGTGATATTTGACCCAACACATTGTGGTAGCTTGGATTGGATCTGGAAGAGAAAAAGACATTAGTGGAAAAACGAGTGATATCCAAATAGTCCGTAGTTCAGTTGATAATGCGGTACTACTACTCGTTAGCACGATCACTACTTAATTTTTTAGACTTGACCAACGTGCCATGGTTAGGGACCACGATGGCATGAGGAGAAACTGGGTGAAAGACGGGCAGGAATTCTATTATCTTTACAACTAACAATAAATCTAGATTTATTTCAGAATTGAAAGTTTAGTTCAAAAGGGAAGCTAGGGTCACTCCGCAGCAACAGTAATGATGTAGTGTTAAATGAAAAGTATACCCACTTGTCATGATGCTAGTACTGGATATATAGGAAATATTCCTTTGAAAAATAACTTGAAGGCAAGGGTAAAAGGCATTGTTATATCAGGGTGGCCGAGATGAAGGATGAATTTTTCCCCCCTTGTTTTCTTTTATTTGGTTACAGAATGTTAGTATATTGTTTCTTATAATTTTAAAAAGTTACTCTGAAGAGTATTTTCATAGTCAAAGACCAAACACTGTATGCATGCGGGTATGACCAGGCTCCTTAGGAGCTGAAGGAAAGCCACAAAGCACTGCTTTATGAAGCTTGTGTTACTTGGGTTAAGGCAGGCTTTGTTGTCTCGTGGATGCATTCTGTCTCTCCATTTAATGCTGAGGCTAAAAATAGTTTGCAGTTAATGAAGCAGATCTATTAGCTCTTAACAACCAAAGGTAATGTATCTGCAGAGAATATCATTCCTATATCAGAAGTCAATCATCACAGAAAAATGAAGGCGCCTAGGAAGAAGGCTATTGCTGCCATGAACAATGCCCACAGCACTGTCAATGATAGCGACAGAAGTGCTATTGGGGTGACTTGGTATTATAAAGGACACAGAGCCGGCACCCTCTTGTTCCTCCCTACCTTGGTGGCTGGCTGTATTCCAGAATAGGATTTTCCAAAGTTTTTGCTCTCTAGGCGCTGGATTCTCCAGGGCAGCTGATTCTAACTTAGGTCTCATAGCAGTGGAAGGTGGAGGGGCATTGCCATGGGGCCTCACAGGACATAGACCGGAGGATGACCAGACCCAGGTCTCACAATGTCTAAGAGAAGAGGGACAGGCCCATAACCAGAGTCCTGGGCTTCATGTCTCCATGAGGATTCTAAACCAGAGCTGGTGGGGAAGCCCAGTGCTCTGAGCATGGCGCCTTTACATACATTCACTTACATGTCCTTGCATCCTGATGGGAAGATTTTGTTTTTCCTTCCTCAAAATAACTAACGTTTTAGTTCATGGGAGAAATACTTGCACCCTATATCTGTGATAAGGGGATAATATCTAAAATATATAAGGAACTCATACAATTCAATAGCAAAAGAACAAATAATACAATTAAAGAATGGGCAAAGAACCTGAAAATTTCCAAAGAAAGACATTTTTCCTAAGATATACAAATCAGAAGCCAACAGACACATGAAAAATTGCTCAACATCACTAAACAATAGGGAAATGCAAGTCAAAGCCACAAAAATGTATAAGCTCACACCTGTGAGGGTGGCTATTATCAAAAAGACAAGAGAGAACATGTGCTGGTGAGAATGGGGAGAAAAGGGACTTTTCTTGTGCACTCTTGGTGGGGATGTAACTTGACACAGACACTCTGGAAAACTATATAGCATCCCTCAAACTACCATGACTGGGTGTCTAAAGGAAATGAAAACAGTATCTCAAAGAGATATCTGCACCCTTATGTTCATTTCAGCATTATTTACAATAGCCAAGACATGGAAACAACTAATGTCTGTTGATGGACGGATGGATAAAGATAATATGTTATATACATACACACACATGCACACGCCACCGAACAATGAGGAAATCTTGCCACTCATAACAACATGGATAAACCTAAAGGGCATTATACTAAGTGAAATGAGTCAGAGAAAAGCAAATACTGTATTAGCTCATTTGTATGTGAAATCTAAAAAAAGTCAAACTCACAGAAACAGAGCATTGGAAGTTGCCACAGTGGGTGGGGTAGTGTGGGGAGGAGGAGGATGGGTAAAGGTAGCCAAAGGATGCAAACTTCCAGTTCTAAGATGAATCTGATCTGGAGATCTAACGGACAGCATGGTGACTACAGTTCACCATACTTGAAAGGTGCTAAGAGAGTAAATCTTACAAGTGCTTCCTGAGATGATAAATGTATCATCTCCCTTTATTGTCTTGATCATTTCTCAACATGTACATCAAATCCATATATCGAATTACCACATTGTAGACCTTAAACTTACACATATAAACAGTGTTATATGTAACTTCTATCTCAATAAAGCCCCAAATAAATAAATAAACGTGGGGGCAGGGATTAAAACACAGCTGTATCTCCATTCTCCATTCCTTTCCTCCTCCTCCTTCTCTTCCAGGGGTAACAGCCCTTAGGTATTACTGTGTCTTATCTCTGTGGAGGTTTATGTATCTTTATTTTATCTGCACATTTCTTTGTTTTTGCCAGAAACATCCTAATATCCTAATTCAGTTAGAGAATGGATACACTGTGGTTTATTCATATAAGGTACCTGTATCTTTCTCCCTTGAACAGTTACTTCTTTAAAATGAAAGAGAGATCCAAGGAAAGAGAAATCATCAGAGACGCAGGAGAAAACCCTTGTAAACTTTAAGGCTCCCCTCGAAGAGTAGCCAGCTTCTGATCATCTTCCCCTCGCTACTGGCCTAGCAATCATCATTCTTTCTGTTTTTGAAAGAGAGAGAGAGCATGTGAGCACAAGCTGGAGGAAGCGCCAGAAAGAGAGGGAGAGAGAGAATCTCAAGCAGGCTCCATGCTGAGCAAAGAACTTGAAGTAGGGCTCGATCTCATGACCCCGAGATCATGAGCTGAGTCGGACACTTAACCTACTGAGCCACCCAGGCACACCCCATACTTTGATTTCTAAATGCATTGCCACTTGCCTATGTGCTTTTCAGTTTCCCAAATGTCATTACTGCCATCTTCTGCCTCTTTCCTTTTGTCCTGCTGGCAAAGTGCCCTTTGCCCCAATTTACAAGCATTTCAGTGGAATTCTGGAAGGACCAGTAGTAAGTATGCTTGTTCCACCCACCATGTTTCACCAAAAATCAAGTGATCCTCATGACAATACGGGATACAGGAAGGAGAAATCATTCCCACTTTACTGAGGAAGAAACTAAAGTCTAGAGTGTGTTGATATAAAATCTTATCAATGGGACAGGGGCAGAAATAATGAGTAATGGAGGTAGAACTATACTTCCTCCTAGAGTTGCTGTTCTTGGTGATTCTGCCCAACCTCTTCTTCTCAGCTTCCCCTCCACTCTCCACCTGGGAGTTCCCATCCCAGCCAGTCACTGCCACATAGACGCTGGGGGTTGCTGATCTATTTCTCCAGCCCAGCCCTCTCCTTCAGAAGGGCAGGTCTATGTACCTAACGGCCAAGTGGATCCAGGCATCATGTAAGCCTCTCAAATTTAACACATCAAAACTGAGCTCCTTATTTTTCTCTTTAACTTGGGCTGCATCAGTAATCCCTGTCCTGATAAGCAGCATCCCCATCCAACTTGATTTCCAGAAACCTGGAAGTCTCATTCAGTTGATCACATGGTATCAATTCTCTCCCATTCGTGGAGGCCTTGGAATCTTCCTCAGCCCAGTTCCTAGAACAGCGCTACTGTCAGAGTTGTACATGCGGTGGACCCTATTTGCCATTTGGTCAAGACTTCCCTGGTGGTTTTTCTGGCCGTTCCAGATCTGAAGGGGCACAGTTTCCTTCTCACAGCATCAATAGCACTTATCCTCCACTGAAGACTATGCACGAGAAATTGAAACTCTTTTCCTGCAAAGCAGTGGAATGCAACATGAAGGGTGTCGGGGGTCATAAGATTGGGGGCTCTAAACCTCGTGTGTGGGAGGCATGTATGAATGACCCTCAGCTGGAAGGAAACCCCAGGGGCAAGCGTGCATTGTAAGCACAGCTTTTTTTCTCTTTGCATGTTTGTTTGAAGTGTCCTTAAGGGCACGGCTGGTCTCTAGCCAGGAGCCCTCCGAAGCTATGTCTTCAGGGTGAACACATTGCTGGAGATTGTAGATGAGCACGGCCTCTGCGGAGGGGGAAGTTAAGAACCAGAGAAAGCCACCAAGCAGAGCCACTTCTGCATGCTGGAAATAGATTCCAGACACAGTGGGGTGGTGGATCTGGAAGGACCAGAGAAACCGCAGATAAGAAGTCGGGGGAGGGCAGTCCTCACCGGGATGAGTGCCAATCAAACCTTCTTTCTAAATCTCGTCCAGCTAAGTGGAGCGAGACTAAAGAGACTTTCCTTATATCAAGAGAAAGTCCAGTCTTTGAACAGGGCAAGTCAACCCCAAGCTACACTCTTCAAATACTCCTCATGAAGCAGAAAGTTTAGATAACGGTTACAACATGGAGGTCTTCTGGGATGTTATCTATTATGATAGGAAAACATACCAGCACTTCCTCAACATGAACAAACATCAAAATCGTAGGCCACTTACATGTGGATGAAAGATTTAAGCAGTTACATATGAAAATCACACTTGTATTTAACCAACAATGGTTAGAATGAAGGAAAAAAACGCATTATGCAATAAAAAACTAGTTTTAAAGAACCGTAGCCTTGAAAACTAGTGTAATGCATTTATACAATGATCCAGAAGCTGTGCTCTCATGAGCTAAAAGCTATATTTCTTAAGAGAGAAGCAAATAAAAAGTGTTGCTTTGCCACAAGGGAGCTGTATTCTTGGGCTTTCTTCTTTGGAGGGCTTTCAAAACTCTATTAGGTTTTTGCATTTGAAACTTCTGAATAATTAGGTCAATTTCTCATGGTAATTCTATTTCATAAAAGACTTCAACTTCCTGAGCAAAATTCATCTCTGATTTGGTTAGTTTTGTAATTCAATTCATAAAAACACTTCAAAACACAAACAAAAATATCATCTGTGACAGAAATACATTGCTAGCATTATAGTTACTTGATTTTCATGGAATGAACCAAGTTATATTCACCGAGGCAATGGAGAACGCCCAGACTAACTAAAAATTATCAGGAAATTCTGAACAGGAAAAAAAAAAAAAAAGAGGACCTTATTTCCATCTTTTTGAAGCTCGCTCCAACTATTATTACTAAAGCAGCGCTATGAATATGTAACTGAAATCTGCCACTCAAGCCTCTTCCAAGGTGATGCCTTCGAGGCAGCCGTGCAAATGTGGGTTTAAGACAGAACGGTGTTTGTTCTAGTTACCTAGGAATTCGAGACATTCTCAGACACTAGGAGCAGCAGGAGGTACTTTCCAAAGCTGCCTGCTTCTCTCGGAGGGGCGGGTCTGTTCCCATCACAGTCCTGCTTCCTTTTGAAGTCCACCATTTCCATGCATAATCCCAGAACACACTCCACCATTCCACACAGTGTAATTCCCAAATGGAATCCACCCTCCCAGGGTGTACTCTCGGGGTGTAATTAATTTGTCACTCCCGAGTATCATTCCAGAGAGGAATCCACCATTCCAGAATGCAACTGGCCCTTCCAGAGCACTGGGCTTTCCCACATGTTAAGCAATGGGCTCCATCAGATGCCTTCTAGTGTCTCCCATACTTTGACATGCTACATGTCCGTAAATGTCACATGGGGGGAGTGTCTGCAGGACACAAAAGATGAGAGGGAAGAGGAGCCCTCGGAGCGGTTCATGGCTTCTCCCTTAGACCCACACAAATGGGGGGTCTTCTTTTAGAAGCCCCATTGTGGATCCTCCCTTGGGCCAGACCACACTCCTTGGCTGGACTGTGGGGTCCCACGCCACGTGCTTATGAGAGTCAGGACCCTGCCATGTGTAGAGACCATCCCTGAGTGCCTAAGACCCTGGATTCCCCACCCAGATTCCTGTTTCCTGGTCCTGGGTGGCCTCCTCCTTTCCTTGAGGGTGGACCCCGTTGCTGGTAGGTGCCCCCTCTGGTGAGAGGGAAGGCCACTGGCTTACAGTCTGCCAGGGTCAGCGGTGGACAGAGCGAGGCTTATTGGCTGGGGGCTGCACATGTGCACAGCGGCATGTGTGAGGAGGGACTGATCCGCAGGGGACTTCTGACAGGGAAATCTGAGCTGAACCAGCAGCAGCTCTTGTTATGAAGCAGTCATCAAGCCCAAGGGAACACAGACGCCAGAAATGCAGAGCGATGCCAGAAAGAGTGCCAGTGGTATGGGAAACAGAGGCAGAAGGAAATGTAGATAAAAAGAAATGTCCTTACAACCTACAGCCCATTGACAAATGCTGGAGGCAGGCAGAGGATAATCTTCCTCCAGGAAGCTCCCAGCTGTCTTGATGCTAATGCCTTGCTAGAGGGAAAAACTACCTTAGCTTGACTATAGCCCCCAGGATCCTGGTACATCTTCCTCTGCATCTGAATATAATTCCGGTGCTTCCCATTGTCTTTACTTCCCCCAACCCCAAGCGTGTAATCAGTGGCTCCTCACAATCCAGAGGTTACAGCTCCTCCTGCTCCTAAGGCCTGTCCCCTTCCTTTAATAAAACCACCTTTTTTCACCAAAGATGTCTCAAGAATTCTTTCTTGGCCATCAGTTCGGGACCCCACCAACACTGCACCCAAAACACATCATTTGACGGCCTCCCTCGTGGCTTTGAGTCTTTGCATCTGGACGCCGAGCCGGTATGCAGAATTGGTGAGTACTTCCTCTCCTCTCTCCTCTGCTCTCATTCCTGGTGCTGTTCGAGGAGTGTGGTCTTACTGGAACACTCTCATGCTGACTGCTCAGGCTGCAATCCGCTAGCCAGGAACTACTCTCTGGGGAGGAGAAAGCCTACCTTTCGGCTGGAAGTTAGTGCCCTGGGCAAATGGTAATAAGACCCAGACACCTGATGCCCTCTCTTTACTCCTGTCTGTAGACAAAGTTCTCTGCCTTGGACACGGATCAGCCACCTAAGTCACCAGGACCGCTGCCGATCGTCAGACTCCCATGCGAAGTTTCCTCCTTCTTGGTCTAATGTAATCCCTTCCACGTCTCTGATCTAGCTGCTTCTGGCTGTGGGATCTCCACTGGGAGCCAACCGAAAACCGGTACCCAATGGAATTAAAACCCAACTGGGGACCATTTCCTAGGGAAGCTGGCTTTAAATACTATTTGTATTGGAATGTCGCTTAGGCCATGATGGATTTCTATCTTTACTGTTTCTGTCAATGTCCTCTGCTAACTAAAGTTACAAATTTGGGTAATTGCCTCTTGTAAAATTTCTCTCATGTTTTCCATGGGTTTAAAATGGTGGATTCTTCACAGCCTCAGGCACTCACTGTAATCTAGAACGTGAATGGGGAAGGGGGAAGGAGGGCAGGCCTCCCTCCAAAGGGCCTTTATGGCAGGCAGTGATTATAGGGATTTTGTTCCAGGGATGCCTGGGGTCACTTTGACACCAGGAATCTCTGATAATCCTGCACCTGGGACACCGCAAGGGAGGTGGGGGGATTGCGCGCAGAGGTGTTCTGGATAATGGACCTTTTCTATTCAGCCTACAGGGACTCTCCCTTGGGATGCCTTTTAACCCACTGGAAACAGTCCAGTTGCAAGATTTTTTTTTTCTTTCCAGTTGCAAGATTTAAAAGGAAAAAGTGTGGCATCTGTTCGTCTGTCTGAGCTAAGTTTTAAGACTAGAAACATTTTTCTCTGCCTTCTGCCTTCCCCTCCCCCTCCTCCTGTTTCCGTACCACTTGGGTGTGTGGCCTGCATAACTGGCTTCTAGACCATTCCTGGTGTTCCAGCGCCATTGGCTCCTACCCCTCCCCTTGCTGTCGAGGAGCAAAGAGCACCCTGAAACTTAACGCCACCCACTCCAGATTGCCCCGCCAGTATCCCAGGTAAAAACTGACAATGCGGAACAAATCGATTTACTTTTAAATGGACCCAGGTAGAACATAGTTCAGTATTTAAACTAATTGAAACTTCTTATTCTACCAACACTTACTAAGGGTTACATAAACTTATCTCTGTTGGAATTTGTTAGCAAAAAGACGACTTAAAACCAGGGCACCTGGGTGGCTCCGTCAGCTGAGCATGTGACTTGGTTTCAGCTTGGGTCACGGGATCGAGCCCCGTGTTGGGCTCCATGCTCAGCAAGGAGTCTGCTTCAGACTCTCTCTCTCTCCCTCCACCACCACCCCCAGCACTCTCTCCCTAAAACAAAAACAAAAACAAAAAAAGGTGACTTAAAATTCTCGTTAATTTTGTCTGTCTCAAGTTTTCATGGGTAACTGTTAAGATAGCTTTCAATGTCTTTGATAACCTAAAACTTTAAAATTTTGCTTAAGTAATAAATAGGATTGAATTCATTGGACACCTAGGCCTTTTCCAAATGAGATAAAACACTAAAGCATTGATGGCTGAATGTAGGTTTGCACTTTTGACTTACTGCAAAGAAACTAAGGCTGTTTGAATGTGTTGGTAAACCTGCTTTATGCTTACTAGATTCATAAATTTTCCATCTAAAGAATTCTGGTTTAGAAGTTCACATTTGGTTACTACTTAGTTTTCACTGGAGACTAAGGTTTCTAAGAGTTAAAAGTTTGTTAAATGTAATTAAGACTGATAGGAATAAGGGAAGCAACTCTGAAATGAAAAAGTTGTTTTAAAAGGTTTATGAAAGGAAATCATTGGAAAGGAATTTTATGTGTGGTCAGGCCTGAAGTTAAAATGAATGGATTTTTGAAAGTACAGTGGCATGAGTGAAATTCTGCTGATCTCTCAGTTAAAAGAACAAAGTTTTCTTGAATTGTGGTTTGTACTTGATAAGAAAATGTAAACATTTTTTTTTTCTCTTTTTTCTGCTCAGGAAATCCAGTTTCTAGGTTTTGTCTTTATCAGGTTTTTGACTACTTAGTCACAACTTCTTCTCAATATTAAAGGAGCTACATTTTGCTAACAACTGTATAATTCTTCATATTTGCCTCTGGACTCTCTTACGATCATCTTGATTGAATAAATAATAATGATCTGTAATCCTATTTAGGCATGTGCTTTATAACCTTCTGAGGGTTTTTTTTTAACAAACTTCTTAAGATTAAATTTTAAATGAAGTCTTTTTGACTCATGAGGCCTTTTTATTTGGTATGTTGAGTTATTCTGGAAGCACTGTTAAATAATAAGCCTTAGGTTGTATTGCTCGGGTAAATGCTTTAATTTTCTAAGAGATGACAGGCAATTCCTAAAGTTTTAATATGTTCTGGTATCAAGCCATCACTTAATATTCTGATTATTGAACTGTCACAGAAATCACCAGATTTCCTCACCAACTATATTGCAACCTCACCTCAGATCTTGAACCATGTCCATATTTTAGTCTTTTTGTCATTTACAGTTATTGTTCATCTTCTCTTGTAAAATGTGTTTCATCTTCCAGAAGATTCATAAAAAGGGTTTTTGACAAATACAGGTTTTTAATATCATTAAAATCCTAAAACTAAAATGGGTGAGTTGCCAGAAGTAACTAAAGTGAGGATGATTATAGTTTTTGTGACTCCTGTTTGAAACGTTTCTAGTTCTTTAGTGTTTGCTCTTCCAGATTAAGAAAGCCTTCTCTTAAAACATCAATGATAGAGGGGCACCTGGGTGGCTCAGTGGGTTAAAGCCTCTGCCTTCGGCTCAGGTCATGATCCCAGGGTCCTGGGATCGAGCGCCGCATCAGGCTCTCTGCTCAGCAGGGAGCCTGCTTCCTCCTCTCTCTCTCTGCCTGCCTCTCTGCCTACTTGTGATCTCTGTCTGTTAAATAAAATAAAAATAAAATCTTAAAAAAAAAAACAAAAAAAACCCCATCAATGATAGAAATAATGATAAAGTATTTCTCTGTGAACAAAATGAAGCCTTTAGCTTTTCTCTCTACCTGAACCCTCTGAAATTCAAAAGATCTCCTGAAGTATTCTTCCTTCCCTGGCAATCATAGCAATCATTTGCATAAGTTCAATACAAATTCTGTTCTCCTTGTAACAGGACACCACTGGTTTTGAAACATTGGTTATTTTACCAAGGCTTTAACTGGAATGTCCTGTTTGAGAGACATGCAGAGACTCAGATATGACCAAACGATTTTAAGGAAGTACGGGTGACTTTGCAAAACATGAAGCCAATAGAGCCCCTTGGAAATGTTGGCCTGATACCTTGCTTAGAGAGTTCCCAGCAGCCTCACCAGCTAGTGAAGACTGTCACTTCCTGGCAGGTGGAGGAACGTCATACTTTGGGGACCCATGAAAAGGAATTCACTCAAATCTACAGGTATTTGCAGGCATGTCTGATGACAAGCACTTAGCTTGCCTGCTGGCCTAGAGAGGCTACTAAAAGTTCAATCTAGATTCCTTATAAAAGTTCTAGCAAAGCTGATTTTAAAAGATCTACACGATCATTCACTATTTTTTTTTTAAGATTTTATTTATTTATTTATTTGACAGACAGAGATCACAGGTAGGCAGAGAGGCAGACAGAGAGAGAGGAAGGGAAGCAGGCTCCCTGCCGAGCAGAGAGCCCCATGCGGGGCTTGATTCCAGGACCCTGGGATCATGACCCGAGCCAAAGACAGAGGCTTTAACCCACTGAGCCACCCAGGCGCCCCGATCATTCACTATTCTTACTGAGCTTATGAAAGTAATGAGGCCCAGCTTGTTAAAATTGGACTTGTTTTATAAACAAATGTCTTGATTTGGCTGTCTTTGATAAAAATGAGGATTATTACAGGAGAAAATGTTTCAGCAACACATCTTTGTAGATATTAGATCTTAAGCACTTAAGACTCAAGACACTGGGGTTTGTAATTTTGCTCCAACCCTTAACCTGTATTTTTTCTTTTGTTTCTATGAAAGGTGCCTCTTGGGTGCATGGGTGGATCAGTGGGTTAAGCCTCTGCCTTTGGCTCAGGTCATGATCCCAGGGTCCTAGGATCGAGTCCCGCATCAGGCTCCTTGCTCGGTGTGGAGCCTGCCTCTCTCTCGGCCTCTCTGCCTGCTTGTGTGCTCTCTCTCTCCTTCTCGCTGACAAATACATAAATAAATAAAATCTTTAAAAAAACACAAAAACTCCTGGAGTAGATAAAAATGTTGATAAACTATCGAAGGTTATTTTCTCCAGCTCCTCTTTCTCATTACAATACTAACTTTATTTTGTTGTCTTTTTTGGGGACTCCCTGCCTGGTGCCAAGACTCCTTCACTGTCGTAACCTCCAGCTGAGAGATGATCCTTCCCACTCAAGGAGGTTCATATATGTTGTCTACTTTGGATTGGATGCCTCTGCCTTTGGTAACTCATATATATAAATTCCCCCAAATGACCAATGTTGACCCAGAAGTAAGGACATCTCTACACCCCTCTTTAAGCAGGAAGAAGTTAACAAAGATAAGACCATTCACCCTCAACAACCTTAAAGATTTAAGGGTCAAAATTATTCAGGGGGGGTATGATGTGGAAAATAAAGGCAGAAGGAAATATAGATAAAACAAAATGCCCTTCTGACCTACAGCCCATTGACAAATACTGGAGGCAGGCAGAGTGTAACCTTCCTCAAGGAAGCTCCCAGCTGTCTTGATGTAAATGCCTTGCTAGAGGGAAAAACTACCTTAGCCTGATGATAGCCTGGCCTCCAGGATCCTGGTGAGTCTTCCTCCGCATCTGAAAATCCTTTTGGAACTTCCCATTTTCTTCACTTCCCTCAACCCCAAAATATATAAATCAGTTGTTCCTCACAATCTGGAGGCAACAGCTCTTTCTGCCCATAGGGCTTGGCCCCTTGTTTTAATAAAACCACCAAAGGTGTCTCAAGAATTCTTTCCTGGCCGTCCGTTCCGGACCGCAATAACACTGCTCCCAAAACACATCACTAGCACCACAGAGCTGACAACTATCCCAGGGCCGTAGTTCTAGGTCAACCCTACCCCTAGCTCCAGCTGTGTCAGAGAAGGTTAAGGCAAAGCACAGCTTTTGAGGGCCACTGTGTGCGCGAGCTCACCCACTGCCATCTTTGGCTTTCCTTGCCTGACATAGCTCACTTTACACCGCCGAGTACAAGAAAGCAAGCAGGATAGGACCGCCTAAGTCTCCATTCACAAGTCTCCATTCACGAGCCTCCTGGGACTACACACGCGCATGCGCACAAGCAGGATGGGCCAGCCCTAAGTCTCCATTCCGGAGCCTCCTTGCACTACACAAGCGTATGCGCATATGTGTGTTCATGCACACACATGCGCATACATATACACACAGGCACACACACAGACACCCCTTCCCTCCCCACCCCAAGGAGAAAATTTTAAGCCACTTAACAATGATTCATCATTAACAATGGTTAAATGTTAACCATCGTTTAACAATTAAGGGAAGACAAAGAAGCACAGGCTATTAAACTTGACAAAAGCACGTGAAAGAGAATACAGTATAGAAGCTTTGAAGCTAGAAGGGAGTCTCACATTCATCTAATCCAGTGGTTCTCAAACTTTCCGGATCATCAGAATCACCTGAAAGTGTATAATAACAGATGGATGGCCCTGTCTGGAGTTGCTGATCCCGTAGATCAGGGATGGGGCCTGAGGGCTGACTTTTCTCACATGCTCTCAGGAGAGGCTGGTGCTAGGGGTTGGGGGGTTCCATAAACCACAGTGTGAGAACCTCTGGTTTGGCTGAACCTCTGATTTCAATGATGGAGAAATTAAAACTCAGGAGCTAAGTGTCTTGTGTGAGGTGATAGCAGCTAGGGAAGGGCTCACACTAAGACCTTGATAAATTGACTCTCTTGTGAGATGCTAGAAAGCACACACTTCCATATCTCATGAAGCTGTAGGAGCTTTTGATTTGACCCAGGCCTCTTCCCAGGTGGTACCAGTGACTTCCAACCCTTTCTGTTGCCTTAACACACATCACACTTCCCCAGGGGCTCCTCATGTGCACCTGCCCTTGGCTGAGCCCACCGTGAGTCCCATGCTTGCGGGAGCTCTCATCCATTCCCAGTGTCCCCAGGCTTCTGCCAAATGTAGCTTTTCATATCTAACTAGGCATATCTAAGTGAGCGTCTCACCCTTGATGGCTCACGAACACCCCAAACTCCAAATGTTCCAGAATGAAACCATCCTCTTTTACCTCCAAATCTCTCTTGTGGCCTCCATAGTTCAAAAACCTACAGCCCCTTTAAGTGCTCCTCTTCTCTGACTTTCCAGATACAACCCTGATGTTACCCCCCAGCCCCAGTAGCCCATAGAAAGCAAACTCACTGAGCACAGGGGCCTTTGTGTTCATCCTTTATTCTTGACACCTATAATATTCTCTGCAATACAATAGGCATTCCATAAATATTTGCTGTCTGATCGACTAAATGCCTGAATTATTATCTATCTTCCTTCTAACACTACTGCCAGGACCTTAGTTCAGCCTTCTATCCAACAGTGCTAACTCCCCAAATAGCCACAAACCTGAATTTGCTCTTCCAGGTGCCCCAAGGTACCACAGGACTGCCAGAAGAAATCATGGCGACAAAAGTAGGTCATCTTTCCAACACAAGACCCCTGTCTTGTTTGGGACCAGAGGCCATTTGCTCCACGTCTGAAACCCACTGAGACTTAGCTCAGGCTCCACGCTGAGGTCTGAAGGGACTGTGCCATTCAGAGACCCCTAGGGGCCGGGGGTCTGCTTCAGGGACTTGGGTCACCTTTCTGAAAAAGGTATGGAAGGAACATTGGGGAAAGGCCAAGGAACAGTGCTCCTAATATTAATTCTACCCATCCCATGATCCCAAAGCCAAACCATGTAGGAGATCTTTGTAAGGGCTGGGGATTTTAATGTCTATAACCAGTCTCTTCTAAAGTCCTCTCTGATGATCTCAGGAAAATGACCTGTTCTCACAGAAGGCAGCCTTCTCCAGAATTCCTCTGGCTCATGGCTACATGTGTGACCTTTTTAGGGTCCCTATGATGAAAAAGAGATTCACCTTTAGAATACCACAATGACGCATCACTGCCAGCAAAATCCATGGGTGAATGCAAACTTTAAGAGGGGAAGCTCCTATGAAGAGAACATTTGCATAGCATCCAAGAATAGGAGTTACCAGTTACTGTGGTGGTTTTAACATGTGTCCGCAAATTCACCTCCAAAAGGCGGAGCTGAACTTCCCTCCCTTGAGTGTGGGATTCAGTAATCTACTTCTAATAAATGGAGAATGAAAGGGAGAAATGGTGGGTTTACCATGAAGAAAGAAGGCAGATACCACTTCAAACAAGTGTTCAAGGTTAACTTCACCACTGAGAAAACAGATCAGCATTATTTGTCCCCTGATTTGACTGGATGTGAAGGATACTTCATCTCTCTGCTATTCCTGCCTGAAATGCACAACCTCGGTCTAGTCATCAGAAAATATTAGACAAACCCAATTCAGGAGCCAGCCTACAAAATAATCGACTAATACTCTTCAAAAGTGTCAAGGTCATGAAAGACAAAGACAGAATCTGCCACAGATTTAATGAGACTAAGGAGATACAGCAAAGTACAATGTGCTACCCTCGACGAGGCTCTGAAATAGAAAAATAGACAGTGGGAAAACCGATAAAATTTGCATAAGAACTGTACTTCCATTCATAACATGGTGCTGACAGTAATATCCCAGCTTTGATAAATGGGCTATGGCAGTGTAAGATGTTAACATTAGGGAAAGCTGAGTGAGAGACGTATGAAAACTACACCATTGCCAGAATTCTTCCATAAATCTAAAATTAATGCAAATAAAATCACTGAAGAAAAAACTGGGGCTCCTTCCCTTTTTTATCCTAATCCCAGCAGGAGACCCTTTTCTGACAGGCAGGCCCCTTTCACAGGCAAGGCTCCCTCCTGGAACACAACTGTCACAAGCCCTGGAAATCGACAGCAGAAAGCAGGTACCATCCCTGTAATTCACCACTCTCTCTTACATTCTCCCCAGTGGGTTTCTTTCCTGTCTCCTCCTGCAAACACCAGCTCTGCACCATATGGCCCTACATCTTGGGAGGGGTGTCTAGGCTATACCTGCCTTAGGAAGCAGCTTCCCTCCTTTCCCTTGTGCTGGGCCAGAATCTGGCCTCTGCAATTTTCAGGACGGCAGCAAAAGGCATTTTGCCAAAGCAGACTCCTTCCTGGTGCAGAACATGAAGTTTCATGGTCAATGGACTGCATAAGCACGTATGTAACTGCAAACGGCCTGAAATGAAAACGTCTTGTCCTTCTGGGAAGACAGATTATGAGTCATCGAGAAATGGAAAAGAAACCAACTACATACCTTTCCCCACGATGCTGGAAACTCTAAAAACAGTAGGTTCAGAGTTTTGGCATGCAAATGTGTTAGGATGATGAGGGTTATAATTTAATTTACGGACCACCATCTCTAAGCCTGGCCCTTTTCCACATTTTACAAGGGAAGCCCCTTCTACCACAGTCCCAATTCCATAGGACACTTTGGGCAAATAGGAAAAAGCTTTCCCCTCCTGGCAGACACAGACCTCTGGCTGGAGAAGAAGCTTAGAGAGAGGGTGACATCTCTGGTCCAGGCAGTTGCCCAATTCACAATTAACAAAGTGATCCAGACCTCAGCAGCTCTTGGCCGCACAGAACTGACCCAACATTATGTAAGTTACTCTTTTTCATTCTTTGGACAGCTCTGCAAGGTGGGTGTTGTTATATCCATTTTTAAAATGAGGAAACAGAACAATGTACTAACATAGTCAAGATCATAAAAGGCAAAGTGGCCAGGATTTGACCCCAGATCTCTTTGACTCCAAAACAGATCTTTGCAGTTATTCCCAGGATCTTGTGATGGAAAAACCACTGGAATGTTGATGGCAACAAGCAGATTTACTACACAGGCAGTAATTGCTGGCAAAAATGGTATCACTTGCATATCCTACTTATTTTGCCTTTGGACCCAAATGGTAAGCCTTCCCTTGCCCTCTGTCTTTTCTAAGTAGCATCTTAAAAGGTAACATAAGAAAATGGGGACCTTTTATTTCCCCAGATTCAGGGGTAGGGACAAACTGAGCAAGCAAGGTTACTCCTCAAAAGTGAAATAGTGGAAGCCACTGAATTGGACCTCGTGTTTCAGGGAGACTCAGGGGGTACTGGGGGGCCTGCTGGGGGAACACAGGCTTTGGAAGGCAGGAGAATGCAGTGGAATTGAGCCAGCAAGGTGGAGGGAAAGTGAAACCTTTAATAAAAATTACCAGCCTCAAACATGTGAACATGGACAATTATAACAAAGAAAGTTTACTGGCTGCTTATTGCACGTCAGATACAGTTCTAGAGGCTTCAGATGTATTAATTGTCAGTCCTCACAACTACCCTGTGCAGTAGGCACTACTGTTTTCCTACTTCAGGGGTGAGGAAACTGAGAGAGAGGTTAAGTGGTTATTCCAAGTTGAGGAAGACAGACCATGAACTCCAGAGCCTTGGGGAGTAACACATGGAGTTTATTGCCAGATTTAACCAATGAATCAAAGAACAGGAGGGCCCCCAAGATATTTGGGCTATGTTCATCATAAAATAAAATAAAAGGAACTTCTTTAAGGACCAGGTTCGATGCTTAAATACTCTACACATATTTTCTCATCCAATCTTCACAAAGAACCCCATTCTACAGATGGGAAAATCAAAGCTGAGAGAAATAAAGGAATCTGCCCTAACCACACACCTAAGTAGTAGCTAGGAATCCAGGTCAGCTGGACTCCAGAAACCAAGTCTTTCGATTGCTCCGCTTACCGGGCTCCCTCTTGCTGGGGACGGCGCTAATACCCTTTTTTCTCCTCTAAAGCTCCTAGACCCAGATCATCTGTGCAGGCCTGTTCAGTTAGGAACAATAAGCTGTTGCGATCAACTAAGAAAGTGTAATAAGAGCAGCTCATGCACACTTTGGAAACACAAAATGCTCTTAGGACATAGTCGTGGGATGAAGGAAGGAAGGTCCAGTATGGTGCAATAATCTTTGGAGAGAAGTTGCATAAACATTGACCATGCCTGTCAGGACTTATGATATCGATGAGGAGAAAACATTAACAGAACTGAAGCAATAAAATATGAAGAATTGTGTGTTGTCCGGCACAGCAAGTCACGCCACAGGTAATAGAGAAAAGGGGCTAGGATCGCTAAAGACTATAAAATCTAAGTTAGGAAATCAATACCCAGGAAATGAAATTTGAGGCATGCAAAGTCACCTTAACAAGAGGGGATGGGGGGAGCCTGGATAGCTCAGTCGTTAAGCGTCTGCCTTCAGCTCAGGGCGTGATCCCAGGGCCCTGGGATCAAGCCGCATGTCAGGCTCCCCGCTCACCGAGGAGCCTGCTTTTCCCTCTCCCTCTGCCTGTTGCTCCCCCTACTAGTGCTCACTCTCCCTCAAATAAATAAATTCTTTAAAAAAAGGGGGGGGGGGCGATGATAAGACTTAAATGAAGGACAAGGCGAACAGCCATGCCCAATGCAGCTCCAAATGAGTCCTGGCTGGTATCCATTTTGATTAGTCAATGTGCGTGTCATACCCATTGTGAAGTATTTTGACTCCTGCGATCAGTCAGGACAGGCTAGGTCATGCTGCCGTCATAAATGACTGACTGACAACAACAGGATATTTTCTTAACCATTCATTCCACAAAATCACTGAGGGTTGACTGCAATTCTGTCCCATGCCATCCCCATGGTGGGGCTCGGGCTAACAGGGTAGCCTCTATCTGGAGCCAGTGAAACAGGGGCTGCTCTTCAACTTCTTCCTTACAGTGACACATGTTACGACCGCTGACTTTCATGGATCAGAACGAGCCATGTGGCCTTCTTATAGCCACTTAATCGACAGCATTCTACCAAGATGTGCAGAAAGACGTTGTCACCTGATGGAAGAGTGGGGATTCGTGAAGAAAAGAAAATCAGCAGGAAGAGGAAAATGACAGTGGACCTCCATCTGGGCCCTGTCCAGGGAGCTAGTCCCTGGGAAGCTTCTATATCCCATCTGCATCCCTGAGGATCTCCCTTCAACAAACACAAATCACTCTGTGACCTGTTCAAGGCCCAACGATGGGCAAGGAGAGTAAAGCGACTGGGCATTTGTAACTATCTATTGCCCATATTCTCACATTCACATCATTGTTCCGGTTCTCCGGGGCTCGCTCTTGAAACAGTGGACTTAAAACACCCTTCAACCTTAATTAAAACACCATGGTATTGGCATAGAAATGGATAGGCAAATCAATAGAACAGAATAGAAAGCCCTAGAATGTATAAAAACTTAATTTATGGTAAGAAAGACATCTTGGATCAATGGGGAATGGAAGAATTATTCAACAGATGACATTAGGACAGTTGGTTAGCAAATTAGAAGAGAAAATCAATTTCTAGCCTTAATTCATGCCACAGACTAACCTAACTTGAACTCCAGATGGATTAAAGAATTAGAGAAACTTATATTTTTGTAAAGCCATAAAACAGAAGGTTCTTTCCCTTCACCCCCACTCACTTACTTTTATGTTTTTGTTAATAGAAAAATCATACACAAAATAAAGGATCATACAACAAAAAAAATTTTAAACCTTTCTTCCTTTCAAAACAACCATAGTTAGAATATAGCTTAGGACAAATATTTATAGGCAAACAAAAACATATTATTTAATATATAAGGAGCTCATATAAAACAAAAACAGCAGGGGCACCTAGGTGGCTCAGTTGTTAAGTGTCTGCCTTCAGCTCACGTCATGATCCCAGGGTCCTGGGATTCAGCCCTGGCTCAGCAGGAAGCCTGCTTCTCCCTCTCCCACTCCCCCTACTTGCATTCCCTCTCTCCCTGTCTCTCTCTCTCTCTGTCAAATAAATACATAAATATATAAATAAATAAATAAATAAAATCTTCCTAAAAAATTAAAAAATAAAAATTAAAAAATACAACAGCAGCATTTTATGGTTCATAGAGAAAAATGGACAGAGTATGCACAGACTAGTTACTAAAAAAGAGAAAGTTTAAACACACGCCCATAAAAAATATTCAAGACTCACGAGGAATTAAAGAAGGGACAACTTATTGCAACAATGAGAGCTATTGCTTACCTATAAATTGAAACAAATTTTTTAAAATGATACAACCCAGTTTTTCAAAGGATGTGTTTTTTATTGTTTTGACTGTAGTTTTACAGGGTGTAACTGTTTTGGAAATTAATGGGGCAAGGTATGAGAACTCTTAAATCTATACTAATATATCCTAGTATTAGTACTTCTCATATTCTCTCCTAAAGAAATGATATAGAAAAAAGGGTTTATGCACACATTTGTTTATCTCAATGTATTTATAATACTGAAAACTTAAAAGCAACATGAATTCAGGTAAGAATATTTAAGTAAATTACAGTAATGTGTAATTGATAGCCTATCATTAAAATGATACTTACAAAGAGTTTATAATAACATGGAGAAATGCTTCTGTTATGATGTTATGTAAACAAGGCAGTCTACAAAATGAATGCATATATAATACAAAATTATGCAGAGCAAAGCCCCAAGAAAAATTCAGCAAACATTCATTGTAGATGGCTCAAAGTAATGAATTTCTCTCTATTTTTCCATATATTTGAGTTTTCTCTAAAGAGCATGTGTTACTTTTATGAGAGAAAAATAAGCATCTTAATAATTAATAACAATAACTGAGTGCTAACTGTGTCAGGTGCCAGGTTGAGACCGTACAAAATCAAGGCAGAAGCACCCTGCTGAAGGCAGAAGTATAGCATCTAACATGATTCGACGCTAGATATGCTCTGACTTATCCCCTATATTATCCTGTCATTCTGTGTTATTAGTACCCCTATTATACAGATAAGAAACGACGCACAGAGAAGTAGAGCAACTTACCCTAAACACACAGCTGGTAGGCTTGGGAAGGAAATGAGATCTGAACCAAGTCAGACTGATTCCAGAGCCAGCGCTTGTAACTTGATAGTGACTGTTGTAGTCACTATATTAATATCACTATTGAATCACTCTAACAACCTGATGGATGCCATTTGATAAATGAGAAAACCAGGGCTCAGAGAATGGTGAGTGACCGCAGTTACATGTTTGGCAAGAAAGGAGCCTGGATGTGAACTCAAGCAATCTGATTCTGGAACCCACCCTTCCCTCAACCCTGGCTCCTAACACCCACACAAACTACCTTGTCAAATAACTAGTGCACATAGCCCCCACACTTTTCTCTTTTCCCTCTGGGGCCCCTTTTTCCTACTTCTCAGTGTGTCAATTGCCCTAGACCCTCAGGAGTCATCCCTTCCGTTTCTTGGCCTGTTTTGCATTCTCTTCCTTTCTCAGTGTTTGCAATTCTAGGCTCAACCACTTTCCACCACATGCAGGATCTGATAGAGATCTCTGTAGGGAGGGGAGTGTAAGCATGTTATAATATTTTGTAGAGGTTGTTGTTTCCATTAAAACAACAACAACAACACACACACACCCCAAAACAGGAGGCTGCCAAGTGGGAGAGAGAAGGGCGAGGGACCAGGGATTGAAAAGGGGAGTTGCTGAGGCTGCACCTGGCCACCTTGGGAGCAGTCTCCCCAGGGCTGGCCCCAGCGCACTGCTCCTCCGGCACAATGTGCCACCCTGAGAACATCATCCTACAGTTTTCACACATGAACCAATCTCTCTGAGAAGGAAAGAATTTATTGGCCACATTAGTTTAAATAGCGGCATGTCGGATCCTCACGCAGGATTGAGATATTAAGGGAGGTCAATGTCACTGCGTTTGCAACCTTGTATTAAGTTTGAAAACTGTCTGCAAATTCAGGCCAGAAGGGTAGACGATAATGACCCAAATATGTATATGAAGGCATTAAGTATAAAAAGATAACGTTTTTTTCTTTTTTTAGTAGCTTGAAGTATAACATTCAAAGAGATTCCTAGAGAATGAAGAAAGTGTATGAAGAAAATAGGAAAGAAGACTGACATTATCATGGGGAGGGGGATGTAACTTCAATACTAAAGAATAATTATAATATAATTATATATATTCATAATAATACACTTTTTGAGCCCTTATGTGTCACACAGGGTCTGAGTGATTTAACTAAGTTACTAAGTATAACTGATGTGATCTTCACAATAATCCTGTGCAACAGGCATTATCATTCCCATTTTATGGACGAGGAAACCGTGGTACCAAACTGTACAGCTCGTCAGTGCAGCAGGGTTTAAACTCCACTGCGCGACCCCAGAGTCCACAGCTCTTAACCACTTTTAAGATCTGAATAAAGCAACCTCAGCTCAAGACAGAGCCTTAAGTAAACGGAAAGAAGGAACGACATCACTGCTTGGGGATCTGGAGAAAAAAGAGCTAGAAAAGCCTATGCAGAAGATCATCCAATGCATTTAAGCATTTTAAATTTATTTTTTTTCAGCATAACAGTATTCATTGTTTTGGCATCACACCCAGTGCTCCATGCAATACGTGCCCTCCCTATTACCCACCACCTGGTTCCCCCAACCTCCCACCCCCGCCCCTTCAAAACCCTCGGGTTATTTTTCAGAGTCCATAGTCTCTTATGGTTCGCGCGTTTAAGCATTTTAAAAGATCAGAATCAACTTTCATTCTGGGGATAAAATACCATCTAGTGTCCCAGCTCTATGTGCTCTCAAGCACTAGGCAACCCTCAAGACTTGGAGCAGAATCAGCAGCAGCTTGGCATTCCCCGCGAGAGCTTCCTGGAGCCATCTCTCTGTCCGGTGCTAGGTCCTGCTGCGGCATTCAGTGTTACTGTAGAGTCTGGGTTATCATCATTTGTTGAGGGAATGGGCAGGTTGCACTTGACCTGACCCCGAGAACTGAATGGACTGAAGTGTACTGTGTCCCCTTTCCATCCCCCTCACTTCTCATCACATCGGCATTTTAACATCTCAGGGCATCACAAGAAGGGTGAGTACAGCACAATGACAGGTTTTGAGAGAACGAGAAAGAAACCACAGTCACGCAACTTTCATTACAGTCTATTGTTATCAGGGTTCTATTTTTAATCAGATATCGTTGTTAATCTAATGTATAAATGAAACCTCATCATTGCAATGCCTGTGTGGGAAAAAACAGTTCACAGAGTGTTGGGGGCTCTCTGCAGTTTCAGGTCCCTGCTGCAGGGTCTTGGAAACATATCCCCCAAGAATAAAGGGGGAAGGAACGACTCTTTGGTGGCCCCTGCGTGAGGAGACAGATTCTGGAAATATCACGAAGACTAACGTCCATGAGTTTACTGCTCCTTTTTCCATTCAGAGTGCTACCTTTGAAAGAAAATCCAGCCAGGTTATTTCTCTGCTCCAAACCCTGCACTGGCTTATTTCTCAGCATCACCCTGACTCTTGAGACCTCGCATGAGAGACACCCCCATTGTGGCTCTGCTCTCTCACCTCCTCACACTCAGTTCCAGCGCCCCTGGCCTCCCCATGTTTCTGGGACATGTCACACCCCAACCCCCACCTTGGGATGTTCTTACTGACAGCACTTTATATGGCTAACTCCCTCGCCTCCTTCAACTTTTCAACCTTCCCAAAGAGACCAGCCTGACGCCCCATTTAAAACTGCAGCCCAGGGGCGCCTGGGTGGCTCAGTGGATTAAGCCGCTGCCTTCGGCTCAGGTCATGATCTCAGGGTCCCGGGATCGAGCCCCGCGTCGGGCTCTCTGCTCTGCAGGGAGCCTGCTTCCTCCTCTCTCTCTGCCTGCCTCTCTGCCTACTTGTGATCTCTCTCTCTGTCAAATAAATAAATGAAATCTTTAAAAAAAAAACAAAACTGCAGCCCAGGGGCGCCTGGGCTCACCGGGCACTAGTGGTTCAGTAGGTTAAAGCCTCTGCCTTTGGCTCAGGTCATGATACCAGGGTCCTGGGATCGAGCCCCGCATTGGGCTCTCTGCTCAGCGGGGAGCCTGCTTCCCTTCCTCTCTCTCTGCCTGCCTCTGCCTACTTGTGATCTCTGTCAAATAAATAAAATTAAAAAAATAAAAATAAAAAAAATAAACTGCAGCCCATCTCGGTCCCTGCCTGGCACCCTGTGAGCTCCTTACTCTCCAGGATTTCTTGTTTCCTAGAGCAGTACTAAATTATACATTTATTTCCAGGTTATTATTTATTGTCTGTCCCCTCTGGAATGTAATCTCCATGGCAGCAGATCTCAGCATCCGATTCTGTTCACAGAGGCAGTCCATGGACTTCAACAGTGAACGGCACACAGCGGGTGCTCAATAAATGCATGTCATGGGAATTCTGTGTACCACCTTGCTAGGAAATTGGTCATCAGAATTCAATGCCATGTCTAGGAGTCATTTGCCATAGTGCCCTGAACTCTGTTCCATCTCACTGGGCTTTAGCTTCTTTATGTAAGCCATATAGCACATGGAGGCTTTAGAAGTAAAGAGTAACAAGTGGGCATTGTAGAAAAAGAAGTATTTTTTTCACAGTATTGGGCACCTAAACAGGCATGGTCTGGCCTGCACTCATCTTTCCTTTTGTGTTGCAGAATACAAGCCATAGCCCAGGGGCAGGTGACCAGGAGGACAGTCTGGGAACCATGTTTCCTGGGTTCACAACCTGCTGCTACCACTCACTACCTGTCATTATGGAGGAATTTCTTTTTTTCTTTCTTTCTTTTTTTTTAAAAAAAGATTTATTTGAGAGAGAGGGCAGGGCAAGGGGCAGAGAGAGAGAGAATCTCCAGCAGACTGCACACAAAGCACGAGTCCAACGTGGGGTCTGATCCCACGACTCTGAGATCATGACCATAGCGGAAATTGAGCAGGGACTCAACCAACTGAGCCAATCAAGAACCCCGAGGGAAATTTCTTTAACCTTTCTGTGCTTTACTTTTCTCAACTGTCAAATGGGGATAACAGTTGAACCTACATCTAGTATTGCATGAAGGATTAAATTAGCTAATACAAGGCAAGAAACCTAAACCAATGCTTAGATATAATAAACATTGAATGATTTTAACTAATATTGGTAAAATATTTATATTTTATATTTATATTTTGGTAATTCCATGGAAATTTTAGCTTTTATATTCATTGGCAATGACAACAGCCATAGAGTGGAATACTCAGTATGTAATAGAGAACTTAATACCATCTTAAAACCCTAACACATGGACTCCCTGCCCCACCAACTTTTTATTTACATTCCAGCTGGTTAACATACAGTGCAATATTAGTTTCAGGTGTCAAATTTAGGGATAGCACATGAGCTTTTATAAGTGATTTATAGCCCCAGAGTTGATCCAGAGATAGGGGCTTGTGAGGATGTTGACTGAGAAAGTAAGCTATGTGCAGGACACCAGGCTAGCGGGAGAAACTGAGAAGGTACAAGAAGCTGGGAAGTTTTGCATCTCCCCTAACTAAAGAGCTCTGAAAGAGAGTAGTTGGGAAAGATCTCTAAAGTTGACTCTGACAGGGCTCAGACGCGGCTGGAGTCACGGTCAATTAATACTGAAGTCTTTAAGAATGCCAACTGTTGTACAGAAGGAAAAGAAGATCAGTAAGATCAGTGAAGGTTCTCTTCATGTTAGAGAAGAGAAGAGAAGAGAAGAGAAGAGAAGAGAAGAGAAGAGAAGAGAAGAGAAGAGAAGGTTCAATGTTAGAGAATCATTCCCCTCCTTCTCTAAGCAGACCATGGCTCCTCTACTACCTATCTTGTCTAGCTTGGAGATGTTTTCTACCCGAGACTTCGTAAGCCCTCAAGGACTTCAGCCTTCCAGAGGCCACTCTTCTGGTGGTGTCATCTATACTTGGTGTGGATTTGGACTGAATGATGTTGGATCCAGATGGAATGCACTGGGCATACAGTGTTTTTAGACAATGATGGAGACTGGATCCCAGCTACTGGCAGTGTCCTCCCTGGCTACCTCTCTCTACCAGAGACCCAGGGGCCCAGGGTACCAAGAAATAACTCTAAATCTTTGGTGAGAGGTTTTCAAGGCCCAGAAGTTATTGGAACATCTCCTGGTGTCTTGGATAGTGAGCCCAAGAACAGTTAAGTGCAATCCTTTGGTTCTAATCACATGTACTAATGAATGGCTCTTGCTGGTATTTTTTGCCTGAGAAGTATGACTTTAAAGACCAGATAATTACCACGGAGTCAGGACAGGCTCAGGGAGTCAAGCAAATTCAGGTTAGAACAGACATGTTCGGAGAAATCTCCCTTCCACTTTGGATGTGGTTTATTGTTCATATAGTCTAGTCTTCAGAAAAAGTCGAAAATCCACAGGGCAGCATCAAAAGGAATAACATATCTGACTGGCAGCTGAATGCTAAGACCACAACTGTGTAATTTGAAATCATTGCCAAGGGATTAGGTATTTTAAAAATTCTAGGAATATCTGTGTTCCTGGGTAAGTAAATAAGAGCTGATAATAGTCTTTATTTGGTAAAAGGGATGACTCTTTAATGAAATAGTAAGAGCCAGGACCTTTATTAATTTATCCTATACCATTATTTTACTTTTCTAAACTCTTTATTTATTTAATCTAGACATACAGGAAATTTGTAAAAATAGTACAAAGAGCTCCTGTATACCCTTCACCAAGCTTCCCCTAACATCAGCACTTTCTCTAGCACAAGGAAATTACCATGGGCTCAATACCATTAACTAAACTATAGCTCTTATTCATATTAATGTCAGTTTTTCCACTAATGTCCATTCTCCGTTTCAGAATCCAATCCAAGATTTCTTATTGCATTATATTATGTTTCCTTAAACCCCTCCAATTTGCAACATTTCCTAACTCTTTCCTTTTCTTTCATGACTTTGACACTTTTGAAGAGTACAGACTCAGTTGTCTTGTAGAATATCCCTCCATTTGGCTTTCTGATTTTTTTTCATGATTACATTGAGGGTATACATTTGGGGCAAGAATGTCACAGAAGGGGTGCCCTTCTCAGTGCATCCTATAAGGAGAACAGATTGGATATGTCTCATTACTGGTGGCTGATGTTCATGTTGGTCACTTGAATGAGGTGCTGTCTGCCAACTTTTTCCGCTGTGAGGTTATTATTTTTCTTGTTGTAATTAATAAATATCTTTGGGTGGGGAGATACTTTGTTACTACGAATTATCCTTCAAACTTTGCCTACAAATGAATGGATCTTGCCTATATTGGTTACTATTGCAGCATTTGACTAAAACTAATTTTCTATTTCTCTCATTCCTCAACTTTTATTAGTCGGAAGTCTTCTGTAAAGAAGATCCCATTCCCTTTAAGTAAGGGCAGTTGCATACACTGAGTCTGGGTGAAAGAGAATGGACTTCAGGGTTGAACGGCCCTCTTCTGGAATGCAAACTTTTCAGCTTCGTGGGGCAAGCATTCAGCAAATTGATTCGATCATCGTCATCCTCACCATCATCAAAAATTAACATGTGCCTCCACTAGAACAATTCCTCAGTTTGGTTTAGAATTGTTAAAACGTTAAGAGTCAAGAGACTTTCCTTCTCTCTTTCTGCCTGGGCTTCCTCCATAAAGGGACTTGCATGGAGACCTCTCTGCTTTCTATCCTGACCCTTTCAAGACCCTGTGGATACCACATTCTTGCCCACACAACATTTCTAAAGCACTGCGTGGCCAGGAGTGTGTGGCAGAACCAGTTGGAGACTTGTTAAACTTATCAGACTGTCTTTACAGTCATTCTTGGGCTTCCTTCGGATTGTATTTTGCAGTTGAACTAGTAGCACTAACCCCAAATATATAACCATCTTCATCGTTTCGGAATTGCTGCTTGTGCTGCCTACGTGAGACTCGCCTTGGCAATGGACACAGCACAGCGCTACGGTCTCTCACTCCACTCTGAACTGAAGCAGGAGGTTTCCTCAGCAATGGAATACATTCTGCTTTACATGAGCAGTTTTCCCTACTAGCAATGTGGGAAGTAGCTCTTAGTAGTTGTCCAATAATCAGCACCATAATCTTACTTATTGTCTGGGGTTGGGGGAAGGCCTATCTCAGTTCCAAAGTTCAACTCATAATATACCTCTCCACTGTAGCCTAAGTTAAAAAAAAAAAAAATCAGTCCAGTTTCTATTTGTAATTGATTATCTTCTAACTTTCTCCACTTGATGAAATACTGGGACTCTGCTAACAGAGTCTGCCTTGAAGAAGAAAAGGAATACCCTCTCTGTTCATCCCACATTACGCAGCTTGTCCATATATAGACCTTATTTGTCAGTCATCTATTTTTGACAATCTTCACAGGTGACATTAAAACACCCATTTACTGGGGCACCTGGGTGGCTCAGTGTGTTAAAGCCTCTGCCTTCAGCTCAGGTCATGATCCCAGGGTCCTGGGATCGAGCCCCACATTGGGCTCTCTGCTCAACAGGGAGCTTGCTTCCTCCTCCTCTCTCTCTGCCTGCCTCTCTGCCTAGTTGTGATTTCTCTCTGTCAAATAAATAAATAAAATCTTTAAAAAAAAAACAAACACCCAGTTACTGAAAGATCAGACATGGGCCTCTCAGCGACTTGACTATCACCACAAAAATGCTTTCCTGCCCAAGTAAAAATGGATAAAAAGCGAATTAAAAAAAAAATAAAGCGCAAGTCACTACAACAGTCCATGAACCTTGTTTTGTGGTCAACTCTGCTCACACCCTGGTTAGTCGCTAATGCCTTCTCGTGGTTCTGTGTCATGCCGCGCTGCCGTCCATATGAGCTTTATCACAAGCAAGTGATTACGCATCGTACCTAAAATGCCAAAGTTTAAGAACTGTTTGCTTCTTTAAAAATAAGCTAAGGGAAAAAAAAAAAAAAATAAGCTAAGGGAGATACACTTTTTTGAGAGGGAGAGGTAAAGTAGAATTATAGCTAGAACCAAGACAAACTTATAAAACTTACAGTCTCTGTTATCCTTTTTTTTTTTTTTAATGGTGGAAATGACTCTGTATGGGAACATCATTTATGTGTCACTTTGGGACGGCCACTGTGGAGGGTCACTAGACCTTAGCGGCTTAAACTGTAGAGCTGCACAACCCAGATATACGCGTTTCATTTAGGAACTCAGTGTATGCACTTGACCATGGGGTAAGCGATAAGAGGCTCAAAATGTTCTTGTGCACTTGGGTTTGCTGCTTGTCCCTCTGTCATTGCCATGACAGCCCCTGCAGCCCAGGCTAGACACATAGGGAGCAGACCTGAGCCTAAACTGTAACAAGAAATCAAGCCCAGAGGCACCTGCACCTTGAACCAGCACTGCCTGGCCGAGTCCAGCCGAGATCAGTCTGTCCCCAGCCAACATGCAGAGATATGCATGAGAATAAATGATGGCTCTTAGAAGTCATTGAGTTTTGGAGTGGCTTGCTCTCCAGAAATAGCTGTCAGAGTCATAAAGAAAAAAGGAAAAAAAAAAAAAAAGAAAAAAGAAACATCAGTATAAAGGGTACTCAGTGAGTGAGCACCTGGAGAGAGTGTGAGATGAGTCTTGAATCTATTTTTCCTTAATCATTCTCCATTCCCACATACATCTCCCAGGGTGAGTATCAACCTCACAGAGTGTGATTTCAGAGTTTAAAGAGAAATGCTTTTCCTGCAAATGGCTCCCTAAATGAGTCACATGTGTAGACATCAAAGCAGGTCCACTGTACTTAATGAATAGTAATAATAATAAAGACTCAAAGAATAATGTTGACCCCTTGTGCCATTTTGACATCATGCACTGACCTTATCGGAAAGAGCCCCACAGAACCTCCAGCTCCATTGTTCCTATCTTGAAGAAGCACATATGAAGACACTTTGCAGGACTGGCCGAGGGCAACTGCTATGGAAGAATATTTTCTGTGTGGTTAACTGTTTGTGATTAAAGTATTTCAGGCATGGAAGAAGACATTAAAGGAGAAATTCTTGGCAGCCAAGTTCCCATACAGAGCCAGTACATTATAGCACTGATTATTTAAAAAAAAAAAAAAAAAGACAAACTTAAAATTTAATGCATATGATGAAACTTAATCCTTACTGTAATTCTGTGGGCAACATGTACCATCATCCTTATTTAACTCATTTTGAAAACACAGAAGAAATTCAGAGAGGTTGAAGGTCTTATCTAAAGTCACACAGCTGAGACTGATAAGGGGCCAGGACTTAAGCCCAGTTCTCGGGGTTCAAATCCCTTGTTCTTCCAGCAACAGGGAAAAACTGAGCATGCCTGATTCCACACTGCTTCTATTTCCCTGGCTGCCGTGACATATCGCTTAGAAACTTCAGCTTCACCCTGCACGTAAGCATGTTAATCATTGAAGAATTCTGCTTACAGCTGAGATTTGCAAAAAAAAAAAAACCAAAAAAAAAAAAACAAAAAAAAAAACCACCCGCTTTTTTACCAGATACCTACCTCACTCCAGGAGATAAGGAAGTAAGTGCACAAACCACTATGCTATGTTTAAGATTTACAGGAACAACAGGACCAGATTCCTGGAGGCAAAGATCAACTGACCAAGGCCTTTCTCAGATGTCTACAGATGGGCGGTCACCTTTGACTCCAACCTCCTCCCGTTGCCCTTTCTTCCTAATAGGAGAGAAGCTCAGATCTCTTATCCTGGGGGCATGGTTCTTTGGGACAATAGTCCACCCTCTCCTCAGTTTGCTGGCTTTCCAAATAAACTCCCTTTCCTGGCCCCAACATCTCACCTCTGGACTTAATGGCTTGTCGCATGGTGAGCAGAACAAACTTGCGGTCCCACCACACCGCATATGATAACGACTGCTAGAGAACCCAGATTAGAGAGCCAAGGGTGGTCACAGTCGAAACACTAGACAAATTAAAAGGTTAAAAACAAAAAGCCTTATTAGGCTGGACGTTCTCAGTCAATAGCGGTTCACACTCTTTTGAGCGGAAATGAAAAACATACGGAGTCAGAGGCTCGAGACAGAAGTCAAAGCTGCAACCTAAAAACAACAGAAAAACAGGAGAGATTTCCAGTGGAGCTGCTTCTCACAAGGGCAACTCTCTGTTGTATGTTCCATAGTGACAGGAAGAGACAGAGAGCAGGAATTGATTTTCTTAAAACAATTGTTAATGGTTCTCCAGGGAAATACCCACTATCTCACCAAGCATAATAAGTATTAATGTTTACATGACTCGCTAGAGCATTATATCCTAGCCTTCTAACACTAGCCGAAAAGGTGATTCTTCCAGAAAGTTCTCCTTGATTAACCACAGTTCACCCTCCCAGCCCCGGCCATTCCACTGACACACGTATATTCAAAACTCTCCTAATATCAACACGTACCTTTGCAAAATGTACTTAAATTGCCTACACGTGTACACCTGTGTACTATCCCTTTAGAAGTCATTGACTTGGTATATCTGGGCTCTCTGTGTGGTTTTGATAAAGGGATAATAATTAACTCATTGACTGCAGCACTTGGTTAGTGTAGAACAGCAAAGGGGGAAACATGAGTGATTTATAAATGGGACAGATGTCAGAATCTGGGATAGAGGAGGAAACTTGTAGTTGACCTGTATCGGCAAGTCCTCACAACTGAGCTGCTGTTGTTTTCTTCAATGTTTTCCTTGTAGACTTTCTGTTTAAGCAGTGGGGACAGACACACGGAACACAACAAAGCCATTCTCTCTCAAACTCTTATTCGGCCACATGAGAACAAAGGGGCAGTGAATGAAATTGAAAGGCAACTTAGTTAAAAACAGATCAAAGAAAATGCATTTTTTGGTCCCCTACATAGTTAATTTAAGAATTTGTTCTATAGGAATTGTTAAGTCAAATTATTGGATATCTTAATATCATTTTTTTAAAAAAGGATTTGACGAAGAATGCAATCTGTTTTTGCATTTGTTGGGTAAAAAGATAAGGGTCAGCTATCTTTGTTAGACTGCATCTCACCATCTGTGGCCACCAGTTCCCCCTTCTGCTAAGCATTTCGAAACAGAATGGCAATATTAACAAGGGGGGGGTTGGGGAGAGTGCGTGACAAAACCTCATAGGTGTGCAAAAGAGAAAGGCGACACCACAGATAAGGCCAGGGCTACCTCTCCTGCTGTTCTTCCTTGTCACAAGCTCCAGTATGCAGGAGACATCCCACCACCATGCTGCAGGAACACAAGAGTGGCTCTCGGAAAGCAACAGCCAAGTGGAATTACCCCTTTTCCTAGCCCATCAGAGGGGCCCCTCAAAAAACCAGGTGAAAGCATACAGTCATCTCGCTTTTCCCAGTTCTGCCCCAAGAAAACCAAAGGTTTCTGTCCCCTCCTGATCATTAGCAATCCATGGTGGAGGGTTTGGAGGGTCACCTTTAGGTGGATTGCATTCTGCTGTCGTGTCACCTGAATTAGGCAAACCATCCTTAATCCACTCCCATTTCTAATGAGAATAAGGACAGATACATGTCCCAGATGTGACACACCGAGGGGAGCCTGCCCTCCGTCGTCAGCTCTATCCGCCTCTGCTCAGGATTGCAACTGCGAGTGACAATGCGGGGGCTGCATGTGAGGTAAGCAGAGACCCTGACGGAGGCACAGTCAGCCTCAGAACAGAAACCTCCCAAAACCCAGACTTCAAGGTGACCTTCAGCAAGGCCAGCCAACAGGGGCTGAAGGTGACCTGGATATGCCTATGGATGTGCGCACACACGTGTGCAGTCAGACTGATCTGTCTGACTCCACCAAGTATTTGAAACAACTGAATAAAATACGGTCCAGGCTCGGGGTGCCTGGGTGGCACAGTCAGTTAAGCATCTGCCTTCGGCTCAGGTCATGATCCCAGGGCCCTGTGATCGGGTCCGGCATAGGGCTCCCTGCTCCACTTCTCCCTGGTTCTCCCCTGCCTCCGGCTTCCCCTGCTTGTGTTCTCTCCCTGTCCCCCTCTCTCTCTCTCTCTCTGACAAATAGTTGGGCTCACAAAGAGCCTGGTCCAATCCAGAGAAAGACCTATAAATACATCCCTGCCATGCAAGATGGGGCAGGCTAAGAGCTTCTGGAACCTTCCCCACTACCACAGGTGGAGAGGTGAGAGGTAGCATTTCTGATGACCAAAGAAGGCTTCCACAGAGAAGGCAGTGTTTGAGCTGAGCAGAGATCAGGGACAGAATCTAAGCAGGAGGCACAGATCGAAGAGAACCGCCAGCGGCAGGAACAAAGGCATGGAGAGGAAAAACACAAAATGGTCTGAAGAGGGATCAGTGACCACTTTTGGCTAAAGCATGGATCGCTCTCCTCCGCTAGTCAGTAGTGAGCGGTCAGTGTCAACCCTGGGTTTGGAACAAGTGCCTTTGGGTTCAAATCTCATTCACTGCCTTCCTCAGGCAAGTGACTTCGCCGCTCTGTAGAAGCCGCCGCCAATGCCTGGAGCCCCTGGGGTCATCAGCTCTACCCTCACAAACCCGCAGCGGGCTCACTTCTGCCGAAGGCTGTGTTGTGGCTGACAGCGTGGACTTGGCTTATGGTCAGGGCAGGCCAGAAGCATCCCGGAGTTAACCTCTCAACAGCAACCCGCTGCAAAGGACGTAGAGGTGTGGGTGGAAAACCAGTCCAGGCCCTTGTCCCAGGGCAGAGCTGAGCTCTGGTCTCCGGTCTCTCAGAGGGACCACAGCTGGACCAGAGCCCCAGCGGCCCACAGTGGTGACCCAGTCACGATCACAGTGTCGACCCTCCTCTCTTACTGTAACCACCACCTCCTCCCTCACCGGGCTTCCTGGTACCCGCGTCCTTGCCATGTGGTATAAATTTGGAGAAACCCAAACTAGGACATTCTTTAATCCTCAGTTTCCTTATCTGTCGCACAGGGATAATAATGGCTGCCTTGAGCAATGGTGAGGAGAGATAAGATAATGGATTATCTTACTGACACAGTCAGTGCTTCAGGAATATTGGTTATTCAGTAAATGTTAGCGCTCCCGGAATCACAGGCCCTCTCATAGAGACAGAGGGTGGGAATCACTGAAAGGTTTTAGTTGAAGGAGTGATTGGAGAGTATCACCAATGGCCTTCCTTGGGGGACCTGGTCGTCAGTGTAGGATTCCAGCCTTCACTGTGGGATAGAATAGCGAAGCCCCCTAAGGCTCTTCAATATCTATTTTTTCCCTTGTTGCAAGTGCTTGGGAGGGTAATGCATTTCTGCCACGTGACTACCTGTGGCCCGCGACACGGAGTGAAAGTTAGCATGACACGCTGAACGTGCGTCAGTCTGAGGTCCTCCGGTCCCCATTTCTTGCTACATCGGGATAGCTAAGCAGAAATGATGGAATTCTAAACAGACAGCAGAGCTTGGGACGCAAGGTGAAGAGGTTGTAGAGGCGGCCTCCTGCTAACTACGATGACCCTGTCGCAGTGATTTTGTTTTAAGCCTCTGGGATTTTTCTGAGTATTTGTTGCCGCAGGTTAACCTAGCTCACCCTGACTAATACAATCGGGGAGAAGGCAGAAGGACTGAGGCAAGGGAGTCACAGTCTGTTGCAGGCCTCAAGTAAAAAGAATCTGAAATAAGACCTAGAGACCGGACAGTGAGGGAGGGAAGTGAAAGAGGAATTACCAAGAAAGAAGAATTAGCAAGTAGGGGAGGAGAGAAAGGAATTAAAAGATGACCCCAGGGGGTACCTGGGTGGCTCAGTGGGTTAAGTCTCTACCTTCGGCTCAGGTAATGATCTCAGGGTCCTGGGATTGAGCCCTGCATCAGGTTCTCTGCTCAGCAGGGAGCCTGCTTCCCCTTCTCTCTCTGCCTGTCTCTCTGCCTACTTGTGATCTCTCTCTCTACGTCAAATAAATAAATAAAAATTAAAAAAATAAAAACAAAAGGTGACTTCAGAGAGGCAAGCTTGGAACACTGGAAGGAATATAGTGCCATAGAAGAAAAAGGCAACTAGAAGAAAAGGGATGGATGAGACATGAGTTTAGAGGGGTCCTACTTCTTATCGCTGAAAGAAAGCTTCCTACCCCTTCTCCCCACAGAGGACTCCTAGAATTGGGGGTTAATAATGAGGTGAACCACATGGGGTTTTCCTAGTGTTACACTCCTAACAATGAGTGGTGATCACAATCCAACCATAGCACATAACTTAGGATGGCTTGTACCTGAGGCCCCTGCCTTCTAACCCAGAGCTCGTCCTACCACACAAAGTTGCCCCAATATTGAAGAAATAGCACACATCTGGTCTACACAACCAGACGAAGTGTTGCTCAACAGTGCAGTTAATTTAATATTGTCTAGACAACTGAATTATGTAACTTGTTAGGAAAATAAAGCAAATACTTCTCATCTTTCTCCTTCTTATTGTGGGAGACTATTTTACCACAAGAAAAATTAGCACTCAGGTTGTCCTCAGCTTTGCAATGTAACTGAAGAACACCACTTCTCCCCAAGAATGGGAAGAAGCCCTATATTTTCTCTACCTATGAACCAAAGTCTCAGGAACTCAAAACCCCACTTTCAAACCTTAAATATGGCCTACTCCATCAGACTCTTCGATATTATAAAATTTTACACAATTATTTAGATTTTTGTTTTATTTTGATTTTAGCTAAAGTAAAATTGTGAGATGAAATGGCCAGAAGATGAGAATAATAAGATGCATAACAGATAATATCAAAGTGGAGGTCCTTTCTTTCCCAGCAATTTGTTTTTTTCCATTTTCCAGTTTCGAAAATGACCATCTTTCTTTCACAATAGTTATAGCTATTTTACTAATTATATTGAAAGTGCTAGAGGATGTCAAGAAACTTGGGTAATACAATAAAACAGCCTTAGCATATATTTAAGCCCTTTTATCTTTAACAGGTTTTTTTTCTAACTGCAGACCTGTGCACAGAATTTTCATTTATGTATGTAAAAATACATTAATAAATTTAAGAATTTAAGAAGTTCCATTGAAAAAGCAGTTCATAATGTACCTTTCAGCTTTATAATTAGTTCTGTAATCTGTAATCAGATGATTTAAATCTCATAGAGTTAAATTACAAACTAAGTAATTTCTATTTCCAAAAGGAATCATTATATCTTTGGAATTTTGCAAAGCGTTAATGAGTTTTAGAGAAATTATTATATTTCTTATTCACTTTATTCCCAGCAGTTAGCACAATACCTGGCATATGGTACTTGCTAAATAAACAACTGTTGAATGAATAAATGATTATGTAATCATACATAAGTGATTAACAAAAGCACATTCATTTGTCATTGCCCCCATTCAGAGTATGAAAGACACTCACTTCCAAGTCTCAACTCAGGGCACTGATCCATTAATTGCCTTCTGGCTGGTTGGGTGTCCGTCCTGACTGGATGGTTCCTTTGCCTCACAGTGTTCAGTGGCAATGTGCCTGCCTCTGGACAGTGTGTGATAAAATGCAAACACTGCTCATCATCATCATCATCAGATGTAGGATCCGGTTCTTCACAGGCACAAAGGAAATCTTCATTAAAACCACAGCAAACTAGGCTCTGGGCTAGGCACCTCAAATGCATCATAGAACCTAACTCATAAAACTCCAAAACGTAAAGGATTTATCAGCATTTTACACAGAAAAAACAAACAAACAAACAAAATCCAGCTCACAAAGAGTAAGGAACTTGACCAAGGTCATAGATCTAGGAAGCAAGGTCACAGATCTACAGGCAGGAGCTTGTAAAATCGCTGTGACCCTAAAACCGACCACCAGGAGCAACACTAATGATCTGACAGGGCTGCAAACTGCATCACTGTACAAACACGAACTGTCGTCATCAGAATTCAGTCTCCTAGATTTCTACCTGCGCCCTCATCGATATCTCCTATCTGAAAGCGATGGATACCATTTATATATCCATGGGTCCTTCCTTGGCCAGACCACTGTGGAAGGCTCTGACCAGGCCTGCTGCATTCAGTTCCTTCTTGGTCCATTACGTCATACGGGACTGACATTGTCCCCCATGGGTCATCATCTTGTAGGTGCACAGCCACTGTTCAAGAGTGATGTTTGCTCACTCTTTCATAATCTGTGTAAAGGATAGCAAGACAGTGCTGGTGGCCCAGCTCTCTATACTCAGATATTCAGCCCAGTGATATGGCTTTCTAATGGCAATTTTAGATCCGTAAAAGCTAAGTATGCTGGAATTTTGGGGTTCATGGCTGAAGCTTAAAGAGGCTTCTCATGCCCTGGCAAGACTTCACTCTGGGTTGGAAGTCTACAATGGCCACCAAGTCAAGTGCGTCTCCCTTGAGGAACTAGGCAATCTGGCCATGTACTTGCTTACCAGGCCCTAGGCTGATGCCTTGTGATACACTTTGCTGAGAACTTATCATTTGTGCTTATTAGAGTGCATTTGGAAATGTAAAAGATTTGAGTGTCACCGTGTTCATTCGGGTCAAGTCTCCAGCCCAGCTTCTGCACAGCAACTTCAGCTCTGGAGGGGCAGAAGGAAGTAGACAAGAAAAGCTCTAGCTCAGCCCAGCATGGTTCAAATCCCAGTTCAGCCACTCAATTTCCTCCTGCTTTAGTTTCCTCATTGGCAAGATGGTCATGGATTAAGAACTCAAAGGAATAGTTAAAAGGAATAAATTACAATTATTACTAAGCACTTGAAATACTACTTGGCATGTAGCAGAGCTATATGAATGTTAAAGCATTTTAAAAATTACATAATAGGGGTGCCTGGGTGGCTCAGTCAGTTAAGCATCTGTCTTCAGTTCAGGTCATGATCCTGGGGTCCTGGGATCAAGCCCCATGTCAGGCTCCCTGCTCAGTGGGGAGTCTTTTCTCCTTCTCCCTCTGACCCTCCCCGCTGCTCCTACTCTCACACTCTCTCTCAAATGAATAAAATTTAAAAAAAAATCTTTAAAAGAAATTAAAAAAAATTAAAATTATGAAATAGTTTACCAATCACTCTATTATTTTACACTTGTGTGTCATTACAGAAGACACAGGTTTTATGAACAATTGGAAGGCTACTCACTGAAAAGAACTGCATTGATTTGAACTCCACCAAGCCAAAGTTAGTTGATAATTTCATCAGGGTTTGCCAGAAGCTTGTGTACAACCTACTGTGAAGAAATTACCTGTGCAAAATATGAGTGTGAACCAGAGGGAGGGATGTAACAAACCCAAACAGCTTTTTAAAGCACCATAAGCAAAAGAAAGTTTACGTAAGTTATTTCTGGGGTCCATTCCCTCTGCAAAGCATATTGCTACTGACAGCTGCCCACACCCCGGGCAGGCCTGGGGTCCGCAAGGGCTCCCTCTCTGTCGGACCCTGTGCCTTTGCTCCCCCGCAGCTGAGAGGTGTGCTTCCCGAGACTCGCCTGTACGGTCCCCAGTTGTTATTTTGATCACATGATCTTTCCTTTGGTAAATGGATGAAATACAAGTACAACAGAAAGTGGTTTCTATAAAAACTAGATGGACTGCTTTGGACTACCTCAATAAAGGTGATTTTAAACAACGGCTACAACTCTCAAAGACTGGAAAATCTAGAAGCAGCGCGCACTCCCATAATGCCCAGCAGTTGTGGTGTATGCTTGCAGGATGGCCAAGGATGAGACAGTGTGCCCAGGCTAAAGAAAGAAAAAAAAAGCTTTCCCCCTACTTCCCCACATTGTCAAATAATTTTCTCATTACTATTTTTTAAGGGAAAATATTTTAAAAGATTTAAATCGTCCCCTCAACTGACTCTTTCAATTAACTAACCAAGGCAAATTGGACTTGATAGGAGGGTTTCTACTGTAGTTATATAGAAAATAGTTACTCTTGATAACAAGAGGTATCATATTTAAAATGTGAGCAGAATGAGGTTCCTAGGCTATGGCTCAGACCCATAATGCTTTCCGTGTGTATGTGTTTTAGACACAGTCATTCATTGCCTATTATCAACATGAAATGGAGACTATATGGTGGATAACTCAATCACCTCAGGGTTATTTATAATCAGAAGAAGACCCCCGCACCCATCTGAGTCTAGCTCTGGACTTGCTCTAACAGCGTGCCTACTTCTTAAGCACTACAACAGCCCCGTCTTTGTTAGTGTTTGGGAACTGATTCAAGTTATTTGCCAGAAAACAAGAAACTTTCAGCAGGAAAAGACAATGTTAATGATATTAATAATGCACAAAGACACCAAAGAGGGGAACATACAAAAGAGAGCAGTGGCCCTGCTGACCGGTACCACCTGAAGGCTTAGGGCTGACCAGAATTCCAGCAAAATATGGCCCTTGGCTTGTTTTGTAAATAAAGTTTTAATGAAACACAGTCACACATACTTATTTACATATCGTCTATGGCTATGTTTGCCTTATAATACCAAGCTGAGTAGTTGCAATAGAGACCTAAAAAAAAGACTGAAGTAAATATTTACTATCCGACCCTTTAAAGAAAAAAGTTTTCTAATCCAGCTCTTAAAAAGCAATTCTATACTAGGCAGTGCTCTACAAGGTATGACTATAACTGTTTTCTAAAGATGTTCTGGAACTCTGCCACCATGGATTAATTCCTCAAGGGTATCCCCAATAATGAGAGACAAGCCAAGTGACTAAACCACTGACACTGTCTTATGACACAAATTTCTCCTCAACTTCCCCTTCCTCCTGGAAGGATTCACTCAAGAGCATGCTATGGAGATAATACCAGGTAGACATTTTGATCCTGTACAAAGTTATTCTTTTTTATTTTTTTAAGATTCTATGTATTTATTTGACAGAGACAGCAAGAGAGGGGACACAAGCAGCAGGAATGAGAGAGGGAGAAGCAGGCTTCCCTCTGAGCAGAGAGCCTGATGCAGGGCTCCATCCCAGGACCCTGGGATAATGACCTGAGCTGAAGGCAGATGCTTAATGACTGAGCCATGCAGGAGCCCCAAAGTTACTCTTTTCTCTACCCTGATACCCCTGTCTACTTACCTGTGGGTCTCAGTGGCTTCAAAGATGATGACTCTCACCGATCTTATAGTTTGGAGGTAAGAGGAGCTCCAGGAGGAGCCAAGAAGGTCGCTTGGCCATGACTGACAAGCAGAAGCAATCTTTTTTATAGGTTGTTTCTCTGGACATGGCACTGTCTTACAAGCCTGAGCTGAGGGCTCCCTACCTCTAAACATATAAGCAAAGACCACTTTTGAAGGGAAAGAGGAGATAGTCAATGAAAACAGAAGGTGCCCTTGAGTCTCTACCTACCCCCGTGGACATGGAGGTCTAGCAGAAAAAGCACTGGGCCATAGGTCAGAAGACTTGGGTCCTAGTGCTCATTCTGCCAGTAACGAGATCCATGACCTTAAGCAAGTGGCTTTTCTTCCCTAAACCATACAAGGTTAAACATCTACCCCTAAGGTCCCTCTCATGCTAAAATTCAAGGTTTCTACGATGCCAGCCTCAGAAGATGGTGCTGTTCCTACCCGTGCTTTGTATCTACCAAGCACTATACAAATGTGAGCAATTGTTATTGTTTTGGAAGGCGCAATGCATGCCTTTAAACTTAAATGTAGATTCTTCCCCAATGTAACACTCAACAACTTAGAAGCAAATTCTAAGCAAGAGAGCATACCCATAAGCAATGAAGACTGTCATTCCTATTGGCCTTCTCAGTTAGCACAGTTTTTGTTTGTTTGTTTGGTTGGTTGGTTGGTTGGTTGGTTGGTTGGTGGTGGCGATTCTCTGATCTACAAACCAAATTCAGTCAGCCTTCCTGAATACTTCCAGCTGGAGAACTGATTGAGTCATGGCCTGTATTTCGTACAGCAGTGCAGACTCACACATACCCCTCACTCCCTGAAAATCCTAGTGCAGGTTAGGACTAAGAACTAAGACTCCGGATGTTAAGTTTTTAAACATCCTCTGCCTTCTTCTCGTAATGCGTATAAACCGCTAGTGGGGGACAGGGAAGGGGGTGCCAGTCATGAATCTCCAAATAAAATTCATCATTATGGGTGCAGAAGCACTGATAGTACCCCCCGCAATTCCTCCCACCTCACCAGAGCCAGCCAACTTCCAGCTACCAATTTCTGCAACTTTATACCAGAGGGTTTCTCAGAAGACCTAGAAATCGGCTCTGCCCACAAGCCCAGCAGGCTGATAGTGTTGGGGAAAGAGCCCTCCTGGGCAGCAGCCCTGCATAAAATCCTTGTGAATGTGAATGCCCCAGCGCCTTCACCCCTCAAGTAGGACAACTTCCAACAGTCTGTCTGGTAACACTTCCTTGAGTTTCTCCCCTGAGTTTAAGCTCTATCATTGACAATGTGCCCCTCCCCCACTTGACAAGAAAACCTTCAAGGACTGCCTTCTCAGTGGGCTCCTTGTCTCACTCCCCCCTACTCCTGTTTTCGTTTTTGTTTTGTTCTGTTTACCTTTCAAGTAAATTATTTCTATTCCGATTTCTGTCTTAAGGTTTGTTACTGGGGAATCCAAACCAAGACAATGAATGCGAGCTAATTAGTTCTTTTAAATTAGAGTGAAAGGCATTTTCAACTCCAATCAGTAGAATATCAGGTACAAGATATTTATAGCCAAGGAAGCAGAACAGAATCTAAGAATTATCAAAAGCCTACAAGCCAGCAACAACTAACTGAAGTGGGAGAAAGTCCAAGCTTCCCATGGCCTTTTCCCTTAAGGTCAAATTCACTGACGTTCTAAGAGTTAGTTTTGGTTCATGGTGACTTTCTCAAGAAATGAAGAACTATGCTCCCTTCATGTCATGTGTGTTCTAGAAAGATCTGGGTTTCCAGGATTTCTATTGGGAGTCCTTGATAGCACTGCGATCATTTCTCAGCACCACACAGCAATGGACTGGTTGGTCTCAATGTACTCTCATCCAAGAGGCCAGCAGATTTGGGCCTAGAGAACCAGGTCGTCCTCAAAAGACCAACGTTCCTGTTGCTTTTGCCATGAATTTATAGCAGTCATCCTTAAGCTAAATCAGACCTGATCCCCAGAGAGTTAAAAAGCTAAATGCAAGGTAAACAGAAATCAAAACCTTATGGTTACGCCTAAGGAAGAAAATCATAGAAATAGGGCATATATAACAAGGTAGTAGCACAAGGGTATCAATTAGGGTCCCAGAAGGAAGAAGAATTTACTTAATTAAAAAAGATTTTAATTAAAAGATTACTTGGAGAGGTGTGAGCTGCTTTAAGGGAGAGTAAGGGATATTGAAGGCGACCCAGAGATCAGCCCCAGTGAGATACAGCCACTACCCCCAGAGCAGAAAGTGCCAGTGGAGAAAACCACGTTAAGTCACTGGAGCCAGAGTCAGAGTTGGAAGCCTTGCAGGGGCAGGAGCCAAGGTTGTAGAGAAACACAGTAGCAAAGCAGGAGGGATCAGAGAGGAAATACACCAGATTCTCTCCCCCACCCCCCATCTCTTTCCAGTGCTGCCCATTAGCTGAACCCAGGGGAAGCAAAGGGCACAGCAGTCGCTGTGATCAGTGATCAGACAATCGGACAAGGTGGCCCCACGGGGCAAGGGGCAGGGCAGAGAAGAGAGGGAGTAAATGGGGGGGTGAGGAGCAGGACAAAGGTAAAAAACCCACAGGCCTGTGGGTGCAGAGCTGAATATGTTGGAACCTCAGTCTTCATGCGTAAAACTTCGTAGTCATTTCATTTCTTTCCTTAATTCTCAGTTCATCATTTCCATCCTTTCATTATGAAAATACTCACACATACAAAAAGTGAGAGAGTTTTACAGTGAACACATATATACTCACCACATGGCTTCTACCACTGACATTTTACTATTTGCTTTACCATCTCTGTATCGCCTATGTATCTACCCCTCTCCCCAACCATCAGGCAGGAAATCTTATTTTTTAATGTATTTCAATATCAATTTCAGACATCAGTACACTCGTCCCTAAATACTTCAGCAGCGTATCATTTACTTAGTTCAACTTTAACTGCCATTACACTGCAGCTTATTCTCAGCTCCACTGTACATCTACACGCATACAATATTTATGCACACACACATAGACATGTATAAGCCAATGGGTGAATGGGTCAGTCAATTGGTTGCTTTCAGCTGGGCTGCCCAGGGGCATTCCTTTTATCAAACATGTTGGTCCTTACAAAACAAAGCCGGGAAAAACCTTTGCAAGCACTCCAGCTTTCCCTTGCTTTGCTTTCCAGGGATTAGAGAATTGATCCTCGCAAGCAAGCCAGGGTCAGCACAGTAAAACTGAAGAGGAACGCTGGAGAGCTTGAGTACTGTTCTCCTCTGGACCTCACAGTCAGATCTCATTACGAGAGAGGGACTGGCTTCATCCCTTCTCCTGCAACCTGACCTTTTCAATCATACCGCCAATGCTACTCCCCAGACAGCCTCCTTTCCCTTTGGTTTTAAAGACAGATGCGGGAAGGAGGGGAATCGAACATTGGACTGTTAATGCCTCCTCCCCCACGATCTTTTGATGTAGGAGTAAAGGGTATTACTGTCTTTGTTTCGTCACCTCCCAAGACATGATAAAACACAGATCTGGGGGCAGCCCTGCAAGTTACTTCCAACTCTACCAGTTCCCCACGCAGCAAAAACAGCATATTTCACAGTATGGACTCGATCAGACGCTCCTTGAACACCCACAATTCCAATAGCCATTGACAGCAGGGAGGTAGGATTTAAATTCCAGTACGGCTGCAGACTGGGTCCTGAGAGATTTCCTTCTCTAAATCACACTGCCCTGTGGGTTTTCAAACATCTCCTCTGGTGAAGCAAGTGTTGGCGCGTGGAAGCGACACGTTTCCTGAATGGTGCTAGAGGAAAGAAATGAATTCAGGAGCTGGGAGCAGAATCCAATTACTCATATGATGTTAAAATGTATTTGCCCACAAGGCCATCACTTTCCATTCCGCAGCTGCCTGGGGAAGGCCAAGTGCACGCAAGACACTCCACAGGGCAATGGAGGGGACCCACAGGTGAAGATGGCATGGTGCTTGCCTTGACAAAGTTACAAATCTAACCGAAGGCATGAGTCAGGCACACCAGTCACGTAAGGCAAGGGAGAATGGGAGAAATCACGAATGGTTCGCGGTTGGGAGGGCCCATGAAGACTTCACAGAACAGGGCCAATGGAGCCATGCTTTGAAGGGTCATTGCAGTCCAGGATTATTCCAAAACAGCAGATCAACATGCCGACAGCTTTGTATTGGGACAGGGAAGAGGTGGTCTGCAGAATAGCAAATAACCCAGTGTGGCTGGAATACAGGTTGTGTATTCAACGAGAAGACAGGAAAGGTAAGGTGGAGCCATATGGCGACAGACCTCGGATGCTCAGGTTTACTTTGGGAGGCAGGAGGGGCCAGGAAAGAATATTAAACGCAAGAGTGACAGGATTAGAACTACATTTTAGGAAGATGATTCCGGCAGAGAGTGTGGTTCACTCAAAATGGGGACAGAGTAGATATCACAGAAATAGAACAGAATAGCTATCCATATCATCTTAGAAGAGGTAGCATAGTACCTTTTATATCTACTCTCTTAATACCACAGTAAAGAAGGTAGCTAAGGAAATTTTTTTATATTCTAACCGCAAATATAACCTCTGTTTGGGTAAGGAGCCATACAGCTGATACATGAAAATCTGTTACTACTACAGTGGCTATATATGATCTTGATATATCATCGTGAGTCTTTGTTCTTGGTTTTACACAAAGCCCCAAATGAATGTTGGCTATTTTTATTAAACTCTAAGGCTGATTCCAGGTCTTTCACCAATAACATGAACTTTATGACCTATGATCTAGATACCAAAAGTCATCATCTAACAATATAAACTCCAAAAATCTATAATATAAAATTAAGGAAATGAACTTATTTTCAAATCCATTTTCACAGGAGCTGAAATTCAATTATACATTTGTGTTGATGTTGCCAATATTTGAGGTTATATCAAGTATGAAAAAGCGACCATCTCTACCACTATATAAACTCAGTAAACCATAATGAATCTAATTAATACAGACTAACTTTGGAGGGCAATTATTACCAAACGTTAAAGGGGTTTCCTAGGTGCATTTCTGGAAATCACAGTATCTCATTTATCACACAAAACCTTTGTGGTTGGTATTAGGAGTCTTAAATTTCAGAGGGAAATCTAAGGCATAAAGAGATTAAGTACTTTATCTGGGGTCAGACATCCGTAAGTTTTAAAACCAGGGTTCAAACCCAGGTCTGTTTATTGGATTCTTGCTACAATTCCTCCAAGTTGAAGGGATGTGTGTTATGTGTGTAGGTTGTGACCAAACCCATCAATTACTTTAAAATAACTATCAGCAGAATGCTTTTTTTTTCCCAAACGGATGACGTACTTGTTTAACTACACTAATTAGGAACTCCTAGAATATCAAAGAGATGTTTAAGAAACCAACAGAAAGCCTTGAGACTAGAAAGATAAGCCTTGAAATACGCCACAACAAAGGTCTAGCAAACATCATTTGCCACTAAAGAAGATGGTTAAAGAGGGGAGGAATGGAAAATTTCAAGGCCCTGCTGAGTCCTCTAGACCGTCCCTAAAACCCAAAATGGTCTTCTATAGGAGGCATCTGGGGGGGATTCTGGAGCACCTTCCAGCTAGCACGGCACGGCTGCTTCTCAATTGCAAACAGCCCCTCGGTCATCATGTACTTTGCAGGCCCACTAACCAGCCAGGAGAATGACTGAAGGCACTACCTGTTCTTTGTACGTTGTGTCCTCTGACATGCATGGAGCCTCTGTGAGAGTGGCAGATCTCATCGGTGAGTCTCCTTCTGACCACAGAGCTAGACTCGAGCATGTTGCAGTGATCACACTCTTATCTATCAGATGCAGGAACATCCCTGGATTGATGCGAAGCAACAAGGGCTAGCGATTGGACAACCTAGGTTCGTGTCCTGGCTCTACCTCCTTCCTCCTTGCTAAGTCCTCTGTTCTTGACTTCCCAGTAGGGCAAGGGTTCCAAGATCAAACGAGATCACTTCTATGAAAGTGCTTTGAGACGTGCGGTGGTTCAACCCAAGGTATCAATTTATTTTTGGTGGGATCAGTCCACACCGTCTTCAGCCCCAACAAAGCAGGTTGCGGTATCTAAAAACTGATTTTTATATTTTAAGATGCATATCTCACTGCATAAATTATCCTACCATGAACAGTCCTTTTTGTTATGGGACACAAATAGAAGGAGCTTCCAGAAAACCATAGGGAAAATAATTGGAGTTCTAGTTGATGTGCCTTAGGAATTCACTCTATTTAATCAACTGGATAGCTCCTTTACTTTTTAAGAGGGATTAATTTTACCTTGTATAAAATAGAGCAAATAAGTAGCAACAAATAGCATATATTCGTGAAACTATATAGATATTTTTGCATCCTATTGCAAACGAATCTGGGTCAATTTGCTTAGTTTTCAGGATCTTTTGTTAAATTATGATTGCTTCAAACACATAAAGATAGATGACAATGACCTGCTTTTCAACCAGGTTGTACACTAAAATGAATGCAAATTCTAGGCCAAATTCTGCCACATACACAAGTATTTCTTGGCAAGAAGTCACAAAAATTCTCATAAACTTACTCTTTTTAACATCCCCTGTCTGTCGGTTTAGGAACTCCAAAGCATTCCATGAGAAACTACCTGCCACATCTGGTCACTCCCTTCCTGTGTACACAGCCAAACTACATTTCCCAGCCTCCTTACAGTTAGGTTGGGGCCCTGGGACCATATTACAGCCTGGCACATAAAAATCTCTCACACAAGCTTTCTTTCTCTTTACCTTCCGTGACACCTTGGAAGCCCACTTCAAAGATGATGGTATTACAAGCTAGAGGTTACAAAGACCTAATGACTCCAGTTTTCAAGTCATCACTTGAAGGAGAGCAAGCCAGGAGAGCTGCCCAACAAGGAACATTCACTTTGGACTTGGAGTAAGTGAAAAATACATTTTGTGTCAAGTTTTGGAGATTTGGAGTTGCTTATTACAGCAGCAAGCACCTTGCTGAGGCAGATACATCAATATCCTAGCAGCAGAATCAGCAAATCAGTTTGGGGGAGCAGGCAAATGAGTCCACTATTAAGTGACTGAAATACATGACTGAATGGGGCTTTAGCCTAACTGCAAAGCAGCTTGACTCTTGAGTTTACTGGTGCTTATTCTCTGTCTATGCAAAAACAGAGGGACTGTATGATCTTTCTAGCTATTCATATGTTTCACCAATGAAAACATTATTTCTAGCCTCATTTATGCTGATTAACAAACCATTTGGCCTGGATTTATGCTAACAGTTATTTTCGTGTATTTTCCAAGCCACCTCTGAGAGTAGACTTCATAGTAAAGGCCAAGCGGTAACTAGCCCTGGAGCGTGGATTTCTGGCTAGCTCAGAGATAAAGCTCAAAATATTTGACCACTGATATGGCACAGTCACTGAGAGATTAAAATAGATGTAAACTCTTCTGCCAGAATGGTACCTTCTACACCGGATTACTTCGAGAGTTAATTAAGTACCCCTAGGGTACAGATTAAAGTAATTCACACAGTGATTGTTTATACTGAAGTATTTTAAAAATAAATTACAAGCAATATAACAGGCATCTAATTCACAGCCATCATCCATTTTATTTATTTCTCTGCTCACTCTAAGAATTATGAGCAAAGGATCATGGGACCTATTCCTAAGTGTAAAATTAGATCGATAAAATTAGCCATCTGTCCAAGGAAGGCTCTAAACTCAGGTTGTATTTAAGTATTATGTTTCCAATTGCCCAGATGTTACAGAAAAGTGCCTGCTGATACAACTCCTTTTGTACAATGTAAACCATTAACTGGCTAATATAAACTTATTACATCAAGAAAAATAAATAGCATTAACATTACATTAAATCTGATTCCAGATCCTGGCTGCCCTGTCAGCAAACACAAGTGTTAAGATTTAAATTGCTCAGGATTTGCAGAGTCAGATGAAGAAAGACTCTTCAAGGGTCTTTAAGGGAGTGAGGAGGAAGGGACTGGAAATGAGATGAAAGCTTCAGGATGAATATTCTTGGTCGGTGTGGTTGGTTACGATAATGGTAATTACTATGATTATTGTTGAATGGTTGATCCTATCCTATCTTTGTGGAGTGTGTCAGTTCTTTCAAAGCACTGCTCCGTTTTATTTCCTTTGATTCTGAAAATAAACTGGTGGGGATATCTGGGATAAATGGCGGGTTTCATGGCCGAGAATCATTCATAGGAAAGAAAGAACCAGTGGAGCCTGGCCTCTGACATTCCATGTCACTGGGAGTGGCTCTTGAATTACTCCAATCTACTGATCAATCAAACCCCAAGCCTTACTTAGCTCTCAAGCTTCACGGAGATTTCCACTGATGCCCAGTCATGCATCCGTCTGGCTAATTCTCTTTCAGGAACAGCTGCTCCCCTTTCACCACCAGACCCTGCAAACCTCCCCAATACAATTACCAGGCAAACATCGTCCACCACCATGGGGGTTACTGTTTCTCCAAGGAATCCATTCAAGCAAGACCACAAACCTGGTGGCCATATTTTCCAAACCAAAACGAAGGCATGTGGTCAACCAGAGAGTCTTTCTAACTTGCCAATTAATTTATTGGAAAAATTTTAAGACTCAGTACAAATTAAATCACATGCCATCAGTCATACATTAATATGTATGGAAAAGGAACACAGTGCCTGTGTTTCTTGTCGTGCCCGGAACATAGTCTTTCAGTCACGTGCATTGACTTAGTTGTTTTCCTCTGCCCGGATTAAACAATCCCAGTCCCTTAAACACTGCCTTCCAGTCTCAGGCTCCTGTGCCTTTTAAAGGCCTCAGTACATGTCTTGCCCTACCTAACCCTTCCAGCAACCTTAAATGGCAGGATCTTTCCAATTTTAAAGATGAGGGTACGGAGACCACAGAGCTAACATAACTGGCCTTACATCATCAAGTCACTAGTAAATAACAGTGTCCGGACTTGAATCAAAGCTGTCAGATATTAAAGTCTGTGCTCCTACTCAAGAAGAAACCAGACTTGGGGGCTGAAAGTACAGGTGCAGTGGTGGGGGGGGGGTGGAGTGGGTCTGAGGGAAATGAGTGGGGGGGGACGGGTTACACACAGGTCCAAGGAGCTGCTTGTTAGTGCTATGGCAGTCTTTCCCTTTGTATGGCCATCTCTCAATGAACAGGTTGAGGAAAGTCGGGGGGGGGGATGCGAAGAGGAACATTCGCTCAGAGGAGATGTCGTTCAGCCGCCTTCCAAAGACCACAGCCCCAAATCCAACCTTCGGAAGACCTGTGGAGTTTAAGGTTACAACCCAGACCCAGAGCAATGAGTTGTCGCTGCCAATCCCACAGGGTGTGGACAAAGGAAGGAAAAGGAGACCGTGCGTGTATCTGGGGAGTATCTGGGGAGAAGGTCGGGAGGCAAGGGAGGCTGACAGGAGCCTGAACTCTGCTTTGTCAGGTCTTGATGTGAGGACTGCAAACCATCTCATCAAGTCACCGGACGTTCTTGTTAAAAAGGCAGGCACTTGAGATGCATGCCAAGAATTCTCATCCACAAATGGATAAAGAAGATGTGGTGTATATATATACAATGGAATCCTATGCAGCCATCAAAAGAAATGAAATCTTGTCATTTGCGATGACATGGATGGAACTAGAAGGTATTATGCTGAGCGAAATAAGTCAATCAGAGAAAGACAATTATCATATGATCTCCGTGATATGAGGAAGTTGAGAGGCAATGTGAGGGGTGGGGAAGGAAAAATGAAACAAGATGGGATCAGGAGGGAGACAAACCATAAGAGACTCTTAATCTCACAAAACAAACTGAGGGTGGCCAGGGGGAGGTGGGTAGGGAGAGGGTGGTGGGGTTATGGACATTGGGGGAGGTGTGTGCTATGGTGAGTGCTGTGAAGTGTGTAAACCTGGAAATTCACAGACCTGTACCCCGGGGCTAATAATACATTATATGTTAATTAAAAAAATGTGTGTATATATGTGTGTGTGTGTGTGTGTGTGTGTGTAAAGAATTCTTATCCATGTGCAAGTTCAGGAACTACTTGCCTGGGTCAGAGGCCTGAGATCGGCTGAGGCCAGACCTACCTGAGTCAGCTCTGAAAGGTTCATCTTTTGCTTTCACCTGTGCCCCTGCTCCTGCCTCCCCACCCCCAATCCCATGAGATTCAATTCCTGGGAGTAAGAGGTAAACTTCTGCCAGCTCATTTCAGGAGGCTGAAGCCACACAATGGCGTCTTTCTTCAAAATGGGAGTGGACTCAAAGATGGGTTTGGGGGTTTCCGCTACAAACGGCCCTTTAGGCTCTGTCGTACCTCTTTACCTCTTCCCTTTTCCTATCCCTGAAACAGCAGGTACACTTCTAATACCTGCCACTTGACAGGCTGTGGCCAAAGTCAGTGGCAGGGGTCCTGACCAGCTCAAAAGATTTTCTGTTACAATCATAACATCCCATCATCCCTCGAGTCGATGGGGAGCAACCAGTCCTGAGGGCCGAGCAGATGAGGCGGGAGACACAGGCTATCCCTGGGGCCACCCTGTGGAAGCTCCCACCGCAGCCTCCAACGCCTGAGGCCCTGTCTTCCAGAAACCCAGCTCTCCGGCACTGGACCACTTCTGAGCTAGACAGATGGCCAACTACTCCCAAAAGAATTCTAAGGTTATTAAAGCCCTGGGCTCAGGGTAAGAAACACGAAGCAAAAACCAAAAACACCACTCCGTTCCTTTCTGGCCAAGTCACTCTTCCATGAGAAAGAATTCTGAGAAACCAGTACTGCCTCACGTTATGACATTTATGACCTTGACCTCTTTGTCCCTTTACCTCACAGGGAATCCAAGGAGAAAGAGAAAGAGAGAGGAGAGGGAGGTTTCTTATAGGGATTAGATATGGTGTGGAAACAAAGAGGAGGGTAGGAGGGCTGACAAAATGGAGGAGTGGAGGAACTATTTCTGCTATGTTGTTTGGACCGCATGGATGGCTGTAGTTAGCTGCTGGGGAGATACATGGCCTTCAACGGGGGAAATAGGTGTGGCCTTTATGAGCTCCAGCATTCCCCAAGAAGCAAGACAATCTGGATCGCATTGTAGTGAAGGACTTTGGTTTGGAAAGGGAGAAGGAGGGACATACAGAAGAGATGAGCACCACCCCCGTACCCCCCCCCCCACACACACAGCAAATGCATGCTTTGGGAAGGGGACTTGCATGAGAGCTGTTAAGTGAGGACATAAGCAGGCCCTCGTGACCAGCGGGTTGTTCGGGCTGGCATGCAAGAAACAGAACAAGGAGGTCTCTGACTCAGTAGCCAATAAGCCTCACTCTAGCAGCAGCAGAAACCATCTAGAGGCTCCTGGATTCACTCTCAACAGCAGGCAAGATACACTGCCCGCTAGCTAACTCTGCTCTTCAAGACTCTTTTTTTTTTTTCTTTCTGGGTTTCTCTGGATCTTCCCTGTAGTCCAATTTTATAGGTAAGGAAATGTTGAGGGAGTGGAAAGGAAATGATGAGAGCTATGCATCTCCCTAAAGATGTTCTTCTAAGGAAGACCTTCAGTTCTCAGCCCTGACCTGGCCTTGTCTCACTGCCCCTGGGGCCTCAGGCAAACTGCAAAGACAAGAGGAAAGGCAGGGCCCTTGTGTGGTCCACCAGCCCCTCTCTCTGGGCTAGAGAGGGAATTAACACCATGAGTTACCAATCTGCCTGTGGGAGCAGGTGTGTGGCTAGCTGTGTGTCTGGATTTCCCTTTCCCACCTTCCTGCTCCGCATCAGAAACACCAGTCCTCCCTGTGCTTCCTGGGGAGACTCTGGATAAGGAAGAAGTACCCACTCAGGAGGGCTTGGGTACTAGTTCCGGTTCAGCTTCTGATGTTAGGTTGGACAAGTCCCTTAATCACCCTTAGCCCAGTTGTCAAATGAGCCTTTTCACTTCCTTCCTAATCTGTGATCTGAAAAGGAGTGAAGGCTATGCGAAGTTTCCATGCCAGGGAGATGATGGTGTCCTCTACCCAACCTAGGGTCAGAAGCCCCTTTTTCTACCTCTGGGTCCTTGGATAGATCCTTGGCCCTCACAAGATTTAGCGCCAGGAGTTGAGTAAGAGAAAGGAAGTGGTTCATCGACGTGGTGACGTGGTTATACCCCCTGATTCTTGCAGATGAGGTCAGTGGACAAAGGCTTCCAGAACTCCATCTCCATATCATTCACACTGTTACCCTGGAAGGCCTGGGCATGATCCCGTGTACAAATGTTTAACAGCACGTAAGAGGCCCCGCACCCACAGCAGCAGGGATATCGCACGCCACCTGGCTCTGTCCCATGGGAGCTCCCCTGTTCAGCCAGGAGGGAGCCGCCCTCCAGGACCGGTCTGCAGACCTCTGCTACCAGGACCGCTAAGGACTCCCTTCCCGGTCCTGACTAGCACAGCCCAAATCCCATTCCACCACTTACTAGTTGTGTGACCTTGGAGGAGATATTTAATCTCTCTGAGCCACAACTTCATCTTCAGTTCAACAGGGGGAATAACAGTACCCATCTCACAGAGCTGCTGGGTTGATTAAGTATCAGTACGTGCCAAGTTGTTAGAGCAGTGTAGCAAGCACTTCATTAGAGTTCGTTATTATTATTTCATTTGACTTAAGTTAAGAGCTGGCATTTCTTGTTAGTCTCGGCAAATGCAGAGGTTTCTTTATTAATGCCCAATGGCAGAAGATGAGATATCTTGGGGCGGAGGAAAAGGTTGCCTATGTGGGATCCAGATTAAACTCATCATTGAAGAAATGCTACTTGCTTTTTTCCCACCAGAGCTAGGTGGGGATGGGAAATTTTCAGGTTGATTTTGAATCCAAGAATTCCCCGTCTTTCAGAAGTGTTAGGAGACAGACAGGGTCATCCAAAGAAAACAGGACTGTTCCAGCACGCCTACATGGTGGCCAGGCTCCCTTCAAAGTAGTGTTCACAGACCAATTTCTATTGAGGAAACCGGGTACAAAGAAATTCCTATATGGATCCTAGCAGGATTTTCTGGTGTCTGGGGAAGATTATAAATTAGCTGGTTGCTGTTCACATCAGAGCCAAGCAGGACACATTCAGGTTTTAATCTGGACCAATTTTCCGGATCAAAAACTAGTCTTTCCAAGGGATGTAAATGAGCCCAGGAGGAAAATTTCCCCTGAAGTTTATAAAGTAGCTGTCATTTTAATCTGAGCAGCTTTCCAACCTGAAAGCCAGTGTCTGGAGAAAATTATAAAATAATGAAAAGCTCTTCTAGGCTGAACCTAGTCCAAACACCCCTTCTACCTCAAATTTGGTGTATTTAATATGCCAACATATTTAAAAAGGTAGAGTTTCTACTATCAAAACCCTATTCAAGCTTCAAATAAAACCAAAGAGGCCAAGATGGCATATGCATGGCATGAGTATCAGAATGAGAGCCTGGATGAACCAGGTAGAAAACATTTTTAGGAGAGAAGCTACAAAAAAATAAAAAAGGAAATAGGGTGAACCATATGAGCAGTTCTATATACACTAGACTTTTGTGAAATGCTTTTTTTTTTAAAAGATTTTATTTATTTATTTGATAGACAGGGATTACAAGTAGTCAGAGAGGCAGTCAGGGAGAGAGGAGGAAGCAGGCTCTCTTATAAGCAGAGAGCCCAATGCGGGGCTCGATCCCAGGACCCTGAGATCATGACCTGAGCCGAAGGCAGAGGCTTTAACCCACTGAACCACCCAGGCACCCCTGTGGGTGAATTTTTTAAAAATTCTGCTTAAATGGATTGAAATCTATCCTTAAAAGAATATTACATACACTGCTTAAGCTTAAGAACGATAGATAGATAGATAGATAGATAGATAGATAGATATAACTAGGCATCTCTCAAAAACTATGACTATGTGGTTTTATGGGAATAAACCCACAGAATACAATGATCATGATGTGCTTATCTTAAGGAGAAAAGTTAGAAAGAAGCCCTTCACTGAAATCCTTGAAGATGAAACAATTCCTTGAAGTGAGAAACAATTTAATAGATATTGCCTTGGACTGCTACTATCATCTCCAAAATGAATTGAACAGTGGCTCTAGAATAGCTCGTAATTTAAGTGCGTTGCAGATTATGATAATGACTAAATTTCAAGGCAGGTAGCGATAGACACAGCTTGAAGAGTGAGGGGTCCCCCAAAGCTGAAAGGCAACAAGTCGTATTTCCAAATGAAGAAATCCTTGAGCAGTGAAAATATTTAAGCCGCCATATGGGAACCTGCCAACATTATTTTCTTCACCCTCTGATAAATTTCCCTGGTTTGTCTCTTTCTTATAGAATCGTTATTTGTGAAGATAAACTGCACTTTCTGCAGAGTTTTGCAGACTGAATTCAAATAAAGTTATATTGCTTTCCATTGTTCCTAAAATGTAATTAATCCCATAAGACAACCTCGCTTACAAAGTAAACTAAAAACCAAAAAACAAAATCCCAGAAAAACACAGATTTTTTCAGCATTCAAAATACAGCCTCAGCAAAGTAGAATAAAAATCGTTATTCAGGCAACAACGTTTAGAACTTTATTGTTTAGAACGCTGCACCTTGAATAATCTCACAACACAGACCAACTCAAAGCAGACAAAAATACACCAAGAACTTTTACCAGTGTAACTAGAGGAAATGCAGGTTAATTCTTTGTAATAGCCTACAACACCATACACCTTCTAATTGCCCTCGCAAAGTAAGACAGGAGTTCAAAACACTGTAAAATTAACCCACCAGGCACTTCTTTTTGAGAAAACGACCCCAGAGCAGAAACCGTACTTAAAAGCAGAGGCCACATCCCTACACACTGCCAGGGCAGGACCAGAGATGGGCACAGGGAATCCAGGCAAATCTTCAGACACTTAACAGGAAATGGCTGGGCTCTGGACAATATGAATTCAATAAAGATGTTTAGAGACACAGGAGGAGCTGTTTGACTTCTCTTGCACAGTTGCAATCCTCTGTAATTGAGACAGCATGATCGCTGTCCCTGCTCTCAGCTCTGTGCTCAAACACACAGCCTCCGCCTCTACTGTGTCTGGAAAATAGATTATTCTTTTAACAAACAAACATCTCTGGAACCTCCTGAGCTGGGGGGGGGGGGGGGTTGCGGGGGGCGGGGTGGAGCGGGGCTGAGGGCGATGTCGTGTCTTTTCCCACCTCTGGGCAGAGATGAACCCAGTTAAACTGCCGCGGGTCAGTGGGGTAGAGGGGCGGTGCGTTGCCCGCTCTGCGTCCCGGCAAGGACCGGGACCCGGGCGCTGCGGGCGTGGAGTCCCCGGGCGCTCCGAGCGCGTTACCTGGTTTTCGGAGAGCTGTTCTGAGTGACACTGCGCTGGGTCCAAGGCTGGAAGCCAGAAGCAAGAGCCGGAGCAAGAAGCCTCCGGTTAAATCCATTTCACCGCGGGCGCCTGCAAAGTTTCACCAAGTCCAGGTCGCACCAGGAAAGGGCGTCTCCTGGGGTACGCGGGGGAGCCGGCCCCCGCGGATCCCCAGCCGGGGGCGAGGAGGTGGAGGGTTGAGGGAGCTGGTCCAGCAACCACGGAGGAGTCGGAGAAGGTAGGGCTGCTGCCGGGAGGTCGGCGTGCGGGAGTGAAGTCCTCTTGGAGCCGCAGGGCTTTTCCAAGGGGGGGGGGGCGGGGGCGACGAAGGAAGCCGACGGGGAGGGACCGGCTGGCGGTGGGAGGGAGGGAAGCTCGACCAGCCCGGGGATGGAATTACAATCGCGTGGAAGTGAGGGGGCAGGCTCTGAGACAATTTACTCTTCGCCCACCTCTGGGGCCGACAGTCCGCCCATCACCCTCCAACGACCCCTGGCTCATCCCTTCCCCGCGGGTGATCTAGATTGGGGCGCTAGGAGGGGACGACTTCAACCACTAGAGTAGCAGGGCGGGAGTTAGGGGACTGTGAGTCCAGGACCCTCTGCAGTCCTGACCCTGAAATCTGGCGCCGCTTCCCGTTCCCCCCGGCTGTACCCTCTTCCCCTCGTCCATCCGCGCCCCTCTAGGTCACTACCACCCAGCTTGGGGACTTTTCCCAACACCTCCAAAGGTTGCTCCGGTCAGTCCAGCGCACTGTGGGGGAGGGAGGGTGTCTGCGATTTGCAAGTGGGGGAGGATAAGAGGAAGAGGGGGCGGGACTGGCCGAGTCTAGGGCGCTAAGAAGATAAATGGGATTTAAGGCGCGCAGATGGAGAGCGGAGGCCCCGCCACTCGGTTGGAAACGCGGGGTGGAGATTAGGGCCCAACGCGGGGGAGCGGGGTCCCCTCCCTGCAGAGAAAGGCAAGTTGAGACCCTCCAGGGGAAGCGATGAAAGTCCAGGTTAAGCCTGGCGTCGGGGAGAGGACAGGAGCTCAAGCCCCCTGGCGGACGGCGAAGACCAGACTGGGACCTGGGACCCGGCGCCCGCCCACTAAGCTGGGGTTGGGAGCAGGGGTGAGGTCCTGACCACTGATTCCCGGACCTGGATTCCCGGGTCAGCTCCTTTATCCCCTGGATTTGTGCCCTAAGACTCAGCAAAACGCGCCTTTTGTCGGGTTTCCTGGTGGCGCTGCGAGAAGGGAGACCACGGGACTCAAGTTCAGTTACACACTAGCCTGCTGATCTTCAAGTCAAGGAGAAGAGAAAGCAGATACAATAAATAAAACAAGAGAGCATAAACCTGAAAGAAAACACAGGCTTGGCCAATTCCTGGGGAAAGATCAAAGGCCCTAGGAAGTGCCCCGCAGAGGGAGCCAGGGCTGGCTGGCTGGGAGGACCTCACAGCAAGGTGTCCTGGCCCATCATTGTCAACCTAGGCTTGGGAGAGCAGGAGGGAGCAAGGTTGACCAATACCTCTCTGCAACCCCCCGCCCCCCCATACACACACATTTCTCCTCCTCTTTTTAGGAATGAAGTATGCCCTAGCTAGAAGTTTTGTAATGAGCCCAATCTTGTTTGTCTGTTAGCAAAGCCTGAGAATATGTCCCTTACCTGCTGGCGTCCCCAGGTGTGCAACTGCCCATTAATAAATTCAAGTCCACTCCCAACTCGAGGATTTGCAAGTCTTAGCTGTGACACCAGACCTTGTCCTTTTACATGAAGTTAGAGTAGAAAAGTTGAACAGACAGTGGACCTCACTTCCAAGGTGATAACGAGGCCATGTTTGGATGCCAAGCAATGTGCCTGCCCTCAGGACTGCTAGTCTCAAATGTCGCAGAATCATAGACCCTTGGGACTGTCAAGACACCCAGAAATCTGCCTTCAGCATCCTTGGCAGGCCGTTCACCTGGGTTTAACCTCCACCTGCGACAGAGAGCGCCTGCCTCACCATGGCCTGAAGGACGTTGGTTAGCTCTTTTTATGAGACAGTGATTTTTTTTAATGGTTTATTTATTTGAGAGAGGGAGCACAAGCAGGGGGAGGAACAGAGGGAGAGGCAGGGAGAATCTCAAACAGACTCCCTGCAGAGCACAGAGCCTGAGGGGGGCTCAAACCCAGGACCCTGAAACCAGGACTTAAGCCAAAAGTCTTAAGAGTCCACCACTGAAATGAGCCACCCAGGCACCCCATGAGAAAGTGACTTTTTGTATCAGACCTGAGGTAGTACCCAGAACCAACCAAGTGTTACCATGATGATACCTTCCATGTGGGTTCTGCTGTTTTCCACTTAAAAATAATTCTCCCTGAGATAAAAATCTGAAGCAATAATAACTACTATTAATGGCTAGCATTCATATTAACATCTACTATAGACCAGACCCTCTCTGAAGGGCTTTAGAATCCTAGTAGCAATCATCCGGTAGATATTGTTATTAGTATTATTCCCATTTGACAGATAAGGAAACTAAAATGTGAAAAAGTTAAGTAACTTTCTCAAAAACCATGCAGCTCCCAAGAGACAGAGTTCGACCGAATCCAGGTAGTCTGGTTCCAGAGCAGGCTTTTAAGGAGACAGAAGGAGACCAGACACAAAAGTAGACCAAGTTGTCCAAGTGGACAAGGAATCACGGGATCTTGATGTTTAATCTTAGGCTCTGTGTATCCTGGTAAAATGAAGGGACTAGATGACCCCATCGGTAACTTCCAGGTTCTGCTTTGTCTTTATAATCTGATGAACAGCACCATCCAATCCAAGCCAGTTTTGCTTTGAACATGCCTTCTAAACAACTTGAACAAACTCTTCATTGCAAATTTTGCAAGCCTGAGTATCATCCTTCTTGCATACCTTTGACTTCTGCCCATACTACCTCTTTAGCCCTGACCCTGGGCCTCCCTTTGATCTTTTGCAGATGGCCATAGGTGATTTGGAAAGCTGGCTTGGTTTCTTCAGAGGCCCCTGTTGTTTCTTCCTTGCAGGATTACCTTCAATTATGTCATTATATTTTACTTCGGAGTGCCTCCAAATGCTCTGGATCCTCAGGCCATTGAGATAAGGCCTTACTTCTTGAGATCTGCTTGCTACAAATCTAGGGCATACTGATATTATTTCCTTCTGTTGAGAGTCAAATCACAGCCCCCAAATTTCCCTCTCCTACCAGTCTGACAACCAGTTATCGCACTTACAAATCTGACTGAAGATAAATGGACACTTGCTTTTCACTTCCTTCCTGCCTTCTGGGAAGAGAGGAACTAGAGAGGGCAAAGCGGCTTTGAATGTTTCATTTTAAAAAATCTGTCCAAATTCACGGGAGGTCTAAACTCAATTAATAAGGTCACTGGTAAAAGGGTGATCTGCCTGCTTTGTTCAATATCGTGGGAAAAGAGTCTGACCTTTGCCTTGTGGAATGGATTTGGAGGGTGTTTAGATGAAAGTAAGGGCAGAGTTACCAATGGCAGAATGTTGAGGAAGTCCCGCCATGAGGGTGTGGAAGAACCAGCAGCTGAGAATTACCCTTAGGTTTAATTCTTTTTTCTTTAGAGAGGTTATACGTACATATAAAATTTGAAGTGTGCCCAGGCAGAGGGTATAGCGACACATAAGTGTCACCCCAACCCTCCCAGAAGCAACCGCTATTATCAGTTTCTTGTATATCCTTCCAGAGATATTCTCTGTACGAACATACAAGCAAATACATACACATATACTTAACACAAACAGGAGCATCTTGCACGTGCTTTTTAATCTGAAAATCCGCCCAAATCAGCAAGTAGAGATCTGCCTCCCCTTCACTGACTGATGAATAATATTCCATTGTGTGATGTACAATTTATGTGTTCTTTGTTGTTTCCTATTGTATCCTTATAGACACTCCAGCAGGGCATGACCTTGAATGACAATTTGTACCTGTTATAACAGACTGCAGGGTACATTTCTAGACTAGCCATCGCTCCGCAGAAGGCTAAGTGCCTTTTTCACTTTGATGATTTGGCCAATTGTTTGGCCTAGGAGAGTGTACAAATTTGTATTCCCTCAAGCAATATAGAAGCATGACTAATTCCACAAAATCTCATCAGCTCAGTAGTTTATCAAACTAGAACAAGATATTATTTCCATGTATGTTAATGTTTCAGTCATCGTTCAACATATAAAGAAAGGTACACCAATAACAAGCATGCCAGTGATGAATTATGACCAAGTCGGCATACCTTTATAACTAGCACCCAGTTCAAGGACGAGAATCCTCCCAGCACTTCCAGGAATCCTTCCTTGGGCTTCCTCTCAAGATGCACAGGTTCTGGAAGAAGGATGAGAAGAGTTCAGACTTCCCACTTAAATACACAAATAAAAATGACAATTACACAAAGAAAAAGAGATCAGTAGACAATGGAAGCATTCCTCACCCCCACTATGAAACAAGCATTAATCGAGGTTTGATCCCACTCTGTGTAAGGCTCTGTGCTGAGAACAGAAAGACTACAGGAAAGAAAATAATGTCTTCTGCACTCAAAAAGACAGTTCAGAGAAGAGAATTGCACAGCCCACTTTTCCACAAAGCAGGACAAAAGAGGCACTAGATAAGAGTGTTAACAGCATGCTGTTGGTATGTCAAGAGAGAAAGACCCTGTATTACAAATGATAACCTATGTCCCAATATACTCTAATATATAGCCACCGATCTCAGGAATGTTTAAATCATGCTTCTATACAGAACGGGATTCTACCAGGGACACAACTGGAGTTAACAAGGGTAAATTACCTGGTAGTCACCAATCTGTCCATCCTTCTGCATACCTTCTTAGAAACATAAATTTTAAATGGCTGGTGAATTATGGTTAAGGTAGGCAACCTGATTCTCCAGGCTTTTATTTTAATGTAAACTTTTCAACAAAGTATAAAAATGTATAGATCCTACCTACATGAATAATCCAATGGTCATCATAAAGTGAACACACCCATGGAATAAGTCCCCAGATCATGAACTAGAACAATTCCTGACCCTAAACGCTTTGATAGTCCTCCTACTAGTTATAACCCACTCCACAATGAAATAGGAAACCATTTTCCTAAGTTCTAAGACCTAGATTCGTTTTGCCTACTTTTGAACTTTATATAAATGGATTCCAGTAATTTAATCCAATGGCATACTAATTTATGTCCAGCCCCTTTTACTCAACATTATGTTTGAGATTTTCATCCAAATTACGTGGTTATTCTTTTTCATTGGCATGTAGTGCCCCATTATAGGCATATTTGCAATTTGCTTACACACTACTGCTCATGAACACTTGGTTTATTTTCTGGTTTGGAGCTACAACCAAAAATGTTTCTGTAGTTGTTCTTTTATTTGTCTTCAGTAAACCTAAGTACGCATTTCCATTATGCATAATTCCCAGATTATATGGTAAGCCCAGGTTTGGGTTTGGAAGATAATGTCAAGCAGTTTGTCAAAGTGGCTATACCAATTTACACTCCCACGGGCAGTATATGAGAGTTCCAGTCATTCCATGATCTCACCAACACGTGGTGTTTCGGTGTCTTTTTCAGTCTTTTTCATTTTAGTCATTTTGGTGAGTGTGTAACAATATTACACTGCAGTTTTAATTTGTGTTTTCTTGAAATCTAATGAGGTCAAGCACCTTTTCACTTGTTTATTAGAAATTCTAGTTTGTGGGGGTTCCTGGGTGGCTCAGTCAGTTAAGCATCTGACTCTTGATCTCAGTTCAGGTCTCGATCTCAACGTCATGAGTTTAAGCCCCACACTGAGCTCCACACTGGACATGGAGCCTACAAGGAAGGCAGGCAGGCAGGCAGGAAGGAAGGAAGGAATCCTAGTTTGGAAGTGTCTATCCATGTATTTTGCCCACTTTTCTATTGATTTTTCAACCTAATTCTTATTGATTTGTAGAAGTTCTGTATATAGTCTGGATACAAGTCATGGGATTTTTTGGTTGGTGGTGGATGTTTATATTGAAAATATTTTTCCCACTCTGGCTTGTCTTTTAACTCTCTTAATAATGATTTTGAATGAACATTAACAATCTCTTAACAATGATTTTGAATGTAGTTTTAATGTACAATTTATCAATTTTTTTCATTAGTGGTAGCATTTTTAATGTCCTGCTTAAGAAATCTTTATTTACTTCAAGGTCATGAAGATATTAGTCCATGTTTTCTTCTGAAAGTGTTACTGCTTACCTTCCATAGTTAGATCTGCAATGGATTTTTGTGTATGGTGTAGGGTAGTCCTCAAGTCTATTTGACTGGATGCTCCCTCCTGATTTAGATGTGAGCCCTTCTCAGGGAGATGGGGCTTCCAGAGTATGGCTTTGGGAGGGTGTCTTTTCCTCTGCAAGGATCAGCCAAGCTGATATTCAGGGCTAACACTGTGACGACACTTCCCACCAGATATACCTGAGTAGATAGCTACCTTGCATTATATGTTCTGAAGCATAACATCTTCTTCCAAAATATCTCACCTAAGGTCTCTCAGTTTCCTTGAAATTTCCACCATTTGAAATACTCCCATGAGGGCGCCTGGGTGGCTCAGTGGGTTAAGCCGCTGCCTTCGGCTCAGGTCATGATCTCAGGGTCCTGGGGATCGAGTCCCGCATCGGGCTTTCTGCTCAACAGGGAGCCTGCTTCCCTCTCTCTCTCTCTCTGCCTGCCTCTCTATCTACTTGTGATCTCTCTCTGTCAAATAAATAAAAATCTTTAAAAGAAAAAAAGAAAAAAAAAAAAGAAATACTCCCATGAGTTAAGAGTATAACTTGTTAATGATTATATCCATTCTATTCCAAAGAGCTGGAGAGAGATGGAAGGGAGATGCTTTAAGAACATTTATCCAGGTGGTTCTCTTAAAATGGACATATTCTTCCTGAAAAGGAGAAAGGGCTTATTAATACTGTGCCTGTGAACAAAGAGGTAAAGACTCATTTATTAGCTAATTGAGCAGTCACCTATGAGATCAGTTCCAGGGTCCTCAACTGGTAGAGTGTGTGAGTTTGAGAGTGACTTGGGAAGGGGGAATTGGTGGTGGGTGAGGTTCTGAATGTGGGTTAAGGATTGCTGCTAATTCCACATCTCTCGAAGCCATAAACAAACCTTTCACTAGAGGAAAGATGGGTAAAACACAGTAGGGAACACAATGGAGCAGTGTTTAGCCACCTAAAAGGGATGGACTTAGAGCTTCATGTGCTAAAATGGCCAAAGTGGACCAAACAAGCTGCAGAATGGAGCGCAGGTGTTCATGGAGCAGTGGGAAGGGGATCCAGGGGTCTAGCACAGATGCAGGGGGTATTTGCAATGTTTTATATATTTACTGGTTGTATTTTCAAATTATAAGGATCTCTTTATCTGGGTTAAAAAGGAAGTATTAATGCCTTCTAAAAGAAGATAGGCTCAGTCCAGGTGGAGCAACAGCTTGAATGAAGGGGACTTAGAAGCCAAGAGAAGAAATACAGGTCTCACCCATCTTGGGAGAAGGAGGGAAGGAAGATAAGGCACTCCCAAAGGGGAGGAGGGCAGGAAAGGCAGATCTCACACATCATGGGGTTCTGTCTGGTGTGCCAGATTTCACGTGCAAGAAAACAAACAAACAAACAAACAAATGACCATCTTCTGGAAATGCAGGGAGAACCTGTAGCACACTGAAGATTGCGGTTCCCCACACAATACGACAAAACCCAGGGGCCCCACAGGGGCTCACAGTGGCCCACTGCACGCTGGGAGGCATCTCTCCAGAGCGCTGGCATGCCACTTCAAAATGCAGGGCTTATTCGGAAACAACACAACGTCCAGAACATCTCAGTGGACTGGAGGTCAGGACACCTGTGACCCAGCCCTGGCCCTGTCACCAGCTGTCAGTGGGGCTTTGGTGCCTCAATAGACTTTGTTAGACCTGATTTTTCTCCTCTGTCATCCAAGGGTGCTGGGTAAGATGAGGTCTCAGCTTGTCCTAGCGATCACAGCTATCAGCTTCCACTGGAAAACCTCTTGACTTTTCCCAAGATGGACAGATGCCACTACTTAAAAACAAAAAGGAGTCTTGTAAAAGGCTTGTCCTCCGGAAAAACAAAAAAAAAACAAAAAAAAAACAAAAAAAACTTTGAGGTTGGAAAGCAACAGTCTTTTGCCCAAAAAAAGGAAAAGAAACAAAAAGAACACAAAACAAAATAAAATATTTAATACACATGCACACACACATAGACACACACATGCACATACACACAGAGGAGGCAGGACAAAAGCAATCCATTGTTTCAGAAAAGGCTGTAGGAAGCAGACTCAAAGTTTCCAAAGAGGCTACATCCAGTGTATCCAGACAGAGGAAATGGGGAGGTGTGAGAAAGGAGGGGCAGGGAAGACCAGGGCTGGGAGGTGGGTGTAGGAAGCAGAGGAATGCTGGCTCAGTTTCGGGGTTAGTTAGTGACACTGAAAATAAATGCAAATTTTTTGATGCCAAGAGAAAACCTGTGGAAAGAAGCAAAAGGCCAATCTCTCCATCTGAATTTGATTACATTGTTATTTGTGCATTTCTTAAGAGAGGAAGTGAGGAGGAGGAGGGGACTGGAAGATTTGAAGGTATGGTTGCATGGTCTGATCGGTGTCACCAAGCAGAAGGTGTCAAGGAGGTGAAAAATAGGTGGGTGAGGGGGCCATTTGGTTTGTACCCAGCCCCAGAAGAGTAGTGGGGGAGGGGGAGGTTAGACAGGAAAAGGTTTAAGCAAGAGAAGAAGTTGTGTGGCTTGTCAAGATGGCCAAGCTGTGGGACGAAGGAGGAATAGGACAGCTTCAAAGGCTGGTCATAAAAGTAGGAGGGATGGCTTAGATTCATGACAATATGAAGTTAACCAACAACATGAAGCAAGGTCAACACTGAAGTACGAGGGAGAAGTTAGCCTCAGGTTCCTCCCCTCTGTAATGGGATGTCACACCTGCTGGGAAGGCTGTGCCCATCAGATGGGATACCCCAGTGTACCGTGCATACCATGCACTTGGCACTCCCTGAGTGTTGGCTTTATTTTATTTCATAACTCACTTTTTTTTTAAAGATTGATTGATTGATTGATTGATTGATTTGACAGAGATCACAAGTAGGCAGAGAGGCAGGCAGAGAGAGAGGGGGAAGCAGGCTCCCCGTGAAGCAGAGAGCCCGATGCGGGGCTTGATACCAGGACCCTGAGATCATGACCCAAGCCGAAGGCAGAGGCTTTAAACTATTGAGCCATCCAGGCGCCCCTCATAACTCACTTCTATCACAGAAACAAGCGAAGTGCTCTCCAGAGTTAAATTCCAGAAGTACTAATAGATGATTGGTAGCATGGCAATGGAATCTCGGGGCCAAAGATGAAGCTCCAGATACTTTCAACATGAACTAGAAATAATGGAAAATCAAGGTTTGCATTTGAGACAGTGAAAGACATCTCCCAAAATATTGTGACATTTTCAGTAAGGATTCTCCCAGGAAGGAATAATAGCTGAGCCATCCAAATAAATGAAGATACACACAGGATAGACCTATAACTGGTAGGATGCCAGGTAGCCCTAGCTGCTCCTGAAATTTTCTAGCCTATTCATATTTTCCTTCAGCTTTCATGCCTCTTAATTGATCCAGTATGCATGTTTTTCATGTTCCCTATTTCCTTCTTTATTACTCATTACATGTCCCTGGATGAGTCACATGGCTTCCCTGACATTAGTTTTCTGAGCTGAACTGGATAGAACTCAAGGTCTTTCCCAGCTCAGACAATCTTGCATCCATGTTTGGGCATGGTGGCCCCAGGTACATCATTTTCAGTTATCTCTGGACTCTAACAACTTACCCTGGGAAATGCTACCATAGCTCTGGTATCAGAGCCAAAGGAATAGACCAAAGTGGAGATGTTGACTTGCTTGTAGTCGGTGAACTAGTGAACTTCATCTCTCTCTAGGGATGGCTTTAATCACCCTTTGTTCCCAAGCTCTATCATAATCATGGGTTTAATTGGGAAAAAAAGCAACAACATGCTATTTAAGCTCTCAACTCTGAATGGAGTGAAAAGCAGTGACAGCAATATAAAGACTTTATTTTGAATGCATAAGAAAGTATAAGTGCATATTTACATGTGCCCCCATATGTCTTCACCATGCAGGTGTATGCCTGGGCTTTCCCAAACAGTAGAGAACTATATGGAGGGAAGTTAGGACAAAGAAAAAACCCAGAAGTCAAGAAAACAAACTGAGAGTGGAGAAAGGAGCAGAAGTGGAAGATATAGTGACAGAAGGAACATCTCTCTTATTTTCCAAAAAGTCCACAGAGTTGTAGCTCATGAGTTTGATAGCACAGTTTCGAATTTTAACTATTTAGCATTTCAGTGACAAGTCAAACAGATAAAAAAAATTACCAGTTCAAACTGATGGCTATTTACGAGTGTGCCCTTCTATAAGAAATCTGAATTTATGAAAAAGGTTCATTTGGGGGATAACTGGGATTTTTTCTGTGATTTTTAAAAAACTTTTAGGAAAGTAGTTGCTACTTTCCCAATCAAATGTTTTGATTGAGAGTAGAATAGATGCTTAAGCAAAAGCATTAGCTTTCATTTCATTTTATATGTATTCAAATGTAAAGATAAAACATTATTGAAATGAAAGTGTAAGCCATGCAAAAAGTGGAGTATATATATATATCCAAATTGATATTTCATTAAAAAAATTTAAAAATGCAAATATTAAATTATTGGAAAAAAATTATACTTAGGGAAAAAATCATTCTTAAAATGTTCTCCATCTTCCTGTTCCAGGTTTTCTTAGGAAGCCAAACCACATGTTCTATAACAGAGAACAGAAATATTCTAAAACTCTCGTTACCTTTCTGAGGCACTGAAATATAGCCCTCTCTTTCTATAGTACTTGCTTAGCCTAAAGAGACTTTAATACCAAAATATCTCTAAGATTACTGGGATACTAAAGAACTGAGAATCTACTTTTTAAATCCCTAAAGATCTAAAACTCTGTCAAATTCATGATTAATCAATGCTCTAGTAAGTTTATCAGATTTGAAAGCTGGGTGAGTAGAAAATGTTGGGGAGGAGAAGGTGTGATAGTATTTTATCCTCAAACATCCAAATTAATTAAGCTATTATTTAGTTCATAAAACAAGGAAGAGTTTGCAAGCTGTAAATCTTCTAAATTATATTTTAATATGTGAATGATACTCATTAGAATCTTAAATGATAGAGCTTCCAAATTTATTATTAAGGGCTTGTTTCGTGTTATATTTTCTTTCCTTTTTAAAGATTTTATTTCTTAGAGAGAGAGAGAGAGCACAAGTAGGCAGAGCAGCAGGCAGAGGGAGAGGGAGAAGCAGGCTCCCCACTCAGCAGGGAGCCTGATGTGGTGCTTGATCTCGGAACCCTGGGATCATGACCTGAGCCCAGGGCAGCTGCCCAACCAACTGAGCCACCCCGGCGCCCTATGTTTTGTGTTATATTTTTAATTCATAGTAAATTAATATGACTGTGGGTAGTAAGTTGATTTTCCGTCCTGGGTGGCTCAGTCAGTTGCGTGTCCAACTCTGGATTTCAGCTCGTGTCTTGACGGCAGGATCATAAAATCAAGCCCTGTGCAACAGGCTCTATGCAAAACACAGCCTCTGCTTGAGAGTCTCTCTCTCCCTCTGCTCTTCCCCCTGTTCGAGCATGCTCTTTCTTTAAAATAAATAAATAAATCTTTAAAAATAAATAAAACAAAATAACACTTTTTCCCTTCTCCCCAAATTTTTGACTTGATCATATAGTTAGCCTGTTCAGAATTACTGTTAACATGATTTATATGTCTCCCAAACAATGATTAGTCTAATGCAGAAGTATCTGAATAAAACTAGATCATTTAAAACCTAATAAAATGTCAAAAAAATTATTTTCCCTTAAATCTTACCAAAAAAAAAAAGCAGATTTCAGTTTCTTGAACAATCATGTCACCAGCAAAAGGCTGTATTACTCAAGAGGACCACAGAGAGATGAAAAACAACCAGCCGCTTTTAGGCCAGCGAGATTATGACGTTAGCAAAATTTCTCTCAGTCCTGTCAGGTCAGGGCTACGCAGGGACCTAGCGCTCATCTGACGGAGCTCACCAGCCTCACAGGTATAGAGCTCCCTCACTCCCGCACCCCTAAGACCGCTAATGTGGAAGCAAGAAAAAGGGTGGGAAACCGGAAGTGGGCTCCCCGCAGGAGAACTTGCGTTCCTGCCCGGACCCTTCCTGCCCCCGGTAGTTCAGCTGAGAACTGGTTACCAGCGGGCCTGAAGTCTGCCCCTCTGCGACCCCGCTTCAGGTCGTTCGCTTTTCTCGTTCCAAACTTTTGGCTCCTCCAACCCAGACTACTGCTACATGATTTGTCAAGCCCACTAGTGTATGATATTAAAGAGTCTGCAATAAATTATTTGTGCCAATTTAAAAAAGAACTGTATTCCCAAGCAAAGTGCAAATGAGAGGTAACAGTTTTGTCTTTCTGGGGGGATATTTGCACTTTCGCAGAATATCAAAGCAAGAGGGGCACCTGGGTGGCTCAGTGGGTTGGGCCTCTGCCTTCTGCTTGGGTCATGATCCCGGGGTCCTGGGATCAAGCCTCACATCGGGCTCTCTGCTTAGCAGGGAGCCTGCTTCTTCCTCTCTCTCTGCCTGCTTCTCTGCCTACCTGTGATCTCTGTCAAATAAATAAATAAAATCTTAAAAAAAAAAAAAGAAATGAAGTAAATAGTCTAAGATGCAAACAGGTGGCTCTCCATCTGGGGTGCATAACTTGGATGCGCATCAGAATCTCATCAGGGGGTTTCACAAAATATCAATGCCTCAGCTCCATCTCCACAGATTCTGATTTCATTGGTCAAGAGTGAGGCCTCGGCATTAGGATTTTTGGAAGCTCCCCAAGGAATTTTGGTGCACAATGTTGGGATCGCTTGATCTAGAGTATGTAGAGTGAGAGAGTTCAGCACCGAAACTGGAAGGTGAAGTCTGCTGAGCACTAGGGGGTAGTCAGGAGGAAAAGGCTGTGGCCAGGACTGCTCCATCAGATGGGAGGCTGGGCTGGAGTCCCACTTCTCAAACTCTAATGTGTACACTCATCTGTTGCGGTCTTGCCAAAGTGAAGATTGTGATTTAGTAGGTCTGGGTGGCTCCTGAGATTCTGCATTTCTAACAAGCTCCCAGATGATGCCCAGGCTGCTTACTGATCCAGAGGCCACATCTGAGTGGCAAGGATCTTGATGACCTTGAGGATCCCTTCTGATCCCAAGATTCTAAGATTCTTTGAATTGAAAAAAACAGGAACGGAGGAGGAGATATTTTCCCGGAGAGGGATTCTGAAGGCTTGAACCACAGAGTATTCTATTTGCCTAGCCCTGAAATGTTGATAAACAAGTCTGCCAGGAGCATAACTCCCTCCTTGTACAGTTGAAGGAGTCAGGTTGCTACAGGAAGCAAATGTGCTAAGGAGACACATCAGAGGTCAAAGGCAGCCAAGGAGCCTATTCAAACACACACCCGAGTGGACCTGGTGTAAGCTTGGAAATCCAGGCATAATAAGAGTAAGGTATAAAAAGGTGAGAACAAGAATTGGACATATGACATTTAAGTATATCAGATTATTTCAAGCACTTTATAGTTTACATTTTAAAAATTATAAACCATATTTGTACAAAAGAACTAAAGATAAATGTAGTAAATGAATATACAGGAAAATCATACTAGCTTTAAGTGAATTGATATATTAGGTTGGGATGCCCCATTCTTTAAGGCAATTTTAAATATCAAAAACATGGGGGAGTAGCTGGGTGGCTTAGTAGGTCAAGTGTCTGCCTTTGGCTCAGATCATGATCCTAGAGTCCTAGGATCGAGCCCCAAGCTGGGCTCCCTTCTCCCTCTGCCCATCACTCCCTCTGCTTATGCTCTCTCTCTCTCCCTATGTCAAATAAATAAATAAAATCTAAAATAAAATAAAAAAGTATTGTTTTAATTCTAAAGCAATTTTAAAGTCTTCCAGGGACCCAATAAAATGTTTCTCCTTTTGAGGTTCTTTGTTATCAAATAGTCTGTCTAAAAGGAGGATCACCTTCTGGATCGTTGGTTTACTGAAGAGATTCTTATCTGTGCTGACATGATGACCATGCACCATCATCAGATGAAGATGAGGATATAAACTGTAACTGGAGAAGAAACAAAATCTAGAGTCAGAAAGAGTCTCCTCATGGAACTTCTTAGGCCAGCGATTTACAAGAACCCCCAAAGTCTAACTGCACGGTGAGTGCATTAACTATCAAAGTCCTTAGATTTTTAAGAGTGGTCGAGAGCAGTGGTTTTTAAAGTGGTGTCTGGAGACTCTTGGTTGGGGTCTCTGAGACCTTTACAAGGAGGTTGTCAGGTTAAACCTAGTCTTATTGATGATACTAAGATGTCATATTTGCCTTATTGACTTGCGTGAATCATGAGTACGTGGCAGAGAGTTCCAGAGGCTGCACGTCATGTCATATCACGACAGACTGAATGCACAAGCAGGTGGGAGAATGCAGCCCTCTTCTATTAAACCTGATGTTAAAGAGATGTGCAGAAGTGGGAAACAATGTCATCATCATTAATGTTTTATTTCGAAGAACATGGTTATTTTTTATTAGAATATGGTACTTACATGAACATATAATGGGTTCACCTAACTACTTCTTAAAAAATATATCTATTCCTCAGCTTTAATTTTAATTTTATTTTTATTTTTAAAGGTTTTATTTATGTATGACAGAGCGAGAGAGAGAACACAAGCATGGAGAGCTAGAGAGGGAGAAGAAGGCTCCCCATTGAGCAGAGCGCCCAGGATGTGGGGATCATGACCTGAACCAAAGGCAGGTGCCCCTCAGCTTTAATTTTTATGACAGTAAATATCAACAGATATAACCCATTAAACAAAAGCTCTTTGGTGTTGTCAATAATATTTAAGAATGTAAAAGGTCCTGAGACAAAAAGAAAAAAAAAAAAAAAGCTTTGACCCATTAGTCTAGGGCCTTGTTCTCAAAATGTGGTCCATGGACCGGCAGCACTGGCCTTGTTCTCAAAGTAAGATTCAACAGACCAGAATCTTGCTGCCACCTCACTCAGACCTATTGAATCAGAACCTGCATTTCTGCAAGGTCTCCAGGTGATTCGTACGCAGTTAGGCTGAAAAGCACTGGACTATATCTTTTACTTATTCCATCAATCCTAATCTTGACACCACACACGATGATGAAAAACATAGCCTCTTTGAATTCCATCCTAACTTCTCCCTAGCTGGCAGAAGTTAGGTGAATTACATCGCTACTTCATGCCTCGGTTTCCCCATCTGTAAAGTGGGGAAAAGAACAATACCTAGCTCACAGAGTTGTTGTGGAGATAGATGCACTAATATACGTACCACGCCTTGCCTGTAATCAGCATTCTGGAAATACTGAGGGCTGAGTAGATTTTCTGAAAGTTCTAGTTGCTATTCCTCCTTTGGGGAATGGACAGATCAGTGGGAAGACACAGATCCCAGCACCTGCCTACACCTACAGTGAAGCCACCAGTGGACTCCTGTTGTGTTCAAAAAGGCAGTGGGAGCCCCAGGCCTGTGTTATGAAGCCACGGATTTTATTCTGAAACTCCAAGGATGATGGGCATTTTCAAACAGACAAGCATGGAGAAGGCACGTTCCATAGTAGGAAGAGGAAGGAAAAAGGCAGAGAAGCTGGGGAGAATGTGACATGATTGAAAAATGATGTTTTCCTCCCCACAGGCCTTCGAGTTCCAGGAAGGAACTTGAGGAAATGGAGGCACAGAGAGGTTAAGTAACTGGTCCAGCATCACAGAGCTAGTAATAGAAGCGGTCAGGATCCATACAAAAGCAGATGAGCTCCCAAACCCATATAATTTTCTACTATGTGAGACAGCCTCTGTCCATGATGCCAACTCTCAGAGATTTTTGAAATATGTTCTATGGCTAATAAGTGACCTGTGTGCCCAAATGTTCTAAGTTCTCTATTTGGTGGGTACTTGGTTCTCTATGTCTCCACACGTCAAATTAATTCACTGTGCTCTTTAAATCTGGACAGAGTCCAATCAGGAAGGGTTTAGTTGCCAGACAAAGGAATCCAGATATCACCCTGTAAACCACAAGGGAGCCCTAAAGACTTGTTTTGGTGGGGCGGAGGGTGGTGACTCTCTAATTTCAAGATGATAAAATTTGGTCCATTGGATATTGTGGCAAATTACATTCAGGCAAAGTGATACCATGATGAAGATCCTCTAAGAAGGCAAGAAAAAAAAATACCTCAAGGAAGATGAAACATGAGTTAGATCCTGCTGAAAGTGTCAGCAGTCACGAGCAAAGGGCTTTGCTTACATTTATAGGTGGGCATTTTTCTCAAAGGAGAGCTGAACAGAGGAGGACTCTTTGTTAAACTCTACTTGGGGATCTGGGGTTTAAATTGATCCTTAGGTCATGAGAGCTCTGACCAACAGCTGTACATGTTTCCATCAACAGAAAAAAATCAATTTAAAAACAATGGTGAGCTTGAAAAAGTCATTGAATGGGCTAGCTGCACACGTTCCTGTCTCCTCTCCCCACGGAGCTGTGAGCGAGCGAAGTGTAAAGGTAAAGCTCAGCAAATGCCTTTCGCTGCCCCTCTCCGCAGCCTGAACCCACACTTTCATCCTTCGGAGCAAACTGAAAGAGACCTTCCCTCAAGTGACTTCCATTAGTGGCCGGCCTGAGGGATGGGCTTCCTGTGTGCCTCCAAAGGGGCAGCTGTCCATCCACATAAGAAGAACACAAATCAACATATATGGGAATTAAAGTAAGGAGGTGATCCATATTAAAGGCAAAACTATAGGGACATTAGAAAGATTAGCAGTTGTCAGGGGCTGTGGTGGGAGGAGGGGCATGTATTTTGGGGAAGTTAGAACTGTTTTGTATATTGACTGTAGTTACCTGATTGTATGAGTTTGCCAACTCAAACAATTTCTAGAGTTTCTAGAACTGTGTACTATACATAAATTAAACCTCAATTAGCCAGATGTGTAAAAGATTGCATATCATTTCTTTTCTACTTTTTCACTTTCTTCTCTCTATATTTCCTTAAAATTCTTTCATAGCTAATATTTCCTGAGTGCTCAGTATTTGTCAGGTATAAAGCTAAGTGTTCAATATTATGCTGAACCATTTCAACTTACAATTTTCATCAGTCAAAAGATGGTCCAGGGGCACCTGGTGGCTCAGTGGGTTAAAGCCTCTGCCTTCGGCTCAGGCCATGATCCCAGGGTCCTGGGATCGAGCCCCGCTTCGGGCTTTCTGCTCATCAGGGAGCCTGCTTCCTCCTCTCTCTCTACCTACCTCTCTGCCTACTTGTGATCTCTGTCTGTCAAATAAATAAATAAAATGTTTAAAAAAAAAAAGATGGTCCAATATTAGCTATTTCATGTGGTTGAGACTTAATATTTACTACAACACTTTGGGATCGATACTATTATTATCTTCATTTTGAGGTACAGAATGAGGCTCAGGGTGGTTAAGTAATTTTCCCCAGAACACAGCGAGGAGTAAAGACAGTTCCAAAAAATATATATGCCTCATGGAGCAAAGTGGTAAAACACAGAGATTCCCAAAGGAAGAAAAAAGACCCACCCACAATACCACCACCCAAAGTGATAACATCTTGGTGCATTACCACCAAATATTTTTCTAAGCATTCAATGAAAATTATTCTCATGCTTTTTTTCAATAATTGAGCAAAAGAGATACAGATATTGAATAACTACAGCAGAGTTATAAATGGAGATTTTTGTCTTATTTCAGCTTGCCAGGCATTTTGATCATTGAAAGCCAGTTTAGTGCTATTTTCTGCACTAACAGTTTTAATTTTTACAATTCATCTTCTCTTCTTCTCACTCTCTACCCCTTAGTGGTGGAGTCAACGTCACATTTTTAAGATGGCTATTGATAATTATCTCAAGTTTCTAAGGCAATGGTAGCACTTAGAAAGAGCCGAAGAATACAGGTGTCCATGTAACTAATTACCACTAGAATTTATCTCGAGGGCCTCCTTATCGTCTCCCTCCTGTGAGTCATTGATAACTTGCCCGCTCCAGATGAATCCACTGTGTCAGAAATAGAGAAAGAGCATTGTAGACTTAATTCCAGCTGCCAGAGAACCTCAATAAGCCCCCAAGAAGCTTTTGAAAAATCAAAAATCTCTTAAAAAGGTCTTTAAAAGTAGTTTCTCATGTTTGGCCCAACAGAGTGATAATGCTTCTTTAAAGAGAGCGGGAGTAGGAGCCAATCAATACACTATTAAGACACGGACAGTGCTGAGATAGGATTACATGGTGAAGAAATTGTGAAACCTTTAACTTTTCATTTTCAGCAAGAAGAATTGAGGGAAGTGGCTTTTTAAAATTTATTTTTATCTGAATAGCCTTAGGTAATACAATTTTTTCATTTCAGATCAGGAAGTTCACCCTCAGTCCACATGTAACCAAGGGATCAAGTTAACTCCCTATCTTTTTTTATAACATGACTTTATTCTCGAGTCTGGTCCAGCTTCCTGGTTCAGTGGGAGAATACAACTACTTAGCTCATAAAGACTTTTTTCCAGTTATTGCCCTTATTCCATTATTGAAACTATATTGAAACTTAACCAGATTGACTTCCAGAGTAATCTGGCTGCACTTATGCATTAACTTGAGGTTTGAAACACTTTCTAAATGGAAGTCAGTGGTCTAGAAGAGATTGTTAGGGCTGGAAGGACCTGTAGAAGTCACTCCATTCCTAATTTCATAGATAATAAACTGGAGACCCAGAGAAGTTGACTTAAGACCACACAGATGGGTGGGTAATACTGGAGTTCAAAGTCATCCTAAAATCCCAACCCGTAAAATAGACTAATGACTTTCTATTCTAGGTGTACCTTAAGGAGCTTACAAAACAAACAAACAAACAAAAAAACCTAGAAGCCCAAGATGCATCTCACACTAATTGAATGAGACTCTCTGGAGTGGGACCCAGGCATCAGTATCTTTTAAACTTTGGGGGAAAGGCTGATGTTCATTCTCCCAAGTGTGGGGAACCACTGGGTAGAGCTTCTTGCTGTAGTGAGTGTTCATTTTTATAAAGTCAGAGATCATTATTACTAGACGCATCTGGGACGTGCATGCTTTTGAACATACTTCAGATCAAATTTTGTCCTTTCAATTTTAATGAAACGTGGAAGTCTTCAGCACTATTTTTCAAATATTTTTAGCTCTCTGTTTTCTGGGTACTTGGTAGGATTATGCTTCCTGGCCCCTTGTGATTGAGTGGGGCATGTGACCAATGCCGGTGAATGAGTTGAGGGAAAACATGACTTTGGGCTGGAGCACTTAATTGCCGGTCCAAGCACTTCCAAAATTAGTATTCTGTCTGTCACAATAATGAGCCATGTTTCACGAAGTCCTGGGCTCCAGAGTGAAGTCAACACTCACAATGGATATGTCAGATGGATGAAAAATAGATCTGGGTTTTGTTTTTTTTTTTTTAAGGCACTGAGATTTTGAGGTCGTGTGTTACCACAGGATAACCTAACCCATCTTGAAAGATTCACAACATGATCCTAATGCTGATATTCTAAGAAAAATAAATTATTTTTAAAATTAATTTATTTTCTCCCCCAAAATCAGTAGTCAAGATTTCATTGTGTTTTCCCTTTTTCTGCTGAGAATGGATCATAAATATTTAATCTCAAACTCAGATTTTTCAAAGTCTTGTCTTGTTCCCAACACTGATAGTGTGATTTCCATTTATCATCAAAAGTCAACTAAAAGAATCACACAGAAGGTTCCCAGATGTTCAGAAATGAGAAGCTGTCTTTAAGAGGCTTAAGTCTTTTCAACACACACAAGGATTTCTCCTAACATTACTGCTGTTGTAATATTTACCAATGGACTCACACTTGAAATTATGTTTGTCTTTTTACACCATTAAGTTGTTGCTTTAAAGTTATTTAGAATTTTAAAAGTTTCCAATGGGGCCACTTATTTGCTACTAAAATCCAAGCAGTTGCATGATTTATGGCCTAAATCACTGGCAGATAATCACTCTGGGGTCTGGAGAGACCTCTAACTTACTTCCTGAGCTCAAATCTTAATAGTCTTATTCCTGAATATGATATCTGCCTCCCCCTTTTTTCTTCCTTATAAGTTTCAGTAGTAACAGGGGTCCACTGGAGCCCATGTATATGAAGGGACTGTCTTGGATCCAACTCAGTCTGAAGGGGAAAGAGGCAAAATGCACCAGCACCAATTATAGGCTTAATCCAGCCAAGATGGTATCATGGGATGGGGAGAAATAAATTATGGATAACTGAGCGTCAGAGCAATGGGCATAAGCGGCTAAGAAAAGGCTAGGGAGACACCATGCCAGTTCTAATAACCTCTAGCCAATTAAGTGAACTTCCCATGCAGCCAAACACATCCGAGAGAACAATCCAGCATTGTAAGGGTGGAGTGGAGTGAATTTGTTGACCTAATAATGAGCTTCTTCCTCTTCTAGCATCTATGAATCTATGGCTAGCCCTGGAGCCTTGGTACACTGTGCTACAGTTACAGGTTTCTAAGTCAGGGTGGTCCTTCAAGGGCTTCCTTGAACCTGTAGGGTCTCATTTTATGTAGCTGATGAAACAGATCTATTTTCAACATTTACCTTCATTCCACTGATTCTTCTGGGAAATTTCGTCCTGCCCCCAGGAACCAGTCCTGCAGCTCAATGGTGACTCCACAACTTCAAGAATTAAAAAAAAAAAAAAAAAAGTGAAGAAAGGAGGTGAAGTTAGTTTGCAAAACAGTCAAGAAATTTTGAAGAATGTTATTTTTTTAAAAGATTTTATTTATTTATTTGACAGACAGAGATCACAAGTAGGTGGAGAGGTGGGCGGGGGGGGGGGGGGCTCCCCGCTGAGCAGAGAGCCCAATGAGGGACTCGATCCCAGGACCCTGGGATCATGACCTGAGCTGAAGACAGAGGCTTTAACCCACTGAGCCGCCCACGTGCCCCTAAGAATGTTATTTTTTTCTCTAAAGAGGGAATACATTACTATTGACTGAAAATTAAAATCTGCAGTTTACTCGGAAAGTATGATCCATGAATGGTGACTGGGAAGTTACTGTGGTGTAGAGGACAGACTATCTGGAAAATGAAGGGCTTCAGATTCAACCAATTCTGCAGCTATGAAAAAATGAGATATACTTTCAGACTTTGGGCTTTTTATGCCGTAAAATGGGATAATTATAAACCTGCTCTATCTTAGCTATTGCATTGGGATTCACTTGGATAAGATACTTTTCAAATTCTGGGCTTAGTATTGTTATAAGAGTATCTGAAGGTTTAATCATAATCACTAATGAAAATGGGTTTTGAGAAGCAATAAAAACGTGATGATGATTGCTATTTACTTTTAAAATTTCAAAATTGACAGAGTTCTGGAAAAGTATGCTAGTTTTAATAAATACTCTGAGGCTCTTATTGCCCGAGCAGGACTTGTACATTTCAGGGGTGTCATCTAGAAAATAATAAGTAGTCTATACTTCAGAGGCTATAAGCACTCAGCTCTCTTTATCCCTGATCCATACCAGAGATTTTGCTAAGTAGCAAAATACATATTAGCAATGGGTTTTCATTGTCAAAAACAGCACTACTTAATACATGTGGGTTGGCTAGGGCAGTGGTCAGAAAACCCCTTTTTTTCCTTAAAGATTTTATTTTTATTTATTTGTCAGAGAGAGAGAGAGAGCATAAGCAGGGGGAGAGGCAGAGGGAAAAAGGCTCCCCACTGAGCAGGGAGCCTGAGGCAGGACTCGATTCCAGGTCCCTGAGATCACGTCCTGAGCTGAAGGCAGACATTTAATTGACTGAGCCACCTAGATGTCCCCAGAAAACCTGTTTAGTAAAGGTTTGATGTTGTTTTTGGCTTTGCAGGTAAATGACCTATGTCACAATCCCTCAACTCCTCTCCCACTGTAGCACAAAACGAGCCACAGACAGTATGTAAATGAATTGGGATGGCTGTGTTCCAATTAAACTTTATTGACAAGCACAGACCAGATTTGGACTGTACACCGGGGTCTGTCAACTGCTAAGCTAGAATAGTGTAGAAACACTGCCTGTCCTTGAATGGACAGGGTTTAAGGATAAAAACCTTTTCAACATATTAAAATGTTTCCCAAGGCTGAGTTCTAAAATAGCACTAAGTCCACTGTTGGCATGGAGGATTCTGGTTACCTGGTGGCAACTACAAGGTTAACTGAACCCTGTCTCTACAATGTTATGCCATTTGCCCCAAACGTGCCATTTAAATGGGGAGTAATTGGAGTATTTAGAAGGGCAAAGATCTGAAGTCATTGAGTTGCATGCTTTCATGCCTGCCTGCCTGCCTGTCAATAGCTGTGTGGCAGCATAATCTGTCCAAGTCCAAGTCTGGCTTTTCTTCCTTGTAGCATGATGACAGGCTTGGAGATCTGTAGTCCTCACCCACCTCTGAGGATGGCTATACGTCCAACATGAATAAAAGAACCTGAAAACTCTACACTGTCAAGTTGACTCAGGCCAATTCACAACAGAAGTAGAAAACAGACAGAAGGAGACAGTTTCACCAATTTAGGAAAGAACTGATTCTAGAGAAAGGCAAAGGACAAGCAAAACAGCGCAGCTCGTGAGGTCATAACAGCACAGGCTTCCGAGTCATTCGGAACCCAGTCCTTCAGAGTCAAAGATGACATTATCTCTGCATGTCTTTGTGTCTGGAGAGACCACCCCCAGATTTAACAGCCCTTTCAACTCCGTGGAAGACAGATCTTTGACTTGGGGCAGCAATTACTTTTACAAAGGTTATTATTGTTGGCAACTTTGTTGCTTCGGATCCTGGTATGGGCTTAGAAAATCTCCTCTTTTCCAGCTGCTGGGCACCAGGCGGAATTTCCAATCACCCTTTTATAGGGCTTGCAAGGATTAAGTGGAACAAAGTACGTGAGGTCTGACTTTTAGTAAACACTCTATAAATGAGAGGTGTTTATTATCACCTCCCAAATGTAATGAGGCTTCGCTCCCACAGAGATTTCGGATTTTTTTTTTTTCAGTCCCCGGTCTTCCCCTTGTGCTTTTGTTCACAGAATTCTATACTTTTAGGGCAGAAGAAGGCATTCAAGACCATCTAACCCAATTTCCTAATTTAATTTTGAAAACCCAATCCCTGATTGGTGACAAAGTTTGAGGGATTTCCTTCTTAGCTATATATTCCCATATGGAGACATAAACCCCATTAATGCTTAAAGCAGGCTTTAAAATTCTGTAGCCAACAAAAAGGGAACTAGAACACATTAATCTATTTCAACCAGGACATGGGTCAAAAAATAGTTAAAAACTACAGAAAAATAAAATATGGAGTAACTTTGTTAACCATCAAATTGCTGTAATATAAACATTTCAGTTTTTAAGATTTTTAGGAGAGAGCACGCACACAAGCAGGAGAAGCAGCAGGCAGAGGGAGAAGCAGGTTCCCTGCTGAGCAAGGAGCCTGATGCAAGACTTGATCCAAGGATCCTGGGAGCATGACCTAAGCCAAAGGCAGACGTCAACTGAGCCACCCAAGCATCCCAATATAAATATTAAAAAAAAAAAAACCTCTTTCCTTCATCTTCTAGGATTGGGGAGCCCATCTAGTTCGTGAAATAATTTCTGAAAGCATGATGAAAAGTGCATTCCTTCATTCATACATTCAATCAACACATTTTCAAAAACTTCTACATTGTTAGGTTTTCCTTGTGTTAGGACTCATGATTATAAATGTATGACTCTCAAAACTCTATCTCCAACCATAACCAGCCTCTCTCTTTGCATTTCCATGTCCTTCCCCAGTTGTGCAGAGATGACCTGAACTTCATTCATTCAGTGATGCACAAAATGCACAAAATGGCATTACTGGCCATAGTTCCTCACCATTGGCCATGGTGATAGCCACAGACTGGAAACCAGTTAAATGTCCCTTAATAGGGACTGTTAAACAGAACACGGAACCTGGTTAAATGAAATATTATACAGAAAATGGAGGAAGTTCCTTACATAATGACATAGAAAGATCTTCTAGACAGTGTTGTTATTTTTTTAAAAGATTTTATTTCTTTATTTGACAGAGAGAGAGATCACAAGTAGGCAGAGAGGCAGGCAGAGAGAGAGGGGGAAGCAGGCTCCCTGCTGAGCAGAGAGCCTGATGCGGGACTTGATCCCAGGACCCTGGGATCATGACCTGAGCCGAAGGCAGAGGCTTTAACCCACTGAGCCACCCAGGTGCCCCCAGTGTTGTTATGTTAAAAAAAAAAAAAAGGTCCCAAAGAGTATTTACAATATAATACTACATTTGTGTGGAAAAGGAATATATACATGTTCATTAAATACACCTAGAATACTTTTGAAATGATACATGGTTGACTCTTCAACAACACAGGTTTGAACTGTGCAGGTCCATTTATGCACATATTTGTTTTTTCAATAACTACAGTACAATAAATGTATTTTCCCTTCTTTATCGTTTTCTTAATATTTTCTTTTCTCTAGCTTACTTTATTGTAAAAATACATTAAGTAGCACATGTAACATACAAAATACCTGTTAATCAACTGTTTGTTATCAATAAGGCTTCTGGTCATAGTAGGCTGTTAGTGTTAGGTTTTTGGAACCAAAGTTACACGTGGATTTTTGACTCCACGGTGTAAGGCGGTGAGCCCCTAACTGCCTTGTTGTTCAAGAGACAACTGTATAGGAAATGGGTTAACAGTGGTGACTTCTAGAGAGGTAAACTAGGTTTCTAGAAGGCCAGGGAGAAAGAAAGACTTGCTTTTTTCACTAGATGATCTTTTATATTGTTTGGACATTATAAGCATTGTATCAGCTATTCAACAATGAATTAAATGATTTTTAACAATTTAAAACCAGGATACCCCAAAGAGATTTGAGTAGCTTAAGAACAAAGCCAATTTTAAGAGCCTTATCTGTTTCCTTGAAGCTCAAGTGTTGGAACCTAGGAATACTTGTTAAGGTGTTTTGTTTGCCCACGTGTCTCCGCAAAAGCCTAAAAGTCAAACAATACCGGTGCATTAGTTACTGATAAGTAGATTGAGGTTTAAAAAGAATCGTGTATGTTACAGATGTGATTTTAATTTGTATTTCCATAACCATCAACCTCATTAGGCTTATGAACCCACTGCTCTCCACATGTACAAGCGAATACTTAGAACATCATTAGCAGCCCATTAAAATGGAACCACAGAAAAATATTTTCCAGTTAAACAAATCGGGAAAAGCGAGGGGGGAAAAAAGGCATTTATAGCTGAACTTATAGCCAGAAGCATATGCTTGACCACTTGCGATCCATCTCCTAAGTCATTTAATTACCAAATCTGATGACCACATCAAATTTTCTTTTTGTTTTAAAGCCAACTTAAAAAATAAATACCTATTTTTTTTCGATGCCATGGCTTCGGCATTGGAAGAAATATCAATCTGAAAAGAAAAATGACAGAATGCTGTTGAACGTTCTATGGCTCGCTGCTTAAAGTATCCCGGGTGAAGAGCTGGGCAGCCGCCTTTTCACACGACCATGGTGTATGGAAGCAGGTGCTGCCCATACCAGGTCCATCATGCCCCTTCCCAGGGTGGACATAGATACAGCCACAGGAGAGCTGGGTCTAAGAATGCTAGGAAATGAGGGGCTTTCATTCTGCTCAGGATCACAGAGGTGAACGCACAGGAGCTGAATACCTGCCAGCTAGATGCAGAAAGCTTTCAGAATGTTAGTATCAACTTGAACATTAGCTTCCTCCCTATTTACCCTACTACTGGAGCGTACCCGTCCTAGACTGACTGCTAAAACAGGCCATTCATATTGGTTGATTTCGCACTCATATCACCGCGGAATGTGAACTGGTGGGAGAGTGAGAGTAGGAAGGAAGGAAGGGGAGGGGTCTGCTCCAAGCAGTCACTGGGGAGCACAGAGTCCTTCTGTCTTGGACTCCACTACCCCCAGGGCAGAGACTCCAATGTTTTTCTGTGATGGAACCCACTGAGCAGTCTGGTGAAGCTTGAGGACAATTCCCATATAACTGCCAGGGAGGCTGGGACAGGCAGTCCCACTGTGGGCCTGAGAGCAAAAGGGCAGGGTTTGGTGAGGGATTACCCAGTCTCTACCACAGGAGACTCGCAATTCAAGAGAGTGGAAGAAACTCCTGAAATAGTGCATACTGTACCTTTCAGAAAGGAAACAGTCCCCTACTAACAACAAGACTCTTCTAGAAACTTCAGTTTTAAGGAAAATAGTTTCATATGAATGAACTTCTTTTAAAAAAGGAATTTATCTCAAATTCGGTAACTTGGATACCAAGAAACCTTTTTAAAGAATCTGAGCCCTAGGGCAACAGTTCAGCCCTTAAAAACTGGTTTGGGGTTGTCCAATGCCCCTGCCTTGGGCTGCCAGGTCTCCCTCAGGTGCTTCTGACCTGCCCAGGACTTTGGCCACCACCAATGGTTGTTTTGTTTGTTTTAAATATTTATTTATTTATTTATTTATTTGAGAGAGAGCGGGAGAGCATAAGTGGGAGGAGGGACAGCGGGAGAGGGAGACAAGCAGACTCTACGCTGAGTGGGGAGCCCCCCTCGGGCTCAATTCCAAGACCCTGAAATCTCCAGGATCTGAGCCATAATCAAGAGTCAGAGGCTCAACGCACTGAGCCACCAGGTGCCCCCTAATGGCTTAAAAGGGGAAAAAATACGTGCTTTTGGTCAGACTCATTCACATTCAAAATGTTCAGTAATTCCCTGCATCATGGACAGAGCGTGATTCTGACCTCAGGAATATTTATGCATAGACCAGGGCCAAGAGCAAAGAATTGCCATCTGCTCCAGACGCTAGGATTTCTGTCCCCACTTAGCCTGCATTAAAACTCCCGGTCTTCGTTCTATATCAAACACACTTGCTCCGTTTCCAGCACAAGCCCCTGTGTCTCGTCCCTTCTTGGCCCCCAGCGATCGTCCCTGTTCCCCTGTGTGTCGGAAGGCAGATTTTGGCAAATCCAGCCACGTGCTTGTTTCCACTGTTTTCGAAGGTGGTGCCTCTTCTATAACCTGACAAATCATACATGAAAAGAATGGACAGAGAAACTGTGTGATGAAGCCCCCCAAGGGAGGTGGGCCGGCGTCCCCAGGAATCAGCAGCCTGATTCTGCTGATCAGCAGCAGAATCAGATTGGTACTTGGAGCCATTCCTGTGCCTGCTCCCAGGAAGCCAGCAGGCCTCTGGGAAAACCACCTCATTCCATTCTCAGACCAAGGAGAGGGGCCAAAGATTTGGACATGTAGCTGGCGGCTGCTGACCCTATTTATTTTCAGAAAGCGTTGAATTCTCCAACCATCCTTTTCTGAAATGATATCGGCATCTCCCCTTACTAATGAGCCCCCTGACATGTGGTTTCTGCCGGAGAGTATAAGAAATCACAGCCTGCCTAGCACAAGCATTGATTGATAGCATTATTTATTCCATTGCTGTAGCGTCCAGAATAATGCAAAGAATGGGAGATTTATTTCTTAAATCTTCTGAGAATTCAAATACCAACTTATTCAAAATTTAAGATGGCACCAAATAAGCTCCAGGAAAGGCTAAATAGATCTCATGTAATTACAGACATATTTATTCTGTAACTCCATGATACATACAAGATAAATTTCACTTACTAATTATATTATTGGTTATTACTAAGTTCATAGTCTAAAAATCATTCCAATGACACTTTTTCAGAAACCCTAGTGGAAACAGTTTCTAGATTCTGTGTCAAGGGAGTGATGCTTGCAGATAGGGAGCCTCATTTTCCCCGCAGCCATTAGAAAGCAGAATATTTAAACATGTATGAAGCATACACGATGAGCACACACAGAGTTCACCGCACTGAATGCAACCCAGACTGTCCTGAACTTGGCAGAACTTAGGTCAAGGTCAGACACTGTGCCTTGTGTCTGGGGCAGGGCAAGGGTGTAGGTGCAGGATGCCTGACTGCGTGTCACCGGGACTGGCCATCTCTCTAACTAGCATGAAGCATACAGTGGAAACAGCCAATTCTCAGTTACCTGGGGGCTCCTGGTCAGCTACTGAATTATCCAAGACCTCCACATTTTCTTTTTCCCCTCATTAGGATTAGCCCTAGAAGGAGACGATGTAATCTACGATTTCACTTCTTTACAAAATTTCGGTGGGGCAGATATAAAAATCTACTGGGGAGAGGGGAGAGTGAGAACTGTTAGCTAGTTATTGTGATTATATTCACTGAAATTGATTCATTGTTATAGCCAGTGATCAAATGTTTCCCATTTGTACAAAACAATTGCCAGTCCTCAAAGTACTTTCTCTCCCACCTCCTTTTCTCCCTCTCTCTTTCTTTCTTTGTGGGCCCACTTCCTTCCAAAAGAGAAAGGTGCTAAAAGTCATCAAAGTCAATGTCCCTTTTTCATTTACCAAGTATGTATGCTCATATACACTTTCCAACTGGATTCTCCCAAGGTCAGTATTTCCTTATTTTTCTAATGAGGAAATTGAGGATCAGAGAGGCTAAGGGACTCATCCAAGGTCACACAGCTAATAAAACAGAGGAGATGAGATTCAAATGCAGGTTTTGTCATTCAGATACTGTCAACTTCTGTCCACCAGAGCCGCCCCACCTAAAATAGCATGTTCTTCGATGTGAGCTGCTGGCTAATGCTAAGGGGCCAGGCATAGGTTAAAGCTGAGGGAGAACCCTCTGCAGCAGGGTAGGTTGACTTATAAACTATTTTCATTACACAGCATTCACCATCTATGGAGAGTCAGGAAATAATTCAGAGATGCAGAACTGAGACAAATGCAGAGGGCGAGTATGTTGTTCTCTTTGGCTTGGGTGGAGAGGGGGGGGTTGGGCAGAAATCTACACAGCAACCACATATTCTTTAGACTTGACAAAATTCTACTGCTAAAGATCACTGTCCCTTGACCTTTGCAAGTTTTGAGGGCCTCCTTATTCCTGACCTTCCAAAATCTGCAAACTTTCAGTTCCTTTTCATGAAATCACGGGCTTTTTAAAAAATATGAAATAAAAATAATTAGATGGGCAAAATTAGATTCTGTTGGGCACATAGTAGGTGTTCAACTGTACTATGATAGCTACTACTGCCTGCCATTGACCTTAACGTTGTTGTGGGTGTTGAATGAGTCTGCTTTTCTCCTTATTAGGAAATAGCCACGCTATATTTCTTTACTTTGTCTCTGATACAACAATATAAACACTTTGTCTGAAACTGTATCTCTTACTACTAAAGATAAGTGCAGTGACTGATGGTGATAACCGAGCCAGCTTTCAGACCAAGTCCACTTTGATCTAGAATATGTTATAATCCCAATGCTTGGACACTCCCACCGGGGTTGCTACTAAATATATAACTGGATTATTAAAGAAGTATTACTACACAGCCAGAGAGAGTCAATAAACTATGATAAACTGTGCCAAAGAATATATTTTCTTTCCTCCCTCCTTCCCCTTCTCGTCTTCCCCAACCCGGGATGGTTGACCTACGTCACAGTCAAATACTTTGAAAGATAAAACAGAAAGGTCTGTGAATAGTAATCCGATTTGTATCTGTGGTTTGGTTGATGTTTTGTTTCTCAGTCCTGTCACTGTTTGATGATTGTTGTCTCCACTGGGATTTAAGAATGGAAAGCCACTCCCTGAAAATCCTCTCCTTGCCTGAATTTCCTCACTGGGGATTTGTTTTGGGAACTGCCTTCTCTTCTCCCAGAAGCCTCTTGAAAAAGGCAAACAGTCCTGGGAAGTGCGATACTCAAGCCTCACAGCTTGGGATCGAAAAGTTTATGGGATGCTTTCTTTTTTGATCTGAGCTGTCCAAGGACTATGAGAATGTTGAGCAAAGGGATGAGGAGGTGAGAGAAACAGCAAAGAACAGTGGGGAGAATTCCTGAAGATAGTCATTATTTACCTCCTTATTTGCTCAGGACAGTCTTAGCTCTGAGTTCATTAACTCTGCAATGCAAACACCTACCCATAAAGCCAGGCTAACCCTCTCCAATCCTCCTGGAGGCCAAATGACTTCTACAAACAGGCTTTCCATTTGGGTTATCAAGTAAACAAAGGAGTGGGTTCACAGCCAGTGACTCAAGCCAAACTCTTCCATCTTCCCCCACTAAATCTACCAGCCCACGGCCTCTGTGCCTGCACGGTCTGTGCCCACGCCTGTCTGTCCCAACTCTGTCCCTGCTCCTGTGAAAGATCAGTCCTCCATTTGGGCTCTGGCTCTGGCCTCCTTTGCTGTCCCTGCAGAGTCTCAAGGACTCTGCTTCTGTGGTTATTTCTTTCCTCCTCCACCTTCTTTTTCGTCTATTCATTTACTCCTCATTTACATAAACGTGCCGACCTCTCCCAGCTCCCCTTCTTAGCCCCCCGGGCCCCTCCATCTTTCCCACCAGTTCTCCAGACAGAGACGGTCCATGGCTTTTCTCCTGCTCACCTCACTTTCCGAACTGCCCCTTTCCCTGACCTCAGCCAGTCGCAAGGCTTGAAGCAGCATCAGTATGCCGAGGATGCTCGGATTTACATTTCCAGCCCCGACCTGTCTCCTCCACCCCACACTTACCCTCTTTGGACTTAATACATCTATGAGGATGACTAATGGGTTCCAAAAAGAGAACTATTGATTTCTGCATCTCCCCAGCCCAAAGTTACTCCTTCTTCCATCTTAACCATCTCAGTAAAACACTCTATTTTCCAACCAGGAAATCAAGGGGAAAAGCTAAGAGAACACTTTTTGTCTCCCCATGACAAATCCAATGGGAGCTCCTATCACCTCTTCCTCCAAAGCACATCCCAAATCTGTCCAGTAATCTTTATCTCCACTGGTTACCACCTTTGCCCACAACATTACCGTGTTTTTCCTAAAATAACCTCCTACAGGCTCCCAGATTCCTTATTTGTCTACACAACCCATGCTTCATAATGCCAGGATTACCTTTATAAAAATATAAATAACACCATGTCTTGTCCTTCCTTAAAACACCCAAAGGGTTTTCCATTGTATTTAGAATAAAATCAAAACTCTGTATTATAATAACCAGGGCTGCCATAAAACAAAAACAAAAACAAAAACAAAAGAAACCTAAATGGACATAAATGAAAACTATCTAAGCTCAGCAACACAAGTGTAGATAGTAAGAGATTGTCCCAATGCTGACAGAGCAAAAGTTCCCTGTCCCTCAACCCAACCGTTATACCTGGGGGACACGGCTTCCTTCATCACAGAGTCATTGCCTCGTGTTAGAGTTGGGCTTCCTCACAATGTGGAGGCTGGGTTCCTTGTGTGAGCATACTGGGAGTTGGGAGCACCGGGTAGAAGTGCTTCCTTTTTATGACCTAGCCATTGTCGTATCCTAGCCTAGTTCATATCCTGGGAGTAAGTAAATGGTAAATTCTACAGCATTACATAAAGCCTTGTAGGTACTCTGCTTCCAAAACAAGTGGGAGAACGATTGGCGTTGCCCAGCTGTTTCATTTTGTAATTGAAGGACTCAAGGACTAGAGAGATGGTTGCGATCACCTCTCGGGAGACTGTCTAAAGCACAGCTATTACCAGTCTCCTTTCTCCCTCTGCCTGTCTTCAGAGGCCATTCTAGAGCAGGTGGAATTACAGACTGATGCTGAAGGGTGGGAGAGGTTGGGCAAGTACTCGGGTGCCACTGACATGTAGAATGGACTTGGAGAATGTCTGGGGTCACGTGCGTTTCCCCTTGACATGAATCCAGAAGAGTTTTGTGTGGCAGTGGGAAATGGAGGGAGTACAGGATGAGCACAAGGGGACAGTGACAGGAAAGTGATAAAGCAAGGCAGTGTTTCTCAAAGTGCGGCTGGTAGACCAGCTGCATGAGAATCAGGATCCCCAGAGTGTCTGTCACAGTGCAGGACCCTGGGCCCTCACCTTCTGATTCCCAGTCTCTGGAGTGGGGCTTAAGAAGCCATATTAATGGGCTTTCAATGGGCACTTATGTACCCCAATATTTGAGAATTCCTGTGACAGATGATGAAACTAGCTCTGGTTTATAAAATTGAGCCTGGCTCAGAAGTAGGTCCCAGCAAAAGGGACATGAATATTTCTGTGTCACCAGGACAAAGCTTATCAAATATAGTGGAAAGACCTGTAGCAATGAAAGAGAAATGAAGATTTAAGTTTTCCTCAAAATAAAAACATAATTTAGGGGAAATGACTAATTAACTCTCAAAGTTTTCAGTTAGTACTCATGATTTGGCAAGATTTGACAGCCTACTATCGTTGCCTTTTTTTTTTTTTTTTTTGGTCATTGCGATTTTTAATAAATGAATCTCACCAAAAGAAAGTTTACAGTTTGACTTCAAAAACTCCCTCCACTAGGGCTTCACAGAGCTCAAGAGGAGAAGGAACACATCTCTTTCTGTGACATTCAGCTGATTTGCACATGCAAGAGTCAGGAATACATTTCCATAGAAGCCTAAAGATGAAAAGCCAGAACACTATTTGTATTGGGGGCACTTATGATGTAATCCCATTCTGTTTCTCCCCGCCACCCATCCATGGTTTCCATTAATATCTTCTCTGCCTCAACTCTGAAATCCTTCATCATCAATGGCTTATTGTTGAAAACTCCCTTCCTTAGCTTCAGGCCACTTTTCCCAGACGGCTCCTTGTTCCCCTGCCCCCAACCAAGAATTCCTTTTTCCCTGACCAGGAAAGAATGAACTTCCTCATGACATGCAACCATTTCAAGGATATGAAGACTCTCTCTAGGATTTACACCTCAGGTCTCACTGGGCTGGTAAGACACCCTCACCCGTCTAATGAACACCCCAAATGTCACAGAGACTCCCAGAGAGCTTTGCCCTGGACAGCTAACAATCTCCAATGCAATAGCCATCCAGCTGCTTAACTTTTCCAGATAAGTTTTCTCTCCCTAGGGAGTGCTGATGCTGGAGCCGGTATTATCCCACCTGTCGTTTTAAAAAAGATGTTCTTTAACTTTGTTTCTGAAACAAAATCCTAGCTCTTACTGTGGATGGCTCTGCCTCCTCTCCGCCCTGCCCCCCTCCTCCGCAACCCCCTCCCCCCCCAATGGTGAGCTGCACATTGGCGGGCTATTAAACAACTTTAACACAGTTGCACTTTGTTTGCTCCATATCTATGTTTTTGGCTTTCTGAGAGGAGGTATTGTGCTAGGCGGGACTATTTGATTGGAGAATTGTTTAGACTGTGGCAAGTATAATAGCTAAACAGGATTTTTTAAGGAGTTAAATTTCAAGGCAAAAAGAAGGCATCATTAATGCACAGAAAAGAAAAAAATGAACAAGTTGGCATGGATAGGACACTTAGGTCATACTAAAACAAGAGTCAACACAGAGCTTCATCTCAGCTTCGCTGAATTGGAATTTCAACCGGGAAATGGAATTCAACTGCTGAACATTTCAGTCTGCAAAGAGGTAGAATCAGAAACATTTTTTAAAAAATATGCAAAAACAATGAACACTGTTATGCTGAAAAGAAAAAAAAATAAAGTGATATACGTTTAAAAAAAATATGTTCATGAGCATAAACTGAAACTTTCATCTCAGTACTTCCTAAAATCCAAAGTCTTCATTTCTTTGTAATTCTTCCTCATATCCCGTCATTCAGCCAGCAGGATGGCCTTTCTTTCTCCATGGCTCTTTATACAACTTGCAGAGATTAGAAGACATTGGCTTTATGTCAAAATGGCACCCAAATTCTGATGCTACCGTGAAGCACATCTTAGTGGAAGAGAGACGTTGGATGAACTCAAACCCTCACTGGAGACAGAACAAGGCAATAAATTCTAATGACACACGGTCCTGGCCGGGAGCTGGAGACCAGATTCTGAGCTTGCCTTTTCCACTTTCTGGATGGTCTTTGGTGAACCTTTCTACTTATCTAGGTATCAGTGTTCTCATCTCTGAATAAGTTGAATTATTTCAACATCTTTAGAGCTCCAAATTCAGAAGTCACTACCACTCCAGAACTAATATTTCTTTTTACATTTCTGGTTCATCTTGCAGAGGAAACTAAGCATGGTTTTCTTAACCGCAGGCGTGCCACAGGAAATCACTTGCCAGTGTTATTCGAATGAGTCAAAAACTATTTTGTTCATCTCATTTTCATTTGCTGCCGGAAAAGTCTGTGCTCCTCATGCTCAAAAAGTTGCACATTGAAAGAGTAGGGTTGCCACCATCGCAACTTCATTTTCTGTGACCTCTTTCCTCCACACCGAATCTCCAAGCACTTGACAGAACGTCTCTAACTCACACAATTACGGAATTACAGAGACAGGGGAGAGAGGAGGTTGAGGAACACGCAAGGAAGAAAAGACATGAAATGTGGACTTTTTCTCCCACATTTTTCATGTGTATACTGATATGAAGAAATTCTGTCCCCAGGAGAGAATAATGTGGGCTAAAAATGCCAACTGCCCAGGGCTTTTCAGACGTGATGGGACCTGTTCTCTTTGCCCTTGCTGTATTATGAGTTCAAACAGCTCAGACAAAATCTTATTAATTTGAAAGGCCACATTTTCAAGTGGATATGCTGGAGGTTCCAAAGTTTGTAAGCTTAGAAACCTGGGTAGCATTTGGGTCTCTGAATCTCAAACCAAAATACATCAAAGTAACACTGGTGTGTCAGGAAAAGAAAATTTCCATAATAAAAACCTTGCCTCAAACCAGAGGTTTATTGAATACCAAAACGGTGCTTTTTCAGTTCAGTTAATAATTACTAACGGGTTGGATATACCAAGCACAGATGTTAACATGACATGACAAACTTTTGAAAATAAGAAGCTCCCATGTCCTGATGGTCCAGATGCCAGACCTCCTCCCCTTGGACACACATCTGGAAAGAGGCGAATACATCCCATGCCATGGCTGATGCTCATTCATTCTCCGCATCAACAATAATTAGTGTAAATTAATTATTTTAAATTATAATTACTATATAATTAGATGTATGTAAATTATTGTCATTATTATCAATCAAGGTAAATAATTATTAATAAACTAATGGTGTGTATTGATGTTGCCACCTCTTTTTGTCCACACACTTGAGTTAATTTTGTTGAAAAGAAATAACTATTGCCTTCTTTGATTATAAAAGCAATACAGACTCAAAGTAAAAAAAAAAAAGGAAAGCAAAGAAAAGGCAAGCAAACAACCAAAGCATATTGGAAGAAATAATATTACTTACTCCACAAAACCTTCTCATCCCTTTAAATTCCTGAAATGTGTTAACCATATGTATTACTCACATGTACTACTCATTTGGGTTCCCTGAAACTATCCTGAATTGAGATATTTTTGCAGGGGTAGGGGGGATGGTTCCCCTCCTCTCTGGCTCTGGCCAGTAGGGGAGGGAGTTCCTATATTTTCCAAAGCCCCTTATCCCATTCTGGCCCTAGAGCCTCTTTTGTCTCCTTTACACAACACGAGTTCAAGGTTGCACTCCATCTCTTCCCACCCACTCAGCTTCTTGAGAGACCACACTCCCTCCTTCCTTGACCCCAGAAGAGTGAGCCTTGAGAAGTTGACCTATGCCTTGGAAAAGTTGGCCAGTCTCCATGGAATCTGGCAGGTGTGAGGTCAATACAAGGCAAGAGAGGGAGAAGGTCACACTTTGTACAACTCCGGGGCGTGCACTCATGCTGCATTCTGTGTGAAGAGTGCCCACGAAGACCCTGAGGGTAGTGGATGGTACCTCGGTCCCTTGCCATGTGACAAGCTGGCTTGGTGGCCAGCATACTTGGAGGAGGACCCTAAGTCAGCACAGAGTAGGTACTCAGCGCATGATCTCCGTTATTGAGGGGGGAGGGGGAAGGGTGATGGCTCGCCGCGAGCAGACTCATCTGCTGCTCAGATGGCGCCAGCCCCCCTAACATGGCTCCGCTTGGCTTCATCTATGCTGACACCAGTTGTCCATTCTAGGACGATGCAAAAACCCTCCACCTTGTTAAATAATTCCACCCAATGCCCAAATGTGGTGAAATTCTGTCAATCTGAGCCAGCAGACTCTTCCATACCTCAGATGTCCTACACCGTCAATCGACCGTGCAATCTCAAAGTATTCGAACAATCGGAAGGGGAAAAAGGAAAAGGCTTATGGAGACTACACATGATGCTTTACAATTCACATAATTTCTGTCACCTTTCCCATACCTTTTTTGGTACCAGTGTGAATCTTTCTGAAATTGAATTGATAAAACTGATGAAATAGCCAACCTCTTTTACTTTCTCACATTTAAAACCCATCCCACTTCTAGGTCTGAGATTCAGAATTGTGTCAGAGTGATCAACATTTGTACTGCTCCCTCCTCCTCCATTTCCATTCAGTCCTCCCTTAACCCCGGGAACCTTGACCCCTGGCTGCTATGGCTTCTCCATTTCCAAGAAATGTTCATGTATGAGCCTTTCCTTATACCCGTTTTCAAAATGTATCTCTCTTAGGTCTCATTCATTTACCTTCTAGGTAATAAAATTTGATGCATTGGTCTTTATTTATGACTGCTAATAACTTAATGTATTACCCTTCCTAGGACCATGCACCTGCATGCATTTGCACGTACACACATTTTAATAAAAGCCTTTAGTACTTTATCTACAGGAATGATCAGTGATGAAATCTTAAAGTGGCCACCGATGCCAGATATGTGGGATTAAGATCACCTAAAACTAGAACTAAAGTAACAACAGAGCAAACTGGATTGTTACCATCTTCATTCAAAAAGAACCCCCTCCCGTTCCCTGACAAAATATCCTAGATACAGTTAGTGGTCACCTGTCACTTCTCCCCATCACAGGGGACTAGCTTCCTGTGCCCAAAACAGTGAAGGTCTTACCCCTGAAGAGGAAGAGGTCCTTATAGTCTTAAAACTCCAGAATCTGACCTGGAGAGAACCTTAGTGATTGTCTTACTGGTCAGCAGGTTAGCTGCTGCTTCCATAACAAACAGCTCTGAATCCCGGCGGCTTGAAAAACAGAAACAAGTGTATTCAATGCTTATGCTCCATGAGGATCAACCAGGGGTTCTGCTTGCATTGTCCACACTCTGAGACCCAGCTGACAGAGCATCCACTTTCTGAAACGTTTCTGGTTGCCATGGGAGAAGGAAAGATGGGGGTGAGGGAAAGAATAAGAGCATGCGCACAAGCTACTAACATACGGTTGGAAGTTCCCCTAACAGTTCCGCCAACACTCCATTCACCAGCCCAAGTCCATGGCCACACTTACTTCACGGGGGTGTGGAAGCACCATTCTACTGTCTGCCTGGAAGGGCAGCCCGAATATTGATGGAAATCCCAAGTAATTCACCTGGAGTATCAAGCACTATCCTTTTACTAAAATGCCAAGAACAGAGCCTGGCATTTAACAAGAGCTGTCGTGACTCCTCTTGCTACTTATGGGAAAACCGATCCAGTGACGACATGAAATGATGACTTGAGGTCACACAGCTAACTGGGAACAGAACAGAGACGAGAACACGTATTTCTTGACTTCAAATTGGAGTTTTTTTCTCTTCGTTCATCTGAATGTCTAGAAAAGACATGCTCAAACACAAAGATTGGACCAACACATTCAACTAGATGGCTATGATGGGTTTTGCCTTGTTTTCAAAAAGGGTTACTTTTGTAGAATGGGGGTCAGCAAATTTTCAGTAAAGGGCCGGTTAGTAAATGTAGTAGGCTTTGCGGGCCATAGGGTCCCTGTCATGCTACTCAACACTGCCACCGTAGCGCAAAGCAGGCACAGACCATAGGTAAACCAGCGGGCACAACTGACTGTGTTCCCCTGGAACTGGATAAAAACAGACAGCGGGTTGGACTTGACCAGCAGGCTGTATGGGGCCCGACCCTCCTCTGGAGCATCCTCCACTGCATAAAGACCAGTCAATGGAAAGTCGGAACGAACCCAAAGAAACTTCACATCGGTTACCTATGTTACAGGGCTGTTGCGGGCCTAGAGGTCGTTGTGTGCGAGCACTTAGGAGATCCCCACCCCCTCACATCCCCTCAGCCCTCAGCAAGTCCTCAAGTCTCCTCCACGGACTTCACTGCCCCTTACTCTGGGCCGGCCACCGTCCCCGGTCCTGCTGGAGGTTGGGCAGCAAACAAAGTCCCCACTCTCCTGAAACTGGTACTCTGGTCCCGCAAGTCAGACAAAGAAGCAAGCAGATATGTAAGATGTCCAGAGGTGATAAAGGCTAAAAAGGAAATAAAACAGGTCATAGGGGGCAGCGGGGGCAGGGACAGGATTCCCAGAGAGAACTCCGCACATCGGGAGGAAGCAAGCCATGTGGATGGAGATATGTGGGGCAAACTTACGTCAACACAGGTGAGAGCAAGGGCAAAATCCCTGGGGCAGGAGCCTGTGCGCACATCCCTGGAGGGGAGAGGGTGCCTGCAGGTAGTGGGAATCTGCGGGGGGTGGTGGGTGCGGGTAAAGCTGAGCCCAGGGCAATGTGAAGAGGACAGGGCACAGACCCAGGTGAGGATTTCGGGTGTCATTCTGCACGAGATGGGGAGTATTATCATCATCGATTGGGCCCATTTACATCACTCTGCCCTCCTCCCCCCTCCCTTCTTCTTCCTTGTCCTCCCGCCAACCCTCTCTGCATCTACCTCTGCTGCTTTGTCTGTGCTCCTCTAGGAGAACTTTTGCCCTTTTTTTATCTTCTTTTGGGTAATACTCCGCTAGGTCAGCAGCATGTGAAACCAGGAGTTCAGTGCCCTGGCAATAATCCAAAGGGAAAGTTGGCCCAGGCCACGGCCTTCCAGGAGGATTTAACCTAATTCCTCAGATGCTGGGCATCAGACAGAAAAGGCTTAGGAAGAACACAATGAGAATGAAAGCAAAGACCATCAAGAATATTTTGTTATTTTTCAAACAAGATCCCAAAGCATTTAAAGAAATTTGCAAGTTGTACTGGGCTGATGGGAATGTGGTGGGGACGGGATGGATGCCTAACCAATCCCTTCCAACCTCTTTGCCACATGAGTTTGTGAGTAGGTGTGTGTTTCCCCCAGGATTCAGGATATAACCAGCTCTTAATTACCAGGGCTAATGGATGTGACATGAATATTCCAAGTAGATAAAAGGGTGTTAGGATACATTTGTAAGGGGTGCTTGGGTGGCTCAGTGGGTTAAGCCTCTGCCTTCGGCTCAGGTCATGAGCTCAGGGTCCAGGGATCGAGCCCCGCATCGGGCTCTCTGCTCAGCGGGGAGCCTGCTTCCCCTTCTCTCTCTGCCTGCCTCTGCCTACTTGTGATCTCTCTCTGTCAAATAAATAAGCGTCTTCAAAAAAAATAAGATACATTTGTAAGATAAACTGTTGTGTTCTGGTTAAACAGATATATATCCTATAAGATATATCACATAATATATACGATGATATATTATATAATCATATATTATATATACACACATTATCTATGTATATATAATGATATATGTACATATAATACAATGATATACAAATATGTCATTACCTATCTATGATGGTGGATCTCTGGGTACATATTCTACATAGAGGGGAATGGGAGATGGCAAGGAGAGAGGGAAAGAGGGAAAAAGGAGAGAGGGGGAGGGAGAGAGAAAGAGGGAGAGACGTCACAATATGACCATCAATGAGCCAACAGTCAGGGTTGCTGTGTAAGGTGCAGGTTAAATCCAAGCACGAGAGCCCCTGGCGAAAAGTGCTGTGGTTACGGACACCTGGCTGGGCCCAGGCATTTGTGGCCACATCTGCCTGCAGGGAAGCACTTTTTTAAAAATGAATTTACAGCAAGATCACATGTGGGCTCGTGGCTCTTATGTGATTCTCATACTCGAACGTGATATGAATCACCTGGGGAATCTGATTCAAACATAGATTCTGACCCTGTGGGCCAGGAGCAGAGCCTGACACTCTGCATTTCTGAGAAACTCCCGCGCTCTACCCATAGCGCTCTCCCTGGGCCCTGCTTGAGTCCTAGTGTGTGTTTTTTTAACATAACGATAAACTCAAAAGTTTAAGTTACATTCAGTATCTACCTTATTGCATTAAATAGTAACATTTGTAATAAAATCTCTTGGTCAGAAGTGGACAGGTGTGTCATTTCTGGGTTGAGGAACTCTTAAAGTTTCTAAAACAAAGTTTCCAGGGTAAATCGACTTGGAAAAACGTTAACAAATCTACGGGAAAAACTTCTAAATGCAGTCCGAGAGTTGGCCTAAGGTGTGCAGATGTCTGCATCCCAATGGACGCTGAGCAGTTGTCCAGCTTGGACCCTCTGGTATGAGCCCGGTGTGAGGTATATCGTGAAAGGGCCAGAATATTTGGCCACGCTGCGCCTGGAAGTGACAGGACCAAACACGGCGGGCTTGTTAGCGCTTGTTGACCTTCGGCGCCATCTCGTGGTGAAAGCAAGAAAAAATGGTTTTTAATCCAGACACAACCACATACAGTGTAATTCTCACCTAGGTACAAAGCTGTTGTGTAGGTATTCTAATTAAGAACGGTGAATCTTAAAACAAAATTCGTTTTCTAAAATGTCTGAGTTGGAGTTTATAAATTCCTTTTTTATATTTCTTTTCTAATTGTAAAATTGAAATTCTTGCTACATTCAATACGTTGAGCTTCCGCAGATGTCCTGGTGTCTACTCTTATTTGCCATGTGCCCATGGCCAGATTCCTTAATGCAAGATCCTGAGTTCTAAGTCTGTAAATGGGAATAACAAATCTATTTCATGACGTTATGGTGATGATTAAACCCATGGAAGGTGCTGGGCCCCAGTGCCTGGTATGTGCTCAACAGCGAAAGAAAAAAGTGGAAGGAAGTATGAGTATTGGATCTAGTAGGAAAAATAACAACAGTGATCAAAAACAAAACAAAACAAAACCAAAACCCACAACATTTTATTATTTCCAATTTACAAACCAGGAAAATGAAGTTTAGAGGTCAAATGATTTATCCAAGATAACAAACCCAATGTCAGATCTAGATTTCAAATGTGGGTCTTCTAACTCTAGATCACGGACTCTTTCAGTGACGAAGCTATTTCACCATATGTATTAATTTGATAAAGGGCAAAAAATTAAAAAAATATATATTAGCTTTCACTGATTATGAATGAATTCACTAATGCTGAATTAACAAATAACTCCAAAGTCTCAGGAGTATACCAAATACAAAGGCCCATTTTTTTTTTAAGATTTTTAAAAATTTATTTACCTGAGGAAGGGAGCATGAGCGGTTGAGAGGGGTAGAAGGAGACTCCCCACTGAGCAGGAGCCTGATTTGGCTCCATCCCAGGACCCCAACCGTGACCTGAGCTGAAGGCAGACGCCTCGCCGACTGAGCCACCCAGGTGCTCCAACAAAGGCCTATTTCTTGCTCATGTTACATGGCCTTCACGGTTGCCTGAGCTGTGGCTGCTCCTATCAGCTGCGGGCAGAGGAAATTAGCAGAGTTGAAGGTCCACTGGTGAGATGGGAGGGAAAGTGAAGTATTTTTATTTTGGTCACTTCTGTATTTTCTACGAAGTTATGGGGTGAGGTTGCCTAATGACCACGAGGCAAGGAAAAAATATTGGCAATGCGAGGAGAGATAAGCTTGGACTGTGTATTTATTAGGAAAATGCAGGATGTTGTTCAGTGTTCAGAGTCCATTAGAGCTACTAGCCGTAAGTTTGAAGTGGGCTTGCTCAGCGCTGTTGTGTGATTCCCTTCACGAATACTGAGCCTGCTCGGGTTCTGGTAAGCAGGAAGTTGGGCTGAGTTCTTGCTGGGTGAATGTAATGTTGGTGGGAGGGGCAAGGGAGCTAAGACTTTTTAACATTTTTTTAAAACATAAAATCTGGAAGGAACTCAGATTTCATGTACTTCCTTCTGTCCCTTCTCTCCCTTATGCCCATTCTACAGGTGAAAAATGGAGGCTGTAAGTAGACAGCTGACAGCCTGAAGGTCATGGAATGAAGCAGATAGTATCCTGGCCCCCCCTGTGCCTGATTTCTTTCCTACCCCACTGCCTCTGCCTCAAGAGGGCCCCTTATACCACCAGCACTTAACAAAATGAAGGTTTCGTCTAAATCTTGGCTATTCCTGGCTTTCATGTGGCTTTAGTGTGGCAGCTCCTGTCCCAGGATATGGGAATGGGGTGGACTGAGTTCAGTGACGCCAGTTTTTCATCCCTGTCCATATTTATACTGTTTATCACGTGACTTCACAGGTCTTCCAACTAGAAGCAAAGTGTACTCCCCCATCCTCTGACTTGGGTTGTGGCCATGTGACATGATTTGCCCAGTGGGATATTAGAACATATGGTGCAAACAGAGGTTTGAACTGTGTTTAGCCAGTCGGATTTCCGTCCTCTCTACGAGAAGAACATGCTCGAGAATCCCACTGGTCCAAGGGTGAGAAGAGACTCAGAACAGAACTGCAACCAACCTACAGCCTCGAGCCTGGCCCAGCCCAACCTGGATCAGTTGCCTCCAGCTGACCTACAGCTGTGTGAGCAGGAATAAATAATCCCACTGAGTTCTGGGGTTATTGGTTATGCAGCATTTTTGCGGCAATAGGTTACTATATAGAAGTATCCTTTTGAAAACTGATGAACCCCTCAATCTCACCTCTGAAACTAATTTTTAAAAAAGGAAATTCATTATGCTTGCTTTCTTGTCATTCATGTTTCTCCTAAACATAGGGCACCCTAGAACTTAGAGATAAAAGAGGAACTCCGTTAACAGCCCTGCTCTGAAAGGCTTGCCGTGGCATGGCACCATTTCCAACTCAACATGTACAAACCTTGTGGGAGGGGAAGAATGTTGGCGTGCATAATCCAACCCCCTGGAAAAAAGTTAGGAGAAGGGGAGATCCTGGGTGGCTCAGTCGTTAAGCATCTGCCTTTGGCTCAGGTCACAATCCTAGAGTCCTGGGATCAAGCCCCACATCTGTCTGCTCTGCGGGAAGCCTGCTTCTCCCTCTCCCACTCCCCCTGCTTGTGTTCCCTCTCTCACTGTGTCTCTCTCTGTCAAATAAATAAATAAAATCTTAAAAGAAAAAAAAAGGAGAAGGGAGGAAGTCACTTTTACATTTTTTTTTTTTTTTACACTTTTCATTTTCATTTACCATCACAGAGCAGCTGTAAGAGAGATGACAAAGAGGAGTGGCCAAGGGAGAGTGTGAAGGGAGGGGAGGGACCTGGGAAGGAGATGGGTGGGTACGAGCAGGAGGGGAGATGGGAAGACTGGGAAGAAAGCCCAGGCAGGAAGGGAAAGGGGCAGATTTCCCACTGGCAAATCCAAGGGGTTGGGGATGAGGGGAATAACTGGGAAGGCAGCTTTCGCCACGGCTGAGTGCTAACAGATATGTTTGTTCGAATAAACAAAAGGTGTAGCTTAACAACTCAATTTCTGAACTGCGTCTCACAGTGTATGTAGCTGACTTCATGTACTTCGGTATTTCGTGCTGTAGCACATTTCAGACCCTTCACAGCACGCCCCCCCCCCCCACCTGGCCTTTGGGACATTATGTTGGAATGAGGCAGGTGACAACATAGGCAAAGTGGCCCCCACTCTCTGCTTCCCCACTGCCGGCAGCAGTGCTGGAAAGTGACAACAGAGCCGGAAGGGAGTAAGGAGAGACCAGAGAGAGAAGAGCCAGCCAGACTGGTCACTGGGGGATGGTCACACCTTCGGCTCCGGCGACCATGCTGCACTCCTGGCTGTCAGCCCAGCCCAGCTCCCACTCAGAACCCACAGTTGGCTGGACCCCCTTCGTCAGCCTGACGGTGGGAGTGGAGCATGGGCTTGCCGGGCTGGAAAGTGGTCACGTGACATGACCACCATTTTCTCTATCACGTCTGAACTGTGTTCGCGGGATCTGGTTTTGCCCGGTCATGCCTCTGTTCTTTTCCTCATTCGCATACTTCTGTTCAGAAGTCTTCCAACTCTCAAGGTCACTGCACCCACAGGTACCTTTCAGGAAGCATGGAAGTTCAGGTTCCCCTTGGAGATAACCCACTGGAGTCACCAGAACAATGTTCTCGAAAATTATTTGGTCCAAAGACATCACTTTCATTGACTTAATTTCCAGTTGTGCTCTCCTGAGTGGAGGAGTAAAGAGGAGATACATAGGTCAAGGAGTGGTGGACAGACCCAAGTACACCCCTGGGGAGTCATCAAGCAAGGAAATCCCAGGTGAGAAAAGAAATGTTGAGAACCGTAATTTGAATGCATCTTCTGCCTTAAGTCATACGATCTCCAAGATTTCCCACATAGTATTATGTACCCCACGATGGAGGTCTGGGGGAGAACAAGGGCCCTTACTGCTCCTTAATGGCACAAGACTTTGAGTCCTTCCCTTTGTCTAGACAAATTCCCTCAAACATTTTTTCAGCTAGGCTCTACCTCCGAGCCCTCACAGAAGTAGTTGTCTTGTTAGAATATTCCTGCTGCCCTCTGCCTTCGCTTCCTGCACAATGACAGGTGTGGGCTGTTAAATTTTGGTTTCGTCACTTTCCAGAATTTTTACCTCTGGGAAAGATGCTTTGCCCCTCTTCTTCCGTTTCCTCACCTATAGCATGTGGCAGATAATAGGACGTCAGCCGTGGGGTGGCTGCAATGATCAAAGAGTAAATTAAGTACCTAGAACAATACCTAAAATAGTATGTGTTCAATAAACAGTAGCCATGAGTAGCTGATTTTGCAGTAATAACAGTAATGATGATGATAGTAATAATGACCACTGTTTGAGGCCTTACTAACTTATTCTACATGAGGTTGGTAGTTAAGGTTCTGGAACCAAAACTGTATGATCAGGTAAGGAGATCAGATAAGATCCGATAAGCAGAATCAATGTATTAAATTCCTCAGGAAAATCAATTTAAAAAACCAGCTGGAAAGGAAAAAATGACCTATCGTGAGTGGAATTTAGGCATCTACTGCACTGTAAGACAAGGGGTGTGGTGCGGACAATGACATTCGTGCCTGGTCACTTCCAATACCCTTCAGATAACACCTCATCGAGCTGGCCACGGAAGACGTCTTCCTCGGCCAAGTTCAAGATGAGCTTCCTGGGGCTATGTTTTCAGGTGTTTGGGGGCCAATACAGGGCTCAAGACAGAATGAGCCTCCCCGCTGTACCAGGGCCCATGTGTTGCTCTTAGTCTCTTGGCCTCGAAAGGAGATCTGCTCCTATAACATCAGCCCCGGAGACGAGAAGTGGCACCAATGAAAAACCAAATAATAAACAGGCGGAGAAAAGTAATCACTTGAGCTTTGCCTGGATTGGATTCAATTTCTGCCTGCAGCCTTTCATTTTTACCTCACTAAACCTCGGTCGGAGTCTTGGGAGAACAAGACAGTACAATTCTGAAAAGCAATCAAAAAGCAACTGCCAAGTTATCGGGAGGTTCTACGGTGCGTTTCTAAACCAGTGCTAATCTAATAAATGCACGCGTGATGAACTGTGAAATTGAGAACATGATTGTCCACATCCTCTAAGCCAAAGGAATAAAACGGTCATTTTCCCCGTTATTTCATATGAAAAAGGAATCACAAATAATCAGTTATTTTGTACCTTTCTCTAAAACATGGAAGTCTGTATGTCTAATGGCATTTGTGAGCCACGAGGAAGCACTTAGAGAATTATGACCCTTGGCTTGCCAAACCACAGCTTCAAACGAAAGGCAAGGAGGAGTTCTGGACTTTTAAGTCAAAAGACCTGGATCCAGGAGTCCAAACTCCGCCATTCAGCGCTTTGGGTAGTAAGGGTATTCATCTTCTGAGGTTTAAATGAGATAGTGTTTGTGGAAAGCACTGTGTTAAGCATATGAATGAATGAGTATAAGGCAGGAAATAGGAGAGCAAATATTTTCACTTCAGTTTGGAGAATCACTGGACAGAATTTTTTTTCTTGCAACTTAAGCGCAGTTAAAAAAACAAAAAACAAAAAACAAAACAAAAAAAACAACCCACACATGTAATGATTCCATTATGAGTCCAACTATTACAGCATAGCAAAACAGCGGAATCACTGAGGAGGGATGACACTATAAGATCTTAGGGTTACCATTTGGAACATCAATTCAGATCAACCAGTGTTTGCTCAGAACATCCGCTGAGTTTGTGGAACTTGTAATACAATGAATGACTACGATGTGATTACAATCTAATGGAAATCAGGCGGGATGAAATAAGTGAATTCTGTACTAGATGGAAAATTACCAAAAGATGTTCAGAAAGCAATAACTAATCACAGATAGGTCATGTTACCTCTGGATGGGAGATCAAAGATAAGGCTTCATGAAGGAGAAGGCATTAGGGATGTACTCTGAAGGATGGACAGTGTATCATTCTGGGCCTAATCTGGAAAACAGATACCAAGCTAAACATTTCTAACATAGAGGATTTATTCAGGAATTAGTTACAAAAACACTGAATGAGCCAAGAAAGCAAAAAAACCCAGAAGACCAGTTGAACCAGAGATGTGTAGCTGAGGGAAGAAATTTCTGGCTACAGAAACAAAGAAGAGAGGACTATCTTACCCATAGCCAGCAGCTCATTCTCCTGCACTACTGTGGGCCCCCCCCCCCCACGCCCAGCTATCTGGGGCTGCTGCGGGAGGGCCCTCTACTTGGAACAGTCCTGGAGGGGACCCACAGCTGGCACTGGGACATCCCTGACGGGAATCGCCACTGCTGCGTCTTTCAAGCAGCACTAATTCATACAAACACCTTCCTCACCAACCCAGGAAAGTTATATTTTTTTAAAAATTTGAGGGTCACCTGGGTGGCTCAGTCCGTTAAGTGTCTGTCTTTGGCTCAGGTCATGATCCCACGTCCTGGGATGGAGTCCTGAGTCCTGAGTCCCTGCTCAGCGGGGAGTTGGGTTGTTTCTCTTCCCTCTGCCCCTCCCCCATGCTTTTGCGCGCGCTCTCGCTCTAGCTCTTGCTCTATCTCAAATAAGTAAATAAAATCTTCAAAAAATATTTTTTGGTAGGGCTTTTGGGACCTTTGGCGTCCTTCCAAAAATGAAATATCTTATGCCACAGGTAAGGTTTCTTCTGTTGAAATATTGATTTTAACTACATACCTAAGGACCGGTAACATAACCAGGATGTGTTTGGGATCTCACTAAGCTGTATTTGATGTAGATTTGGACAAACTGTCACTCGTCAATGCATCAGTGGTGTCCATAAGCCTACTCTCCAGGCTCTAAGAATTTGTTAGTTTACAGTCAGTGTCAAAACAGTGCCTTCCCCGGTACCGTTAGTGTGGGAAGTGGTCTTCAGGTATCTTTGGAAAGCCAGGAGGAAGAGCCATAGTGTGTCCTTGACGTGTGGCTACAGAGTCCTTCCTAAAGGCACCCAACTCCTTCATGTGCTGCCTCTGGCTCCCTAGTGTCCCTTTCTGCCATGGTGGCCTAGCTCAAGTCAGACACAGGGTCACAAGACCTAGAAGTTGCTTCTTTACTATCGTATTGGATGAACTTTACTGATAACTTTGCAGTTAAGCATCAGAGCCTGCAGGAGAAGTTTTCAATGTAGGCTCTCAAAATATTTCAGGTGTTTCACTGAGTCAGGGATGTCTTTTTACCACCAGGAGTGCCACAGGATGGACTTTTCCACACAGTAGTGGGCTGGAAACTTGAACCAAGCAGAGTATCTCGCTCAGCACTCTGCCATGAGGAGGGTCCTCCACTGGAAGGCGCTGCCGAAGGAAGCCTTCATCAGTAGTGAAGAGACCTTGAAGACTCTGGCTTCACTCTCCATATGCTATAACTCTTTGTGATCTGACGGGCCAAATCTGAAAGAAGGGAGATCTTCCCAGACCCACATCCTCTTTAAATGGGAGACATCTTCCTTCGTACTAAATAGGCAAACTGTGAATTAGCAGACCACACTATCGCACCAGTGTTTACAGATCTAAAGTCTCATTTCTGTCACTAAATTGATACTTTAACCCCAAAATGTGAAAACAAGAAGAAAAACGATAAGAATTTTCCTATGACCCATTAAATTGAGCTCTTTGGCTGTCCACTTGTCACAGCTATGAATTCCCCGTAAGCTGGACACTTGGACACTTGGCTTTGCTGAAGGGCAGGCAGGGGTCAGGCACAGGCACCCAACACGCCTCTCCCATGTCAATTCTTTGCCCACATCGAAGCGGCACTCCCTCCCTCTGTTCCCAGCCCCGATTCCCTGGAGGGAGTCAGGGTCTGACAGGGCCGTGGGTGTTTCGATGTTCAGAGGGCAGCTTCTGGCTCTGTGTTTAAAGTACCCAAATTGTGGCAAATCCACAGTCGCTCACCCTGAAGACTACTTTTGCTTATACAAATCAAGTAGGACTGGGATGAATTATCCATATACCCGTGGAGCTTCAGAATCAATGAACTTCTGCCGAAGATTCTTGTGAGTCAGATCAATGCTATCACCAAGTCAGCTCAGCTGCCCCTTACAGTAAAAACACACTTTGTCTGTCCAGTAAGTGCTTCTGTGGAGAGCCCAAGTGGTTCTCCAACCCCACTGCCATCAGGGAACACATGTCAGCTACAGAGCCTCCCACTTGCAGACACAGTCCACATGCAAGAGCCATAAAAGCACCACTCAAAGACGGCGGGTCTCCTTCCCAATGGTATTTGCAAAGGTGTTGGTGGAGAGCACGGTAACTAGACCCTCTCCAGAAACACAGAGAATGGATGCTGATTAAACACGCTAAGTGTACGCCAGCATTCCCATTTTGACTTCTTGTTCGATAGCATCATAAGCAATTGATCTCATCTTGATGTCATTTAGTGGCTTCAGGCTATTAACCAAGCTAACAGCAGGGATCGCTTCCAGATGATTGAACTAAACTAACTCACTGGTAAGTGCACCTTTATTGATAAGCCCAGTCCCGGCTAAAGTGATCCCCTTCTCTCCTTGGTCAGGCAACCCAAGAATATGTGCTATGTTACTCCCCAGAGTTTTGCTGACAAAATTAGTTAAGTGCCACATTTTGGGGGCTGGGGGATCTCTAAGCTTTTATCTAGATTCTTCTTTATAAGCGCACCCTAAGGGCATTGCTACTCTGGGGTGGAGGAGACTTCACCACCTCTTATGGGTTTTTTTAACCCCCCCAACCCAGTTCACACCTCAGTAAAGAGTCTCTTCATTAACAAATGTGCAGCTAGGGGTGCCTGGGTGGCTCAGTGGGTTAAAGCTTCTGCCTTCAGCTCAGGTCTTGGTCCCAGGGTCCTGGGATTGAGCCCCACATCGGGCTCTCTGCTTGGCAGGGATCCTGCTTCCTCCTCTCTCTCTGCCTGCCTCTCTGTCTACTTGTGATCTTTGTCTGTCAAATAAATAAATAAAATCTTTAAAAAACAACAACAACAAAGAAATGTGCAGCTAAACTTGCTGAATGTCTCATCTGACGCCATTTGGTATTTTGAGGCATCTGTCACATCCTCAAAATACAGAATCCTAAAGAGAGTTTTTGACTGACAGAGCCTGGGTCATCGTCTATGTCTCAGTATCCACAGAGAGGGGAGAAGCACCGTGTGCTCCCCGCTTCTGTGTGAAGGGAGTTCTTCCTCTCACCAAACCTATGGTCATGGTATTTCTCCAAATCAGAAACAGTGATCAGTAATTTTTAAAAAAATACAAATGTCCACTATATTAATAAGTAGTTCTGTTTGGATAGAAAGGAGGGTGTGTGGTGGGTGTGTAGGAAACTAGGCTACACAAGGAGATAAGACTTAATTAAGAAGGGCTTGCATATGGGCAAAGGAATAGAAATCTCATGAGATGGGAAATGGGGAGCCATTGACAGTCTTGGGCAGGGAAATGACATGATGTGATCTGTGCTTCGGCAAGATTCATTGGACAGAAGAGTGAAAAGACATCACTAGGAGAGAATTTTACACTCTCTGTTGAACTTCAAACTTCATGAGGGCAGGGCCTTGTGAATTGATATTTTTCTTCCTAGAGATTAGCCCAGTGCCTGGCAAAAAGGGAGTATTTGAGCAGTTTATGACCTAGAGCCAAGAAGCAAGGACTAAGTAGGAAGCTACTGAGTTAGCCCTGGTGAGAAAAGTGAGCCCTGAATGAAGGAAATACATCTTATAAGGTACATATTGTTTCCATTTTCCAAAAGTTTAAATGAATTAAGTGAAAAGTCTGCAGAGTTGGGATTTGAACCCATGTCTGACTCTGAAACTCATACTTGCCTATGACATCACTACATCATGCCATGCATGGGGTTGGGAGGGTGGGTAGCAGTAAAAATAAGATAGATGTAAGAGATGTCATCAAGTGACTAGGTCCAGTGGGCGGGATGGAAACACGAAGCAAAGTTAAGGGGTTTTGGGTTCTGTGCTGGAATCCCCAGGAGAATGGTGATGCCATTAAAAGAAATGGAGACATCAAGGAGAGGCACACCCCAGGACAGGATACTGGGGTTGGCTTTAGACATGCTACGTGAGGGTATGGAGGGACAACTGGATGGAGCTCTTCATTGGGCAGCTGGATACAAGTTGGGACTCCAGGACAGAGGGAGAAGTAAGGAAATGGATTTGCAAGTGGCCCATATGGAGATGATGATTTGAAGGCATGGTCATGGAGGAGAAAAGTTGCCCAAGGACAGATATGAACATACATGGTCCAGGCATGACCTGTGGTTGGTGATAAGTACATACAGATCCCAACGTATGTCCACAAAGTAGGTCTTCCTTCTTAACTCTTCCTCTTAGCAGTTTTCTTGTGATTTCCACATTTATTTAAGTGGGGTGTGTTGGCAGAGAGTGAAAAACACACAGAGGATCTCTGACCGATGAAAGATTGCTCTTGGTGTGACTTGGGTTCCATATGTGAATACCTTGCTCTATCTTCTTGAGGAGACTTTAAATAGCCAAGTGGAGAGCTGCAAATGCTGATGATTCTCTCTCTGGGGGCTGAACACCCAACCTCCAGAAGCCGTGATTCCTTGGGTCAGCCACCTGTTAGCGGGGCTTTGTCTGGACAATCTCCAGGTATGGTCTCCAGGATCAGGTTTCTGTGTCTGCAGGTGGGAATCCCCTCTCCTCTCTCTCCTTCCTTCCCTGACTCCCCTGAAGATTTACTGGGCAAGGCCACCTCAACCAACGGGTCTCTGCTGAGGCTTTCTAAGAAGCCAGGGTCCCCCATAAAAACTAGTCAACGTTGAAATGCTAGTTCTCAGGCTAAGCTGCTGGATTATAGTCTCATCAGACGTGGCCACCTCTGTCTCTCGACACCAACCCAAAAAGCGACCTCAGATTTCTATTTGAACACAGATAATCTAAAACGGCTGGACTTGAAAAACACGAGTCTTTCAGCACTCAGCGTTCTATAGTGGAAAAGTATCCTGATTAATTTAGGAAAGCATTCTACCCTAACTCGGTGGATGTGCTTTTGCATCCGTTTAGGATGACATTTCGTGGGCATCCACCCGACATAGCATTTCCATGACAATAAACACATAGACTTCTTACTTGAGAGTTGCATAATTGTGGTTTTCTCCTGCTTGTTCTCACAGAGGTGGAGAGCTGCTTGTGTGCTTTTTGTTCCCCCTTCTTTTTTTTTCCAGGGGAAAAAAAATGTGAAATGCATCAAACCAGAGAGAAGAAACAGTCAATATGCCATTGCTGCATGTGTGTTTGCCAGCTCATCTCTGAAGTCTCCCAGGAAGCGCTTTGTGGCCCTGCTTGGGCTCTAGGCTCCCTAAGTGGCAATGCATGCTAATGACCACCAGAGGGCAATCATGCCCTCATAATGCCTCAGGAAGGCTATCCTCCATCCACAAAATGAGCATCCTGGAGTGAAGGGCTCTTGCAACCTATAACTTGAACCACCTCTCTCAACCACTGAATAAATAATTGCTATGTTGGGAAATGATCTGCATGTGCTCTGAGTCAGACTGCCTGGGTTAAATCCCAGCTCTGCCACTTACTGGCTGTGTGACCTTGGATGAATTACTGAACCTCTCTGGGCCTGTTTCCTTCTTGTTTGTAAAATGAGCATAGTAATAATCCCTATCTCATCGTGAACATTTAACGAGTTACTACTTGTCAAGCTTTAAGAACAAAACCTGGTACATGATAAGCTATTACATTTGTTATTTTTACTAATAATATTACTCTGAACCTTCTTATTTTCTCTTTCAGGGTCCCAACTGAACTGCCCAAGGAGAAGGGACATGATTCAGAAAAAGGAGGGAAACCTTTGGTGAGATTCAGACCATGCCAGGAATCTCTGGATGATGGAGAAGGGGGTGTCAAAGATGTCAGCCCTCCAGCAGGAGAGCAGGAAAATAGTTCTAAGGAGGTTGGAAGGGGCAAAGCCTGACTTAAGTTGGACTGTTCCTTCCCAAAGCCAGAATGACGGGCCCAAGCTCGAGCCACAGGCAGGCCAGCAGGCATCTGGGACAAGCAGGGCTGGAGGCAAAGGAAGAGCTGTTCTTCCTAGCAGCATTCGAGCATGGTGCAATTAGCCAAACCCCGAGGAGGTCACTGCTGCCTGGGCACCCCTCCGCACAGTCCAGGTGAAGGACAAAGGCAGGACACCAGCTCTGAAAGTGAGGCCTTGGGGTTCTTTACAACCAGCGGCAGAGGCCAAGGAGACCAGTGTATGTTTTAGCTGCTTTTAGCCAAGGCTCTAATGTGAGAGTGAGGCAGAGGGGGCATTCACAGCAGAATCTGGAGATGTTTCTAATGCTTCCGGGAAGGATCTGGGTAAACTTCTTGAGGGCAGAGACCACAATGTAGTCATCCTCGTAGACCAGCAACTGTGCCTGCCATAGATAGGGCCGCAAATAAAAACTCCAGCTTTCTCCTTCTGACACACGATAGGATTGCCCTCCCCTGCCCTCTTGCAGTTGATATAACTGTGTAATAACCTCCTTGGGCTACTCCTTGGGCTAATGAACTATAAGCAGAAACTTTAAGAGCCAGTGCAGACTTCCCCACGTTCTTTCTCCCCTCTGACCCAGCTGTTGAGGCTGCTCCATCAGCCTGGGACCCCCGTGACTTCAGTGAGCAGAGTGCCCCCTATGTTGACCTGCTGGAGATTCACAGCACGAGTAAGAAATGAACCTCTGTTGCTTTAGACCGTTAAACGCTGGGACTATTGCAGCAGACGTAGCCCACCTGGGCACAGCCCTCTGCCACATACACATGCCATTCCCACATCCTGCCGCCTCATTCGATCCTCTGGAAAGCGCTGTGAGGTAGAACCATTACCCCGCTTTTCCAGATGATGAAGCTGGGTTCCCAGAAGGCAAGCATTCAGGGCCAGGACAATCCGGGACAGAGCCGAGAATCCAACGCCAGCCCCAGGACTCCGCCGCCCGCCGTGGTATGACGCCTGATGGCGAGCCAGTGTGGACGGACGTAATAAGAATGGGAATACCGGCCAGCGCAGCCCGCTCATCACCATCACGCGGCTGTCATGGGGCTGAGTCTTTCTTGGCACCATGAACACGTACGTCCAGTACAGCGAGTTCCAGGAAGAGTGAAGGTCAGTAAGAAACGATGGGTACAGTGTCTTAGAGAGGACAGGCATCGGAAATATCGCCTCGGGAAGGCTGTCTTGCTGTTAGTCATCACGCAACACTCATTAGAGAGGCTTTCAAGCCAGTTTCTGTAACGCCGCTCCCTACCCCACCACGTCCCTCACCACCATCACCAGCACTGGCCTCTCACTCTTTGCACCAAACCCCCCTCCGCTCACACGGACCTGTCCCACTCCCTCAGTCACTCGGGGCCCTTTGTCGCGAGTGGGAAACTGGGAAACTAAGTCGGGAGCGGGCTATGCCACCCACACGTCACTCCCCACGCTGACCTGCTCTCCCTGCGTGGGTCCCGCGGCCAGGTTCCAGAGCCACTCGGCCGGCTGGTCCGGGAGGAGTCTGGACGCTGGCAGACTCTGCACTACACCTCGGATCACATCCTGTAATTGGCAGTCGGTTCTACCCAGCCTACCGCCATCCATCCATCCTTCGCTGCTAACTTTGAAGGGATCAAAGGAGCCCTGTGTATTTTCCTAATCTCTCTAATCCTCCTAACTATCCCTGTGAGGATGCAGGTCTCATCACCACCAGGTTTCAGATGAAACGAAGGCCCAGAAAGTTTTAGTGACAGGCTCAAGGTCACCCCCGTGAGCTGATGGCAGAGATGGGAATAGAACTCAGGCCGGCGGGTCTCCCGGGCCCGCGGTCTCCATCAGCCCCTGCCGTCTCGCTGAACTCCCCCCGCAGTTTTAATTGAATATCATGTTCTTCGCTTCCTGCCCTAAACGGGCCAGCAGCTGCCACTCACCCTCCCAGGGCCGGCTGGCGGGACTTCAGTGGGGGGTGAAGTTATCCTGGGATATAAAGTGGGCAAAGCGTCTCAGGATAAAAGGGCCCATCCAAACGGAAGATAGTCACAAAGGTATAAAAGAGATGCCTCGACGTTACCGCTTTCCCTGACTTTCAAATGACACCATGCGGTGTCGAGCACCGGGCTAGGAGGGAAATCTGCGTGGGAGGGTGAGTACGGGCATTAGGAAGAGGGGATCCTGCAGAGGAAATACAGATGTGTGTGGAGTTGCATGAAAACGTCTTCGCATAGGAAAAAAAAAAATAGAGCAGGATCATTGGGGAGAAGCCAACGTATGGCGCTGCCGGGCCACCCAGGGTTCATCTTCTTTTCTGGAGGATGATACTTTAGGGTTTCAGGAGGATTAAAAGGAGGAGGACGGTAATCCCCTGCAGCCTGTTCCAGCCACTGGACGGTCTCTACACCACGGGCTCTAAAACTTGGGGTGTATCAGAATGGCCTGGGCAGCCGGGGAGAAGCATCAGTTTCTGCCTTGTCCTGGAGGGGTATGGCTAACTTGAAGGGAAGGACCGTGGCCTGCTCCCACCCCCATGCCCTTGGTAAGGTCCTGTCCCCGGGAGGACAGAGGAGCCCACCTGCATACAGAGGGCCTGAAGTCTGCCGTGCACCGGAGGCCTCCGGCTCCCACATTGGCATTTGCAGGCGGTGCCCAGTGAGGCTCCTGGTCACACTCCAGAGCCCGGAGGACCCAGGAGGAGAGGGGACTCTTGCCCTTGGAAACCTGAGCGGTTTGGTCCAGGCCAGGAGGAAATTGAAAAACTTCCCAACCAAAACGTTTACTTCCCGAAGAGATAAAAAACAGCTCAGGGTCATAAATCCGTGCCAACACCCAGGACCCAGAGGTCAGGCCCGAGGCCCAAAAGGGGATCAACGTGCCCTGAGAATGAGGAAGGCAAGAGGCGAGATCCCTGGCCATCAGGGTGCACAGCTCTTCCACAAACGCTCAGGTCACAGGAGCCCGAAGTGCTCCAGCAGACTCCTGGCGGGGAGCAGGGCTCCGGACTTCTGACCCCTCTCACCAGTGAGGCACCAGGGTCTCAGGGATCTGGGCCACCCGGAACCCCTACTCTGCCACCACCTCTCTGTTTTGCAAAGTGGCATTTTTCCCGGAACCCAGTTTAGGCAAGTTCACCGAAAAGGAAGCAAATCATCAGGGAAGATGGTGTAAACGACCAGCAGCCTCTGTTTTCTAAACCAAGAACCTGAGCTGAGCCAGGAGGCTGGCAGACCAGGTGGCCAGCGCCCAGCGCCAGAGGGGGGGCTGTCTTCCTGACTGCGTCCCATAGTGGGCAAATGGGCCCCCGAGAAGGCACCCCTAATTACCCTCAGGAAACTATGAAGCGTTTGGGAAATCGTGAATTATGACTGCCGTGGCAAGGACTGAATTATGACTCAAGGATGCCTTTGACTGGGAACTTCCATCTGCAAGGACTTCTTATTTTAATACCAACACCCCTGCTCTGGGTAGGATTACCTGTGCTCCCTCTCCCTTTCAGGGCTCCCCACGGTTATGAAAATCTGCAGAAAAGTGTCCGGAGAATCAAGGAAATGCTTTACGCTTTTCTCACCGAACCCTTAAGATTTGAGTATCACAGAGGCTGGTAGGAAGGAGGTCATTTCCAAGGGCAAAAGGCGGGCCTGTGGATCCTACAATTTCTTTATTTCTGTATTTCGATCATTTTCCACCACTAGAAAATGAGGTGGTAGATAATCAGCCTCTAAAGTGAAGGGGAGAAGCTACTGTGAACTTAAAATACGGCTGGCTCCCCAGTGTAATGCGAGAGAAGGCCTTGCACCGTCCTGAGCCTTGTGGTTTTTCTCTCCATCATACAGCTGTCATTCTACCCCGGAAGCAAATCAGGACTCCTAGCTGCCTCCCCAGGGCCTCGAGCTCCACCTCAGAAAGGTAGAGAGAGCTGAGCAAAGTATCAGTGTGTGATTGCCTGCAGTAAAACCAGGAACTCAGTTTAAGAGCCTACGCAAGTTCAAAGGGCAAGCCTCCCCCAAAGATAATAGTAAACATTTAGACACATGAGTGTGCAACAGAGTTGATTGTCTTCCAGAGCCACCCTCACAAAAGGCCATCTCACGTCTCTGAAATGGGGTAAGAAATAAAACAGAAATCAGAACAAGCAGAGGCCAATGATCGGCACATGGTCAGCCCCGATTCTGTCCCAGCGCTAACTAGTTCACCATCGTGGGCAAGACATCCCTCCCTCTGGCCCTTGCTTGCATTAGGTTTATGTTTTGCTTCTTCATTGTAAAAACCACATAACATACACTTGCCCTCTTAACAGTTTTTAAGTGTACAGCGCAGGATTGTTAAACCTTAAGCCATGTGCAGCGTTGTATTACGGATTCTAGAACTTCACCTTATGTTAATGAAACGATATCCTTTGAACAACCGCTCTAGCTCTGTGTTTTCCCCGCCCCCCGGCCACTGGCAATCACCATGTTACTTTCAGTTCGGATCAATAGGATTGCTTTAGATGCCTTTTACAAGTGGAGTCATGCAGTCTTTCTGTGATTGGCTTATTTCCGTTAACATAACTTCCTCAGGTTTTATCTGTGTCATTGCACGTGCCAAGATTTCCATCCCACGGCAGGTATATATCACATTTTCTTTATCCATTTATTCATCCGCCGATGGGCACTTAGGGTGCTTCCCAATCTTGACTGTTGTGAATAATGTTGCAACTAACATGAGTGTACAACTCTCTCTTAGAGATCCTCTTTTCAATTCTTTGGGATATATATTCAGAAGTGAGATTGCTGGATCATAGGTAGTTCTATTTTTAACTTTTTGAGAAACACTATGCCGCTTTTCATAACAGCTGCATCATTTTGTAATCCCGCCAGCAGTTTAGAAGAGTTCCAATTTCTCCACATCCTCGTCAACATTTGTTATTTTCTGTTCTGTTCTTTTTTTTTAATAGTGGCCATCCTAACAGGTGTGAAATGATATCTTATTGTGGTTTTTATTTGCATTTGCATTTACCAAATAATTAGTGATAGTGAGCATCTTTTCATAAACTCTTTGGCCGTTTGCCTATCTTCTTTGGATAAAATCTATTCAAGTCCTGGGGCGCCTGGGTGCCTCAACGGGTTAAAGCCTCTGCCTTTGGTCATGATCTCAGGGTCCTGGGATTGAGCCCTGCATCGGGCTCTCTGCTCAGCGGGGAGCATGCTTCCTCCCTCTCTCTGCCTGCCTCTCTGCCTACTTGTGATCTCTGTCAAATAAGTAAATAAAATCTTAAAAAAAAATCTATTCAAGTCTTTTGCCTGTTTAATTAGGTTATCTGGGTTTTTTAAACTGGGGTTTAGTTTTTTAAATATACTCTGAATATTAATCCCTCATCCAGTATAAAGTTTGCAGATACTTTCTCCCATCCTGTAGGTTGCCTTTTTATTCCATTGATTATTTCCTTTGCTGTACAGAAATTTTTAAGTTTGTTACCTATATTTCGGTGTCATAGCCAAGAAATCATTACCTATTCCAATGTAATGAAGATATTCTCTATGTTTTTTTCTGGCAATTTTACAGTTTCAGGTTTTACATGTAGGTCTTTCATCCATTTCAAGTTAGTTTTGTGTATGGTATACGATAAGGGTCCATCTTCATTCTTTTCCCGTGGATATCCAGTTTTCCCAATGTCATTTGTTGAAGAGAAGAGCCTTTCCCTATTGTGTAGCCTCAGTATACTTGTCAAAGACCATCTGATCACTTATGTGAGGATTTACTTCTTATCTCTCTATTCAGTTCCAATCGGTCTATGTTACTTCATGCCTGTACCATACTCTTTTGATCACTATAGCTTTGTAATACATTTCAAAATGAGAAAGTACAAAGCCTCTAGTTTTGTCCTTTTGTCTCAACAGTGTTTTGGTCATTTGGGGGTCCTTTGAGATGCTGTATATATTTTGCAACATTTTTCCTCTTTATGGAAAAAATGCCATTTCGATAGGGATTTTGACAGGGATGGCACTGAGTTTGTTTATGGCTTTGGGAAGTATGGATATTTTAATAATATTAAGTCTTCCAGTCCATGAACATGGGCTCTCTTTCCACTTACCTGTGTCTTCTTTAATTTCTGTTATCAGTATTTTATAGTTTTTAGTGTACAAGTCTTTCACCTCCTTGGTTAAGTTTTTTCCCCAAAGTATTTTATTCTTTTTGATGCTACTGTAAATAGGATATTTTCTCCCTTAATTTCCTTTTTGAATTGTTCACTGTTGGTACACAGACACGAAATGGACTTTTTAGTGCTGGTTTGTATCCTGCAACTCTACTGAATTCATATATTTGTTCTAACAGTTTCTTTTTTGTGTGGTGTCTTTAGGGTTTTCTGTGTATAAGATCATGTCATCTGCTAACAGAAATAATTCAACTTCTTCCTTCCTGATCTGAATGTCTTCTTTTTCTTGCCTAATTGCTCTGGCTAGGACATCCTTTGTATGATATCACTTGTAATGTCTCCTCTTTCATCTCTGATTTTAGTTATTTGTCATCATGTTAAAAGGTCATTGTTGAGTTAGATTATTTCTAAGGCTTTTCTATCTCTCAAATTCTTTGGCACCTCAAAGGAACATTTAAAAATGTATTATAGGGGCGCCTGGGTGGCTCAGTGGTTTAAGCCACTGCCTTCGGCTCAGGTCATGATCTCAGGGTCCTGGGATCGAGTCCCGCATCGGGCTCTCTGCTCGGCAGGGAGCCTGCTTCCCTCTCACTCTCTCTGCCTGCCTCTCTGCCTACTTGGGATCTCTCTCTGTCAAATAAATAAATAAATAATCTTAAAAAAAAAATAAAAATGTACTATAAAATATTTAAGAGATACAAAATGATATAAAAAAGATACAATGAATACTTACTTGACTTAAAAAATAAAAGTTATCAGTGTAATAGACAACCTTCTGTGTATCCTCCCCCGAGTGTGCTCTCTATTCCAGAAAAATACACCATCCTAAATTTTGTGCTTTTTGTTCCAAGCATTTCTTTACACTTTTATCATACACATATATATGGATCCATGAAAATTATGTGGCATTTTTGCCTGCTTTTAACTCTGCATCAGTAGTGTGTCATACCATATTTATTAGTCCACAAGTGACTTTTGTTCTCTTAACATTTTGTTTGCGACCTTTATCCATGTTGATGCATGTAACACTTGGTCGTTTTCAGCTCTGTCTCACAATGATTATATGAAGAGACCACTATTTATTTATGCACTGCTGATGGACATTAGGTCATTTCCATTGTTTTTTTTTTTTTTTAAACAATGCACTCATGTTATACTTGCCAAAATAGTGGTCTACTTGGGGCTTAGGGAATGCACATCTTTACCTTGACTAAATAATATCAATTTTTTTTCTAAAGTACTTGAACTGATGTACGTATGCCCTGCAGGGCACAAGATTTCCCGTCGTGCAACATTCATACCATCACTTTGTAATGTCAAGCATTTTATGCCCAATGTGATGGACACAAAATGGTAGCCTATTGTAATTTCACTTGCATTTTACCGATAATTATCCCAATAGTTCATTTTGCCATATGTTTAGCAGCCATTCATGTTCCTCCTCTGTGAATTGCCTCTTCATATTTTTTGCCTACCTTTGATTTTCAACATGAATGGACTCTATTTACTCCCTATCCCAGGAAAGTCATGAATTGCATGACCAGATCTCACTCCTGTTCTATGCATTCTTGAGGAATTTCTAGCATAGCTCCCACTTGTGCCACAAGAATTTGTGGACAAGCATCATCTTTCCTTAGTTGCAGTCCATGTATCCATGTTTTCTTCACACCAGCGAGGGCAGGTGGAGAATGAGTTTCCTGTTAGAGAACTGAAACTCGGGGTCCTCATGGCCCTCGCTGTTGAGCTGATGCTGATTCTATCCAGATGGCCACTTGCATCACTTGATCTGGGGAGGCCTAAACACATACTGGAAGAAGGTTACACACACTAATTCTGCACAGCAAGAGTCACGCAATTGGGGCTCATGCTCTAACACCTAGAGTTTCCTGGGTTTTATGAAGAAATGTGTATTCTTGGTACTTTTCACAGTTGCAAAATGCTAACATTTATTTAAAGACACGTCACAAATGAAGCCAAAAGAAACATGCCCAAGGGTGAATTAGGGATTTCTCTCTCTGCAACTCTGGAGCAGAGCATTCACCAAAGAAGGGTCAGCCGTGAGGAAGCAAAAAGCCTACTGTGTGAATTTTGGTTTAACTCTTCTTATGGAAAACTAACTTTGTCCACCAGGGCTTTAAACAAGTCAGGACAGAAGAGGTGCTGGGCACCCAAGATAAACTGACCTCAGTTTGCGAATCTGTCTAGTCTCTGATTTGTGTGAATTATTGCTGTTGTCGCTTCCAATTGCTGTCCCAGCTACAGCTGGGTGGGCTGGTGTGCCGAGTGTAACGGTAATGTAGACTGGCATGTCTACCGTGGATACATTCCCACCGGAGAAGACCAAGTGCTCGTTGACGGAGCCCAAAGTAAAAATATAGAAGTTGTAGCTTTGACATTGAGACACAGTTCATAGGACGTTCAAGGGGCGGAGAGGAGAGGGTTTTATTTTTCACAGTCCCCTTCCCCCCTCCGAAAATATAGACAGACAGACAGACAGACAGACACACACACACACACACACACACAAGCCAATTCAGAAAAGCACAGCTAACTCATGCAGCCCCCATTCTGCTGAGTTCAATTTCTACTTCTCAGTAGCAAGAAAAGCCAAAAGTCAGAGGAATGAAGAGCGATGACAACAAAAAGCAAGAAAAATTTTATCAGGACTAAAATTTGTAACAGGATGAACAAAAATGTTTACCAGAAAATCACAAAGCAAACCAATATGCCATCAATACGTTAGTCAAGTAATGCATAATTGTGGAGTGTAAGATGTCCAGCATCTTCTGGATTGGAAGGCTCCTGTGGGCTTCCCTAGGGCTGACGAGAGGAAGTATTTAGGAACAGCCCACACTTGGATGGCTGTTTCGGTTTTCAATCAGCATCTTACACGCAGCCAAGAAAAGAAATATAGGAACACAGGGCTAAATAGAGACTAAACAGAAGACCACACAAGCCTTGGGCAAAGAGAATCTTGGAAATATATGAACCTTGACTAATCGGTCCATCTGCAAGTATTTATCTAGGACTCAGGATACACGGTCGATGTCTATGTCCTAGCAATCGTAGAACAGCATCTCTCCCTCTGTGCTTCAGTTTTCTCAGCTGTAAATTGGGGATAATAATAGCACCTACCTTGAAGGACTATGGTTTTCAAATGAAGTTAAATGAAGTAACACATTTAAAGGGTGTAGAAGTGTTCCTGGTGAGGTGATCAGGCAGTCAGGATTAAGGAAGGGGACAAATCGTAAGCACATAGAAACTGAACAACAATAAAGACATCAATACAAGAGATGTCACACGCACTGCATTATTAATTGCCAAACAAGTGCTTCTCACCCCTGAATGTCAAACCTGAGGGCACAGAGCTAAGAGACAGCCAAAAGGAGTTCGGTTTCTCTCACTAGCCAAGCACCTGCCTTTTGCACGTGTCTGAGAAGCTGCAAACTGGGTTCCTCTAGAGACACCATGAATTGGGATGGGCTTTGGGGGAGAAAAAATGCAGAGCTACCCCTTAGCATGGAGGCAGTGCCACAGAGTGCTGGAGAGCACAGCTATGGGGCCAGACCGCCCAAGTTCAAAGCCCAGCACTGGCATTTACTATTCACAGGCTCCTGGGAAAGTTATTTAACTTCTGAGCCTCAGTTTCCTTGTATGTAAATGAAGAATGATAATATCATCTACTTTATAGGCTGGCATGAAGATTAAATGAAAGCGTTCACATTATGGTTGTAATAAAATACTTGTCATGTACAAATAACATTTCTCATCTAAACTGAATGCTAAACCAGCTGCTTCATCAAGATCTCCCAGGAAAGAAATTCCATAACCTGCCCCAATATTCAAAACTTCCTCCTGTGAGGAAATCCTCCCCTTATAAAGTTTATATAATTGGAGAGGGCCATTAAAGATTTTTATAAACCAACTCATTCTACAGATGAGGAAATTGAAGCCTGAGAAATTTAAGCAACTTGCCTAAAGTCATCCAGATGGTGAGTGGCAGAGCTGGGGCTGGCTCCCAGTCCTCCTGACACCCGAATCCACACTCATCCCACAAAGGCTGCATTTATTGCTTCTGTCTCCAGGCCCTCTCTTCCTGGGATTCCAAACTCAAGGCGGAGCATTCCAAGCCCTCCAAGGTCTGGCAGTCCTCTCCCTGGTGGGGCACCCAACGCATAACATCCCTCTTCCCCGCATGGGCTCTGGGAAAATTATGAAATAAAACAAGGGTGCAAACATAGCTGAAACACCCCCTTTAGTACTGATAAAGGCTACGTTGGAGAATATAGCTTCGTCCGAGAGCCAGCGGGCCTGTCAACTGACCTCCCAGCCCTCATTAGGCAGACTGTCACCCATAGCCCCAGGCACATGGACTGGAGATTTCCATAAGGCAGACAATTCTGATCCCAAAAGGAAGAAGGAGGACAGGGCTGAGTGGAACATGCTCAAGCATTCTTGTGCAGTGCACCAGGCCGAGAAGTCACTGTACCTCCCTAAGTGTGGACAGAAGTGGGGAGCGTGGGTAGGGAAAATCCCCTTTTGTAGAAACCAAGAGTGGGAAGAGACTTCTTTTTCTAGTTGTGCCTCTTTCCGACTGTCCTTCCATTGCTCCCTACTCTGGCCCTAAAAACAATTTGTAAGCTTCTGGCCCCTATTCATGGTTCCTGTTGTATAGAAGGTGATGTATGAACTCAATCTTGAAAGACAGGAGGGCACTGGACACTAGGGGACCCAGAGAACACGGGCAATCTGTTCAAATGGAGTAATGTGCTTGACAGAGTGCCTAAAATAACCAAGAGTGAGGACATTCTGAGCTTATGGGATCTGAGCCTGCATAGTCCTTTGGGAACCTGACTGCTGGTCAATGTCAGAATGTGGTTAGAATGGATTCTGAGACTTGGTTTTATTGTTGCCTACCACCCCGTAGCCAGGGTGTGCAGGAAGAAGACAAGAAGATCCACCTGTCCCTAACTGTTGGAGGTGACCAATATTTAGTGTTAGGTTCCATACATCGCCAATGGCCAGAGTGACTTCAGGCTCTTTTGTAACAGTCCTTAACAGTTCTTTCCATTCCTAAAGATCCCCTTCCTTTTTTTCACCTTTTTGCTTCCTTTTCCATCCCCAGTTCTGTCAAATGACATCCAGTAAAAGGAATGGACACCAAGAATGTTAACAACTGAACACTTACTCTATGCCCTTGACATGCATTACTTCATTTAATCTACATTTATAGTAATGTATCATTATCCCACCTAGTACAAGTTGAGATTCAGAGGGGTTAGGAGAGCACCCCAGCATCACACAGCTAGTAAATGGTAAGTCTGTGATTTCAAAAGCTTGGAATTAAGAACTCGTGCATTTTTCAGCAGACAACTTCACACACTATTTTGAAAGGAGCTAATAACTGTCAACACGTTCATGCTCTTACACCAGATGGCTTCACCACAGGTATTTCAAAAAACTGAAAAACAATCATAATGACTTGTGATCACCTTCTCCTTCCAAGCCCGTCCTTTTGCTGAGAACAGGGAGACTCTTTTCCCCTGTGGCAGAGAAGTTAGCTTCTGCTCTCCAACTCGTCTCCAGCAAACCTTACCTATGGCTAGACCACGATGGAGTGACAGGAGAGAAGACGTCCATGGATCTGTATGGTGTCAAGAACAAGCTGAGGCCCACATGGTTATGATTCATTTGATTATTTTGAACCATTATCACCTCCAAAGCCAGTGCACGGATGGCCGAGCTCCTTTTGCACAGACCCCTTCCTGCTGGCCTTTGATGACTTCTTTGCTAAGTTGTCCCTTCATCTTACCTAGAATGTGGCCTGATTGTCCCTGGATCAGGAGGCGTTGTTTACCATTAGCCTGAAGACCTTGTGAATATCCCTGAAACACAGGTTAGGCCTCCAAGAAATTTCTCTGGTGCCTTCCTTTCATCCTGTTATAGACAATTCTCTAAAAGAACATGTGTTATCAGAATCCTCCTTCTCAGTGTCCTCTGTCTCTGGCTTACAGACCACTCACTGGAATATAGTGCATTCCACTCTGGGCATCACAGACTGAGTTCAGAGGACAGTGATTCTGATAAGGAAAATTCAGGAGGTCAAGCATATGAGGCTAGTTCAAGGATGACAGAGGGAAAGTCAAGACAGAGAATTAAGTTCCCAATTGGAGGCCCTTATTGTTCCTTACACATAGCTAGGACAGTTAAAATGTAAAAGGAGGACATTAAAAGGAAAGGCTATATTCTAAATTAAGAGAGATTTCTGTGCAATATTTAAAATGGAATGGTAAAGTAATTCGCAGCTAGAAACCAAATTTTGGAGGTCAGTTTCTGTGGAATAATAGGGACTATTAAAATAGATAAATTAAATTAAACGGTATTGGATACACCACTACATTGGTCCCAGTGAAAGAGAGACTTTGTAAATTGGAAGGCAGCTCTGAAGAATTCACGCAGGACACAGCTCGGGAAGACAAAGATCAACATGAAAGAGCTGGAAGACAAGGGAGGCAAACTGGTAAGTTCCAATATAGCGTCTATCATTTCAGCGAAAGAAAAAGAGTGGTTGGGGAGAAGCAATACTTGAAGTAATGGCTAAGAATTTTGAAGAACTGAAGACGGTCATGACTCCTGCAATGGAAAGCACATACTATATTTGAGCGGCTTAACCACTGGACAATGGAGCCTGAAGGAAGCAGGAAGTTAGAGAGAAAAGAGCAGTTCCAAAAGGAAAATGTGATTTTTACCTCCATAATGGTTCATCTGGGCCTATTGTCTTGTTATTTTCCAAATGAATTATATACCTTTCCTCAAATCCTACTCCACAGCCTCCCCTAGAGTCAGGCAATTCTCTTTCACGAACCTCTTTCTTCTCCCATCTGGATCTTTTAGCAGAACTACTTGCCATCTTCAGACTTGCTCTCCCCATCGCCTTTTCAGAGGAGATTAGACAGCCAACATAAACCTGAACAGTGGAGGCGTCTGGGTGGCTCAGTGGGTTAAAGCCTCTGCCTTCAGCTTAGGTCATGATCCAGGCTCCTGGGATCAAGCCCTGCATTGGGCTCTCTGCTCAGCAGGGAGCCTGCTTCCTCCTCTGTCTCTGCCTGCCTCTCTGCCTACTTGTGATCTCTGTCTGTCAAATAAATAAATAAAATCTTAAAAAAAAAACCTGACCAGCAATTTCCATTTATGAAGGTGTCACTGAAAGACGTCTATTTCTGAGCCCATTTCCCTTAATTCCCTGATATAGAAGACAGAGTGACAGCTTTAAAATCACAACTCACTGTAGACTTTGGTTTTACAAGGCTCTGTTATGTATGCTAACCTCATTTAATTTTTACCAAAAAAGGTAAAGCAGTCATTATCACTACCAGGGGATCAAGGATCAAGAAGGTTAGGTAAGGTGTCAGAAATCAACATCCAGCAACAAACCAAGTGCCAGGGTCTCCAAATCAAGAGAGGGTTAATCCCCCCGGATGGCCGAAGCCATCCAGTCTAAGAGCAAATCAAAAGAGGTGGTTCTAAGGGTCCAAGCTGCTTCCAGAAGGGAGAGTTTTGTCTGCTTCTCATTGCATCTTATCTGTCTGGCCCCCATATCCTCAGTGGGCTCTGTAGTCCCTAACCTTCCCTTGCTGGCACTCAAAAGAGATATTCCCATAGAGCCACGGTATGGTAGTGGAGAGAATTAGCAACTGCAGAGAGAAGGCATTCAGTGGATGTGTACTGCACTGAATTAGAATTATAGCTCAGACTTGTTACAGGGCTAAGTCAACCACCAATGTGTTGGCCAGAGAAACCAACCAGTATTTTTCTTTCCCCAGTGCTCACTCTGCTCTAGCTACTCTGGCCTTCATGTTGTTCCTTGAATATACCAAGTTCACTCTTGAGTCTGGAACTTTCCTCCCCTACTCTCTCACTCCTTCAGGTTGCTCTCAGATAAGGCCTTCCTGAGTTCGAACCCCAGCCCCATCCTGGCACTCCTCGTCCCCCTTCCCTAGTCTGTTTCTTTCCATGGCATTTAGGATCACTCTGCATATCATAGATATTACTTCTCTGCCTTTCTCTGTCTCCCCTGCCCAGGGTACACACTCCTTGAGAACAAGGTTTTTTTATATGCTTTGTTCCCTGCAGGCTCCCCAGTGCGTAGAAAAGTGCCTGCCATACTGGAGTGCTCAAGATTGTCTGTAAATGAACAAATTCATTTACAATATTATTTCTGTGGACTTCCAGTTTCAAACAACAAATATTCACCCTGACTTTTGGAACATAAACCAGTTCATAAATACAGATCTTCTGGAAACGTTTCGTGTACTAATAATGAAATACAGAAATCATTTTTAATAAGCTCAGTCTTCCCTCAGGTCAAGTTGTGCACCACCCAAACCTTGAGATAAGTATAAGGAAGAAGCCTCATGGAGCCCCCTGGGTCAGCTCGAAGCTATGTGGGGACAGAGCAGGTGCTATGCTGAGTGGGAGCTGCGGTGGGAGGACTAAAACAGGAGAAGAAAGACACCCAGAAAGAGAACACCAACCCAAGAGGCTGGAAACTGAGAGCCTACTCAGAGTCTTGGACTACACTGGGCGGTGTGGGCCAGAAAGTCACAATTATGATCCCAAGGAATCAATAAAGCAGGGAGGGGACAATTGAAGGGGAGGGGTCCAAGGGGGCACCCAGGAGAATGGGAAGTGTGCATTCCAGCAAGCATCAAGGAGGAAGACAGCGGGGCCTCTGGGGCTTTCAGAGAAGGCTCATTGCAGGAGGTGGTCCTGCTGCTGACCTTGAAAGGTGGTGGGTCCACAGCCTCGGAAGAGAAGGGGCGAGGCGGGCTTCTTCCCACTTGGGCCAGGAGAACTGGCGCTGCAAAAACAGAGCCCAGGGTGCTATGAACACAAAGCTCTGTGCTAGCAAATCTAAAAATACCCACCCTCTATTTTTTTCTTTCCCTCTTGGTCGCTTTTCTTCCCATCCTCCTTCCTATTTTCTTCCTTCTCTGATTATCCTTTCTGGCAAGCCATGGACGCATTTGCTCATCCCACCAGGGGATCTCTTACCCGTGTGGTGGGTCAAACTCTTGCTGGACTCCCTGCTGTTCAGGTACAGGTTGGCAGCAGCTCCAAAGGCTCCCTGCCCCCCTCAACTCAGTCCTTGCAAATGCCAGTTAACAGGTGTCAGCCATGCTGGCCTGGACTAAGAGACCTATGTCTGCATAACAACCCAACTATTTTGGCTATCCAGCCAGCGAGCATAAATATGGTGGTGTTTGAGCCCTTGGGGCCCGTGGAGTTTACAAGTATGCTGTCAAGATCTCTCCGCTGGGCTGGCGCTTGAAGTGCTGCCAAACAGCCAGGGGACTCCTGTGCTTTCATGTGTTCCCAAGCGTAGGCCGCCCTGGCTCCGGGAGCAGTCCTCTGGGGACCGCGCGTCGGTGTGAATCTCAAACAGCAAGCTGACATTCCGGTTGGGAGTGTGACAGTGCATGCTTGGGTGATGATGCCAGGGCGGCAGGTGACACGGGTCCACTGCAGGGAGGGGGGGGGGTGGCTGGAGCGGCTTCCAGCTACATGTCCTCAGAGCTCTGAAGGATGGCTCTAGGGTCAGAGAATAGTTACAAAACGAGGTTACAATATCCGGATGTCCTGATCAAGTTGAGACCACTGAGATGGGGCACTGGGAGCCTAGACTGCACTGGTGTTCCCCCAAAGCATCTGACTTGGGCTCATCTAGGATTAGAGCACTGCAACCCAGAGAAACAGACCACTGTCAACCAGGGAAAGCACACACACGCCATCTCTCAGACATACAAAGAGGAGGCATCCATGTGATGGGCCCTAGATGCCTCCCTGAGGAATTCCTTTTTTGGGGCCATCGCCTCCCCCTCCCCGTGCCCCCCCCCCCCCCCCCCCCCCCCCGGCCAGGCCTCATGGCCGCCACTGAGCTTCTAACTCAGGGTAAACATCTGAAAACAAAGTGGCTGCCAGGGAGGAGAAAAAGAGAGGCGAGGGTGGAATGGGATGGGGTGGGGCATGGCGACAGGAAGAGCTCAAAAGATTCTCAGGTTGGGCGACTACCAAGGTTGGCTTGTCCCCAAGGCAGTTTGGCCTTGGCCCTGCAGGCTGGAGGGAGCAGGTGTAACACATGCTTCCGCCGCTGGGGGCAGCATTTCCTCCACCTTTACCACTGCACCTCAGGCTTTGCTCTGGGGGGTTCAGATCTAAGTTTGTGGGACCTTTTATAAAGTTGGTTCCACTCCAAAAGAACTCTATCACAGGGCTTGAACAAACTTTACCACATCTTCTTTGTGGTCTGCACAGAAGGTGGGAAAAAGCCACGGTAGGAGGCCTGATCTGGGGGCTACTGAGACTAGTGAGGTCTCCCGCTCAGGTTCAGCCTGGTTATGCTTTTGTGGTCACTGTTCTGGATACTCCAAGGAGGAAAGCTCTCCTGACTTCCCCAGCACTTTTGACCCTCATCGTAGAAGCCTAGTATATTATAGATTTTACATGCATGGAGACCAACATCTGGAGAGAGGCAGATCAAAATCATACAAGATCACATATTTTCCCTAATCACCTTTCTGCTACAGTATTTTTTGTTCTGTCTTGTACATAGCCCATTAACACATTGAGATGATAAAGTACGGTAAATATGCATCCTTGGGAATATTTCCTCTTCCTTGAGGTAGACTATGAGCTCTCTGCAAGCAGGGGTGGCCTTTATTCCTTCACTCTCTGGTCCTAATTTAACTTATAGCTTCTGTGCAATGCTACTCCAGGTGCTCCTGGCCCCTGATGATTTGAGGGGAAAACAGAGAGTCTGCACAGCCCTGAACTGCCCCGAGAAATATGAGAATGAACCCAACAAGAATCCCAAAGATAATGTAGAGTCCTGCCCCTCAACTGCCAGGATCTGGAGTACTCATCGATCTCCAAGCAAAAGCCAGATGCCTGCAGAGGGGAAAGAGGAAGCTTTCAAAAAGATGAGGTCAGTTGTCCCAAGAAGAAACCTTATTGGATGAGGACAGAAAAATAATTTCACCCAGTATGAGAAAATCATTAATTTCTCTGCTCCTTGGTGGCCAGAGGCCACTTGACCATAGAATCTGAAGGCCAGGTAGGTTTGAGAAAGTTGTCGATGGGTTCAGTTTTATTGTACAGTCAGTGCCTGGCCCTGAGATGGCCCAAGAGGAATGTCAGAGCCTCAAATCTTTGCCCATTTTGGGGAAGGCCACTCTGGGCAGACATTTTGCTGATCATAATCACTTTTATATGTAACTGGACCTTAATTCATTTGGTAGTTTGAGCTACGGAAGGGCGGCACAGATTAGAGAGCTATGTCTGTAACTGACGAAATCTGCGCCTGGCATGCATTTGTGGGGAAATTAAAAATAAAATGAGGCTCATCTGAAAAATGCCTGGACTGGAATTAGCCGTCTCCTGACCGGTCACGCATGGAACTTTGTCGGAGATGACCAGGACAGAAAAGTGAGACCGGGGCACAAGATTGGGCCACACTGCCCGCCAGGCTCCTGGGAGCCTGTCATAATTTATAATGGATTATCTTAGGAAATAGATGAGGGTGGCTTGTGTTCAGGAGCCAGGAAGGACTACTTTGGTTTAAAAGAAAAAAAAAAAAGGTCCGAAAACATGTCTCAGAAATGCACGACCCATTGTTATTTATTCCACAACGTACTTAATGCCTTTATTAGATTTGAATTAACTCATCCAGACCTGTGCTATGCACATGGCATTTTTGAAGGGAGTTAACACAGCCAGGCCAGCTAAATGGCTCCTCTTTCTAGCACTGCTGGGGCATCTGCTTGTACTCTTGCCATAAGGTAGCTCTCCTAATGAACCAGAGTTTTCACAGTTTATACTTTGGGGTTCAAAAGCTGGGGCTTACACACACACACACACACACACACACACACAGAGTATATTCTCCCTGTGACTTCTCTTTCCCTCCATGCTGCCCTTGAGGCCCACTTCATGTGATTTCATCAAATGTAATTGCTCTGGACCAACTACATTTGGTTGCAAAGAGAGGAGAAAGGCCAGAAGCATTTGCGGACTTTCCTCTGGGCAGTGTGACGGGGCATGTCATAAATTCCGTTTACCCTCAGGAAGACCCTTGAAGGTAATATCATTCTGCTGATTTTATTGACGAGGCCACTGAGACACGGAGAGATTATACGACTGCCAAGGTCTACCATCCAGTAAGTGGCCCAGCGGGGCTTTGAATCCAGAACACAAGGTACCAGCCTGGGCCTCTACCTTCCAAGTCAAGTCAAGGCGAAGTCAGAATCCTGCAGAAACTGAGCAGGACCAACAATGTCAGAAGAATTTCCAAGCAGCAGCCAGCTCTACCACAATCCTTGGCTCACCTAATGTGGCCCTGAAATCCAGTCTCCTCTTTCTGGAACAACTAGGGAAAAAAAATGCACTTTCAACTTAAAAAAGTAGTATCAATAGAACAACTCACTTTCCATTGTCAGCCTGGCTTTTCCGCCTCAGTATTAAGGCTAATGGGATGTTTTATAAGGATGATAGAGACAGACACTGAAAGGCAGGCTTGTGCATGGAGCTCCCTGGAAAGCTTAGTCATTAGAGGCTGACATTCTTCCTTAATAACAGCCATCTTATATTTTTTTAAGATTTTATTTGCTTATTTGACAGACAGAGATTACAAATAGGCAGAGAGGCAGGCAGAGAGAGAGGGGAAAGCAGCTCCCCGCTGAGCAGAAAGCCCGATGCGGAGCTCGATCCCAGGACCCTGGGATCATGACCTGAGCCGAAGGCAGAGGCTTTAACTCACTGAGCCACCCAGGCGCCCCAATAACAACCATCTTTCGAGTGCATGGGAATACAGGTACACACTAAGGAGCACACGTGCGTTTCAGCCACACTGTGTGGCCGACACACGCGCTAGCTCTTCCTTCAGGGCTTCCGAGGAACTGCATTTCGGCCTCTGTGGAAAGAAAGACCAAGAGGTCGTTTTGTCCAAAATGTATCCGAACACGCAGTGCTTCAGAGAGGAGGTATGAATCTTCACACTTAGATTTCGGGGGAGGTTTCAGGGTGGAAAGGAGGGACGGACGAGAAGCCTGGATGCAAAGTATAGTCACAACATTCCTGCGTGACCCATCTGTGTCACATAGCAATAGAGAGTGAGAGAAAAAGTGAGAGAGAGAGAGAGTGTGTGTGGGGGAGGGGAGCACTCACTGGGGAAAAGTTCTCTATAACACCCTGTGTCCCCTATGGAGTAAAGGAAATAGGAGGTCATTCGCTGCTAAGCGATTTCAGAAATATGTCCCATATGTCCCTGCCTAACTTTTCCCCTGCCTCACAGAGGCATGAATTCTGTCACTGGGTGGAACGAAGAAGGAACAACACCGAACGGGCAGCTACCCTGTGCCACACACCGTGCAGGCTCATCCTCCCATCTTCTTAATCCTCATTAATATCTCCTCTGAGATATTATTCTCTTTTTAGAGTTGAAGAAACTGAAACTAAGGCAGGTTAGGTTACTCGCCAAACGTTACATAACCAGTAGGCAGCCTAAGATTCAAGTCCACGTGCGTCGGACTTAGTCCCTGTTAACATAGGACTGTCTGTGGGAGAGGTGGCGCGTGGGACGCTATCCATCATGTACACTGTAGCCTAATGAATTGACCCTACCCTTTCCTGAGAGAAAGTTTTGCTTTAAAAGCCTAAAGGTCTTAGATTCCACAGAGCGGAAGAAAGTACAGAAGAGAGGACGGTGATGACAAAGATGCCCATCAGTCCTTGCCAGTTTTGCCCAGCCCTCGAGTCCCTGGCAATCTTAACAAGCAGATGAAAGGAGGAAGGGAAGGCGTGTCATCTCAGGTCTTCCGTAGACTCTCATTTCTGGAAAGATGGTACAGAATGGAAATGCTGCTAGGGCTCCCAGAGCAGCGATGTTGAGACTGGAGATGGGGCCTATTGGTGACTGCAGGCAGCACAATTCCAGGCACAAAACCTGCCCACCCTACGCAGGCCACAGTGTGGCGCAGGGGCTGCAGGGCTTCCAGGCTGATGGGCTCTGGGAATGGCTCCTCCTGGTCCCGCTCCTCAAGCCAGCCTGCTCAGCACCACACTCTTGGCCCGTGGGATGTGGCCCTGTGGGTCAGAGTGGAGCACTGGAACTGGCTTCTTCATGTCCGAGCTGTGTGGCCTCCGGTCTATTACCCACCCTCCTGTTTCTTCATCTGCAAAATGAAAATCAGAAGGCCCGCTTCTCAGGGTCACTGTGAGAGAGACAGGCAGATGGCACTTACTGGGTAAGTGAATTTTAGCAGTAATTAACGCCAATCATCTTACATGGGCCCTGTGATCAGAGAGCTGTGGGGCCAGGATGACTTGACCATCGAGGTCACTTTAAGTCACTACCCAGTGTGAACTGAGGGATGGCGGGAAGAGCTGTCAGCTCCAAACCCCAAACTACCTTCTTTATCCAAAGCCACAACATCTGAAACTCTACATTCAGGATATGTCCCTTTGGCCACTGCCCCAAACATCCTTTTCCCAATTCCTTTGATGGGCAACACATTAAATCTATCAATTAATTACAGCTACCAATGCCAACTATCCACTGGGTTGGTCGGGGTATAATAATAAATGCTCTTGCCAAGAACCCAACCCAGACCCCCCACCTCCAGATTAGAACCTCTGGGATGGGCCCAGGCATTAAAGATATACTTGCCACGGTTGACAAGCCCTGCATTACATTATTTCACTCTGAAGACTCTAAGCCCAGGGAGTCCAAGCGATACAGCACAGTGTCCTCAAAGCTTACCACTGCACTTGGCACAAAAACAGTTAGCCTACAAGTTCACTGTTGCTGTTGTTGTATGAAGGTAAAGGTGTTGATGGCTCTAAATGGACTGCAGTGAAAGCCAGAGGCAAGGCGACGGACCAAGAGCTGAAAGGCACAGAGGAGGAACATGCTCTAGGTCATTAAAGAAGAGCGAGTCCCATGTCTAAGGAAATCAGCTGGTTGTTACTCTCATATTTCTAAGAGCAAAAGACAGACCTCTTGCAAGGGACAGATGCTACACGAGGACTGGGGGAGAAAAAAAGAAAAGAAACACTTTTTCAAGTTCTTAGAAGTAACAGAATACAAAGAGATAAATTTTTCAATTAAATATATCCACAGGTCCCACTGGCAGTTGGAAGAAATAGAGAACTACATATTCTGGAAATCAGAGGGCTCTGGCTTCAAATCTCACTCCTCCCACTTATTAACCATATGACCTGGTAGAAGGAGGTTGGGGGTTTTCTCTATATTTTTTAAAAACCTCTCGGATCCTCAGTTTCTATATCTATGAAAGCATGAATAACACGACAGATTGCCCAGAACGGATGAAGGATGCTGGTGAAACCGCCACCACGCAGTACATGACTGATACATGTAAATTCCCTCTCTCTGCTCTCTCCTTTCCTCCATTCCATCCTAGCAAACCAGGAGATGCAGGACTCCGGAGAGAACATCTTTTCAAAATGAGAAATTAGATTATGATTGCTACATTTTTTCTTTAAAATAGGCTCCATGCCCAATGTGGGACTTGAACTCCCAACGCTGAGATCAAGAGACGCGTGCTCCAAGATAAGCTTCTAGGGTATAAGCAAAGCAGTTTATCTAGCGGGCACAAGGAAGTCTACTCCTCCCAGCAAATGATGGGTGAACATACAAACCTTAGTTATTTGTGCATTTGTTTTGTCTTTATGGTTTGAAGCTCTTTAAAGGTAAGGTTTGTGCTTTCTTCTATTTTTTTGTTGCCTGTCGCACTTAGCATAAGCCTACTACACAGTAAGTTTTTGATAAAGATTTCTTGATTCCAGCCCACTCAACTTTTTCTATGTTTCTATGTTTTCTATGTTTCATAGTTATTTCCATCTTCCAATTCAACACCACCATGACTCCCAAAGACAAAACAATCCTGTCTTTCAGCCACAAACTTCAGAAAGAAAATGCTTGAGGTGGTGGCCAGACTGGATTCTCTAAGATCAAACACTAAGATCTGAATACTGACATTTGGAAACCCATTGTGGCAGCCTGAATAATTGTCTCCCCAAAGATGTTCACATCCTAATTCCTAGAACCTGTGAATGAAGACATTACCTCACATTGCAGAGGTAATTCAGTTAAGGCTATTGAGATGGAGAGATTATCCTAGATTTGGGGGATAGGTCCATTGTAATCACAAGGGTCCCTTAATCGTGGAAGAAGACAGAAGAATTAGAATCAGACTGATGTGGTGTGAGAGCAACTCAACAAGCCATTGCTGACTTTAAAGATGGAAGGAGCCATAGGCCAAGAAATATAGGCATCCTCTAGAAGCTAGGAAAGTCAAGGAAATAGATTATTTCCCGGAGCCTCTAGAAGGAATACAGCCAGCTAACATCTTTACTTAAACCCACTGAAACCCATTTCACACTTCTGACCTCCAAAAACATAAGGTAATAAATTTGTGTTGTTTTAAGCCACTTAATTTTTGGTAATCTGTTACAGAAGCAATAGGAAACTGATATACCATCTTACATGAATTTTTTTCCTGGAAACTTTTCTGATTATACTAAACCATCAACTCTAGTTGAGAAGAATGTTTCATAAGGGATCTTCTCAACATACCACTTAGTTTTCTGAACTACAATAATTTCCTCTTTCTCCATATATTAGTACCTAATATAGATAGATATATTACAATCTATCTATATAATATATATCATATATTACTACCTAATATAGATAGTATAGATAGATAATATAGACAGAAAATCACCAGAAGGTGCCATATCTAACACAGGGCATACCAGAATAGAAGTGTTCGAGTTAGAGGCTTCACAACTTATTTTTCTCTACTTGTTTTATTCTTTAAATTTGTAATTCTGCACTTTGTGCAGTGGTGATAGTTCAGCAGTTCATTCACTGGTACAACGTGGACCACCACCAATAATGGAATGGATATTGGCCCAACATGCTCTTCCAGTGCACACCAGAAGAAAGACTTAATACTGAATTAAAAATTACAATATCTCCTTTTACATATGTATATGGATAAGGTCTAAAGAATTCATCTTCGCTATTTTGTAACACCTCCCACTTCCCAATCCTCAATTAGAATCCATCATATATAGTGTGGTCTTGCATAAATCTCGTTGAGAACTTCTGCTCAAACAGAGTTAAAATAGCTGGGGACGTGAATTCCAGAACTCTGGACCTGCCACCAAGAACCTTTAAAGTACAAAATAAAAACCTAAGTATTTTTTGGCAGAATTGCACAAGACCTCTGGATAAAATAATTTAACCCAAAGGAATAAGGTAAGACTTTTCAGAAGACTCCTTAGTGAGAAGTGAAGGTAAACAAACCTGTTTGATGTCATCCATCAATCATACCGTAAAAGCCCCACATCTTCACCTATCACCCACCCTTACAAAAAGTCTCATCACAGCCCTCAAATACATCTCTCCCCATAACAGTGGCATGAGAAGCTGGATCCCTGAAACAGACAGTCTGGTTTCTTGGCCACCATCCTCTCTTCCCCTTTCTTCCTTATTTCAGGTCTGTCCCATTTTCTTTACTCAGGGAGAAAATCTTGTTGAATCTTAACTACTATAATTTCATCTCCCTTGTCAGTGATTGGTTTAGAAAGAAGCATGGATCCAATCTTGGCCAATGTTACATAAGGACTTGCTAGGGGGATTCTGGGAAGACTTCCTTCCAATAAAAACAGATATGTGCGAAAGGCAGCCTCTCCTCTGCCAACATCCTACAGATATCATATAGAAATGATAAAAGTCTGGATTATCTATGCTGTAAATGTTGACTACTATAAAGTTAGGCTTTATTCAATTCGTATTTTCTTTTTTTTAAAGATTTTTTATTTATTTGACAAAGATCACAAGTAGGCAGAGAGGCAGGCAGAGAAAGAGAGGAGGAAGCAGGCTCCCTGCTGAGCAGAGAGCCTGATGTGGGACTCGATCCCAGGACCCTGAGATCATGACCTGAGCCGAAGGCAGAGGCTTAACCCACTGAGCCACCCAGGTGCCCTTAATTTTGTATTTTCAATAAGACAGTGACTTAACTGAACTTTACCTTTGCTTTAAAAGAATTTTAGAAAACTAATTCACAGTGTAAATAACATTTGAGAAAGCATAAAGAGGTGCTAACTAAAACGATGAATAAAGGATGGATTCATGATATTATATTTTGTTCATTCATTCATCTAATCAAGAATTGATAAACCGCCTTCAGTGGTGATTATAAAGCCCCATCTTTGAGGAATCAGAGAATCATATGACAAAATTGTGTCAAAATAATCTTTTTTTAAACAAAATATGCTTTCCCCTGGAATGGTGGATAAAAGCACTAATAATAGCATATCCTAATTTTATCAAGGCAATCAAAACATCTAAGTGACATTTCTTTCAATTTTTGTATAAAATATTCTAGAATTCAGTCATTAATTAACAATAATGATTATTAAGATTGACAACTCCACAAGTCAAAATTGATGAGATACAAACTAACTTTCCAGAGACTTCACAACATCCTATTCTGTGTGACACACTTTGAAAACCCCTCTCTTAAGTATAAAGTACTATTGATGATTCCTTGCTTTGGGATAATTGGACAATGGGACACTGATTAATTCACATTTCTTAAGGGATCAGAAGGGGACAAAGGAGATAAAAATTCAGCTGATCAGTTTCAGACAAATCATTAGATAGGGTCCATATGTCACAGTAGTTCCATTCTTATATCCAGAAATGTTCTTGGACTTACTTTTGAACAGCTGAACTTTGAGAAGTCTGTACATCACTAGTGTCAGGGGACGCACAATGGAGTCATCATCACATGAGGACAGCCTATTACGGATTGGCACTCCTGAAAAAATCAAACAGAAGGAAGGAGAGTCATGGTGCTGGGTTCATCTCTTGAATATCCTTCCTGATGGGCAACTAGTTGGCGTTCAAAGTCTGGGCTCCACCAACTGTCATTGGTTGCTCAGCAGCAATTTCTCACAGTGCTGTTCTCATGACACAAGCAAACAGACACTACTTTTGTTCTACTTCGCCCCCACTCCTTAAAGGCAAAAATGCCTTCTTGATGGGTTGGCTCCTGGAACTGTGCGGCCCCCACAGCTGATTTCCTTTCTGGCAAGTTGCCTCCTGGTAAACATCACTGCGATGAGCAAGAGGGTGTGTGGGTACGGAGCAGTGAGACAGGGCTTTGACTATGATTATGCTTTTGGTCAACATTGTTTCCAAATTGAAGATTATGAACACAGATGGTATAGGGGATATTGAGGATGGAGGGAAAGGCTTGTGCTTCTTCTGTTCAGGGAACTGTTAGTTATCAGAGTTTACCAACTTCCATTGCTTTTGAATTGAAGGAAGAAAGGATTCACAATAGAGTCTTCCTAGGCTGGGAAACAGTAAGAGATTCACTTCTGGTTCAGCTGCATCATTACCCCTCCCTCTCGGCTTTCTTTTACAGATCTCTTAAACACATTGGAAGATTGACACATTTCTCTATTTTAGAGCAATTCTCCCAGATGCCGATTCTGAAGATTTGTTTTATAAGGAGGTAGAAGATGAGGGATGGTGGACAGGAAGGTGAAAAAGCCAAGTACAGCTGTGATTTTAGGGAAAATTTCACAAAAGGTATTTATGCCTGATCTTTCAGGAGAACTCTGCAGTGTGGATTAAACCTCCAAGTTTATCCCAAATTGAGGCAATGGACCTGGGCTTTCATTCTCTTCTGCCAGTCAGTCATTGGCCAAGGGCTCCACAGAGAGATATAAAGCCTTAGGTGCTCTGACTTCCAGGATTCAGACAAACAAAGGAGCAGTCTTCTGAGAGAATCACAAGTGTGAATCCATAAACAAAACACACAGACCCGAGAAAAGAACACCAAAATGGTGAAATGGATCAGAGGGGATCTGAGTAAAGCAGGCAGTATCCCCTACTCCCCTGGTCAGAGATGCTGCATCCTTTAGCTGAAATCTGTTCTAAAGCTGTCCATGCCTATCTCAGGAAAATATCAGAATCTGGTTTTTGTGACAGGCATAACAAGACCCAAACCCAATATAATCAGTACATACAAAGTCTAACTTACAGTGTCTATACTTGGAAACTGATCTGACCAAAGGAATCTTGAAAACCGTTAGACTTACCAGTATTTGGTTTTGCTCCTTTCTATGGGTCCCTGATCCACCAACATCGATTCTCTCTAATTAGCGTCACTAACCCGTTAAACTCATAAACACACCCTTCTCTAAAAAGTCTTCTTGATACAGGGAGGTATTAGCACCACTGACTGAACTCCTGCCATTTAATGAACACTCAGAATCTGCCTAAGGTTATTCATTTTCTATATACACCCACATGCATGGATACACACACACACACACACACACAGAGATACATCCCCCACATACAGATATACCACACACATAGATGTACACACACACACACACACGGATATACACCCACACATATATTAATTTTACAAATGAACTGCAAGATCCCCGGCAATGCTCAGAAACCACCTCCCCTCAAACAGAGCCTTACATCTATACCACTTGCCTCAGGCAATTTTTATGAGGACATAAAGGTATGTGGGGTTAAAAAAAAAGTGTAAAGTAACTAAATAGTATAAAGTGACATGTTTATTAACTAGTCAATAGTAGTATCATTCATCCGTTTGAAGTTGCTGCTTCTCTCTCCAAAGGAAAAATATGAATTGGTTAACTTTTTTGTCATTTATTTTAAAAGTTGATTTTTCTTCTAATACACAGATTTGTTTGTATACATTTTGGAAAAAAAAATCCAGTTGTTCATTAAATTGCTATATAGTTTTTTTTAAAAGATTTTATTTATTTATTTGACAGAGAGAGAAGGATCACAAGTAGGCAGAGAGGAAGGCAGAGAGAGAGGGAGAAGCAGGCTCCCCCTGAGCAGAGAGCCCGATGCGGGGCTCGATTCCAGGACCCTGAGATCATGACCTGAGCCGAAGGCAGAGGCTTAACTCACTGAGCCACCCAGCCACCCCGCTATATAGTTTTATATATTATAATTTCTCATTCCTTTGTTCCAACTCAGAGAATATGGAAATATATTTCTGTGGGATGAGGAAGGATATATGCTCAGTTTATTTAATAAGGACTGATGAAAATTGATCCCAAGTATTTCTCTTCTAGTCCAAAAACATGACCCCTTGCAAATAACTGGATGGAAAAGACCCATCAGATGGCTAAACAGTAACTGAAAGTGCTTCCTAAGTCAACCCTTACTCTGGAAATCCCAAAAAGGAAGATTTGAAGAAGTGCAGAGCTGAGAACTCTGACACTTGGAAAATCACAACAAGTAATTTTGCTGTCAAAGAATGTAAACAAGGCCATTTGCAATTTAGTCACACCTAATTCTTCAGCTCTCCATTCACTCACTCTCTCAACACCCACTGGGCAGCTAGTGTATGCAAAATTTGGGGCTGGGTGCTGAGCAGAACCTCAGGCTTTTTACTGAAAGTCTGAGTCATTTGTGGACCTGGGTTATTACTGAAATCAAAGAGCAATAAAAAGCACATTATATCAAGAGAACACAAAATTGAACAAAGCCACCTTTTGAAGGCCCCCTTTTAATACCAGGTTGACTGGCTCTTCCTATTCGCCCATCTGCTAACCTTTAGAAAGATTTTTCTTATTGCTGATAAGGTCAGCTGGTGATCACCCTGTTTCCCCTCTCTAGTGCATAAAGGATGTCTTTGTTTTTCTCAGCATGAACTGAGAGGCAAGTCCAGGGAACTGTGAAACGGAGGTGTCTTTGTGACAGTAAACTCTTTCTTTGGCCCCCATTATCGAGATCAACATGACTTAGTCACCGGTGGATGAAACCAATGATTGTTTTACTCGGCCTACCCAGTCACTCACTGAGTCAGTGGGTAAACTGGGATCAGAACCCAGCCTTGTCCTACCGAGGCTGAGCGGTTCTACTATATTTATCCAGGGTCTCATGATTCTTAGTGCTTTTGCTCTGCCCTCTAATTTGCACTGTGCCTGCTATAATATCTAAACGGGAAGTTGCCAGCTAAAATGGTCATTATCCGAGAAATCTATTTAAACATGTTTATAAGGTCAAATGAAGTGGGTGGTGGATAAGCTAGACAGAAAACAACACAAGCTTTGGTTCAGCATAGCCAGTAAGGCTAAAGCAAAAAGAGAGTAACATTTAATGTCAAGCTAACACATGGTAGGAAAAGGCAATCTAGCCAAAATTATATCTAAATGTAGGAATGAGCAATCAAAACACTCACCCAACCAATTGATTTCTATTTAAGTAGCAGAATAATGGTTTGACTTATTTTAATTCAATGGATCTGGACTTTGAGGCAGCATCTCAATAGGGTTCCAAATCCAAACTCTGGAAAGGATCTTTATAGCCATCGTGCATTTATTTCAACAAGAGGGAAGAGTAGGGATAATTAAAAAAAAAAATCCAGAATCAACCAAAAACGATCTTTGATGGGTTTAACAATAGTGAGTACTGTAGGACCATACCAAAAGTAGAAAATTGGGGGAAAGTTTAATGTCTTTGGGAACCCAACCTAGACTTCCTATACATTCAAGATTTTGAAAAACAGCTTTCAGTCCCAGAAAAACTGACATCTCACAGTTCAGAGCCAACCACCACATTATAGGACCCCTTACGTTCTGCTCAACTGTCTTCAAATATCAAAGAGGAAGAAGGAAAAGGGTATGTCTTCTTCCTGTTTGCTAAGAAATATGGATATGGGTTAGGAGGCTTCAAGTAGCAAAGAGAAATATAGTATCTAAAATATTCCCTATGGGGGCACCTGGGTGGCTCAGTGGGTTAAAACCTCTGCCTTCAGCTCAGGTCATGATCTCAGGGTCCTGGGATCAAGCCCCACATTAGGCTCTCTGCTCAGCAGGGAGCCTGCTTCCTGCCTGCCTCTCTGCCTACTTGTGATCTCTCTCTCTGTGTCAATAAATAAATAAATATTTAAAAAAAATTAAAATCCCCTTTAAAAAAATAAATAAAATATTCCCTACATGTTCTGCATGGGCATGGATGCTAACTCACAGGGATTGAGCAATTAAATAGATGCTATGCAACCGAAACATCCCATATGGTTTCTACTGGAAAATTTAACAATCCATGGGCATCAAGTAATTAAGTCATAGAGGAGAGTTAGTATTTATTTTTCACTATGAATGAAATTAATTCAATAAACTCCTGTGCATACACAATTCACCTACAAATATTATTTCTTCCTGGAGCTTGATGTAGTATGGTTTGAGCTAGAACCGCATAGCATTTGTTCCAGATTCCTTCTACTATACCATAAAAATTAAGCTTCCTTTGTCCCTTTCTTTCTGATGCACTCTTCTCATTTCTCATGATTCCAGAAGTGACTTATACAGGTCATTGTTACATGAAAGAAAAAGAGAGAAAGAGAGAATATTGGAAAAGAAATTGGGGGGAAGTGGGGCAAGCAGAAAGAAAGGAGAGATTTCAGAATGATCTGAGAGGTGGGGCGGGGGAGACATTGGGAAGACAGATGAGAGTAGGTGTCATATATTGAAGCCAACGATATTCCTAGAAATGTGCTGATCAATATTGTGGCCATTAGCACACATCGCTACTGAGCACCGAAATGTAGCAGGTCTGAACTGCAATGTGCTGTAAGCACAAAATACACATCAGATTGTGAAGACTTTTGTACAAAGAGAAAAAAGATCACCAAGTAGTAATATTTTTATATTTGATTACATTTTAAAACTGTAATATTTGGGATGCACAGTGACACAGGTTTGAACACCACCGGTTTGAACTGGGTGGGTCACTTACATGCAGATTTGTTTTGGTAAATACAGCACAGGACTGTAAACATATTTTCCCTTCCTCATATTTCTTTTGCTCCATGATATTCTTGATACCATTTTCTTTTCTCTAGCTTCCCTAGTTGTAAGAACACAGTATAAAATACATGTAACATACAAAATGTGTGCATCAACTGTTTATGTTACTGGTTTGGCTTCCAGTCAGCAGGAGGCTATTAGCAGTTAAGTTTTGTGGGAAGTCAAAAGTTGTATGTGGATTTTTGACTGTATGGGGGGAGGGTAGGTAAGTGTTCCTAACCTCCATGGTAGGAACTATATAGCATTCAATAAAATCTATTTTTATATATAAGGGTCAACTGCATAGCATTCAATAAAATATTATTAAAATGAATTTCATCTGTCTTTTTAATTTTTTCACGTGTTCACTAGAAAAAGTAACTTACATATGTGGCTCGAGTTACATTTTTATTTCACAAGTGCTGTCCTCCGTCTTCAGGAGAAGTGATTGAATGGCTTTCCACTCTCTCCACCGTCTCCACCACAACAACCTCCAAACCTGGAGCCCCAAATTCGAGTCCTGACACAATTATAAGCCCTTCAACAGCAGTGTCAATGCCTGAAGTTTCTTTTGGGAGGCAGGTGATGTATGTAGCAGCTTCTAGTCCTTGGGAGGCAGGTCCCTGGCTGACACGCAGGGGCCGTCACACAAGGCTATCCTCAGACCTGCCCTATGGACTTGTTGACTGCTGCCCCACCAGGCTCCTGACTCTTCCCACTCCAACCCCTGGGTCCCCAGCTTTGTCTTCCTCACGACCCCCTTGTCACACTATTTTCTCCCTCAGCTACGTTTCCAAGGATTTACCTTTTTTCCTTCAAACATAGGTACTTCCAGTAGACTTTGGGGTAAAACAAAAAAAGATAAAAATCCTTTATGACTCATAGAACACAATACATCATAGGAAAGTTGGGCCTGGCATAGAGCAAGTTCAAGGTGCTCCAGAAACTTTCGGTGACTTTGGAGCAAAGATTAGAATACCAGAAGGCTCCAGGTAGAAAGAAAGAGGAGGAAGCAAGAGGAAGGAAGTAGAACTGGTAGAGCGTGTATAATCCAGAGATTTTTGGAAGAAGGTAGGCAATTGTCAATGGTTTTGATTTATTTGGTGTGTCTTATCTCTGTAAAGTCCCTACATGTCACGGACAGCAGGGGCCTGTCTTCGGTGGAGTGTCTATCACACATTCCGTTTACCTGTGTTCAGAATGCTCAGAGCTATGGCAGAGCCCAAGTCAATGTCAAACTTGAATAGGAACACAAACACTGGAGTGGAAACTCTACACCACTACAGGAGATGTCACACAAATCCCATGCCTCACCCAGGATGGGCCAGCGGCATCATGTGGTTCTAGATGAACAACACATCAGGCAGGAAGCTTATCCTTTGCGCTGAGCACTTTCCACTCACGGCACTTCCCGCGCTGAAGCAGTAAAGGCTTTATGTGAAAAAACCCACAAAACCCACATCCTTGTCCCGAAGCACGGCCAACTCAACCAAGAGCTCAAAGGATCCAACAGTTTATACTGTAGCTTAAGATAACCATTTACACTGCATAACAAGTAATTCCATATCTGGTCTACACCTCAGTAAATCTGATGGGAAAAAAACCAAACACATGTTTTCATGGTCATCCCTGAAAGTTTGGGGGATAATAATAATCTCCTTTCTTCTGCCCTCTCTTCTGTCACCTATTATCCTATCACTTGGGATTGGGTTAAGTCTGGTGATTCTCAGGCAGACATGAGCATAAAGGTCAAAGAGATCTCTGAGCCAGTTTTTCACTACTCACCCCAAGTTGGAATGTTCCTGTGGCTTTAGATTAATAGCTGCCTGCTGGGGTGTCAATGTCCTTTTTTTAAAGCCAGTGACCTGAGAACTCATCCCTTTTGTAAGTTCCCAAAGGATGGCATTAGGTTTCCTTCCTTCCTTAAAATGTGGGCACTGATGTACAGAAACAATTCAGGATTTTGGTGTAGTGTGGCTAAGACTGTCCATCATGATCCCTTTCTTTGTTGCCAAACTAACCCTAATTTTATTCCAGGAAATGATGTGACCAGCTGAAAGACTGTATTTCTCAGCTGCCCTTGTAATTAGGAGTGACCTCTGAGATGTAAGTGGCACTTGTCAGGTGGGACTTAAGGGAAACTCCTTAAAAGAACAATGGGCAGCTAGTATATGTCCTTCCTTCTTCCTGTCCAAACCCTAGAAGTGATGGCTGGAGCCTTAGCAGCCATCTTAGACCATGAAGTAACTCTGAGGATGGAAGGAAAGCCCTAAGGATGATTAAGAAGAAGAGTAAAAGGAACCTGCAACACTGATGATCCTTTTTTTTTTTTAAGATTTTATTTATATTTGACAGACAGAGATCACAAGTAGGCAGAGAAGCAGGCAGAGAGAGAGGAGGAAGCAGGCTCCCCGCTGAGCAGAGAGCCCGATGTGGAGCTCGATCCCAGGACCCTGGGATCCTGACCCGAGCCGAAGGCAGAGGCTTTAACCCACTGAGCCACCCAGGCGCCCCAACACTGATGATCTTATAAGCATCCATAACAGTTTGGATTGCAGACCTACTTCTTTTACAAAAGAGAAAAATAAACCTGTATCTTAAGCCACTGTCACTTGTGTTTTCTTTTGTAGGCTATCCCACTTGATTCTAAATGATACATGTAGAAAGAATTCTAGGTCAATTCTCCAGAAATCAATTTCTGTAATTAATTTCTGTAAAAGCCATTCATCAATTTAGTAGTTCCCTAAATCATCTGTTCAATTAAAACTTGTTTCTAATAATTTCTTATGAAGTTTATGGCAATTTGTATTTTTCTGAAGGATTTTAAAGTTCACTGTATTGGAGGGTAATGTCTTGTTTCTGCTAGCATTGAACATATAATGAATTTCAAGGATTTTATAAAAGATAAAGGCCTCTTTTTTCCTCTCCGAATTATTCAATTTTATGTCTACAGCCTTTCATAGAGAAATAAAAGTTAAGGGTCCTAAGCAGGAATTGGGAAATTGCGACTAGGAATACCTTTACATATGTGTCCTCCATGAACAAACACCCAGAAGCCTCATGTGTGCTGAAGAAAACATGCTCGTGCACACACAGGCACCCCTCGCCCACATACAAACTTCACATTCAGATTCATACAGACTTGGTTTGTCCCTTTCACAAAAGAAAGCTTCTACTTCATCTATGACAAACAAACTATATTTAAGGGAAAGTCATCCCATTCATATATGAAATATTCAGCTTTAGAGCAGTGCTCAGAATTGTTTGAAATATGACACCCTCGTGAAATTGACACTCAGTAGAATGCACTGACAAACGCATACATGAAAGAGAAAAGACAGTGAATTGTGTTCAAAGGATGACCTCATCAGATTTGGTATGCCATCTATGTTTCCTCATATTAACCTTTTGGACATTGCCTTTCTGTTAGTTTGAGGTTCAACATTATGAACTATCTGGTTTTTCCTACAAATGGCTAAGTCAATTGTTCCGCCCTTTTTTTTTTTTTGTCAGATTCATAAAACGGGAGTGCTAACAACCTCACAGGACCGTAGCAAGGACGAGTGATGTAGTTCACATATGACTAGAGTTCTGTCCCTGGCATATCACAGACAGATGCTCAACAACTACTGGCCTTATTGAATGGCCATAAGAATGACTGGTATTAGATGAATGCATGCTCCCGAGTTCATGCATTTTCTGATTCTGTTCCCTATGCCCTCTAGAAGCCCCGAGCAAAACCCATCTCTGCTCTGGATCACTCTCTGATGCTCCATGTGTGTCCTCATCCAGGCAAACAACTTCCTTCCTCAACTTCCAGCCTCAACTCTCCCCACAGTCCCACCCCAGCTGCCTCTCCCATCCCTTCCCCTGGTCTTGCAAGGGCTTCCAGTGCATGGGCCACTCACTCGCTCTCCAGCGTCGTGCGTGTCAATTTTGCAATTACCCCGTTAACTTGTCTGTCTCCCCCCATTTTTTCCTCTTTGTATCTGCAGTGTCTACTGTACCCATCTCCTGACAGTCTTGAGAGATACATTCTGGGACTATCATGGATTTCTAGATTTGCTAGTAATTTCTTTTCTTCCTTCCTTCCTTTTTTTGTTTCCTTTCCTTCTTTTTCTTTCCTTTCTTTCTTCCTTCCACTTCCTTCCTTCCTCCTTTCTTTCCTTCCTTCCTTCTATTGATCCTAATATTTTTAAGTTCAATGTCCATCATTAATTTTATTCAGAGCCTGAGTTCAAACCCCAGCTCCACTACCTCTAAGTAGAGACCTTGGGCGAGTCCTTTCATCCCTTGGTGTTTCAGTTTAGCTCCACTGGAATAACAACAGTGCCTGTCTCAAAGGGTTGTACTATGAATTAAATGAGGTATTACAGAAAAAAGTCCTTAGAACAGTGTCCATGACATAGGAATCACTGTGAAGACTCAGCTCCAACAAATAATTGTGAGTGCCGCCCCACGACAGGCACCGTGCCAGGCAGTGGTGTGGCAGCAGGAGAGGGGAAACGGATGGCCCCTGCCCTCCCGGACCCTGCAGCACCCCAGTACTTTTCCTCAGCTCTCCCTCAGAGATTCGGTTTCAAATGTGTCCTAGGGGTCTAGGAACTTGTCCTTTGAATGCAGGTGGTCACTGAACCAAACTTTGAAAAACACTGAAAATGAATCCAGTCTGGCATACATACAGGATTTAAATTCCCACTTCAGCTCAATCACAAATTGTTGTATATACTGAAGCTCTGAGAAGAGCCAGACCTTGGAACACCAAGGGCCTTAAGGACAGAGTCTGGTTCATAGTGGGGGGATGGAATTTCCTTTCTTTGAACACAGGTATGTGTGTGTGGAGAGATGAGGAGCGGAGAAGACAGGGAAGTCTTTCCAAGTATTAATGACCCTATGTTGTTCTTTAGGAAGTGAGCAAGGACCCCAAAATAGTTAAGTTTCATAACTGTCTGACCACTGTGCTCTTATCTTCCCCCTGAAAAATACTAACTTGGAAACAACTACTTCTGAGTTTGATTGTGACATTAAGTAGAATGGCTGAAAACAGAAATAGATTCAAACAAGTTTTAGATACATTTAGGGCGATACACATGAGACATAGATCAGTAGCGAGGTGTTGATTTCTAGGGATGTTTAGGCTACTACCCCTCATCTTTACTTGGAGGCGATAGTGGAGCAGACTTGCTAGTCACTGCCCCTGTTCTTCACAAATCATCATTTTGTTGACAGGTGTGAGCTCCTTCCAGACAGAGTTCTAGGCCACAGGTATGAGCAGAAGCCTTGTGGGTGGGGCTTAAAGGACAGACCTCGCAGGCTGGCGCCATTTACTTCTCTTTCCTCCCAGATCTTCCCAGATACTTTGGCCTTGGTATCCATAAGCCACTGAGCCAATGCCACTAAACCACTTACTTCTGGACTTTTTGAAAGATGAGGAGAATGAATCCCCTTTGCCTTCCCATAAACATCTTTGTTGCCATGACCGGTAGTAAATACAGACCCATCTATTTCCCTGAACTAAATAAGAGTTTGATTCTGCATGTTGGGGAAAAAAAAAACAACTGTCTTCATGGTCTTCCTTCACATCTTTAAGTTACTCTCTCATTATTTTGATTATTTAAACTTTATTTAGAAGAAATAATATTGCCAATAAAAATCGCAATTTAAAAAATTATGGTAGTTCTCAAAAATCGCAATTTATTACGTAAATATAGGCAAAAGAAAGCCCTCAAATGGCATACAGCTTTAGAAAATAAAGGGTTGCCTGGGTGGCTCAGTGGGTTAAGCCTCTGCCTTTGGCTCAGGTCATGATCCCAGGGTCCTGGGATCGAGCCCCGCATTGGGCTCTTTGCTCAGCAGGGAGCCTGCTTCCTCTTCTCTCTCTCTCTGCCTGTCTCTCTGCCTACTTGTGATCTCTCTGTCAAATAAATAAATAAAATCTTAAAAAGAAAGAAAATATATAGCACCTATCCTTTTAAAATCACAGAATAGTAATTATTCTATTATCAATTGGGGGCCTAAAATGGACAGCAACAGTTGAATATTTCAGGAAATATCTTGTCATATTAACTTTCAGAAAGTTTCTAGGCCAAAAGGCTGTGTAGCTAATGTGGTAATAACCAGAAGCCACCACCTTTCCCATCAAATGACTGGTTTCTATCAGTCTGAAGGCCAGCTGAGGTTAATGAACCCCACCTGTGTCCCTAAGGACCCCTGTGAATCAACCTCAGGTGGGGTGACTCATATGTAAAAGGATCCAGTAGAGAACAACTTTTTCTTCTCCTGGGCAGCTGAGATGATGGTCACAAATAATTTTAAGGTAATTCCAGAAATTATGCCATGCAATTTAGACAAGCATCAAATTTCTCTCTCCAGACACTGAATAGGATTTGATTCCAGGTCTAACTCTAAAATGAAGGAAAATAATTTTAACCTTACATTCAGGTATCTACAGAGCATCTCAGTATTGGGAATGAATAAATTCTAAATGAAATCTTTCCCATGTAGAAAATTCAGCTGCTGGTTCTTTCCATAAGTTACATCTTCAAAGGCCCAACATCATTTTTCTTCCCTTAATTGCTATTATAAGACAATAAATTTCTTACATAGAAATAATGCAAATATAACTGTGTTCTAGCAAATCCACAAAAATGTTTCATTTATATTTTCGATGAAAGGTACAACAATCTTCCAAGAGCATTAATCATTACTTTTGGAAACACAGGGTTAATCCGTGGCTTATCTCAATACTAGAACAGGGCTCAGTAAATACCTGTCAAGGAAAGTTTCATTCATTGAACAACAAATATTTAGTGAGCCCCTACTGTGCTGGAATTTAAGAACTGTGTCTTTTCTGGCTAAAGTGGCATTTGTATGTAATAATCTCAATGATATGCATATGACATTTTAAAAACGTGTTATAGTTTAAGGTTTTCTAAAAAATACCCAAGATAAATTATTTTCAGGATCCAGAAGGATATTTTATAGTAACAGAGAAAATATAGCCTTAGAAGGTATCAGACCAGAACTGTAGAACGATCAGACCCAAAGTCAGTTCCTCTACCTCTCTGGGACCACGTGGTCTCGTTTCCGCTTCTAAGTGCACGTGTGCAACATTCTGTGTTTCCCTTTCTGCAGACTTGGTCTTTGTGGTTCTCCTGACACTCGATTTCACATCAGAGCCTGGCTCAAACATTCAGCTGAATCTGGTCAGCATCTTAGAATCCTAATCCTGTGTTCTGGGAAAAGACATTGGCTTGGTTCAACCTGGGTTGGGTGTCCTCCATTCATCAAATCAGCTTTGACAATGAGGGAGAGTTTACACAATGAAGATATGCCATAGGATCCCGTCCCTATGATGGTGGCAGGAGAGGTTCTGAGAGATAGGGAGGATGGGTTGGGCTGTAACCTCCAAATTTTTTCTTCACTTGAACTGTACAGAAAACATCTTCAGCTGTGGGCTTTGGTATAAAGATAACCATCTAATTCTGAACCTCACTCTGCTTTGCAGAAAACCTACCAAGACAAATTTCTCTCTCTTAGCTGGAAGAAAAGTTGTAATTTGTTCTTCCTTGGTTCTCTATGAAGAACTAGCTTCATTGAGCATGACAAAGCATCTCATTATTTTTTTTTAAGACTGTATTAAGAGATGCATATTCCTGTGAAGTCTTAGTGTCATTCGAGTTTTTTCCACGTATTTTCCAGGGGAGTTTCTTATTGTATTTCTACAGCTCCTCAGCCTGATTTCTCTCCTAAAACTTATCACCCCACTTAGTCATGGGTATGTTTGACACAATTCTACGTGACTGTACTGGCTTGGAAATCTATCATTGCTTTCATCACATAATATAGTCCTCAGAAACATTTCCTCAATTCCAATTAAAACCACGAACATCTAAATTACCCCAACTTCCCATATCCAGATCAACAGATTACACTGATTTTAAATTTTCTAATATCATTTTCTGGAACCAGCTCTTTGCTTTGTCTCAAACCCTTTCCTGTGGTTACTCTAAATCAACTCTTACCCTGGTGACATGGTGAGAACAGTTTCACCCCAAGTCTTCTTCTTACATAGGAAACTGTGTAAAGCTTTTCTCATTGCTCCAATTTCTACAAACTAATCTCAGAGAAAAATTACAAAGCTGATGACTACTAAAAGACATGTGGAAACAGAGTTTATTAAATAAGGTTTTCCTCCCAGACATGAGACACTGATTTAACTCTTCTATTCACATGAGAGGATGTTCCTCAGATGGGAGCAGTTAAATTCTCACTCTAGCATTGTGACCCCACCGAGGGTCTCAAACTTTCTCAGTAGAGATAAAAACCTCAGCAGAGGTAAAAAAAAAAAAAACAACTCAGAATAAAACCGAGTTTGCATGTATTTATTAAAAATACTATTATTTAGCTCTTCTAATGTGTTTTTTCAAAACACATCAACGTAGATGACCTTACTATATCCTTATAATTCTGTGAATGAAGCAACAGTAGTAATGAGGAGAAAACATTAAACATTCTATTTTAAAGATGAATCAACCAAGGCCTGAAATAACTAGCTATCGGATATGGTCACAACTGTCCAAAGGAGATCTTCCCTGATCCGTAGAATGAATGGGTAAACCGAGGGTTCCCTAAAGTCCTGTGCAGCACTATTCAACTTTTAATTAGTATTTTCTCAATAGAACGCACAGTTTAGTGATAGGACTGAGGTGTACACTTCAGACTCATATCCAAGTTCTTTGCTGAGGAGTAGGGAAATTTCATAAGTTCAAGCAAATAATAATAATAATAATAATAATAATAATAGAAGAATAAGAAGAAAGAGGAGAAGGAGGAGGAGGAGGAGGAGAAGAAGAAGAAGAAGGGGAAGAAGAAGAAGGTGTTACAACTCCAGATTTTGAAGGTGCCAAATTTGAGTTTCCATTTGTAAGGTTAGGACAATACTCAGAGTGAATTACAGAAGACAGTGTAAGTAATTCTAAGGGTAGAGCTCAATTTTCATTGGCAAAATGTTAACAACAAATGGAATATTTGAAGCAGAACAAAAAAAAAAGTTTATCTTTCAGGCTATAAAATGGTCATGTTGAAAAATTCCATCCATTTCCCAGCCAAATGGACCAAATAAAGTTACAAACGCAGGTGCACCTGGAGCAATTTTTCAAAATGGAAAGGTTTTTATACAAGTAACATAGTTTTCACAAGGATCATCTTTGGATCATGGCTTGTTGCCTGGGCCAGATTTAGCTAACGGGTCAGAGGCAAAACACTCTGAGCTTAGCACGGGACTGCTGAAATTCTGCTCTCGGGGGTGTCGTTGAGCTGCAGTGGAGGCTTACCCTCCAGGGCGCAAAGTTTCAACCACTTGGGGACATTGAGCCTGTTGGTTCAGGAAGCGTGTCACCAGATAACTTACTCTCTGAGACCAGCTGTGAACACAGCATTGCTGGGCAGAATCTTCAATCAAATAAAAACACTGGACCAAGGGACACACTTCTACCTAGATCAATAGTTCCAATTTGGAAGCTCTGTCCTTGTGATTTTTTATTATGGACTCATGACTGAAATGACTATATTTTCTGTCCAGAATGTCTTCTTTAAAAAAAACAAACAACTTTTTGAGATATAATTTGCACATCATAAAATGCACCAATTTAAAGTGCGATGGGTTTTAGTATGTTCAGAGTTGTGCAACCATCACCATAATCTAATGCTAGAAGATTCTCATCATTCCCAAAAGAATCCTCCTACCCATGAACTAGCACTCTCCAACCCCAAGCAATCACTAGTCTATTCTACGGATCTCTGTCTCACCAGAGCTGCCATTCAATGCATGGCGTTATGTAACTGGCTTCTGTAAAGAGCCCAATGTTCTTATGGCTCACCATATTGTGACATGTATCAGCACTTCGTTCCCTTTTATTGCTGAATAATATGCCATGGTGTATCCCATTTTGTCTTCATCACCTTCATCACCTAAGATGCATATGAGTTGTTTCCACTTTGGGGCTATTATAAATAATGTTGGTATAAACATCCACATACAAGGCTTTGTGCAAGCGTGTCTTTTCATTTATCTTGGGTAGATAACTAGACGCAGAATTGCCGCATTATATGTAACGCTGTGATTAACATTTTGAGGACTTGCCAAACCGTTTTTGCCATAGTACCTTCACCATTTCATATTCCCACTAGAGACGTAAGAGGGTTCGGACTTCTCCACATCCTTGCCAACACTCAACATGGTGCTGCCCAGTGTCTTAATACCAATGGCATGTCTCTGCCAATTGGTTCTTCACTGTAGTTTTGGTGACCCTAGAAGGTAACTTTCCCTCTCCTTGATAGCATCTCTTTGGGGACTCCCAAAGAATCTGTTTTATACATCCCACACAGACCACCCCAAACATACCAGAAAAAAGATTCTCTATCATTTTTCTATGATATGAGAACAGCAATTAAATTCATTGTATGTTAGGTTTTAACCAGTTAATACCTTCTTGGTATCCTGCTCTCTAGGTTCCTGTGACTCAGAGATCGGAGCACAGGGAAGACAACAGATCATCAGATCATCCAGCCAAAAGAAAAGTTTCAGATCTCTCAAAAATCTCAGTTAACTCAGAAACTCACAATACAATCATTACTTATTATTTTGATATTTAAAACTACTACCTGGTATTTACTTTAAAAAAAAAAAAAGGATGTAATCCAAAGACCCTGAAGCATCCTTTCTCAAAAGGACATCTGTGAGTTACCTGCCTCCGAACCATCAGGGAAGAGAAGTGGCCTGCAATTTATCAGATGCCCTGCCCCACTCCAAAGCTATCGTATTGGTATCTCTTGAAATGAAATAAAGTAATTTGCAGTTATAACAAGAGGAGAGTCTGTGTGCCTGAACAGTTGGTCATCCCTGCTATCAACCCTGGAGCATGTGTCTGAGCCTGGCCATCCTCTGGAGGAGAGTGGGAGAGCTCAGGTCCACAGGCCCCCGAGGTTTTTTGCAGATATACCCCAGCTAGGGCAGTAGGAAAGCTAAATGAGGAAATGCGGCCTAGCAAGGAAGCAGCAGTGATTCTGGAAAGCTTAGGTAGCAGCTCTTATTAAGGAGAATCTCAGGGGCAAGGCCCCTTATCATTCGAGGTGGGTTGGGTTAGACACACTACACCAAATGGAAGGCTTGGGACTACTGTGTCCATCACACTGAGTTGAGCCCTTTCGAAAGGACTTGAGTGCTAGCTCTCTCGGTGCGTGGAAAAGAAACTCCACCACATGAGACCTGGGAGAGGCAAGAGAAGAGCAGAGAAGATGCTGGAGTGGAGAGAACCATGCAGGTGTTGTGCCAACTCAGCTCTTCAGGAGAGCCGCGCAGACGACCCCTGACATGGCGGGCCCTGAGGAGTGGTATCTGGGAGTTTCCCAGGGATTTATCTCCCAGTCCCCAACAGACAGGGGCTTTCAAGAGTGGCAGCAGCAGAAGTAGCCAGAAAAATCACAGTCAGTGGGCCGCGGCTGCTACTCCAACGTCTACTTCCCTGCTGAGGGCAGGGGACAATGAGGTGGCTAGTCCTCACACAGGTGCTCTGGGAAGGTCTGCGGTGGGGGACAGAGAGCAGCCTGCGGCTCTTACCAGGACAAAAAGGTCTCCAAAGCGTGGGGCTGCCTGTGGCGGCAGCAGCAATACAATGAGAATGGCGATTCCTCACATTGGAGAAGGAATACCTGCTTTCTCTGAATCCCACTCAAGTGACCAAAATCCCATCCCAGCAGCTGCGGTCAAGGACATGAGAGTCCAAAGGGCTGGTCCAAGGCAGGAGGAGCCAGTGAGGAGACTCTGAGCTAAAATCCGGTAGGAGGAGCACCTGGGTGGCTCAGTTAAGCATCAGACTCTCTCTCTCCCTCCTTTTTTTTTTTTTCGATTTTATTTATTTATTTGACAGAGAGAGAGAGATCACAAGTAGGCAGAGAGACAGGCAGAGAGAGGGGGAAGCAGGCTCCCCGCTGAGCAGAGAGCCTGATGCGGGGCCTGATCCCAGGACTCTGAGATCATAACCTGAGCCGAAGACAAAGGCTTAACCCTCTGGGCCATCCAGGCGCCCCAAGCATCAGACTCTTGATTTCAGCTCAGGTCATGATCTCAGTGTTTTAAGATTGAGCCCCACGTCATGCTCTATGCTGAGCATGACGCCTGTCTAAGATTCTCTCTCTCTCTCTGCCCCTATTATCCTCCTCCCCACTTATACTCTCTGTCAAATAAATTTTCTCCTAGGGGACCCTGATGAAGCCTAGAGTTCAAGTCCTTGAAGGGCTGACAGATTCAGAAGGCAGATGACATCTGGATTGAAACAAAAAATTGATCCCAGCTGGTAACCGTACAGCTTATTAAAGAGTGGGTACCTTTATCTCCTGGCAGGTGAGGGCACAGAGCCAGGGGAAACATACAGACAGGCTGGGAGCATATACGCCCTGGGCTCTCTGGGGCTGGTCCCTGCTAAGGGCTTGCTCTGAGGACAGACGTCAGGACTGAGCTTTTCCTGGGCCTTGCACATTTCACTCAGGGAATGAGCCTGAGCCTTTCTGGTTCTCTCTAGAAGGAGCTAGAAAAGACATTGGAGAGTCAGGAGAGGAGTTCTCAAACCACCGATACTTGGGGCTGTCAGTAGAAGCCCAGGGTTGTGCTACTGACTTTCACTTTTTGAATTCCCCACTAGGGTCATAAGTGTAAACCTAGTGAGTTTCTCATTTGGAAGATTCCCAAAGAGTCTACACTCAACATGAGTGTGCATGCACACACACACACTGTCGTCAGACACCCACCTATAAGCACATACCCACACGCATAATCAAACACCACAGACCGCACAGACAATGACTGCTGCTTTAGAGAATCTAGAAAAGACTCGATGCCAATCTGTCTGAATCTGGCTTCAGAGTAGATTCTTTTTCAGTCAGGAGACAAAGGGGGTAAGGCAGCTTTGTCCTCAGAAAGGCTGGTGAGGGCTGGGATACTCAAACTATCTGGGCTGGAAACCTTGAGAGATCAGGTCCCTTTACCAAAGTTGAAGTTTTCCTGGTCTTGAGCCGGCCCTAAAATGCCAGAAATGCCCCAGAACCCCTGGCATTTTGGTATTTCCAGCAATTAGTGGTGTTGAAAATCCTTGAGGGGAAAAAGAACCCAGGCAGTGATTTCACAAAGGGAAAACAAACAAACAAATCCCCAAGAGAGGGTAAGAAGGTGAACCAGACTTCTGCTTTAATTTTAGGGAAAACATGATGCTGCACTTTCTCTGCTCTGGCAAGGGGAGCACACGGGTGCTTGTCCCTCAGGTCAGGCTGTGGATCCAATTTTTATCCTCTGTTAGTTATGCCTTTTAAAGGTTTCAGACCGACTTAAAGTCATTATTTGGGAATCTTAATGCGAACAGAGACTTTCAAAGTGGCCTCCTTCTGGTGCTGCCCAAGAGCTGAATGGGGACACACTTGAGTGGTGACCGAGTGCTGATAAGTGGGGAGGGGTGAATTTATGAAGTGAGCAGTTCGTCAAATATACAAGTCCCTCAGAATTCACTGAAGCAGGTGCGAAATGACCAGGTTTCAACAGCTGAGGTGGGATGATACTTTGTAATAAGAGAAGCCCTGTTCCTGGGACAGGGTCGAGTGAGACCAAGACTAATCAAGGCATGCTGTGACGGGGGCCAGCCCTCCGGAGCTGGTGAGCCCACGCGGAGATGACAAGCCCAAGCCAAGGGCTCAGCCGAGAATGCAGGGCAGCAGGGCGGGAGGTGACCACAGACCCCACCAGCCACGCCAGCTGAGACGGAGCCTCAGCCCAGGAGCAGAATGTAGAAGTGCAATATGGTGCACCCGCAGGCTTGTGTTTTATTCAGTGTAAATATTTTAAATGCAGTTTTAAATATTTTGCAAACCAAAAATAGCAGCAAGCATGGAGGGGACTGCACTATTGGTTTTCTGCCTCTTGCTTGCAAAACACAGAGTCAGTAATGAGCCTGTTATTTGTCAGCCATTTTAAACGTTCAATTTCCTTAAAAATAGTTCAAAATGAAATGCAAATTTTATTTTTTTTCTGATAAAGAGTGCATCAACCCAACAAAGCAGGTGAATTTTACGGATAGCATTTTTTTTTTAATAAAATCATTCTTTAAGCAAAGAGAAGAGTGGGAGCATTGTCCCAGGACAAAAATCTGAAGGGCACAGGCCTGCAAAGCAGAGAGCAGCCTTTCCCAGTGGCTGATGACACAGGGTCGCTCCGAAATCTTTGAGAGAAGGGCCCACACACGTGTCACCACAGCCTTAAATAGACAGGTGCTTGGCCAGGGACGTCCTCCGGCCCAGCCACACTCCAGAGCAATCACATACATGAAAGAGGATAAAAAAATTAACCCATGAGCTGAGTGAGAGCCACCAGCAGCCTCCAACATCGCTGAGGTTGTTTGCTTTGTGTTTTTGATAAACAGAAATAGTGTGCACTGTTATGGAGGAAATACTGTGTTCCCAGTAAACACGGCGTGGATGGTGTTCTTGCAGAACACACACATGAGGCAGGACGTTAAGCTGTTCTTTTACTCTTTTTGTTTTTCTTTTATGATCTTTGACTCTGCTTTTGAGAGGTCAGAGTTTCAGGCAAGACCAGCTACAGAACCTGCAGGGCCCAGTGAAAAATGAAACCTCGGGGCTCTGTTCAAAAACGAGTAAGACTTTCAACATGGTGATAACAGAACATCAGCCAAATGCCAGGCCCTTCAGAGCTCAACTCTGTGGCTTCACGGGTCACTTATGCTTATGTCTTTAGGTACAAAGCCTAATGGCAGCTGGATCCATTTCTCCATTGGACAAGGCTGCATGGCTGGAGGCAACCCTATAAGCTGCTGTCTTGCTGCAAGGGTCATCCCCAGCCTTGGCCAAACAGGCGGAGGGACCCAAGAGGTCTCAGCAGCAAGACCAAGAATTCAAGGCAGCTTACTAACCTGCAGCCAGAGAAAACACTGGCATTTCTTTTTCTTTCTTTTCTTTTTCCTTCTTTCTGTCTTTCAAAGATTTTATTTATTTATTTGTCAGAGAGAGAGAGAGACAGCAAGAGCAGGAACACGAGCAGGGGAGTGGGAGAGGGAAAGTAGGCTTCCTGCTGAACAGGGCGTCCAATGTGGGGCTCGATCCCAGGACCCTGGGAACATGACCTGAGCCGAAGGCAGAGGCTTAATGACTGAGCCACCCAGGGACCCCTGAAGTTTCTATTTCATTTCCTAAAAACATTTGTAATAAACATACATGTTTATTAAAGAAAATGTAAAAAATACTGAACACCTGAAGAAAACAAAATCACCAATACTCCAACCACCCAGCTCTAACCACTGGTCACACAGTGTAACGTATCCTAATTTTTGCTGCCTTTGTTTTCCGCGCACATGTGTGTGTGTGTAATTTTCCAAAGCTATGATCATACTCTCATATTGTTTATAACATTTTTCAACTTATTTTACTATCCCCCCTTGTCATTCTTTGATTATTCCTTCATTACCTCATTTTTAGAGGTTGTACATTAGTCATATATAGAGAAAAGAAAATATTATATATTTATAACACAATGTATTTGACATATTTATATATGTGTAATTTATATCTATAGTCTAACTAAATATGTACATGTATACACATACCAAAATACATTTAAACTGGATTATATGAATTAGGTCATTATTCAAGAAAACAATACAGTCTATGCCTGGCCATACTGGTCAGACTGAAAATGAAACTCCCTCCTCCGTTTGCTCACTTCACAGTGTTTAAAAATGAGGGGCTGAATTCATTTTACAACCATAAATTAAAAAAGAAAATCGGGGCATCCCCAGCCTCTGAAAAAAAATGTTCTGTCTGCTTAATTGGCACCAAAATCAAACAATTAATTCACTGAGTGCAATCCTGCTGGACCTAATAAGTAAATGGCATTTCTCGATATTCCCAAGCAATGATTCATCTGGAATCGACAAATGTTCACCGAGGAGATAACCAGCGATACTCCCGCTCACCAAACTGGAGCATTTCCTCATTCAGTCACGCAGGCGGGGGCGGCAAAGAGCCTCCAGATTAGAAAGAATAATGCTAATAATAATACACCAAAATGTTTCTGAGCATGAAGAGATGTTTCAGAAGTAGCTTTTCATTTCAACATTCTTTCAACAGTTCAGTCAACGTCTCGTAAAATTAATAGTAAATACTTTTTTAAGGGGTGTGTGTGTGTGTGTGTGCTGGTATTTTTGTGTGATTTGTTTTGTTACTGAAATATGCTACCCTGGAAAATGCTCAGCTATAAATGCCATTCTTCATAAACATGAGCCGGGCTGCTGATACATGGCTTTGCAGTTCTCTTTGAACTGCACTTTGGTTGCTTTCTACGGCCTTCTTCCCTCAGAGCACGTGTCTGGGAGCAAGAACTGGAGATGCAAAGGTCACGAAGTTGTCGTGGAAACAGAACCTCTCCTCGTGGGCAGAGCTGGCTAATACTCATCAGCAGCTGCCTTGTGCCAGGCAGTGTGCCGGGTTTTGCCAGCATCTTCTCTCATTAACCCTCCAACGTCCCACTTCAGTAGCACCAGTCTGATTTTTAGAGTGGAAAACAGAGTCAGATCAGTCAAGAATCTTGCCTCAAGTCATGCTAATTCTAGGCTGGCAAAACTGAGGTGGGAATCAAATCTTATTCTCTGAGTAACACTGATTTTCCAGGTAATCTGCCCCCACCTCCCGGGCAGGATGAGAACGGGGCCCCACGTGGTCCCATCTCTCTGTAGCATCCCAATGCAGGTCTAGCGAACGGTCCTGTGGTAACCTTCAGAATGATTCTTCCAGTTTCCACACTTGCCAGACCTCACAGTGACTAGTTCCTTGTCAAGTACATTGCTTCAGAGACTGTGACCTGGGCTAGAGAAACTCAGAGGAATGAGCCAACATTTTCCTGGTGATCGCGACAATAACCTAAACTTCCAGAGTTTCCCTAAGAGTTGAGAAAAGAAGAAATTTATGCATGTGTGCGTATGTGTGCATATGTGCATACAACAGACATGACATGAAGCAATGGGGATGGGGAGGAGCTGGATGACAGGAGAACCAAGGCCTCAAGAACTCCACTCAGAAACAGGTTAAAACCTGAAATTTGCGCGCATGGGAGCATGTGCGCACGCACGCGCACGCACACACACACACACCCCACCATCACCACCACCAGTACCACAGACTTTATCTGACCTATTTCTATAGATTCTCCTGCCACACTTGTATCCATAGCCACCCCATACCATCTGTTCCCCATATAGGCACCTCAGCCAAAGTCCCATGACTTTTTGCAGGGCTATCGTGGCTGTTCTGAGGAGTCTAAAATCTGTTCTGGGTCAGATTATTTCTAGGGATCAAACACCAGCTTCAGTTGGGCCAACAGAGGTTGCCAAGTCAGGTGAGGCCAGAGCGTCGATCCTCAGGGGTCAGGGCTACATCAGGCATCACCCTCCCCATCCCAAGACACACCTCCAAATACACACACACCAGATTTTCCTTCTTGCCCTCAGGTACATCCTATCCTCAGCAAGAAAACCCTTAGGAGCTTATTAAAGACAAGCTGGACCAAAGAACTGTCCATCTTACCTCATGCCACCGCAGCGCTATGTGAGGAGAAGACCTGGAAAACACACCAAAGCACTGGGAACTTGTGGGCGCTGAAGGGGAGCTGACAGTTCTCGGCTATTGTAGGTTTGTAGCCCGGCCCATCTAGTACGATGCAACCCACAGGTGCCCCTAAAAACGTGGTCAACAAAGTTCCATGACCTGGGGGACATCACTTGGAACTTGTGAGAAATGCAGAATCCCAAGCCCCACCACAGACTATAGAGTCAGCACCTGAACACACCCTCGGTGATTCACATAGAATCCAAGCTTGAGAAGCTCTGTTCTAGACCAGAGGCGGAGTCATCAACTCTGGCTGCGCATTAGAATCACCTGGAGAGATTTCTAACTGGACAAAAAGCTAGGCCTCACCATTAGATTTTGATTTACTTTGTCTGGGGAAGGTTGCCAGATTGGCCAGGTAAAAATACAGAACACTCAGTTAAATCTGAATTTGGGATAAACAAGAAGAGGGTGTTTGTCCGTTTGGTTTTTACTGCAAATACATCCTATGCAATATTTGGGACATACTTACATTAAGAAATTATTCATATTTACCTGAAGCTTAAATCTTATCACTATCCTGTATTTCTTCTGGTAACCCACCCCCCAGGTGATGCCAATGTACATTTGGGGGTGGGAACCTCTGCCGTAAAGGAAGCCTAGTTCTGTGCAAATGCTTGTCCTGGAATTTTCTGAATGGTCCTGATGTCAAATATTCTCTCCCGTGGTGGTCAAGGATCACACTTTTGGGAAAAAGGCCTTTCTCCTCATGATGCAGAGCCACCATTAGGCCTGTTAACATCCAGTAGTGCTAATGAATGGAGAAATCAAGTTGCCAGGTGACCTGTATATACAGGGTATGGCCTCTATTTCATGATTTTTGTCCTGTGTCATATATTGGCTTCATCAAGATCCCTTAAATGTCCTGGACTCAGCTATTTCTTTTTTTTTTTACTAGATTACAAAAATTTGGCAGTCCAAGCAACTTTTCGAATTTAATTGGGTGTCCTATATTTTTATTTGTGAAGTCTGGCCACTCAGTGGAGGAAGCACCCTGCTAAAATCCTGGGGACTGTATCCTGAGAAATTTGGCATCCCAGATTCAGTACTTGTCTCAACCTCTGTTGAAGCTTTTTACTTCAGACCTCTGAACTTCGGCAGGTCAAGTCTGTTGAAAAAAAACGTGGCTACTCTACTAGCCAAGAATTTCAGTTCATTCTTCGCTGTTCCTGTTATTTAAGTTGAATTTAATAGTTTGGCACTTACCTCACTCATATATCACACGTGGGATAAATTAATATTGACAGACATTTGTTGCTAATAAAATGATCCCAAACTTCTTGGTATTTTCTTTCTTGCAGTATTTTGAAAAGGCTAAAATTAAGACAAGCAGGGGCTATAAAAACTGGGAACTGGGACCCACGGATAAGCTGGGATGGACATGAAGTAGCTCTAAATAGGCCGCTGGCTCCCATATGGGTCCCAGCATTGTAGATGCTGCAGGAGAGATGGCGAAGTTGATGGAGCTCAAGTGTGCTCAGCCAAGGAACACAAATGCTCAGTGAGAGTCTTGACTGGGACCCAGCTGGCTGTGGGTTTTGGGGTGTGGGGGGTGGCGACAGGGCCCTTATGCTAGAGGGAACATGGGGCACAGCTGAAGCACAATCCAGCCTCTGGGAGAAAGCTCCTGTTTGTGTCATTTTCTCTCCCTCACATTCCCTGGCATGATTTCTACCCCCGTCCTCACTGCAGGACAGGAAACAGCAGATACAAGGTCTGAATTTGCAAGCTGGATATTCAGGTTGGAAAATATCCCCGCAGGCATCAAGAAAGACTGATGAGATGGCTAGACTAAGAGAACAATTAAAAGCTAGGAAAATATGGTAAATGTAGAAGGTAAACATGGAAACATCACATCTTTCTAACAGGAATTTCAATGAGGAAACAGAGAGAAGGAAATAGTGGATCAAGCAGACAAACATAAGCACAGAAGATTTTAGTAACATGAATAAGAAGTGCTAATACATGTTAATATACGTCCAACACTATATATCTTCCATAATGTAAGCACTAACATATATACATTTATACCTTCACTCCCTATAAACAAAATTCATATCCTTTCAAGTTCACATGAAACTTCACAAAAATTGGACACATTCTTGGCTGCAAAACAACAACAGCAAAACAACAAAAAACAGATTGAAGACATTTCAAGGCATCAACATCATGCAGACTAACTTCTTTGACCCAATGCAGTAAAAGTCAAAATTCATAAAATGCCAGTTTTTTTAAAAAAATTCCATGGTCTGGAAACTAAAAAAAAGACAATACTGACTTCTGGTGAAGATGGCAGAATAGGAGGCTCCTAAGTTCACCTTTATCTACAGATACAACTAAATGCCACCCACATCAGTGCAATAACCCACAAAAGAATCTAAAGACAGGCAGAATATAGTCTCCATAGCTAAATGTAGAGAAAAGGCCACACTGAAGAGGGTAGGAAGGGTGAGGAGGCAGTTGGGAGCTAAAGGGACCTGCAGGAGTCCTGGTGGAAAGAAGAATACTACCAACAGTGAGAGGGGAGAGAAACAGACCTTCGCACCCAGCACCGACACGGGGAACCCCAATGGGGAAGCTGAAGTCCCATACCATTTGGCTTTGAAAACCAGAAGGACCGAAGTTTGTGAGTTCTGACAATCAGCAGGGATTAATACATGGAACTTAAAAAATCATCAGGCTGGGCTCTGGGAGAGCTGGAAGGCAATGGGAAACTGAGTCCCCACACTTAAAGAGACAGCACAACAACAACAACAACATGGAGATACAGCAGTTTGAAAGAAGCAGTTTGAAAAACCCCTGGAATAACTGAATGGGAGATTTGCTTACTAATCTCAGGGTGCATGCTGGGGGGGGCACGGATCCTTGGGAGACTTGTCCAGCAACAAAGAAACTGGGGGGCACCATTCCCCCTTTCCACCACCAACCCAGGCACACAGACACCTACAGGAATCAGTGTGGTGCAAATACTCACCACCTAACTTGCTAACAGCAGCCCCTCTAGCCAGGCCTTGATTTCAGGTCTCCTCCCACAGCAGACACTTGGAAACCTTGCTACCACATGTCTTCCCCCATCATCTCCACTCAAGCTTCTGTAGACCAACCCCTTCCAACCCAGCCAGCCCAGGTCCCATCACCTGCAGGTCCCCTTCTGCAATGGACCTGCTGGTACTGGGAGCCCTGCCCCCATACTCTCCTATGAACCTGCCCTCTCCACTACATCCTTCGCAGGAGCCCATCCAAAGTGGTACCATGTGCCATAAGCCTGGCAGTGTAAGCAGGCCTGAAAGGGGCCAGGACCACTCCAAAGTGATTCCTGCCCTGAGAAGAAGTGAAGAGAACCACACACACTGGTGGCTCAGCAGTGGGCTCAGACTGCAGGCTCAGCAGTGGGCTGGGGGTGGACATCTGGTCTGACTATAGGCCCCACGCACCAACAAAAACTTCTCAGGAGACAAGACAGGGAAAGGGTGCTGTAACTCAGTGCTACTACATCTCTGGCAAATGCCTGGTATGTCACAACTCAAGACCAAGATGTCCCCAAACTAGCCCAATAACAACACAGGGACCCAACACTCTTCACAACATGCAGAAAGAGCCACTGCAGATGACTGAAGGAAAAAGCAGCTTGGCCACAATAGTAGGGCCCAGCAACAGACATAGGAAACCCACCTGAAGTTCCAGGTTCTGGTGAATGGGGCACATTATACTGCAAGACACTATAGGACCTCTTCCTCAAAAGACCCCTACTTTCAAGGGCAGGAGATATAAATGGCTTTCCTAACAGACACAGAGAATTAGAAAAAATGAGACTAGGAATATGTCCCAAATGAAAGAACAGGACAAAATCACAGCAAGAGACCTAACTGAAACAAAGTAATATGCCTGACAGAGAATTTAAAGTAATGGTCATAAAGATACTCATTAGACTTGGAAAAAGACTGGAGGATGTCAGTGGGACCCTCAACAATGAGACAGAAAACATAAAAAAGAAACAATCAAAGATGAATAACTCAATAAATGAAATTAAAAATAAAATAGATGGGATAGACAATAGACTAGAGGAAACAGAAGAAAGGATCAGCAACCTGGAAGACAGAGTCATGGAAAGCAATCAAGCCAAATAGGAGAAAGAAAAAAATCATGATAAAAAATGAAAATAGACTTAAGGAACTTAATGATACTATCAAGTGTAGTAACATTCACATTATAGGGATTCCAGAAGGACAAAAGAGAGAAAGGGGGGCAGAAAATTTATGTGAAGAAATAATAGCTGAAAACCTCCTGAATCTGGGGAAGGAAACAGAAATCTAGATCCAGGAGGCACAGAGAGCCCCAAACAAAAATCAACCCAAGGAGGTCCACACCAAGATACATAGTAATTAAAATGACAAAAAGTTAGAAAAATTTAAAAGCAGCAAGAGAAAAGAGTTATATACAAGAGAAACCCTAGAAGAATATAGGCTTGGTTTTTTGGCAGATATGTTACACCCAGAAGAGAGTGACATAATATATTCAAAGTGCTGAAAGGAAAAAAAAAACCTGCAGCCAAGAATAGAAGGAGAGAGAAAGAGTTAATCAGACAAACTAAAGTTGAAGGAATTCATCACCACTAATCCAGCCCTACAAGAAATGTTAAAAGGGACTCTTTGAATGGAAAGGAAAGACCTTAATAAGTAGGAGTAAGAAAAGTAGGAATCACAAAAGCAGTAGAATTAGGTATATCTATAAAAATCAGCCAAAGGATTCACAAAATAAAAGGATGTAAAGTATGACACTGTATACCTAAAATGTGGGGAAGAGTGGAATAAAGAATGTGTTCAAACTTAGATTATCAGCTTAATATAGACTGCTATATACAGAAGATGTTATATACAAACCTAATGATGTAACCATAAATCAAAAACTAGTAATGGATGCTTGGGAAGAAATTCCATCATACACATTTATGCTTACAATAAGCTGGGGATTTTTTTTGTTTGCAAATGCTTGCCCCTACTCTGCAGCAGTTTTCTATGTTAGTAATTGTAAAGGAGAACCAAGGTGAGGAGCAATACTACAAATTGAGTAACGTTATAAGTATATGCCAGAAGCCTAATGGCAGCAAGTTTTATTAATCAGAATAATACTTGGTTATGGAAGTGACTGATGCTAAATAAATTCTTATTATTTTTTATTAGATGATTTCTCACCTATAGACAAACTGTCAGCCTGCTAGTGTCTTATTAGTTAAACTTTGTAAAATATATATATATTCTTGTTTTTTTCCATTGTATGCAAATTGAAGGAAAAAGATGTACCATTTCTCTGTTGTATGTTGGATTATGTAGGAAATGTTTGTGAACAATTCAAAAAACGATGAAAAAAATTCCTGTGGATGTTTTGTGTAGTATTTTGGCATTTGTATTGATAGTTAAAAGTTCACTTCCAAATAAATAAAACTCCCATAAAAAAAAAAAAAAACTAGTAATGGATATGCAAAAAATAAAAAGCAAGGAATCCAGGTATATCAAGTATACCAGGAATCCAGGTTGATAAAGAAAGTCAGCAAATCATGAGAGAACAAATGAAAAAACAGAGAACTATAAAAACAACCATAAGACAAATAACAAAATAATAGTAAGTATATACATTTCAATAATTACTTTGAATATAAATGGACTAAATGCTCCAATCAAAAGACACATGGTGAGAGATGGATAAAAAAGATCCATCGATATGCTGCCTACCAGAGACTCATTTCAGAACTAAAGACACGTTCAGATTGAGAATGCAGTGAGGCAAAAGCATTATCGTGAAAACGAAAGTGAAAACAAAGCCAGGGTAGTAATACTTATATTGGACAAAATGTACTTTAAAAGAAGAGAAAAAGAAGGATGCTATATAATCATAGAGGGAAAAAATCTAACAAGAAATATGATACTTGTAAATATTTATGCACGCAACATGGGAGCATCCAAATACACAAAACAGCAAATAACAAACATAAAGAAAGTAATCCATAGTAATACAATAATAGTAGGGGTCTTTAATACCCCACTTAATCAATGCATAGATCATTCAAACAGAAAATCAGTAAGGAAACAGTGGCTTTGAATGACACATTGGACCAAATGGATCTAACAGATATACTCAAATCATTCCATCCTAAAACAGCAAAGTACACATTCTTTCCAAGTGCACATGGAACTTTTTTTTTTTTGGTAAATATTTATTTATTAGAGAGAGAGAGTGCATGGGAGGAGGGGCAGAGGAAGAAGGAGAGACTCTCAAGCAGATTCCCCACTGAGCATGAAACCCAGTGTGGGGCTCAATCCCAGGACACTGAGACCATGACCTGAGACAAAATCAAGAGTTGGATGCTTAACCTGCTTAGCCACCCATGTGCCCCTGGAACATTATTGAGAACACATCACATATCAGGCCACAAAACAAGTTGTAACAAATTCAGGGGTGCCTGGGTGGCTCAGTGGGTTAAAGCCTCTGCCTTCAGCTCCGGTCATGATCCCAGGGTCCTCTCTGCCTGCCCCTCTGCCTGCTTGTGATTTCTATCTGTCAAATAAATAAATAAAATCTTTAAAAAAAAACAAAACCAAGTTGTAACAAATTCAGAAAGATAGAAGTCATGCCATGCATCTTTTCTGACTGCAATGCAATGAAAATAGAAAGCAACCACAACAAAAAACCTGAAAGACCACAAATACATGCATACCATAGTACTAAACAATGAATGGGTCAACCAAGAAATCAAAGGGGAGGTAAAAAAAAATACATGGAGACAAATGAAAATGAAAATCCAAAATCTCTCAGATGCAGCAAAAGCTGTTCTGAGAGGGAAGTTTATAGCAGTACAGGCCTACCTCCAGAAGCAAGAAAAATCTCAAGTAAACAACCTAACATCAGACCTGAAGGAGCTAGAAGAACAAACAAAACTCAAAACCAGTAGAAGGAAGAAAATAATAAAGATTAGAGCAGAAATAAATGAAACAGAAACTAAAAAAGCAATAGAACAAATCGATGGAACCAGGAGTGATTCTTTGAATAGATCAACAAACCTAATAAACCTTTAGCCATACTCATAAAAAAGAGAGAGAGAGAAAGACACAAATCAAATCACAAGATAAAATCACAAATAAGAGGATATTATGAAAAATTATATGCCAACAAGTTGCCAACCTAGAAAAAAAGGATAATTTTCTAGAAATATACAACTTCCCAAAACTGAATCAGGAAGAACCAGGAAATTTGAACAGACCGAAATTAAATCAGTAATCAAAAAAACTCCCAACAAATTTGAACAGACAGCAATGAAAGTGAATCAGTAAAACTCCCAACAAACGAAAGTTTAGGACCAGACAACTTCACAGGTGAATTCTTCCAAACATTTAAAAAAGAGTTAATACCTCGGGCACCTGGGTGGCTCAGTTGGTTAAGTGTCCCACTCTTGGTTTTGGCTCAGGTCACAATCTCAGGGACCTGGGACTGAGCCCCACATCAGGCTCACTAACTCAGTGGGGAGTCTGCTTGGGATTATGTCTCCCTCTCTCTGCCTCTCCCCACCTCATAGGCACTTTCTCTAAAATAAATAAATCTTTAAAAAAAAAAGAAGAGTTAATATTGATTCTTCTCAAACTATTCCAAAAAACAGAAAAGGAAGGAAAGCTTTGAAATTCATTCTATAAGGCCAGCATTATCTTGATACAAAACCAGAAAAAGTACAAAAACAAAACAAACAAACTATAGGCCAATATCTCTGATGAACATAGACACAAAAATCCTCAACAAAGTATTTGCAAAACAAATCTGACGACATATTAAAAAAAATCATTCATCACAGTCAAGAGGGATTTAAGTCCTAGGACATGAGGGTCATTCAATATTTGCAAATCAACCAATGTGATACATCCCATCAAGAGAAAAAATAAAAACTGTATGATCATTTCAATAGACGCAGAAAATGCACTTGTCAAAGTACAACATTCGTTCATGATAAAAATCCTCAACAAAGTAGGTTTAGAGGGAACGTACCTCAACATAATAAAGACCACATATGAAAAACCAACAGCTAACATCATACTCAATATGATGAAAAACTGAGATTTTTTCTAAGGTCAGGAAAAAGCAAGGATGTTCACTCTCACCACTTCTAGTACTGAAGTGCTAGCTACAGCAATCAGACAAGAAAAAGAAATGAAAGCATCCAAACTGGTAAGGAAGAAGTAAAATTTTCACTATATGCAGAGAACATGAGGACATGATACTATGTATAGAAAACCCTATGGACCCCACCAAAACCTACTAGAACTAATACATGAATTCAGTGAGGTTACAGGATACAAATTCAAAATACAAAAATCCATTGCATTTCTGTATAGCATAATGAAGTATACTAATAATGAAGTAGCAGAAAAGAAATTAAGAAAACAATCCCATTTATAATTACACCAAAAACAAAAACTTACCTAGGAATAAATTTAGGAGATAAAAGACCTGTGTTCTGGAACTATAAAACACTGATACAAGAAATTGAAGATGAGACAAATAAATGGAAAAATATTCCATGCTCATAGACTGGAAGAACAAATACTATTAAAATGTTCATAGTACCCAAAGCAATCTACAGATTTAATGTAATCTCTACCAAAATAACAGCAGCATTTTTCATAGTACTAGAACAAATAATCCTAAAATCTGTGTGTAACCCTGAATAGCCAATCATTGAGAAAATGTACAAAACTGGAGGTGTGACAATTTCAGATTTCAAGATACACTACAAAGCTATAACAAAACAATGTGGTACTGGCACAAAAACAGACACATAAATCAATGAAACAGAATAGAGAGACCAGAAATAATCTCATGATTATATGGTCAATTAATCTTTGACAAAGGAGGCAAGAATGCGCAATAGGAAAAAGTCTGTTCAACAAATGATGTTCAGAAAAGTGGATATCTACATGCAAAAGAATAGAACCGGACCACTTTCATATACCATACACAAAAATAAAGTCACAATGGATTAAGAACCCAAATGAGAGACCTGAAACCATAAAAATCCTAGAAGAGAACATAAGCAGCAATTTCTCTGACATTGGCCACAGCAACATTTTTCTAGATATGTCTCCTGAGGCAGGAACAAACAACAAAACAGCAACAAAAAACTGTTGGGACTACATCAAAATAGTGAGCTTTTGCACAGTAAAGGAAACCATCAACAATACTAAAAGACAACCTAATGAATGGGTGAAGATATTTGCAAATGACACATCCAATAAAGGTTTAAAATCCAAAATACATAAAGAACTTCTACAACTCAACACCCAAATAACAAATAATCCAATTTAAAATAGGCAGAAGACATGAACAAACAGACATTTCTCCAAAAAAGACACCCAGATGGCCAACAGACACATGAAAAGATGCTCACATCATTCATCACCAGGGAAATGCAAATCAAAACAATGTGATATCACCTTACCCCGGTCAGAATGGCTAAAATCAAAAACACAAAAAACAAGTGCTAGCAAAGATGTGGAGAAAAAGGAACCCTCCTACACTGCTGGTGGGAATGTAAACTGGCGCAGTCACTATGGAAAACAGTTTTGAAGTTGCTCAAAAAATTAAAAATCGAATTGCCAGGGGTGCCTGGGTGGCTCAGTGGGTTAAATCCTCTGCCTTCAGCTCAGGTCATGATCCCAGGATCCTGGGATCGAGCCCCATATCAGGCTCTCTGCTCAGCAGGGAAGCTGCTTCCTCCTCTCTCTCTGCCTGCCTCTCTGTCTACTTGTGATCTCTGTCTATCATATAAATAAATAAAATCTTAAAAAAAAATAGAATTGCCATACCATCCAGTAATTCCACTATTGGATATTTACCCAAATAATATAAAAACACTAATTCAAAAAGATATGTGCACCCCCATATTTACTGCAGCATTAGTTACAATAGCCAAATTACAGAGGTAGCTCAAGTGTCCAATAGATGAATGGATAAAGAAGTGGTGTATATACACCATAGAATACTACCCTGTCATAAAAAAGAAGGAAATCTTGCCATTTGCAACTACATGGATGGATCTAGAGAGTATAATGCTAAGTGAAATAAGTCTGTCAGAGAAAGACAAATACTGTATGACTTTACTCACATGTGGAATTTGAGAAATTAAACAAACAAAGAGAAAAAAAAGAGACATACCAAAAAAGACTCAACTACAGGGAATAAACTGATGGTTACCAGAGGGAAAGTGGGTGAGGGGAGGTGGATGAGTGGATGGGTGAACTAGGTAAAGGGGATTAAGAGTACACATATCTTGACAAGCACCGGGTGATGTATGGAAGTGTTGACTCACTATATTGTACACCAGAAACTAATATAACACTGTGTGTTAACGATGCTGGAATTAAAAGGGAAAAAATGAATACGAAGAAGATACTACTGAACAAAATTTAAGTGTAACTGCAAATCAGAGAGAAAGTCACTAAAACATGGAATTTTATGGCAAGGAAAGCCATACATTGCAAAATTTGTGGGATCTGTTTTATGCACTGTTGAGAGCAGTAGTGAAATCTTTAAATATATGTAACAAAAAACAAGAGATGGAAAATGAGCTAAGTATCTAACTCAGGAAGATAAGGAGTAACAGAGAATACATAAAGAAGAAGGAAAAAATAAGAAAAAATAAGTAATGTAAACAAATAAGGCAAAAAGAGAAAATAATCAATATGAAAAATGAAAGGTGGTTTTTTGAAAAGTCGTATGACTGATGAAATGGGGGGAGGAAATTGCAGATAATATAAAGAAAGAATGACTATAATGATAGAAATACCTTCTTATAAATTATAAACGAAAAAACTAAAAGCCAAGAAACTTGGAATATACATATTAGTAGATAGCCAGCTATTAGAAAGATAGACAGATAGTTATGCGGCAGTGGTTCTCAAAATGTGGTCCTGGGATAGTAACAGCATCACCACCTGGGAACTTCTGAAAAACGCAGATTCTCATGCTCCTTTCCAGATCTACTGAATCAGAAACTGGGAGTAGGGCCAAGAATCTGAATTTTAACATGCTTCCCCTTTTCACCCCTAGTGATTGATACCTGCTAGAGTCTGAGTACAGGTGGTAAGTGCTTTGAGGGAAAAAGGAGGGGAATGGAATGTAGTGGAGAAGGACGTTTGTCCCTTTTAAAAGAATTAAGAAAGGGCTCATTGACATGGGTGACTTTTGAGTAGAACATTTAAGAGAGATAAGGGAGAGAATAAAGCAGATATATGAGTAAAAAGTGTCTGGGCAGATGGAATGGCAAGTGCAAAGGCCCCGTGTGGGGCAGGACCATGCTAAATGTGTCCAATGAAGAGCAAAGAGGTCAGTGTAGCTGCAGCAAGCGAACCAGGGAGAGAGTACCAGAAAACAAAGTTAGAAAATTTTAAATGTGAAGAAGGATGGGTGTGGGGGCAGATCCTACTGGACCTGTACTTGATTAACTCACTAGACGAAAACATTTCCCTTCACTCCGGAGACACGTTGGTGGACCAGCTGATCTCATTCCATGAGGACTCCTAAAAGTCCTTCTGCCACGGGAGGGGTTTTACATGGGGAAGTGATGACAAGAGGATGAAAGAATGGCCAAAGCACACCTATGGGTCAAACACACGGGGGCACCACAGAACTTCCCCAGATCTGCTACCTCAGTAGCCTAAAGCCCGGCCAGGCTGTCAGTGGCCCTCCTTGGGGCAGTTCTTATTTGACATGCTGTAGAGATGAGCTCTTGTTCCTCACTTCTAAGGAATGGCAGGAATTTTCAACATGGTTGCTCTTCCTTCCTTCATCTTGGAGAGAAGGCAAAATTAGTTCTAGAAGGAGTAGCAAGCTGACCCAGAGGGCAGTGGCATTTAAATTCCTCTTTTACAGGAACCCCTCCTTTCCCCTCATGTTGTCCATAATTTAGCTGGGGGTAACTCACATATCCATGGCTCTCTGGAGGTCACAGTGATCCAGGAGGGAAAGGGCAGCCGCAGGGCAGATTCAGTTCTCACGGAACTGTGAGCCTTGCTGTCCTTTGCTGAGAAGGAGCAAACCTCATGGTTAAGAGCACAGACTTGGGAGACAGAGATGTGCCCAGGTGCCAATTCTGGCTTTGCAGGTTACAAGCTTGGAGAAGCCAGTTAACTGAGACTCTTTCTCCCTGTCTTTAAAACTAGTCAATCACATTGACCTCACCGAAGCTTTCAGAATTGAAAGTAGGTAACTTGCAAAGACCTAGTAATTTGCCTCACACAGATCTCATACTCAGTAACTTTAACACTGCTGTCATTACTGAATTTCTGATCTTTAATGGCACACCCCAAGTCAGATCGCTGCAGTCCAATGAGGGGAGGGTCCTGCTTTCCTTGTGCAGAATTCCTGGGCCTATTTATAGCCTCAGATCCATTCTGCAGCATTCTTCTCTGTACTGCTCTCCTGCTCTCCATCACTGCTAGGGGGTGAGGTGGGGAAGGGCAAAGGAACCAGGAGAACTGCAGACTGCCCTTCCCCAGGCTCTCAGACAGGTGACTTCTGGCTGGGTTCAGTTAGGGGTGCGGTGGCACCTGGGGAAATTCAGGGTATCTCTCCCCTTCCTGCTCGGCCTTGGGTGACACTTCTTGCAGATGCTGCATCTCCTATGTGGCTCCACCTTTTGCCTGATAATCCTAAGCCTCCATGGAGTGATACTGAACCCTAGGCTTCGGTAACCTTGCTTCTTTCCTTTGCTCCTATCATTTAGGGAGTGGCCTTAGGTTTCCTGCTCTCTCTCATCTTTGGGTTACCTCTGTGTTTTTTTCCCCAATTCTCCACTCCTGTTCCCTAAATTCAATTCTCTCTGTGATAATATCTAAAGTGGTTCCCATATTCCTGGCTAGAATCTGACAGATACTCATGTCCCCTCATTAACATTTGCTCTCTTATTTGGGATGGCCCTGAATTTTCCATTCCTTCTTGACTGTACTTGGAGAAACAAACAAACAACAAAACCAACCTAGCTCCTCTGGAAAGACTTTAGTGCGTTTATTTTAGGCTTTCTCTTATCCCTACCCCAGTTGAAAATGATGGGCTTTCTCCTGCCCCCAACTGTGACCTAAACGAAGGCCAATCTTAGAACAAGTAGAGCCCAACAAGTAGAGAGACCAGAGGCTGGCAGGAATATCTGTACTCAATACTGAAACAATTTCTAGGTAGAGAACGTATGATTTCTCAAAATGGAAAAGGTCTTTGCATTTAAAACTCCAGGTTCCTGATTTCAACTTATCACAGAGCTACAATAATCAAAACAGTGGTACTGACATAAAGATAGACATGTAGATCAGTAGAACAGGATCAAGAGCTAACAGCCTGGAAATTAACCTTCACATATTTGGTTAGTTGATTTTCAACAAACATGCCAAGAACATTCAAAGGGGAAAAGACTGTCTTTTCAAACAAAAGGTATGCAAAAGAATGGAGTTGGGCTTTCCCCTCATACAATATGCAAAATTAACTCAAAATGAGTCTAAGACCTGAATTTAGGAGCTGAAACTATAAAGCTCTTAGAGGAAACATAGGAAAATCTTCATGACTTTGGATTGGACAATGCTTTCTTAAATGTGATACCAAGGCACAAGCAACAACAACAAAATAGATAAATGGAACTTCATTAAAGTTAAAAACTTTTGTACATCAGATGACACTGTTATAAGAGTGAAAATATACCCCACAGAATGGAAGAAAATATTTGGAAACCATGTATTTGATAAGAGATTAATATCTAGATTATACAAAGAACCCCTACAATTCAACAAAAAGACAAATCAGTTTAAAAATAGACAAAAGACTTGAATAGACATTTTTTCCAAAGAAGATATTTAATGGCAAATAAGCACATGAAAAAATATTCAATATCATTAGTCATTAGGAAAATGTAAATCAAAACCATGATGATCTACCGTATCACACCTGTTAAGATGACTATTATAGAAAAGAGAAAATAAGTGTTGCTGAAGATGTAGAGAAATTAGGACTCTTGTACTTTGCTAGCGGGAATGCAAAATGGTATAGTCACTGTAGAAGGCAGTCTGGTATTTCCTCAAAAAGTTAAACATAAAATTACCACATGATCCAACAATCCCTCTCCTAGGTATATTCCAAAGGGACTGAAAAGAGGCTCAAACAGATACTTGCAAGCCAGTGTTCACAGCAACATTATTTACAACAGCCAAAATGTAGAAACAACCCATGTCCATCAACAGATAAATGCCTAAACAAAATGTGGTATATACATGCAATGGAATAATATTCAGTGATAAACAGAAACAAAATGTTGATACATGCCCCAATATGGATGAACCTTGAAAACATCAAGCTACGTGAAAGAAGTCAGGCATAAAAGGACAAATAATGTATGCTTCCTACTTACATGAACTATCTAGAATAAGAAAATTCACAGAAACAGAATGTAAATTAGAGGTTGCCAAAGGCTGGAGAGAGGGGAGAATGGCAAGTTATTGCTTAAGAGGTACAGGGTTTCTCTTTAGGGTGATCTAAAAGTTTTAGAAATAGATATGGTGATGTGTTGCACAACATTGTGAATGAAATTAAGGCCTCTGAATTATACACTTAAAAACAGTCAAGTTGGGGTGCGTGAGTGGCTCAGTTGGTTAAGTGTCCGACTTGATATTAGCAGAGGTCATGATCTCAGGGTTGTGAAAAGATCAAGACCCATGTCAGGAAGTGTGCTTGAGATTCTCTCTCCTTCTCCTCTTGTACCCATCCCCCCAATAAAGAAATCTATTTTTTTAATGGCCAAATGGCACATTTTATGTTAAATATATTTTATCATAATTTAAAAATGAGGTCTATTAGGCTGGTGGACTGGATGTATCTGAGATAAAAGTGATCTATATGAATTTCATGGTCGCCCATGCCTGCAGCCCTTATAGAAGTCTCATAGGGTCAGCTCTCCATTCTCCTTTCCCAGGTAGACTTCTTGAGTCAAGTTTAAAACTGCAGGTCTTTGTAGAAGTCTTTGTAGAGAGGGGGTGCAGGTTGTTGGGAAAGTCGTGATGTGTAGGAAAGGGGGGTGGGGCAGTCAACAGGATGGAAACATGTTGTTTTGGGGATATAGAGAAAGAGGGTTTCAGCTCATGCTGTGAGGGGAAATTCAGGGGATAAGGGCAAGATGTCTGAAGAGGTTAGTAGGCACCCATTAAGAAAACCTGCAATAAAGATGGATATTATTCTTCAAGGAGGGCCAGAGCAGGATTTCTACTTCTTTGAATGCAACCCTATGTAAGTTCAGAGCTACAAGGAATGTTTGATGTTGTGCAATCTACATGCACAACACACAAATGGACATTTGTCCCCAGAAGGAAGCAGCGCAGCCCCACCCCCATCTGTAACATTTTTAACCAATGAACTCAGGGCTTCATATCTGTAAGCATTAGAGGCAAGACTGTGCTGCCAACAACAACACAAATGTTCCTCCAGGAACATTTGTGAAGCAAAACTCACTTGTCAGACACCATTTTGCTCTCAGAGGTACACTTTGGAATGTTAACATTCCAAGAATTCTAGCAGTTGCTTTCCAAATTTGCTGCAAACTCAGGTTTCTTCCCAGATGGGTCCTCCCACCCACAAACACACATTCATTCTTGATTCAGCCTGTGACTGTCCTTTCCCCAACTCTGCGACGTTCTCCCACCTGGAATGTCCTCACTGCTCAGCTAAATCCCACCCAGCCCCGAAACCCCTCACTCTTGAAGCCATCTCCAGACTCTGAATCACAGTGATGTCTCCTCACCCTGATCTCCTCTAGTCATTATTTTCCCTACATCACATTTAACCCATTGCTAAATGTTATGATTCCTACTGTTCTCTCACTGGTATCAGGACAGCTTGTATTCCTACGGTGTCTAAATGGGATGTCTCTTGATCAGATGTCGGTCCCCTAATGTGGGGCAATGGTCAGGTGAAAGTTGATGGTGCATGAGATGAAAGAATTCACCTGAGGCAAAACAAAGGAGATAGAAGTTTACTGAATACACTGCCAGAAAGTGGCGGGCAGGACAGCAAAGGAGAGGTTGTCGGCAGTGAGGCAGAGGCAGTGGGGGGGGCGGGGGCTGTTTTTAAAAGGGGAAGGTGAGGGGGTGTGGCAATGTACAGAATATTCCTTTTTTTTTTTTTTTTTTGCACAATTGTGCCTGGTTGTAAGTAGCCTATTGGTCAGTTAGGGCCTGTGGATATTGGAAGGTAGGTCTCCTGGCGGGCCAACTGTATTCAGTCAGGAGGTCACTGTGGGCCCTTCCTACATTCTACTGCTCAAGCTTGTTTTTCTAAAAGCAGCCTCTACGAACCCCCTGCAGATAAGGCCCATGGCGTACATTTACAGCACCTCTGAATCAGACCATAGCCTAGCACCATGCCAGACAGAGAACAGGAACTCAGTGAACTGGTTTCTTTACTTTGAGTTGGTCCACATGGTCTTGCCTTTTCCTCATCTCTACCCCTCTCCCACCACTACCAGCTCATATATGTTCTCTCTCTCCTGGTTCCTAATTTTTAATGGTAAACTATGAAGTCTTGTCACATACTGAAGGTTATTTTGTAAAGTGATTTGCCAATAGAAGGTGTTATGAAGTAGGCCAGGACAGGAGGCTGCTTTCTGACACCCAGGCCTTCACCTTCCTTGTTAGCAGAGCCCCAGTTTTGTCCAGGTAGCAATATGCTCACCCCAGGAGATGAGTGCAACTGGTCTAAACCAATTATAAGAGGCCTATTCAGTTTTACCTGTCAAGCCAGTCAGGTGACCAAATTCTAGGTCAGGTGACTCAGTAAGACATAAGAAGTAGTCAGCTGGAGGTTTCTGGAAAGACTTTTTTTCTTGAAAAAGCAGCCACAGAATGAAGTGAAAAGCCAGTCACAGAATGAAAACTTATTTGTCTTCTTCTATCCCTTTCTGCTTGGGAAATGTCATGTGAAGATTTTGGAAGACCTGCAGCCATCTTGTAGCCAGGAGGGAAGTGTAGTTCACAAACAGAAGATAGGAAAGAGCCTTCTGGAGCTTGGTAACTTACCTTGGAGGTTTCCCCCCACCCCCTTACTTTTTGATGTGAGAAAAATACATATCTAAATTAACTGCAAATGCCTGTAGTGTTACCCTCACTCCCCTCTAGGCCTTTAAGAGCAGCCCAGGTGGGTCAGGCTTATGCCACCCAAATACTGTGTGCAGCATTTCTCTCTCCTGCTTCCCTTCCCTCCTCCACCCTATAAAGCTGAAAAATAGAGCCCTGGGACAGGACTGGACATGAATTCAAACAGAGTCTATCTCTATGAGGTTCCTGACAGGCCAGCTATTTACAAGCTCAACGTGATTCTAAGGACTGATGAAATCACCGGGAATATTGTGAGACCTCAGACTCAACAAACTTGTCTTTTTTGGACTTATCAAACCTATTGCAAAAAATACATTTGATATGTACATAGTGATAAGCACTATGAATTGAACCATCTGGCCATGTAAACTTACAGAATGGCAAGGGTGGAGGAGAAAATGGAACAAGGGCCAAAAAGGAGATTTTGGTCTCATTTCCATTTGATGTTTAAAGTCTTCTTTTGTTTAATTAAATTATTAATTTAGGTTAATTACATTCTTTTTCTTTTTCTTACAGATTTCTTCTTCTCATTAAGGAGATGATCTCAAATTCTGGGGATCCAAGAACTATTTAGCCTCAAACGATTTTCTTTAGAAACATAAAACTAAGGACCTCCTGACTTGGCACATCAAGAGTTATTTAATAATAATTAAAACCCCCATAATTTTATATCTTCCTTGCCTTACCCATAAACAGCTCAGGATGTGCACTCTGATAGCTAATCTTTGATAGGTTTATTCCTCTGCCTACAGGAGGAAAGTATTTTTCTTCTCCAAGTATTAACCGGCGGCTAGTGAAAAAAACGGTGCTCCCAACTCCCACACAAGGCAAAGGGATTTTTTAGTACTTTACAAATCAAAGGCTTTTAAATCATGTTTAATAAAGGGAAATTTTAAGACTTTTATATGGAGATTTTGTGTTTTCTTAAACATTCTTTTGGAATAAGATCCAAATCTTTGGCACACTAAAGAGGTACATGAAGTATAAACCGAAACCACTTGCATTATTCAAGGAAACAAATACTTTCGCTCAACGATATGGCTATTTTAGAACCTACTAAGGAGTTTTGGTGTGAGGGAGTTAGACGGGTGCTTTTAAATAATTCACATAGCCAAGACCTCAGTTAATAAGTGAGTGACAGAAGCAAAGATTCAGTACAAGAAGAGCAAACACAAGTATCTGAATACCAATATATGTTCAGAACCCTGCATGCTAAGAAAAAAAAAGTAAATTAAAATGACAAAATGAGATACAATATTCCACCTATCAAATTTTGGAAAAATTAAATATACATAAATATTTATATATTAATACAGAATATATTAATATAATTAATATGTTAACAATATCTTTTATATAATGGCTAATATGTAAATATATGTAATATTTCATTTTAATATTAATAAGCATATTAAATTCACATATGACTATATAATATTAATACATATATTTAGCATATATTTTATACATAAATGTATATTTTTATATTTAGTATGTTTACATATTATTACAGCATATATTTAATACATAAATATATATTTAATATATTAAATATATATTATCATTAACATATTGATTATATAATTAACATTACTAATATAATATATATAAATTATATATATTAACCAATGTCAGATGCAGGATAAATTGGTACATTGCTGGCAAGATTTTGGCCATTTCCATTAAGGGCTTTTAATATATCCATGCTTTTTTGGCCCAGAAATTCATTTCTAGAAATCTTCATGTAGTAGCCATGGATTTTGTTGGGATCTATGCTCATGATGCCACTCCTGGTGGCTACATGTGTGCGTGTGTATATGTGTGTGTCCCTTAACTGCTGATTAATTTGGGCCTAATTTCAGACAGTCAGAACTCCTCTTAGGCTTCTTCCAATAATCCCATTTTTGCATAACTAGCCATAGTTTGAGTATACTTCAAATATTTATACTCCTTGATCCAGTGTTTCTACTTTTAGGAATTCAGTCTAAGAAATTAATCTGAAATTTGGACACAAAGAATATAAAGATCATTTATAATACAAAAAAAAAATCTAAGTGTTCAATGGTTGGCAAATAATTAGTAAATTATAGTTTAGCCATACAAAGTTAAAATTGTGAAGCCATTTGAAACTATGTCTCCAAAGACATTTTAATGATGTGAAGAAATGCTTATGATATAATGTCAGGTGAAAAATAGAATTACATAAAATTATAATTATAGTATGATATCAGCCATGTATTATACATGCATGCATTTAAAAATGAACAGAGGCGTGCCTGGGTGGCTCAGTCAGTTAGGCATCTGCCTTTGGCTCATATCATGGTCCTAGGGTCCTAGGATCGAGACCTGAATCAGGCTCCCCACTCAGGAGGGAGTCTGCTTCTCCCTCTGCTTGTGCTCTGCCTCTATCTGTCAAATCAATCAATCAATCAGTCAATCAATCTTTAAAAATTTAAATAAAATGAACAGAGAGAATACACAATGGGATAAAGTCTCTTTCAACAAATGGTGTTGGGAAAACTGGATACCTACATGCAAAAGAATAAAACCAGACCACTTTATTATATCATACACAAAAATAAATTCAAAATGGAATAAGAACCTAAATGTAAAACCTGAAAGCATAAAAATCCTAGAAGAGAACACAGGCAGTGGTAAACTTTTTAACACTGCAAATAGCAATTGTTTTCTAGATATGTCTCCAGAGACAAGGGAAACAAAAGCAGAAATAAACTATTGGGACTACATCAAACAAAAAGCTTCTGCACAGTGAAGAAAACAATGAACAAAACTAAAAGACAATCTACTGAATGGGAGAAGATATTTATAAATGACATATCCTCTAAGGGTCAGTATCCTAAATATATAAAGAACTTCCACAACTCAATACCCCAAAAAACAAATGACCCAATTAAAAATGGCCAGAAGACAAGAACAGGCATTTCTCCAAAGAAGACATACAAGTGACCAACAGACACATGACAAGATGCTCAATGTCACTCATCATCAGAGAAATGCAAATCAAAAGCACAGTGAGAGGGAGGAGGAAAGATGGCGGAGAAGTAGCAGGCTGAGACTCCATCAGGTAGCAGGAGATCAGCTCGAGAGCTTATCTAAACATTGCAAACACCTACAAATCCAACGGGAGATCGAAGAGAAGAACAGCAACTCTAGAAACAGAAAATCAACCACTTTCTGAAAGGTAGGACTGGCGGAGAAGTGAATCTAAAACGACGGGAAGATAGACCGCGGGGGGAGGGGCCGGCTCCCGGCAAGCGGCGGAGGAACGGAGCACAAAATCAGGACTTTTAAAAGTCTGTTCCACTGAGGGACATTGCTCCAGAGGCTAAACCGGGGTGAAGCCCACGCGGGGTCAGTGTGGCCCCAGGTCCCGCAGGGTCACAGAAGGATCGGGGGTGTTGGAGTGTCGCAGAGCTCGCAGGTGTTAGAACGGAGAAGCCAGCTACAGAGACAGAGCCGAGGACTGAACTCTCAGCTCGGGGTTACCTTGAACTGGTCGCGGGCTGGGTGAGCTCGGAGCGTGGCTAGAGGCTGGGGATACGGGAGTGATTGGGTGCTGTCCTCTGGGGGTGCACTGAGGAGTGGGGCCCCAGGCTCTCGGCTCCTCCGGGCTGGAGACTAGGAGGCCGCCATTCTCATTCCTGTCCTCCGGAACTCTATGGAAAGCGTTCAGGGAACAGAAGCTCCCAAAAGCGAACCAGAGCCATTTACTTAGTCCGGCCACCCGTAAGGGCGGTGCAATCCCGCCTCGGGCAAAGACACTTGAGAGTCACTACAACAGGCCCCTCCCCCAGAAGATCAACAAAATATCCAGCCAGGACGAAGTTCATCTATCAAGGAAAGCAGGTTCAATTCCTAAGACAGCAGCGGAATTCCAGAGGAGGAGAAAGCAAAGCACGGAACTCATGGCTTTCTCCCCATGATTCTTTAGTCTTGCGGTTAATTCAATTTTTTTTTTCAATTTTTTTTCTTTCTTTTTTCTTCTTCTGCTAAATTTTTTAAAACTTTTACCCTTTTCTTTTTTAACCTTTTTTGACTAGTTTATCTAAATATATATATATATTTTCTTTCTTTTTTATGTTTTTTCTTTATTTGTTTTATTTTGAAATTTTTTTTCTTTTTTTTTCTGAACCTCTTTTTATCCCCTTTCTCCCCCCCACAATTTGGGGTCTCTTCTGATTTGGATAAGTGCATTTTTCTGGGGTCTTTGCCACTCTTTTAGTATTTTATTTGATCCTTCATATCCTCTTATCTGGACAAAATGAGAAGGCGGAAAAAATCACCACAAACAAAAGAACAAGAGGCAGTACTGAAGGCTAGGGACCTAATCAACACAGATATTGGTAATATGTCAGATCAAGAATTCAGAATGACGATTCTGAACGTTCTAGCCGGGCTCGAAAAAGGCATGGAAGATATTAGAGAAACCCTCTCTGGAGATATAAAAGCCCTTTCTGGAGAAATTAAAGAACTAAAATCTAACCAAGTTGAAATCAAAAAAGCTATTAATGAGGTGCAATCAAAAATGGAGGCTCTCACTGCATGGCTAAATGAGGCAGAAGAAAGAATTAGTGATATAGAAGACCAAATGACAGAGAATAAAGAAGCTGAGCAAAAGAGGGACAAACAGCTACTGGACCACGAGGGGAGAATTCGAGAAATAAGTGACACCATAAGACAAAACAACATTAGAATAATTGGGATTCCAGAACAAGAAGAAAGAGAGAGGGGAGCATAAGGTCTATTGGAGAGAATTATTGGAGAGAATTTTCCTAATATGGCAAAGGGAACAAGCATCAAAATCCAGGAGGTGCAGAGAACCCCCCTCAAAGTCAACAAGAATAGGTCCACACCCCGTCACCAAATAGTAAAATTTATAAGTCTTAGTGACAAAGAGAAAATCCTGAAAGCAGCCCAGGAAAAGAAGTCTGTAACATACAATGGTAAAAATATTAGATTGGCAGCAGACTTATCCACAGAGACCTGGCAGGCCAGAAAGAGCTAGCAAGATATATTCAGAGCACTAAATGAGAATAACATGCAGCCAAGAATACTCTATCCAGCTAGGCTATCATTGAAAATAGAAGGAGAGATAAAAAGCTTCCAGGACAAACAAAAACTGAAAGAATTTGCAAACACCAAACCAGCTCTATAGGAAATATTGAAAGGGGTCCTCTAAGCAAGGAGAGAGCCTAAAAGTAGTAGATCAGAAAGGTACAGAGACAATATACAGTAACAGTCACCTCACAGGCTAATAATGGTACTAAATTCATATCTCTCAATAGTTACCCTGAATGTTAATGGGCTAAATGCCCTAATCAAAAGACACAGGGTATCAGAATGGATAAAAAAAACCAAAACCCATCAGTATGTTGCCTACAAGAAACTCATTTTAGACTCGAAGACACGTCCAGATTTAAAGTGAGGGGGTGGAAAACAATTTACCATGCTAATGGGCATCAGAAGAAAGCTGGGGTGGCAATCCTTATATCAGATCAATTAGACTTTAAGCCAAAGACTATAATAAGAGATGAGGAAGGACACTATATCCTACTCAAAGGGTCTGTCCAACAAGAAGATCTAACAATTTTAAATATCTATGCCCCTAACGTGGGAGCAGCCAACTATATCAACCAATTAATAAGAAAATCAAAGAAACACATTAATAATAATACAATAATAATAATAATACAATACAATACATAATACAATAATAGTACATACATAATACAATAATAGTAGGGGACTTTAACACTCCCCTCACTGAAATGGACAGACCCTCCAAGCAAAAGATAAACAAGGAAATAAAGGCCTTAAATGACACACTGGACCAGATGGACATCACAGATCTATTCAGAACATTTCATCCCAAAGCAACAGAATACACATTATTCTCTAGTGCACATGGAACATTCTCCAGAATAGATCACATCCTGGGTCACAAATCAGGTCTCAAAAGATTAGGATCATTCCCTGCATATTTTCAGACCACAATGCTCTGAAGCTAGAACTCAATCACAAGAGGAAAGCTGGAAAGAACACAAATACATGGAGACTAAACAGCATCCTTCAAAAGAATGAATGGGTCAACCAGGAAATTAAAGAAGAATTGAAAAAAATCATGGAAACAAAGGATAATGAAAACACGATGGTTCAAAATCTGTGGGACACAGCAAAGGCAGTCCTGAGAGGAAAATATATAGCGGTACAAGCCTTTCTCAAGAAACAAGAAAGGTCTCAAGTATACAACCTAAGCCTACACCTAAAGGAGCTGGAGAAAGAACAAGAAAGAAACCCTAAACCCAGCAGGAGAAGAGAAATCATAAAGATCAGAGCAGAAATCAATGAAATAGAAACCAAAAAAACAATAGAAAAAATTAATGAAACTAGGAGCTGGTTCTTTGAAAGAATCAATAAGATTGATAAACCCCTGGCCAGACTCATCAAAAAGAAAAGAGAAGGACCCAAATAAATAAAATCATGAATGAAAGAGGAGAGATCAAAACTAACACCAAAGAAATACAGAGAATTATAAGAACATACTATGAGCAACTCTATGCCAACAAATTTGACAATCTGGGAGAAATGGATGCATTCCTAGAGACATATAAACTACCACAACTGAAGCAGGAAGAAATAGAAAACCTGAACAGGCCCATAACCAGTAAGGAGATTGAAACAGTCATCAAAAATCTCCAAACAAACAAAAGCTCAGGGCCAGACGGCTTCCCAGGGGAATTCTACCAAACATTTAAAGAAGAACTAATTCCTATTCTCCTGAAACTGTTCCAAAAAATAGAAATGGAAGGAAAACTTCCAGACTCATTTTATGAGGCCAGCATCACCTTGATCCCAAAACCAGACAAGGATCCCACCAAAAAAGAGAACTACAGACCAATATCCTTGATGAACACAGATGCAAAAATTCTCACCAAAATACTAGCCAATAGGATTCAACAGTACATTAAAAGAATTATTCACCACGATCAAGTGGGATTTATTCCAGGGCTGCAGGGTTGGTTCAACATCCGCAAATCAATCAATGTGATAGAACACATTAATAAAAGAAAGAACAAGAACCATATGGTACTCTCAATAGATGCTGAAAAAGCATTTGACAAAGTACAGCACCCCTTCCTGATCAAAACTCTTCAAAGTGTACGGATAGAGGGCACATACCTCAATATTATCAAAGCCATCTATGAAAAACCCACCGCAAATATCATTCTCAATGGAGAAAAACTGAAAGCTTTTCCGCTAAGGTCAGGAACACGGCAGGGATGTCCATTATCACCACTGCTATTCAACATAGTACTAGAAGTCCTAGCCTCAGCAGTCAGACAACAAAAATAAATTAAAGGCATCCAAATCGGCAAAGAAGAAGTCAAACTATCACTCTTCACAGATGATATGATACTATATGTGGAAAACCCAAAAGACTCCACTCCAAAACTGCTAGAACTTGTACAGGAATTCAGTCAAGTGTCAGGATATAAAATCAATGCACAGAAATCAGTTGCATTTCTGTACACCAACAACAAGACAGAAGAAAGAGAAATTAAGGAGTCAATCCCATTTACAATTGCACCCAAAACTATAAGATACCTAGGAATAAACCTAACCAAAGAGGCTAAGAATCTATACACAGAAAACTATAAAGTACTCATGAAAGAAATTGAGGAAGACACAAAAATGGAAAAATGTTCCATGCTCCTGGATTGGAAGAATAAATATTGTGAAAATGTCTGTGCTACCTAAAGCAATCTACACATTTAATGCAATCCCTATCAAAATACCATCCATTTTTTTCAAAGAAATGGAACAAATGATCCTAAAATTTATATGGAATCAGAAAAGACCTCGAATAGCCAAAGGAATATTGAAAAAGAAAGCCAAAGTTGGTGGCATCACAATTCCGGACTTCAAGCTCTATTACAAAGCTGTCATCATCAAGACAGCATGGTACTGGCACAAAAACAGACACATAGATCAATGGAACAGAATAGAGAGCCCAGAAATAGACCCTCAACTCTATGGTCAACTAATCTTCGACAAAGCAGGAAAGAATGTCCAATGGAAAAAAGACAGCCTCTTCAACAAATGGTGCGGGGAAAATTGGACAGCCACATGCAGAAAAATGAAATTGGACCATTTCCTTACACCACACACGGAAATAGACTCAAAATGGATGAAGGACCTCAATGTGAGAAAGGAATCCATCAAAATCCTTGAGAGAACACAGGCAGCAACCTCTTCGACCTCAGCTGCAGCAACATCTTCCTAGGAACATCGCCAAAGGCAAGGGAAGCAAAGGCAAAAATGAACTATTGGGATTTCATCAAGATCAAAAGCTTTTGCACAGCAAAGGAAACAGTTAACAAAACCAAAAGACAACTGACAGAATGGGAGAAGATATTTGCAAACAACATATCAGATAAAGGGCTAGTATCCAAAATCTATAAGGAACTTAGCAAACTCAACACCCAAAGAACAAACAATCCAATCAAGAAATGGGCAGAGGACATGAACAGGCATTTCTGCAAAGAAGACATCCAGATGGCCAACAGACACATGATAAAGTGCTCCACATCACTCGGCATCAGGGAAATACAAATCAAAGCCACAATGAGATATCACCTCACATCAGTCAGAATGGCTAAAATTAACAAGTCAGGAAATGACAGATGCTGGCGAGGATGCGGAGAAAGTGGAACCCTCCTATACTGTTGGTGGGAATGCAAGCTGGTGCAACCACTCTGGAAAACAGCATGGAGGTTCCTCAAAATGTTGAAAATAGAACTACCCTATGACCCAGCAATTGCACTACTGGGTATTTACCCTAAAGATACAAACGTAGTGATCCGAAGGGGCACGTGCACCCGAATGTTTATAGCAGCAATGTCTACAATAGCCAAACTATGGAAAGAACCTAGATGTCCATCAACAGATGAATGGATAAAGAAGAGGTGGTATATATACAAAATGGAATACTATGCAGCCATCAAAAGAAATGAAATCTTGCCATTTGCGATGACGTGTATGGAACTAGAGGGTATCGTGCTTAGTGAAATAAGTCAATCAGAGAAAGACAACTATCATATGATCTCCCTGATATGAGGATGTGGAGATGCAACATGGGGGGTTAGGGGGATAGGAGAAGAATAAATGAAACAAGATGGGCTTGGGAGGGAGACAAACCATAAATGACTCTTAATCTCACAAAACAAACTGAGGGTTGCTGGGGGGAGCTGGGGTTGGGAGAGGGGGAGGAGGTTATGGACATTGGGGAGGGTATGTACTATCATGAGTGCTGTGAAGTGTGTAAACCTGGTGATTCACAGACCTGTACCCCTGGGGATAAAAATACATTATATGTTTATAAAAAAAAAAAAAAGAAAGGGTGAATACCCAACTTTTGTAGCAACATGGACGGGACTGGAGGTGATTATGCTGAGTGAAATAAGTCAAGCAGAGAGAGTCAAGTATCATATGGTTTCACTTATTTGTGGAGCATAACAAATGACATGGAGGACATTGGGAGATGGAGAGGAGAAGGAAGTTGAGGGAAATTGGAAGGGGAGGCGAACCATAAGAGACTATGGAGTCTGAAAATCAACCTGGGGGTTTTGAAGGGGAGGGGGTGGGAGGTTGGGGGAACCAGGTGGTGTGTAATAGGAAGGGCACGTATTGCATGGAGCACTGGGTGTTGTGCAAAAACAATGAATACTGTTACGCTGAAAAAAATAAATTAATTAAAGGGGAAAAAAAAGCACAGTAAGATATTACCTCACACTTGTCAGAATGGCTAAAATCGACAACACAAGACACAACAGCTGTTGGTGAGGCTATGGAGAATAAGGAACACTCCTGCACTATTGGTGGGAATGCAAACTGGTGGTGCCCCTGTGGAAAACAGTATGGAGATGCCTTAAAAAGTTAAAAATAGATCTACGCTATGATCCAGCAATCACACTCCTGGGTATTTACCCAAAGAATACAAAAACACTAATTCAAAGGGATAATGTATCCCTATGTTTACTGCGGCATTATTTACAACAGCTAAATTATGGAAACAGCCCTAGAGTCCACCAACTGTTGAATGGACACACTCATACGGGAATATTATTCAGCCATAAAAAAAGAAATGTTTCCATTTGCAATGACATGGATGAAGATAGAGAATATAACGTTAAGGGAAATAAGTCACAGAATGACAAATACTAGATGATTTCACTCATGTATGGAATTTAAGAAACAAATGAGCAAAAAAATGAGGGAAAAGAAAGAGAGAAATTAAGCAGATTCTTAATTATAGAGAACAAACTGGTGACTACCAGTGGGGAGGTGGATGGACAGATGGGTGAAGTAGGTGACGGGGATGAAGGAGGGCACTTTCGAGGAGCACCAGGTGATGTATGGAAGTGCAGAATCACTAAATTGTACACCTGAAACTAATATCACACTGTATGTTAATTAACTGGAATGAAAATAAAAAACTTGAAACAACAACAACAACAAAAAGCTCCCCAGGGGAAAAAATTAACAGAGAGAAATACAATGAAACAGTTATCCACGGTAGTAAAATTTTGAGTGATTCTGATGTTCTCTTCTCCTTTTTCAATTTCCAAATTTTCAACAATGAACATCTATTACTTTTATAGTCAGAAAAATATATCTTACTTTAAATAATCAGAATTAGGTAAGCTCTTCATTTTGCTTGCATTCACCCACAGTGAATGAAATGCAGTTCAATCAGAGAGGCGAGGGAACTAGCATCCGCCTAGCTTCACATTAAAGTCACCTGACGCACTTTTATCTATTTATCTATTTACTGTTTTTACTTTGATGGTGACTTTATTTTCTAAAGTAAAAGATGAATTAAGTTCACCATATACTCACTAAAAAGCATTAATATTCCATCAGGTTCCTGATGTCTTTATCGAATCTCCCTTCACAGCTGGGCAATGTGCCCGCCACCTGCAGGATCAGTCCCACTGCTGTCATGGGGGCCAATCCTGGCTTTAGAAGCAAGAGCTGAACCAGGCTCCATATAACAGTTACGGTCTAAGCATTAAGCCTTGCTACTGTCTACTGCAGACACTATCCAGGTCCACTAATTTGCTTTGCTCTGACTAACCAAATAGCTGACTCTTTCATTCCGGGCAAGGCAATAGGCACAATATCAGAGCTTTCCTAGAACTGGGGCTTGGCATACCTCTTCCATTTCCTTTTCTCTTTCTCTACCACAAAGTTCACAATCGGCTGATAACTTTTCCAGGTTTTGCCTACCTGTCGGATTGCCTGTCAGGACATGGAGAGCTTCAAAAATTATACCCGGTGCCCAGATGATTCTAAATTAATTCATCAGTGGGGAGAAGAAGCCTGGAGTCTTCTGAAGAAGCATTCTGAAAACACCCCAGGTGACTCTGATGTACAGTCAAGGCTCTAGAACCACTGGTTTCTTTGGATTAAACCTGTATATTTAAAGCCTGCTAAGTAAGATGGATCAAATGAATGATTAAAACTGATGAAAATAAGTTATCTGTCCATTCCTGGCATGTTTTCCCAGACCTCATGTGTTACCCTACACCTCCTCCCTGACTTTAGCTAGTTTATCTACCCCTATAACTAGAACCATTTCTAATTCCCCGGCTCTAGGCTGTATTTCCATATAGCTACAAGCCATCCTCAAATCTCTCAAATCTCTCAACCATAAATCTCTCAACTTCCCATATCTCAGATTGGCCAGTTAGTCCTCTCTCCTTGGCCTCTCATCATACTATGTCACGTCAACAATGACACTACTCCCCAATTCTACTCTGAAGTTCAACATCTCTTATTCATCTCTGACTATTTATCCCTTACATCAAATTCTATGGAATCAAGGGTCATAAATCTATTAGCTTTCAAAAGTCAGGCTGGAGAGAGAAATATAGCAAGCGTCTGGGTATGATACAGGAAAACAGAGTATATTCAGCATCAAAATGCATTCAAAATTCAATTTGTGAAACACAGCAGGTCAGTGCCCCAGTTTGCAATCCTTGTATGGAGTCTCTCCTCTGTATCTCTCCTGACTTTATCTTCTCTCCTTCCTTCTTTCTGCCACTGACATAGTCACTCCCTCATTGTTTCTTACATGAGCTACTAGGACAACATGACTGCCGTGTTTCCTCCACTGTCGTGCCTGAGTCCTCACTCAACACAGAACTACTCGCCTGACCTTGGGGCCTGCCTACCTGGTTCTGACTCCCACCTCCACCAGTCCAATGTGATTCAGTGTGATCTTGGACAAGTGACCTAACCTCCCTGTGTTTCAGTACCCTCATCTGTAAAATGGGAATAATAATTATGGTATTTACTTCATGAAGGTGTTGTAAAAATTACATTAATCAATATATATAAGCTTTTTAGACCGATTCCTGACATAAAATAAATACTTGTTGTTGTTATTTGTATGAATACCACTCTAGTATTAAATGAAGTCCAGCTCCTTTAAGAAGCGTTCCAGGCCCCCCACACTCTGGACCTTCTACCTTCTAGCCTGATCCTTCACTACCTCACTCCCACACACCAGCATTTGCCACACTAGATTATTCATTCGTAATTTCCTGCCTCCTGGCCTTTGTTTACCCTTTGTTGCCTGGGATGCCCTTCTCCTCACTGCTGGCTATGGAAATTCTGTGAATTCTTCATGTCCAGCTCATAGGCAAACTTACTCTTGACCCCTTTGCTGATGCCCCATCTTGGAATTAGTTTCTTCCTCCTAGGCAATGTATTTGCCCTTCATTTTTTATATTTAACAATTGTGCCTTCTATGCCAGGAGGCATTTGTGGCCTCCTTCTTTTTCCTACCTCCCCTACAAGCCCCTATTGTGCATGAAACCGTAAGATCCTAAAGGCTGGGTTCTTGTCTTGTTCTTTGTTTTAAACACATTTACTATTTTAAATTTATATTTTATTACCTTGCACCTAGCAAAATACCTCATGTAAAGGAAGTTTTGCTAAAGTTTTGTTGAGGAGAATTGTTGAATGTGTGTAGACATTCCCATGTCTATTCCAAGCTGAAACAGACACTCAGTAATTATCTGGTGACTATAAATAGGGTGTGAAATTGGACACTCAGGACAAAACAGTCTCTCTAAGATCCAGTGGTCTGATCTGGGTGTCTATAGTGAGGAGAATAATGCTACAAATCTAAGGTATCCATTGCTCTGTGTATGTCTGTTTAGACCTTTTTGATTATTGGTAATATGAATGGTTACAAGTAATATGAAATCTAATTCAAACCAACTTAAACAATTGAGGAAATCTGGTGCCACCAGATGTAGAAAGGTTCAGCAAGACTTGCTCCAGTAGCTCCAGTAACTCAAGAGTGTCACCAAAAACCTAGTTTCATTTGGTCTCTAATTTGTCCTCCACATGTTGTGTTGAACCCAAAGATTTCTTCCCTTATGGTCATAAGATGGCTACCAGCAACTACTGGGGAATAGATGCTTCCTCACCCATGTCCACTGGCAGGTCCGCCATGTTGCACAACTCTAGAGTACACCACTCACGGAACTGAATTAATCATAATGCCAAAGGTACTTACAGGGTTCTGAGCAATCATTCTGATGGAAATCAGGGGCAGGCTTCTACATCATCAAGCAATTCTCAGACACCATCTGGGCGCCCTACAATTCAACTAAATCCTGATACTGTCTATCTAGGGACAGCATCAGATTCCACCAGTTAAGAGCCCAATCCCACAAGCTTGCTCCTCCCCCACCTCAGATGCCAGTTGCAAATCTAGGTTATCATCTGCTCTTCTGACAAGCCAGCTACAGATCAGAGGTTTAAAGACTACCTCCTTCCTTGGGTTTTGGGGATTTTTTGTGTTTTACTGGAGTGGCTTACAGAACTCAAAGAAACATTTTACCCACTACAAACAGTCAAATGAAGGAGATGCAGAGAGCAACATGGAGGGAAAGAGCAACAAGCTTCCATCCTCTCTGTGCGAACGAGTGCTCCCTCCCCACATCTCCACGTGTCCACCAACCCAGAAGCTCTCCAAACCCTGTCCTTCCAGATTTTTATGGAGGCTTTGTTACGAGGAGAGGGCAGGGGGTGGGACTGAAAGTTCCAACCCTCTAATCACATGGTTGGTTCTCTTGGCAACCAGCCCCAAACCTCAGGTGTTTTCCAAAAGTCACTCATTTGTATAATAAAATATCCCTTTCTTGCACCCATCTCTTAAGAAATTCCAAGGGATTTAGAAGCTCTGTGCCAGAAATGGACATGAAGACCAAATATATAATTCTTTTTATGAATCACAATAACATCTTGCTACATTTGTGGACCCCATTTTCTATGCCAGTCAGAGCCACAGATGGGGCCATTTGGATTGATCATATGAGGCTTTATGTTTGGGGGACCCTGAGTTACTGTCAAAAGAAAGATAACCAATGATTCAGCTAACAGAGATCAGAAAAGATAGTGTTTGCTCCATCTAACTGATTATATAATATACATACTATATGCATACACACATATGCACATATATACACACATATACACATACATACACACATACATGCATGTGAATAGTTCATATATGCCTATGTATATAATAAGGCTATAATTTTCATTTGCTCAACAAACTATGTGCCCAATACAATGAACATTGTTCAGTCTCTACCTTCAAGGAGTGCAGAGTCCTTTCTCCTTTCTTCATCTCCTTTGATACCAAGTCAAAGCAGCTGAATCCTTCCCTGATCCTTGATATAATCTCTTCAGATTCTAAGATCCTAGTATGCACCTTTGTTTTGTCTTTAAGGTGGCTCATGGGATCACACTTATGCCATTAATTTGTGTTTAGAAATTGAGGCACTATAAGAAAGTTATGACTGTGTCCTGGTGGCATCTCTCCAAGGATGACCAAGGCCATGCCAGCCATAGAGAAGGAACTGCTCAGACTGACCAGGGATCATCACCATGGACCCTCTGAACAGCTTTGGGAGACAAGCAGATTTCCATGACTGAAGACTCTTAGAGCTATTCCAGTCATTCAACCCACATTGCTACTCATCTATGAAGATATACCTGGCCTTTTTTTTTTTTTTAAGTGAATGACATATTTATACTGGATCCCAGACATTGTTGAGACAGAATTAAAACAATGACTTCTGACCTCCAACAAAGTCCAGATTTCCAATTTTATTGGAGCGAAATTATTCAGATGAAACTGGGGAGACAAGAAGTCGGGGCTCAGCTTAGCTGTTTATTAGTTATCTTACTCTGACTAAGTCACTTCACCTCTTCAGGCTTCAACCTGATCAATAAACAACCGGACACAGAAAATATTTATTGGGTGCCTGTTATGGGCCCGGTTCTGCGCTAGATGCTCAGGATATAACCATAAAGGCAATCTCCTCACCTACAAAGTGAGAGGGAGGCCTAGCTAATGTCAACCTCCCTCCTGCTATAAAGATTGTGTGCTCTGGAAAGGAGACAGGAGGTACAAGTCCCCAAGCTCTGTAGCAGTGACTCTTCGGTAATAGGTTGTGATGAACGGGGAGCCCATGCCTGCTCGTCATAACCTTCTGTTTCCTCTATCTCTTGGTGCTGGGACAGCTCGATCAGGGTGTAAACTGCATTCTGCCAAGGCCTGCAGAACTCCGACTTTTTGTAATTTATCATTTAGTTTATAGATTAGTAGGTTATAAATATCCTATCCAAAATAGTCATATATTCTCCTTTCCTTAAAGTATATTCCCAGAAGAACAGGTGTGCTTTATCTCCTTTCATATAAACATCAGAGCCTGACCCTGTAAGTTCATTTAAAAAAAGAATCCATTGGTGGGTGGTAAAATTCCTTTTGGACTCTCTGGCTGTTCATAGAGTTGTTTTCGGAGTGATCAGTGATCATCTGGACAGCAAGGAGAAATTAATCACATTGGAAGTTTGTCTGCTGCTATAAACCAACCAAAGATAATGGTGCCTGTGGCTGTGAGGCACAGGGGAAGGAGAAATGGAATTGGAGCCAAAGAAGCTGGGTTTGTTTTAAGTCTCAATCTACAAGAGAAATGTTGGGTATGTCACTAACTTCTCTGAATCTTGATTTTCTTGTCTTTAAAATGGGTATGTCTACTTCTCAGAGCTTTATAAATCTCACAAGAGATAATTTGTGCAAAAAGTACTCTACCGATATTATCATTTTACTTCCAGATTTAAAGCACTTTCTATTAGAATAAAGATGATAAAGATCCTCCAGAGGGCAACTAGTCATCAGCTGGAATCACAGAGTTTTAAATCTGCACTGGACCATGATAACCATCCAGCCCATCTACACTATTTCACAGAAACTAAAGCCCAGAAAGGCTGAGTCATTCACCCAAGAGAATAGTATTAGGTACCACTTAAAAAAATAAAAACCAACCAACCAACCAAACAAACAAAAAACCACCTAAAAATGGTTTTTAAGATAGGAGTTCATCATCTCACATAACAAGAAGTCCAGAGAATGGAATATTCCAGAAAGTCAACAGTGTTAAACTCAGATCGTCCTCTCATGTCAGCAAGATGGTTGTCATAGTCCTAAGTATCACAGTTTCACATGATAACAATCAAAGAGAGGAAGTGGGATTTGTGTGTGTGGGGAGGCACATGTGTATATATGTTGGGAAGTATAGAGGGCGAAAATTCCCCTTACTCATTTTTCTTTTCCTATAAGGACATAAATATTTCCCAGAAGCCTCCCGCAGATTTTGCCTCAGGTCCCATTAACTGCAACTGAGTTACATGTCCACCTTTAAGCCAATTACTGATGAAAAAAAAATGAGGCTTACCATTGTATGATTAGGTGATTCATGATTTTTGCTCTGTAACCATCTTCCCTAAGCATGTTGCTGACCCATGTCTAATAATTCTGAGTTTTTATTACTAAAAGGAAAAAGTGGGCAGTAGTCATTGGACAGGCAACCAACAGGCTCTGCCATCCTGTCAACATAGTCCTGTTCTTCTCCGAATTTGATATTATTGGTGGTACACTGGATAACTGGTGGCTCTTACCATATAACGGAATGACTCCATGATATCCATGGTCTAGGTCCTTCTACACAGTATAATTTCTTCAAGGTTTGTGATCTTTTGTAATATAGATAAGTATTTCAGTCTAGTCTTCATTCTGCAAGTATAACAAATGCTTGATTAAACTCCAATAAATTAACTCCTAATAAGAACATTAACTATGCTCCCTAGTCATTGATTCCAAACAGATATTTATTTAGTGTTTAAATTCTGAAATTTTGGACTGCTTTTATTCAGAGTTGTGGTTTGTTTGTTACTTAAGAATTGACTAGTTAATGAAGATAATTTTTAAAATAATTCAAATTTTTGTTAGTAGTTTGTTAATACTTCCTCGGGGTATGTGATTAGTGCTCCAAAGTAAGTAAACCTAATAGTAGCTAATATTTAGTGAGTGTTTACTGTGTGCCTGGCATTGCTTTAAGCTCTTTGCCTCTTTTAACTCATTAAATATTCACAGCAACCTTGTGAGGCGGCACCATTATTCTCCCCATTCTACAGATGAGGAAACAGAGGCACAGGAGGGTGAGGAGCCTCCTCAGGGACACACTACCGGCTCACGGAAAAGCAGGGACTTAACTGCAGACATCCTTCCTCAGAGGCCCCGCTCTAACCATGAGGCACAGCTGCCTCAACAACCTAAGTAACATTCAGTACTTGGTTCCAGAAAATAAAGATGTCTCCACAGGGCACAAACAGGAGGTGTTCATAGGGCTGCCCACCTGATTTGCCAGGTGAATCATCTGGGGAAAGCTGTGAAAAACACAGAGTCCAGAATCGGAATCTCCTGAGATGGGAGCCAAGGAACTGGATTTTTTTTTTTTAACCAAGTCATGGAACAATCGCTAGTGCCTTTGCAGTGTTGACTATGTGCCAAGCATTGAGCTAACTGCTTCACACACCTCACCTCATTTCATCCTCACACAAACGCCACGTGCTTGTACTCTTTAGACTCTTCCCGCTGCAGGCTTGAGGAAACTGAGGATTTAGAGAGATTCGGTCATGTGTCCAAGGTCACACAGCCCATGGGCAGTCAGATCAGCACTCAGTGAGCACTGGGCATGCTGTGCAAGGGCAGGGCTCACGGAGAGAGTGCTGCCGGTTGGCTGCACCAAAGCACAGTCCCAGGCAACTGGTAAATGAAGCAGCCTCTAGGGAACGACTGCCCACCTCACAACAAGTACAGGGACCAGGGACAGGTTCTAGACTAGAGGATGGGGGCACAAAATAAGTCAGGGCCCCATGAGCCACACAACGGACATCAGCCTACGGAGGCAGGGTGCAAACACCAGCTAAGGAGGCTGTACGTGGCTTGGACCAAACCCCTGTCAATGTAGAACCTGAAAATCTGGTATTTTCTCAGCCCCTCAGGACCTGATAAGAATATTAGATGCTTTAAGTTGCCTTGCTCCCCCCAAAACTCATGAAATTCAAAATAACAATAAAACTAAACAATAACTTAAAGGAAACTAAACAAAGTTCTAATTGGGAGGGTCTGCATTGCCAGGGACTGTGGGAACCTATGGGGGTCATGTGGGAAGCAGGTAGCCTCAGGTGGAGGAGGCTGGAAGTGGATGGCTAGCTGGCCTGGAATGATAGAGGCAGCATAAGGCTGAGTCAGACAGAGATCGGGGCATGTCCCTCCAGGGAGCAGGGGGGAGATGCCCTCCCAGCAGAGAGTTCCCTAAGTATCCCACAGAGGACCCATGAGGGAAGGCCTTAGCCGTCTGCCAGGTTGCAGCAATCTGATTAGGAACTGTTCTGCCCCTTATCTCATCCCCTCACGCCACTCCATGCAGAGGAAAGAAAAAGTCATTGGTGAGTGGGAAAGGAAGAGAGCTGAGGCCAGGAAAGCTGTAGGACCAGTGCAAGGTGGTGAGGGTGGAGGGGAGATCTGCTGCTAGGTCAAGTGCAGAATATTTCTTATTACCGTGAAGTCTTTGTCTTCTGATTCAAGACTATGTGACTTAAAGGAACTCAAGGTTGTCACCTTCCTGTGAATGACCATAAAAGTCACAGCCCGCCTGATTTTTCATCTGGGCTAAGGGAACATGACCACCACCACCACCAAATAAAGTTTAAAGGTATCAAGGGAAGCAAAAATAAATTTATCTTGAATCTATCGAAAGTTGTACTTATTCAGTATACTGCTCTCATTAACATGTACGCGGCACACTTCTTGCCCAGCACTATGCTAGGGAAATCACTCACTATCTTACTTAAAGCCCCAAACAGTCCTTTTAGGGAACGTAAACCTCCTCATTTTTGCAGACAACTGAGGCTCAGAGAGGGTAAGTGATTGGCAGGGCTGAAATTTAAACCCAGTGGTATGGTCTCTACTACAAATACTCCAGCACCCTGGGATGGGAGTGCCCACAGCATCCTGGGGAAAGATTTCCTCCTTGGAGGCTTGGGGTCGTGGGCACATTGATGATTTGTTCTATACGAGACATGAGAGACAAGGATTGCCAGCCCTGTAGAGAGACAGCAATGTATACATTCCTGGGAGATCATCTGATTTGAACTGCATTTCAGGCAGCGGCAGGGATGGACATACATGGAACCACTTGCACGCTCCTCCATTATTCATCCTGGCAAGCTGGCATGGAGGCACATTCCGCCCTCCGACAGTGCCGGATAAGACATGTTAATAGATACCAATCTCAGAGCCACTGGCACCATGCTGGAGTACACTGGTCAAGCCACAAACATCCAGGATGGCAAAACATACACCAAGTAGAGTGTCTCAATCAGCAGACAGACAAGGCAGAAAAGACAGAGTTGAGAATTTTACACAAAGATGCTGTTTGAAACTACCATGAAAGGCATGCTCTGAAAGGAATAGGGTCTTTCAGGAATCAGGGTCAGTGTTCGAAACAGAAAAACCTCGTTTTCATCAATCTTTAACCTAATGTGTCAGGAAACTGGATAGGTGACTCAAAAAAAAAAAAAAACTTTTCATAAAGTTGCAATAAATTAAGTTCCCATAAATTAAGTTCAAGCTAACTCCTAAATTTCCAGGCAATCCACATGTCACTCCCCACCCCCAGTCCCCTAAACCCCTACCCCCTCCACCTCCCACCTCCGGAAACCACATAAACATATCAACAGAAGCAGGTTCCTCTCAAGGACAGGCTGCTGCATTCTTCAGATTACTAAATCCGCATGAAAAGCCACCATTGTCCTGGCAAGGCATTCAAGCCACCCAGACTGACCCAGTCTCCTACCGAATCACCCATTTCAGGCCAGAGGGGGCTCTGAGAGGGCCTCAGAGGTAATTGCCCACCAGTGCATGGCGGCAGGGGTGGGGTAGGGGGAAGGTCACTAATTTATCTTAGCAGGGTGCTAACTTTGAAGCACAGTGAAGGCTACTTAAATGTTAACATTCGCAGGGGAAAGCACAAACACCCAGCTTTCAAGCCATCAAATTTTTCTTTTAAGAGATAACCACTTCTGACTCAGAAGACAAATATTAAAAATAAAAATACCCAATCCAAACAAAAACCAGACCAGCTCTCCACCATCCATACGATCTTGGTGGTCTCCAGGTGAAAGAAAAGTAATGTGTGTGTGTGTGTGTGTGTGTGTGTGTGTGTGTGTGTGTGTGTCTAAGTACAGTCCAACACAGGTTTTCTTTTCTTTTTTTTTTAAATAGTTTCTTTCCCCCCACCTTTCAAAGGTTCGATGAGTTATACAAATTCATCTGACCAAAGTAAATCTCATTTTATAAGTGATAAAACACAGCTTATGAAAGATAAATAGAAAAACATATTTCATTAGCATGAAGGAAAAAAAAACCCTCAAACAACAATCCTCTCACCTAACCTTGGATGCAGTAAGAGGAAAATTGTCTTAAAGAATTTAAACAATGAAGCTTAAGTCAAGGCACTACTGCATGCTTTAAAGTTACTTGTTCCTCCTTTGAGGTTCTTCTCCCTGCCAAGAAAAAAAAAAAAAAAAAAAGCAGGAGAAGGTTACAAAGAACGAACAAAATTAATATTCTTTATTGCATTCAAAGCTAAAATTTAGTTGTGAAAGCCAGAGTATAATCTGAGCTTCCAAGGCTCAGATTTTGACTTCTTCCTCCTGCGAAGGTCTCTTCATGAGAAGGCACTTCTATCTCTCATTAATTTGCCTCTGCTTTCCGTGGGAGACTCACCCACGGGAATAAGAGCTGCACCCAACCAGCTCCTCCAGCAAAAATGCCTTTTCCGCCCCTGGAGCAACTCTTTTTGTCTCAGTTGCAAAATGGGTTGCACCTTTCTGGCTCTCTCAGGACAAAACATGGAGAAAAGAGAGTAGGACCAAACTGTCATTCTAACTCCTCTTCCACAATAGAGATTCCCGAGAGAGATTTAGAATGGGAAAGGGTTGAGACATTGAAAAAAAAAAATTGAGGCAAGCTTTCTATTATAAGTGGGTTCATGAGCCTGATTCAGCGTCTTCAGCTTTCTGCCTCTCTCCTGAGAGAGAAATAATAAAAAGGTGAAGGGAGGATCTGATACCACCTCAGAAGGGATTTGGAAGGTTAAAGGGTCCCTTATTTTGTGCAAGTTCATGCACACACACACACACACACACACACACACACCTTATAGAATAGGCTGCAGTCCAACTGCGGTGAGGGTAGAACTTTAGCCCTGAAGAACCAAAGCAAAACAGTCTGGGTTATTGTTTTTTTTCCCCTTAATTCCCATCCTTCTTCAGACCAAATTCTGTCTTTACTTCATGTCTTTCATCCTGAGACCATCTGAGGAGGAAACAAAACAAAACAAAACAACCCACCAAACAAACAAAAACCAAGCAACCCGGGGTTTAATACAGTTTTCAAATGTTAAACTCAACAAAAAAATGGTACCCACCATGGTTTAAAATCTGTGTGCTTGCCTTCTCCCTCCCCATCTCCAACCTGCAGCCTCTCTTTCTTGCTGTCCTCGTCCTTCTTTGCTATTCCAGCCAGAAGAATGAACTTTGTATTGGAAATTTTAGGCCAGGTGTGAGGTATTTACAGTAACTTTGGCAGAGATACCAAAGATTAATTTAAGAAAAATATAAGTTGGCAGAAGACATTGCATAGATGTTTCCCCAGGAACAGGATTAACAAAGAAAAATAAAAGAAAAAGACATTACATCCGGCATATTTCAAAGTCATGAGAAAACACATGGATTGTATAAAATAAGAGTAAGATCCAAGTTGGCTCAATTCGTAAAGAATTAAGGAGGCAGTAATAAAAGTATGAGACAACATGAATATAGCGACAACCGTCTCTTTTTCTACATTCCCACCACCCCCAAGACACAAATACACATAAACTCCATAAATGCCTTCCACAAACTTTCTTTAACTATTTTTATTGGGATTTGCTCTTCACTCACCACTGACAGTCTCACAATTCTTTTGACATCCACAATCCTGGTGTTTGCACCAGCCAACATGGCCCAGTTCCACACTAGTACTTTACATCACTCCAAACGTCTTCAGCACCAAGAAGCCAACTCTGGAGCTTTCCTCATAGACCACCATCTCTGTCTTCTATCTCTCTCATTCCTTTATTCCTTGTGAGTCTAACCCTCCACACTGAGGCCTCCCTACTATTCTATTCCTTTTAGGCCCTCTGGTTTCATTTCTGTCCTTATTCAGAATGCCCTTCAAGGCACTTATGTCAACAATGCTTGTCTAGGCGATCTTATTCAAATTCCTGACTCTAAGAATTCCCCAGGCTCTCTATTCTCCATTCTGCTCTAAGAGCAGCTGACACTCACTGGAAACACCAATGCAGTACATATGCCTATTCTTGGACTCCCACGGCCACTCCTCATGCTCAAGACCCTCCTGCAGCATTTTCTGTGGGCATTCAAAACTCATTATCATATTCCTTCCACATATCACAGTTCTCTTTCAACTATCTTTGGTGTACAAACCCACCTCTTTCTCTACCTATCATCAAACTAAGTCCACATCCTGCTGATTTCACCTCCACAATAATTTTTAAATAACTCTTCCTCTCAGTTTCAGTTGGTATTATTACCAACAGCCCAGTTCATTTCCACATCCCAGCAGTTTCAACAGACTCTATCCTGCCAATCCAATCCTGCCTCCCCTTTCCAATCATTCAATCCTGCAAATCATTTCAGTCCTGTGAAGGAGCCTTCACTGGTCCCTTGTTGACTGCTAAGTGAAATATACACTCCACAGCCTGGCACAAATCCATCTACATGCAACAAAGCCCCAGCCTGCTTTTCCAGTCTCATCCCTTGCTACTCTGACATTCTTTGGCCAAAATGGAAACACACATTGTTTTCACACCTCCACACTTTTGATCAATTCCCACCCACTCTAATTTGTCTTTGAAACTTCTGTCATTTTTCTAGGCTCTTCTCAAATGCTTTCTCTTCCATGGGGCTTCGCTGGCCAATGACCTTTCTTTGGGTCACCAAGAGTGAATTTATCTCACTCTACTGTGTAGTTTACTTCTGTACTTGTCTGTACTGGAAGCTTCCTTAGGAGCCTTATTTTTCAGCTTTGCGTTTTCATAGGGTTTGTAAAGTGCCTCCCATAAAAAAGGAACAGAAAAAATATTTGTGTTAAGTGGGGAAAAAAGAGTAATACAAGCAACTGGATCTTGCATTTTAATTTTCCACTTTGCTCTTAATTGGAGGGGGGTGCTGCAGTGGACACATGAGGGATCTAGTAGGTCCTCTCACCTGCCTGGGTCTTGTTCTCTTACTTGAAAAGGAAAGCTTTTAACTTGAAGGTCTCTAACTAATCAAGCTCAAATGCAACAAAATTCTTCGGCTAGCTGAATAAATTTGGAAAAATACTGACAAGCTCCGTTTGCCACTTCCATCAGAAAACTCTCCCCAAGCAGGTAGTTCCAGGAACTTCCAATCACAGCATTGTCACCATGAGGGCTGACTACATATAAACGTATTTAATGGGGAAGGGTCTGGAGAGTGAAGCTGGGATCCTTCTGACATCCCCTAACCCACCCACCCCTAACAATTTTATGTGCGGATATTTAAATTGTATCTTGTTTCTCCAAGACTTAAAGTGAATTCCACAGAGTCCTCCTTTCAAAGTCTTATTGGATCTGGTGAGAAATGATGACGGGATCGGGGTCTGCCATTACTTATTCTTTAATTTAATTTCCTGAGTCAGTCTCACCTCTCCCTACTCACAGTCTGAGGGTAAACGGTGACCCCCATTTCAAAGTGGCTTTTGTTTTATTTATTTTTTATTTAGGTAGCTCCTACTGCAAAAGCCCAAACCAAAGCTCTGCCATTTTGCTTACTAAAGGAAACATGTTTTGTTTAATCCTTTTTGTAAACCACACATCAAATGACAGAGTAAATGACATATATGACTCTTGCCGATGATACTGAACATAATGAGTATGCTGCGTTTGGAGGATGAGTAATATATATGAAATACTGTTATTACATACATGGACACTGATGTGTCATATTAACATTACAACATTCATCTAAAAGAACAGGAAGGAACTGGAAAAAGTAAGACTCTGGGAAAGTTGGAAAGTCTCTTGAGTCCCACAGCCCTTGGTAACAAAATTTCCAGGCAGGACAGCGTTATATTACTAACTCACATTTATACATCACTTTATTCTCTGACGCGGTTTCATTTAATCTGGGTGATAGCCTGAAAAAACAAGCAAAGAAGGTGTTATTTTACCCAGTGAAGAGAAGACAGGACCGATTCCCAACCTACTTTGTCAAATGGCTTACTGGGGAGAGTTAGAACCAGTGCCAGGAGCTCTAGGTCCTGGTCCTGCCATCTTGCCACCATATTTGTGTTGCCCATGAAGGGCACCCGGAAAACATTAATTCCAAAGCTGCCTTTTTGAAATGAGAAAAAGAAGGCACGGATTATGCCAAGGCCTCCCACCTAGCTGGGCAGAGAATGGGTGAGAACCAGGCCTTTGACTTCCCAGTCAAAAGACTCTCCTTGCTTACCAAGAAGAAATAAATTACATAAAAACTAAACGGCCCTGAGGAGGCATTTATCATGCAAGACCAAAGGCATTATACACTTGCAACAGTCCATGTAAATATTTAAACTGTGAGCAAATCATCATGATGGCTGAGCAGGCAACAATACTACTTGAACAATCAAGAAAATAATGTTAGGGTGCGCCTGGGTGGCTCAGTTGGTAAGCGTCTGCCTTCGGCTCAGGTCATGATCCCAGGGTCCTAGGATGGAGCCCTACATAGGGCTCCCTGCTCAGCAGGAAGCCTGCTTCTCCCTCTCCCAACCCCCCTGCTTTTTTCCCTAGCCTGCTCCTCCCTCTCCCACTCTCCCTGCTTGTGTTCCCTCTCTTGCTGTGTCTTCTATCAAATAAATAAATAAAATATTTTTAAAGATTTTATTTATTTATTTGACAGAGAGAGAGAGATCACAAGTAGGCAGGGAAGCAGGCAGAGAGAAAGGGGGGAAGCAGACTCCCTGCTGATCAAAGAGTCCGATGCGGGGCTCGATCCCAGGACCCTGAGTTCATGACCTGAGCTGAAGGCAGAGGCTTAACCCACTGAGCCACCCAGTCGCCCCTAAATAAAATCTTAAAAAAAAAAAAAAAAAAAGAAAAGAATGTTAACCTAGAAATATGGTGCCTACCACTGCATTCCAATCAAATTTACAATACAGGTAATTTGACAAATTTAGTGATTTTATGTTATATGTAATATACATAATACATATGTTATATATTATCAAATTCAGTGGCCATATGTATAACTATATAACATATAATGAAATTATAAACAAACAACTAATGTAATGTTTCTATGTAAATTTGGGTATATATAACTCATATCATTACATATATTATATATACATACATACTGCTGGGCGGACAAAAATTAGGCAAAAATAGAAAATACGTCAGTTGAATGACTTCAAATGGCATTATACAACCCAATTTTTAGATTCTCTCCTCTGTCAGTCTTCCAGCATTTGTCTTCAACACTGGCAACACTTGATCCCTCTTGATCCCTCATACCCTGATTTCCTCATTTAGCGCATATATTGCCTTCTCCTCTCTACCACTAACACACACACACACACACACACACACACACACACACACCCCATATAACCCCACGCTTCCGCACCTTTGCTCTTCCTTTTCCTTCTAGGTAGAAGTCCCTTCCTACCTTTATTTGCCTGCCTGACTTATCCTGTGAAATTCAAGCATTCTCTCTGAGAACTTTACCTCAACTCAATTAGAATAAAGCCTTTCCTGTGTGCTTGGGGGAGTATTTGGGCCTACCTCTATCTTCTCCCTTAGCACGCTTCATTCACCTGCTCACATCCTCTGTGCCATTAACCAGAATGCAGTTGGTTAAGAATCTTCACTGGTCCTCAGTGACAAAGAGTTGGTGATGAATGCCGTACATCCAAATACAGATGTCATCCTGGTGGTAACTCACACAAGCAGCACCTCTTGCAGGAGGCTCCTTAGCTTAGCTGGTTGACGTATTTAAAACGTCTGTGCAGTAATCCTCACCATTGTCATCTTTCCATCTTTGTAAAATCCACCCCATTTATTCTCCCTTACGTATTCATCATAAGTCATGCCACCCTTCTTCACTCCCAGTAGGACACTTTCAGTTTCATAATCTGACCATCTCTGACAACAGAGAGACATTTTTCTTTAAAACTTGTAATCATTTAAGATGTCTTTATGTGATTTTTTAAAAATAAGTCTGTTTTTGCTTATGAAATCAAAAGTCAAGTATGCGATTTGTCAGGCTCAATATTCTCCTTGAAAACATTTAATAATCTGTGGTGCACTTAATGAAAATTATATAAATAGATTTAGATTGTGCCTTATTTAAGAGTTAATGCTCCCAGCAAGTATTTTTAATTTTTTTAAAATTTTAAAAAGATTTTATTTATTTGTTTGCCAGAGAGCTAGAGAGAGCACAAGCAGGCAGAGCAGCAGACAGAGGGCGAGGGAGAAGCAGGTTCTCCGCTGAGCAGGGAGCCGGGCGTGGGGCTCAATCCCAGGATCCTGGGATCATGACCGAGCTGAAGGCAGCCACTTAACCCACTGAGCCACCCAGGTGCCCCCAACAAGTACTTTTTAAAAGAATAAATGAAATGGAAACTGTTAAATATTGGATAAACTTCAAAGGTTGGCAATTGTCTTCCTCCTCTCCCTGTTCTGAAAAACTTTCCCAGACATATTAAACACTGTGGGCATTTTCCAAATATTATTAGCGCATATTTTTTTCTCTTTTCTCTTCTATTGCTCCGACCCCACTGCTGCCATTTCTGCCAAGCCTGCTAAGCTGTGTGCAGGAGCCCTGCCTTTTTCCAGCGCCTTAAGATGCCTCACCACCATTGCATACACTCGTGTCTGCTGAGCGTGGCTGCCTCTGCCCCTGCCCTGTGCACCATCCTACGAACCTCCTAGATCTAGATTTGGCTCCCACCAAAGGGCACTGCCGCCACTTCCACTGGGCACTTCCCTTTCTACCAAGGCCAGTATGTGGAGGCTTTGGAGGTGGCAGTTTCTGCTGTGGTGAGGTGGGGAACACCGCTCTCTCCATAAAATATGGCTTTGCCCTAAGTGTCTCCCAGGATGTTTACTTCCAGTCTCCTCTGTCTCTAGAACTTAGATATGATTTCATGGAGGGACTGGCTAAGAGTTGCCACCCCTTAAAGGACCAGGCTTCTTACTAGGGCACACCTGTCCTGTCTCATTCTCCCCTGAGGATAAATTCTCCCTTAGAAAGGGTCTCTATCCTCAGTGCACATTGGCTTCTGCAAATGTGCCCTCAGAGCCCCTGTTTGAGGCATCTGAATCAGGAATCCAGCTTAGGCTCAGTCTAGGATAAGAGATGCTACACACATTTTTGCCCAAAATTTTGTCTAGGTGCAGAAGGAATGTGAACATTCAGTTAGGCATTGTACACATGGTCTTAAATTTATCACACCACAGCCAGGTTCTCAGAATACATTTTTTGGCTTCTATTAATATCCTTACCAAAAGGACAGTCTTTCATGCAATAGGATTTTTTGAAAAACCTATAAAATTAGAATCTTTTAAAAAACCAGTTGAGCATGTGGTTCTCAGGAAAGGCAGGAGAAGCTGGCATGGAAAATCTGAACATTCACAGGATCCGATCCAGATGATCTCAGTCATTAAGGGAATTACTTAATGGCCATTCTCATGTACTTGTTTTGTCACTCTCTGCCCAGCTTTGATGTGGATACAGCAGCTTTGCTGTCTTCGATTATAAACGGAGGACTACTGGAAAACTGGGAGTTTGGAAAAGAGAAACAATGGTGATTGGATGAATGTCAACAAAGGCTATATAAGGAAACATTTAAGGAGATAAATGTCTATATTTACATGAAATATATTTAGCGTAAACTCACATCTGAAATGTATACATGTGCATGTATATAAAATAGCTACTGATAAACAAGTATTTCACTTTTACATATGACATCTATTACGTGTTGTTCTGTGAAAGACTAGACATGGAGGGCTAGAAAGGACTGGAACAAACCATTTAATCCATTTGCCTCCATTTAGGCAGGTCCTCTGCACCGTGCATGAAATCCGAGATGACGCACTTAAGCAGTTCTCCAGCTTGGCAAATTGCTGGCATAACCACACAAACTATCAACTTCTTCTATGCTTATCCTTATCCATTAGCATCTCCTTGGTGCTCTGCAGGCAGGCATAATTGCAGCTAGATATATTTCATTCTTTTCAATCAATAACATTTATTGCTATCCTACATATAAACTATCAGGCTTGCTGTTGCAGGGAATTTGAAGAAACCTATAATACCTTAATTTGTATTTCATTTGTACTGTCTATGTACACACACAAGCATATGTGTGTATAGAAAGCACTTTCATACATGTGCTTCATTTAATATTCACAGTAATCTGTTTCAAGGATGACAGAAGTAAAGCTCAAAGAAGGTAAGTGACTCACCCAACCACACACAGTAGCAAAACTGAGCCTGAATTGAGGTTTCATGATAGTTAAGCCTAAATTTATTATATCATGACTTTCCCTAAATGTTACAACTTCTCATAACCTTGGTCCCCACCCCACAAGGAACTGACAATCTTAGGACAAGCTACGATACATTCACAATGATCGAAGGATGACGTGATGAGTGATTAAAAATTGGTAGGAGTTCAGAATAGGGAAGGCTCAATCACTTGCAAATCAGTCAGTTTGGAGGAGTTCATGGAGGAGGTAAAATCTGATTTGGATTTTGAAAATCTGGTAAAATGTTCGGAGATGAAGAAGGGAGAAAGGACATGTCATGAAGAGTTTTTGAAACTGCAAAGAATAGGACATGCTTAGTGATTGACCTTGATTGCAATTTAAAGCTTGTGAAGGAGTGCAGTGGAAAATAAGCTTCACATTAGACACTGGGGTGGGATTATGCAGGGTCTTGAATATTGGGGAAAGCGTTAGGTACTCATGGAAGGTTTTAGAGCAAGATATCTCTGGAGCTGCATAAAGCATTTATTAGAGGAAGAGGAAATTAGAGGAAGGAGACCAGTTAAAGGTCTATAATAAAGTTCAAGTGAAAAAAGTACAAACTTACTCTAGAGAAATAGAGGTGAAAATAAAGAGGAATAAGAGTCCAATTGAAAGAATTCATTAACTAATTGGATAGAGGGGTCCAGGAAAGAAAACAAAGATGCCAGTCTTTCGTGCTTAGAGGAGTAAGAGCAAACAAGATAGGAGGAAACCGATTTGGAACAAAACATAAGAGCTTGCTTTGGGGTATTTTAAGGTTGTAGTAGGACGGACATACAGCAAAATATCCAGCAAAGAGGAGAAATTTAGCCATGTCATAGAAGACGGGTCAGGGCATGAAATATAAATCTGAGTGACATCTGCCTAGACATTACTAATGAGGCATGAAAATGAATTAGGAAGTTACAAAAGAGCATATTAAGAGATTACATGGGAGGAGAATGGAAATGAAGAGACTGAAAAAGAAGAAGAATACATAATGAACTTTGAAAATGTTTTAATTTAATTGGTATAGGCAAAGAAACCATAAAGAAGACTGAGGAGCTATAAGGAAAGGAATTGGGAAGCAGGAAAATAACTTTTAAAGGAAACCAAGAGAGGACAGAGAGGGTAAGACCTCCAAGGTTACAAAAGCAGAATGAAGCCATGGGGTAAGAATCTCCTTCCCCCAGTATGTCTTGAAATCAACAGAATGATACATTAAAAAACAGGCCTCCAGGGGCGCCGAGGTGGCTCAGTGGGTTAAGCCGCTGCCTTCGGCTCAGGTCATGATCTCAGGGTCCTGGGATCGAGTCCCACATCGGGCTCTCTGCTCAGCAGCAAGCCTGCTTCCCTCTCTCTCTCTCTCTCTCTCTGCCTGCCTCTCTGTCTGCTTGTGATCTCTCTCTGTCAAGTAAATAAATAAAATCTTTAAAAAAAACAAAAACCAGGCCTCCAAAACATTGCAGCAACAACCAAGACAGAGAAGGGAATAGACCTAGGCCACAAACTTCAAAAAAGTATTGGCCAATGGGTGAGACTGAAAATTCTGTGGTAAAGTGATGCAGTTCATTATAGCAAATCTCCTAACCCTATTTCTATCCCCTGGAGCCAGGTAGACACACCAACTAAATCCATAAACATCCCATTAATATCCCAAAATGGGAGAGAAGCTTACTGAGAAGCTAACTCTCCAAACAGGAAGTCACAGGAAATGTTGGAACATACTGGAAATGAACAATGCGTTACGGCATTGAAGCCTCCAAGACTAAAATGAAACTAGAGCATAGGTTCCAAGTTTGAGGATACACTCCTGTATGACTAGAACACTCCTTCAATTCAGTAAAGAAAGCCCTTGCACATCTAATAAACATTTAACAACTTTAGAAATGACTTCCGAGCCCTGATACTCTAACAAAGTCTGCACAGTACCTCAGCTAGGCTGTCTTGTCCCACCATACCTATAGAAAAAGTGCAAACGACATAAAAGACCCAGTCCTAAAGCTGTGGTTTTTCAGGAAAACAAGTGAGTGTCAAAAGGAAAGAAGAGGCTTCATTACTGAAGATTTTATAAGTCTTACATCTGATAGCACGACTCCTTCAATTTTGTTCTCTTTTTTTTCAAGGCACAATGGCCATTATAAGTCCTTGCATTTCTATATAAATTTTAGAATCAGCTTATAAATTACTCCAAAACACCGACTGGGATTTTGAATAGAATTGCATTCAGTCAACAGGTCAATTTGGGAGGAACTAACATCTTCACAATACTGAGTTTTCTAATCTGTAAGCGCCATATACTTTCCCACTTTTTTTTCAGTCTTTTAAAATTTCGATGAGCAGTGTTTTGTGGTTTTCAGTATACAGTTAGGTCTTGCACCTATTTCACTAAATAGATATTTATAAGTAGTATTTCCTTTAATTTTCGAGTTGCTTATTGCTAATAAACAGATACAAATGACTCTAGTATATTGACCACCTGTTCCTTGAACCTGATAAATTTGTTTTTAGTTGCAGTGGTTTTTTAATTTTTTTTTTGTAGATTCCACTGGATTTTTCTATGTACATCAGTCTGTTATCTTTGAATAGTTTTACTTCTTCCTTCCTATGTTTATACATTTTACTTCTTATTCTTGCCTTATTGTACTGGCTATGATCTCCAGTACAAGGCTGAATTAAAGTGATGAGAGGGAACATTTTTGCCTTAAAGAGAAAACAATAGTATCATATGGCCACTTATTTGTGGAACAAAAAAAATGACATGGAGGACATTGGGAGATGGAGAGGAGAAGGAAGTTGAGGGAAATTGGAAGGGGAGGCGAACCATAAGAGACTATGGACTCTGAAAAACAACTTGAGGGTTTTGAAGGGGCAGGGGGTGGGAGGTTGGGGGAACCAGGTGGTGGGTAATAGGGAGGGCACGTATTGCATGGAGCACTGGGTGTTGTGCAAAAACAATGAATACTGTTACACTGAAAAAAAAATAAATAAAAATTTTAAAAAAAAGAATACTTTATAAAAATAAATTCATATTAACTACCAAAAAAAAAAAAGAGAGAGAGAGAGAGAAAACAATAGTTCCCCATCAGGTTTTATGTTAGCTCCAGGTTTTCATAAGTAATGTTATAAAATTGGGAAAGTTCTCTTCTATTCCCACTTTTCTGAGAGTTATTTTCATGAACAGATGTTTAGTTTTATCAAATGCTTTTTCTGCATCTATTAATATGATCACATACTTTTTCTCTTCATTTTTCAATGTGGTGAGTTATTGATTTATTTTTTTAATGATGTGCCATACTTGCATGATCCTACTTGATCATAATGTTTTATCTTTCTTATATATTGTTATTTGTTTCTATTTCTTTAGCATTTTTTCATTGATGCTTATGAGGCTCAAAGGATCTATAGTTATCATTTTTGGGTTTTCCTTGTCAAGTTTTGGTATCAAGGTTTCCCTGGCCTCATAAAACGAATGGGAAATTATTCCCTCTTTTTTAATTATCTGGAAGGGTTTTAACGTTTATACTTTTCCTTATTTCAATGTTTGGTAGTGGAGTGCCTGGGTGTTGTTGTTGGTTGAGCATCTGACTCTTCTTTTTTTTTTTAATATTATGTTATGTTAGTCGCCACACAGTACATCACTAGTTTTTGATGCAGTGTTCCATGGTTTATTGTTTGTGTGTAATGCCCAGCGCTCCATGCAATATATGCCCTCCTTGATACCCACCACTGGGCTAACCCAAACCCCACTGGGATTACCCCCACAGTTTAGCTATTGTGGACATTACTGCTATGAACATTGGGGTGCATGTGGTCCTTCTTTTCACTACATCTGTCTCTTGGTTTCAGCTCAGGTCATGATCTCAGGATTGTGAGATTAAGCTCTGCCTTGGGTTCCGTGCACAGGGTGAAGTCTGCTTGAGATTCTCTCTCCCTCTCCCTCTGCCCCTCCTGCCCAGGTTCTCTCTCTAAAATAAATAATCTTTAAAAAAATAAATTTTTGGTAGTATTCACAAATGAAGCCACTTGGGTCAGGGATTTCCTTTGTGAGAAGATTTCTAATGATAGATTTTAATTCTTTAACAAATATAAGAATATTCACATTTTCTATTTTTTACTTTTGATAATTTCAGAAAGTTACCTTCTCAAAAAAATGTCCATTGTTCTAAGTTGTCAAATGTATCACCATAAAATTGTTTATAATATCCCCCCTTATTGTCCTCCTAATGCCTATAGGCTTTGTGTAGATATCACCTAATTTGTGTATCTTTCTGTTTTCTCGATCAGTTTTCTTGTGGACTTATTAATTTTATTAATATGTTAAAAATAAGCAAATTTGGTTTTTGTTGATTTTTCTCTATTTTTGCCTATTTTCTAATCCATTAACTTTCCTCCTTCCTTCCACTGTTTTTGTTTTGCAAAAACAAACTGTAGAAAGAGCTCCCTTCAACAGACAAATGGATAAAGAAGATGTGGTCTATACACACAATGGAGTATTACTCAGCCATCAGAAAGGATGAATACCCAACTTTTACGTCAAAATGATTGGGGCTGGGGTACATTATGCTAAGTGAAATAAGTCAAGCAGAGAAAGTCAATTATCATGTGGTTTCACTTATATATGGAACATAAGGAATAGCATGGAGGACATTAGGAGAAGGAAGGGGAAAATGAAGGGGGGGAATCAAGAGTGGGAAATGAACATTGAGAGAATACAGACTCTGGGAAACAAACTGAGGGTTTTATAAGGGAAGCAGTGGGGGGATGGGTGAGCCTGGTGATGGGTATTAAGGAGGGCATAGATTGCATGAAGCACTGGGTGTTATACACAAATAATAAATCATGGAACGCTACATAAAAAACTAATGATGTACTGTATGGTGATTAATATTACATAATAGAACAAATAAAAAATAGAAAGGAAGAAACAAATAAAGGAAGGAAAGAAATGTATTCAATAATGTTGAATCTTTATAGCTGTCAATATAAAGGATGAGAGATACAGTTACTAAAATTGGCAAATAGGAGATCATTTGTGACTTTCAAGATGTTTCATAGTATAAAAGAAAGACCTAGAATCAGACACATTTGACCTCTGGCAATGGAATCTCTAATTGTCTTTTTGACCATCCAATATATGAACCCAATTTCCTTTATTTGAGAGTCCCCTCCATCCCCCCCCCCCCACACACAAGACTTGAAGTGAGATAAAACCTATCTTCCACTATACATGGAAAATTCCAGAAACTTACTTTCCCTAGAAGCCTTATTATAGTTAGGGGTGTCGGCCCATGACCTCAGTTCTGGTAGTTAAGACATACTACCTCATATCAGGAGACCATAGGAAATCCTCCCTGGTGGTAGCAAAGTTGCAGGAATATTAACTTCCTGGGGTAGTGATAAAAGTGGTGCTGATGAGGGCATGTAGTGTCCATTTGGCGGTGTCAGCAGTAAAAGCTACAGTGATGCCAGAAGTGTACCGACTCACTCTCTTCTGGTTAGATGAGTCACTCCTAGCTATACTGCCCTAAATCTGTGTCTGTAGACTTGCTTGGCAGTCTGTGAACAACCTAACAACATGACTAATTCATTCTCTACTGAAATCAGCCAGACTGAATTTCTGTTGCTCACAACTAGGAGTCCTGGCTGTTATAGGCTGAAGCCAAGCTCTACATGTACCAGATGGGTGACTTTGAACTGGTTGTGCAAGATTCTTGAACACATCTTTCCTCAACCATTAAATGAAAGAAAGGTACCCACCCCAGTGCAGTTACAATTTTTAATCAAGATAACATATACGAAGCACTTGATACATAACATAGTACTGAATAAAGATAATTCTATGAAAATAAAAATTTATAAGCCTCGATAAAACACTGGTTCAGTCTCATTTAAAATCATAATTGAATAATATATCATAGATCACAATGCTTAATAAGAAAGTTGGGGGTGGAGATAAGCAATGTAGCCTTTACCTTCAATATTATAAGAATAAAGAAAGCCAAGCATAAGATGCTGACTCAAGAGGGAGCAGAGTTAAGATTTTTTTGTCTTTTAAGGAATCTGAATATCTGACCTTGTTCATAATATAACAAGTAGGAACTAATAAAGAATGCAATTTGGAAAGAAAAGGACTATTGACAAAAGTTCTTTATATAAAAAAAAAGTTCTTTATATCAAGGTTCGGGATTAGAATCATCTTTGGTTGTAAAAATAAAGAAGACAGAGATTTTTACATACCAGTTACTATAAGACACGAAAAATAAGAAGTATTATCCAGGTTGGGGGGGAGTTCCTGTTTAAGTTAAATCTATACATACTCTGCATCTTGTCATCATAAAATTGAATTGTTTATTGAAAAAGGCAAGAAGCTCTCCTGTGATTTTCTGCTTTTAACCACAAAAGTTTTATAGTTATCTCCCATGGAATGTAAACCTTGACTATAAAGCTATGATAACTCAAATCTTCCTTTACATAGTTGTACTAAAAATTATATTTGGGCACTTAATGTTTATTATAAAAGTGATTTTTGCTAGAATATGTTTGTTGTATTAAATGGAATTTAACTCTTCTAAATTATAACATACATACCAATTTTGTGTTGATGATGACCAACTCTATGAAGTCATTAACTGCATTCTCTAATTCATTACTAGCTACATGGCAGACACTCTTGTCTTGTTTTCCTCCTCAAAAACTTGTTTTTAAAATAAAATTCGTGATTCTAATAGATTTACTTCTAAACACAACAGGAAACTTCTTTCCCTGTTTTCTTTCCTTCCTCGGTTCCAGAGAACAGTTTTGGTAGATCAATGGGGATGACAGCCCAACAGAAAGGGATTAGGAGAGAGCAGTGAGGAAATGGAGTCAGGCAATTAGACCTACTTTAAACTGTTGGAGGTAACTGATAGGGCAGGGAGATAAGATGCTAACTCAAGAGAGGGTTAAGATAAAAACATTTTCTTAACACAGGGAAAGCCTGCATTTGTTTGTAAGGCAAGGAAGGAGCAGGAGCCCACCAAGGAGTAGCTGAAAACTCAAGAGAGGAAATAAGATTAATGAAACAAAATCTTGGAAAAATGAGGAAAACACAGGATCAAGGACACACAGTGTGAGTCTAGTGTCTAAAAGAGGGAAGGATAGTTCTTCATCTGAGAAAAAAAAAGAGAAGGAGCTGGTGATAGAAATTTTAGGATAGACACAAAAGCTCATGTTAAGATATGTTTAACATATTGAGATACAAAGGGCAGTGAAGTTAGTTTGAGGGCTGGAGGAAAATGAGAGTTTGTGGAAATTTTTTAGAGGAGGATTCTAAGAAGAAGGAATGAGTTGAATAAAATAATTATTGAGCAGCAGCAAAGACACAAATGAAATGTCAGTGGTAGCAATTAGCAGAGTTCTTTAAAGTCCTGTAGCCACATGAGGGTGTAGACAATCTCTAACAGCAGTTGAAATATTAGGGACACTGATCTTCTTGTGAAGCTACACAGCTTTTGAAAAGACCCAAGAATAAAACAGAGCCACAAAAATCAAAATAACAGAGCTGGAAGGGACATCTAGGAGATAGTGGGGACCACATGTTGACCTCCATGCAGAGGGATGGTAGAATGACCCACCGGTAGTACTTGGTGATAAGACAATGTCTCTTAAAAACTTGAAAATGAAGTAGCCCTAACATTTTAAATCTTGAAATTACAACACACAATAGATCACACCAGAAATACTCACTGCCATCTTAATGATGAGAGTGGATCCCAGTCCCGATAGTGTGATCTGATTAAATACACATTTAAGGAAAGTATCAACGAGCCTAAGAAACAAAGAGAGAGCCCGGTCCAAGGGAAAAGGGTACCTAACATAACACACCTCCAAAAGCTCAATCACTGGATAAGCTGATCATCAGTTTCTAAATCAAGTTTGAGGCTAGATGGAATTCACCAACATAAGGCCTTCAGTTCTTCATGGGTGACAATGGGCTTGTCTTCCCCTGGGGAAAACTCATATCTACATAACTTTTTCCATTTTGAAACAAAAATTGGTATATAAGAGATTGGACAGGGTCTGGCGTGTTTTAGCCTTACTTGCCACGTGGGTATTCTTTGCAGGTCCTCCAGATGGTCCTGGATGGTAGAGCCCCTTCCCGCAAAGGGAAAATGCCTTGTGGTTGGCAGGGCAATTATACTGCCAAAATCAGGTCAATAGCATTGTGTGTGGCCTTTAAGAGCTTGTAGTCAGCAGTTTTGTGCTCCCTGCTTTCATTTTTTCTTTTTTGGTAAAACTCCAGGCTGATGACTCTAGATTGGGCATCTCTATCTCCACAAGAGTCCAGTTAGCACTTTTGCAGGTAATACTGAGAAGAGCCATTTCTTCAAAAAGCCCACACAAGCTGTGCTCCTTGAAAGGTCTTCCAACCATAAGATACAAATTTCCCTCCCAGATCTGGGAAGTCTTTTTTACTTAAAACAAACAAAACAAAACAAGTTTGCAAGGTAGGTGGAATGTCTCAAGGAAGGGGTTCAGTTTTTACTCTTGAATGCTGCTATCTTTGAAATCTTTAATATCAGGAAAGCAAAACTGCTTTCTCCAAGGCCTTTGCCCTGCTACAAGATAAATAGTTTGCATTTTCCAAAAATCTGTATCCATTTCAATGTCCTCTCATTTTTCCACCTCCAACTTTCACACTGGAGTTTTTATATGTGTTGTTGGGTCAAGTATGGGAAGGAAGGAGATGGAGGGACAATATTTTTAAGACGAAAACTATGACTGACCTATTTGTGGTTTTCCTCTAGCTATATAACAAGAAAAGGGATAAAGGAGTACACTAATGGAAATGTTTGGATTGTAGGTAGTCAAAGACAAGATTGGCTGGGATGACCCAGGAGTCTGTGAGGCACATCAGAAGCTATGATGCATGAAAAGGTGGAGATTGAGAGACCCATTTTTCTCAAGACAGAGTCAATAGAAATTAGACTTCAGGGAAACAAGAAGAGTGCCTGGACCAAAGGACATCACCACTTGAGGAGATCTGGAGTACTGAAAGAGCCAGACAGAATGCCAAGCCAGAAATGTCCCTGGGTTTAGCTTTGAAGAAATAGTAAAACCAATAATAAACATGGGATCCGGTACAAAGTCTGACAGGGGCTCTTCTGTGTAAAGAAAGCCTGTTTTTCTTAAGATCTAGGTGATCAAAGATATTATATTAATAACAAAATAACTATGTGATAAGACATAATAAAATATGGCAATTTCATGAATCAAGACAATAAGAATGAATTTTAAATTTTAAAACAAATTTGGGAAGGTTTTCATTATCACTGATGATTGGACCCAAGGACAAGAGCAGGGCAGGGGTATTGGGTAGGGCTTGTGGGAGATGACAAGAGTTTATGGTTCCTCCCTCTACCCTGCTATTTCTGAATCTTCAGAAAATCTTTGGAATCTTTCTGACTCCCCCATAAAAGCTCATACACTAACCCGAGTGGGGCTGTTATCCAGGAGAGTGAGGATACTTGCAAGAAGTGCTCCAGCCCATGCCAGGTTAGGAACCAGACTCTACTTCAGCATCTACCAACAAAACATCTTGTCGATGACCACATTAGATACTCACTTGGGCCTCTCAAGTGCAGAGATCTATTCATCTTAATAACACCCTGTGTTCCATGAATGCAGCATAATGGTTACAAACTAGACTGCCTATAATAGGACTCTGGTCCCTGCACTGAGTCACTTAAAATAACTGACACACAATTAAATGGCACAGAAGTCAGAAGGTGAGGGAGTTTCAGGCTTGTTTCTGCAACTGAATGATGTGGTTGGGAACCTAGGCTCTTTTTAGCTCTCTATTCTTTCCAGTGTGTTAGACTGTTGTTCCTAGGCTTATTGCCTAGTGGTCACAGGATGGCTGCTATTGCTTAAGTGGCTGATTTTAATGATAGTGTCCAAAGCAGACAGGAGGAAAAGAGAAGGCCTCTGTCTCACTGAATGCTTCTTTCTACTCAGAAAGGAAAACGTTTCTCAAAAGTTACCCTCCTCATACCCCCTCCTACAAAGTTGACTTCCCTATATATCTGCCAGAACTGGATCACCCTACCTGCAAAAAGGTTTGAAAAGTGAACATACACCATTTATTTTTTTTTCAATTAACATATAATGTATTATTTGACACTATTTAAACCTCTGTTGTGGGAAGCAGACTTTTTCCGTCAAAGAAAAGAGAAGAAATGACTGGATAGGCAACTGTATTTTTTATCTATTACTACAATAATGCTGCATAACAAAACACCCTAAAACTCAGTAGCCAAATACAACAAGTTACTATTTTTCGTTAATCTGCAGATTGTCTGGACAATTTTGCTGATCTGAGTCAGGGCTGACCAGTCCTGGGCTTGCTCATGTGTCTGCAGTCAGAAGGTAGGCGGATTGGCTAGGGGCTGGATGATCTAGAATCGCCTCAGCTAGGATGACTCAGCTCAGCTCCATTACCCTCTCATCCTCCAGCAGACTAGCCCAGACTTGCTCCCAAGCTGAAAGCTCAAAAGAGAAAACAAAAGCATGCAAATCCTCTTGAGAACCAGGTACCATATGTAGTCATTTCTACCATATCTATTAGCCAAAGAGAGTCATGAGGCCAGTCTCAGTTCAAGGGGAAGAGAAATAGGCTTTGCCCCTCTATAGGAAAAGCAACAGTCACATTACAAGGGATGTGCATAAAAGTGTGGAAGAACTGGGGCCATTTCTGTAGTCAATCTATCACTTGCAATCAATAAAGCTTGCTTGTAAGCACTTGGTAGATATATGACAATGGACAAGTTATGGAACCACTGAGCCTTGATTTCCCCATTTACAAAATAGAGATAATAATACAATCTAACTGAAAAGTTTGTTATGAGGATTACATACATATCAGTCTGTGTCAAAGAGATTACAACAATGGCTTCATTTGGTAAGTTACCAGATACTAACCAATCCCAGTCCTCATGACTACCACCTAACAACTCATCATCGCAACCTTAGTCTTAACTGTTTTATGGATAGAAGCATAACTCACTAGGAATTCTCATGCTCAGGACAAAGAATGTGAGTGTCACCCTCATGTTTCCTCAAATTCACTTTGCAATTTGTGCTACTGCTCAAAGATTGTTCTTAGTGACACTGTTGTGCTATGCTCTAAATTAATTAATTATTTTTGCTAACTAGGATCTACCTCGGTGGTTCCTATTCACTGAAAAAAGACTCATATACTGTCAATATATGAATGTCACTAATATTTAAATTATAAGCCCTATTTTGAAGTAATTATTTCACTTTTTTGATACCCTGTAAATTTGGAGCTACCCAGGAGTAAGGCCTTGTCAAGTCTGGCCCAAGTGTCTACATTGCCTTCAGGGTGTGCTAAACGGAGGGGTTAGTGAGAAAACCAGCGAGAACATGTGTTGGGGGCACAGCTCTGCCTGCAGGGCCTCTTCCCTAAGGCCGGGGCCCTAAGCAGAGGGCTGGGTTGAGCTTAGGCCAGTGTGGCTATCCACTAAGCTCTCAGCTCCTCTAGGGCCAGATAAATGAGGAAGCAGATTAATCCAGCATCCAAGTGTGAAACAAACTCATTTGACCTTGACCAGTGATAAAAGTACATTGCCTTTGCAATCTACAGTGTACAGTGTACAGAACTTGGTACTCACATATAAATACATACACACATATATACATATACATATAATTAGCCATAAAACACAAGCATATGTACATATATGAAGCTGAAATAAAACCTTTCTGAAGCAATACTTACTTTTTATATATGTAATGTCCTCTGGTATTTCTTCTATTGTATTCTTTTTTATTTGTATTTTCATTTTTTGAACTATTGCTTGTGACCCATTTAATTGGTTGGGAAATGGTATTTGAACAACTATTTTCAAAATCACTAATAAATGTTGCACAGTGTAAGAAACACTGAGCAAAACCTCTCTTTTCCAGAAGTTTTCTCTATTCAAAGACTTACTAAGGGGACAGTGTCAGAAGCTTCTGTGGCTAAAGCAGTATTACACAGTGGTTAAGAACCAGGAATCTGTAGGGGAAATGCTTGGTTTCAAAATCTGTTAACTTGTTAACAGTGTGACCCCAACAGAGTTACGTAATCCCTGTAGCTTTGGTTTTCCTCCCGAAAACAACAGGGATGACATTACCCCTTCATCACTCTTATGAAGATGAAATGAAGTCACTTGGCATAGAAGCTAACACAAAGTAAATTAGATAAATGATACCTGTTACTATTCTCTCAGAAGGTGGTGGCATCAATCTTTAACCCTCTGATGAAGCTACTTGGTCCACTGTTTTTCTAGTGAAGAACCAGCTCGTAGGGTTGTGCGCAATGAGATACAACACAAGTCTTGGTACAAAAAAGTTAGCGCATCAGGGCAGCCCTACGTGGCACCAGCAGGGAGGGACACTGAACCAGGGGTGGAGGTAGTGGGAGAGGAAAACTTCTACCAGCCAGGAGAGCGAGTGAGCAAAGAAGTGGGTAGACTCTGGCAGCTCTAGACGGAGGTGCCTCGGTCTTTGATCTTGTGTGTGACTGAAAACGTTTCCTGTAGGTCTCCATGAGCTAGATGTGCAGGGAGTGCCTTGAAAGTATATGTGACTCAATGCCAACCACACACATTAGAACCCAGGTGGATGTTTGTGCAAATGAGAAAGAGTGAGCTTTCTGGGAAATGCCACCCTGCCCAGAGCACGTAGCCTAATGAGCAAACTCAGGGTGAAGTCTCAGCCCCCTCTACCAGCTGCCCTTGCACAGTGCACAGACTGCTCAGCAGCCTCAGGGGCCCCAGTGGAACTCTACTAATTCCAAGTTATCCTTGTTCAGGATGCCTCTTCCGGGACTGCCTTCAAATTCAGGAGAACATTCATTTACTATTCCCAATAGTACCAAATCTTCAACTATCCAAACTAAATTTAATCTGGGAAACAGATTTTGATCCCAGAGGTGGAAGCAATGAAAACGTGCCATTCAGGGGTGGGAGGTTGAGGAACCAGGTGGTGGGTAATAGGGAGGACACGTACTGCATGGAGCACTGGGTATGGTGCAAAAACAATGAACACTGTTACGCTGAAAATAAACAAATAAAAATAAATAAATAACAAAAAAAAAAAAAAGGGAAAAAAATGTGCCATTCAGATCTGCTGCTGCTGGGAGCGTAACTGACTGATAGCCCCAGCTGCTGCCCCTTGAGATCGACCACACTTCCATCTTGCAACTTTGAGACAAAGACTAAGCATGGTGGGAAATAAAGGCAGGCCCGCTCCAGAAAGACAGGGGACTCAAGCCTTCCCCTTCAGCCTGGCTGAACCTTTCTTATAGCTTGGCTGAAGCCTGATATTCTTCCCCCCAGGCCTTCTTCTTTCCCTCTCTCCTTCCATAGGTGTCACACCTGCAATGCATTCTGAAGGCTCTTCCTGCCTTTCCTGCATCCTCCTTTTCCTTGCACATCTAATACCCTCTTGGCATCTGATTCTCAGCAGATCCAGACTATACTCCCAGATGCCATGAAAAAGAGGAGGTGGTCAATCTGTTTAATATACACTTGGGGCAAATGCTAGAAGTGGCTACAGAATAAGATGAATTTTCTTGCGTAACTGATAAAAGGGGCTCACTGAATCTGGTTAACTATTGAATGAGTAAAAGGTTCTGAAATAAAATAATACCACCCTCTATAGTTTGGCCTAAATCTCTACTTGTTCAGGGGTATAGGGTAGAGCTCTAAGTTATTCTTGGAAATGCCCAAAGAGATTACTCACATGTGCCTGTCTTGTTCTCATTCTGCTCTGGCTCCCACTTCTTCACACCTGCTGCGAAGTCACTGGGAAAAGTCCCATGACTGTCAGCACCCATCCTGAGAACACCAAGACTGAACTGTGCCCTCTATGCTCCTAATCTTCCATTCCTCTTGAACTTGAATAGGGCTGAACCATAAAAAGAGACCACGGAAGAAGATGGGGAAGGGTGGTTTCCTCTCCAACTCCATGCCACACTTTTTACTTGACTTCCTTGTACACATCTCTTGTGGCTAAAGTAGGGAAGTTTCAACAGATTCTCCTACTCATTCTTTTTATTCACAAGAAGCTCAAAATCAGCCCAGTTAAAATTCTCTATTTCCATCCCTATTCATATTCCTTTGACCCTCTCTAGGTAACAAACAATAAAACCAAAGATGTGATGAAAATGAAATGATGTATTAACTGTATTTCTTATTTCCTATATTCCTGATGTTTGGGCATCTGCCATCATAGGAGCCTTTTTTTAAAATTTATTTACTTATTTATTTGACAGTGATCACAAGTAGGCAGAGAGGCAGACAGATAGAGAGGAAGAAGCAGGCTTCCTGCTGAGCAGAGAGCCCAATGCAGGGCTCGATCCCAGGACCCTGGGATCATGACCTGAGCCGAAGGCAGAGGCTTTAACCCACTGAGCCACCCAGGCACCCCATCATAGGAGTCTTGCCTGAGAAACTGCCCCTCTCAGAGCTTGAGAATTCCCAGAGATAGCAAATAAGTCCACTGAGAACATGTCTTTCACCCAGTATCTCCAAATTTTGGTCCCTAAAATGAAGACAACTGGGATAGAATTAAATCAGTTGGGAAGGTGCACATGAGATATTCTGTAAACAAAAGAGGTCTATTCAAGTATAACAAACCAACCAGTCCAGAGCCCATACCTACCAACTAACTCCTTTACTGAGCTCTTGCAGGTTGAGCCCCTATCCTCCTGTATTAACCACTCTCGGGCCTGCGACCTGACAACTAGGGACAATCCCTACATGCCAAAACCTGCTGAAATTCTTCAAACTAACCAATCTTAAACTTGCATAGACTGCTTACCCAGCCTTGCCCATTCCTTTCCACAAAACAAACAAACAAACACACACACACACATTAAAGCTCTTGCCCATGATTTACTTCCATTCCTTCTGTCTTCTGAATGACCCAAGCTGGTACTTCCCCAGGTGGTCCCACAAAGCTTGGCATGCTCCCTTCTCTTGGAACTGTGAGTTGACAAACTAACCTTCCAGCAGCCATCATCTCCTGATCTGTTGGCCTCACCATATCTGATTAATAATAATAATAATAATAATAACCTACACTTTTTTAAAAAGGGGGATATTGGGGAAGTTTTAACATGAGGGCATCTATACTAATAACAGCCAACCTCCCAATTTTTTGTTATTTGAATATCCTTCTTTTGTTTACAAAATATCTCCTATACACCTTCCCAGTTGTCTTAGTTCTATCAGTAACTGTCTCCAGTTTAGAGATAAAGTTTAGAGGTATTTGACCAATGGCAACATTACTGAAAGAAATGTATACTTTCTATGAGGCTGTGTGTGAGGTACTAGGACAGAATGCAGAGCACAGGCTATGGCGTTGGTTTTTAAAAAGTCTCAAAACACATACTAATAAAAACAGTCACAGCCTGTAATACTGCTGAACACACCCTATGTGCCAGGCACGAATATAGGTCATTTTCATATATTAACTCATTTAATCCCCATCTCAATGCCAAGGTTGATACCCAAGGTGCCTACCACTATTTTCTCTCTTTTACGGACAATATGCAATTAACGGGTTGAAAATTTACTTCTGTTGTACAATATTGGAGTGGCAAATAACTTTAGAGATCAACCCTCCCCATTTTACAGATGAGCTAAATATGTTTATGTGTTCTACTCCATTTAGAGGTTTTGTTATTTTTGAGCGCAATCCCCAAATAGGCATATGTACCCTGATTTTGCTAATAGTGAGTTCCGATTCCTGTGACCTCTAGCCCAGCTATGACATATGGGGGAAGTGACACTTACTATAATAATCTCCAACCCTATAATCCATCACACATATTCTGAAAGCACTAAAGGGAAACATGTTAAAATAACCAAACACACCTAGTATATATCATAAGGCTTGCCTAAATATTTCCCATTTATGCTATTTTGAGAATTGGCTTCTAGCCCAGTTCCGACAACAGTGTTCAAGATTAAGTGGAAGGCCATCTGAGCATGGTAATTGAAAATACAATTTTCTCCCCAAAGGGCTATTAGTTATAAGTTTACTTTCTTGCGTGTGTGAGATCCTCTTTTGAGCATTTATGAAATATGGACTCTGCAATTGTCTCACTTACTGGAAAATAATATGTGTCCTATTAGGTTTCTAGAGGACAATGGCATGTCAACTTTAATCAGCCTTCCTTCAGAAGATTCTGCAGAAGTTATGCTGAAGAGCCCCTTCTTAAAATACCTCCCATAGCAACCATCTCACTCTTGGCAAAAGCACACTTCGCTCTACTCAATCCTGGTGATGTCAGTCACATTAATAAGCTAAAGGTCCTAGACAACAGCAGTCACCACAGAGCCAACTCAAAGCCAGCTTGAGGGGCAGCAAGAGCTCAATTCCTGGACACAATCCCACCATGTTTTCAGATGAAAGCCCTTGACAGCATAGCTCCATCTTTGGGCATAACCCATCTTGGGATCAAATCCATTGGCCAATGACAACCTGATGCATTCATTTGACTGGGCCTCTCTGAGTACAATAATCAAATTTCAATGGCTTGGATGAGCCCTGTCTTCCTTCCCACCCTTCCAGGGTTCTGTACCATGTCTAAAACTTAAAAGGAAAGGAGAATACTTAGGATATGATATTTTCCAAGATTGAACAGCTGGCTTAGATCTATTAAATTACAGCTTTAATTAATATACTCTATACTTTCCCTGTAAATCAAGGAAAATAACAATGTACCAAGTAACTGGAAAGAAGGTTTTCGAGTTCTTTTAAACTGTGCCCAAAGATTTCCAATTCTAATTTTGAAAAAGTAAAGGATCTTGATCAAAAGTCATTGAGTATGTACGCCAAGCAAATTCATTAGATTTTGTGGCATATTTGTGCTTTGGATTCTTTCAATTAGAATTATTTACTCTACTGCATCAAAAAAAAGTTATAACTTTGGTTTCAATCTTTAGCCATTCCATAACCCCATCAAAAGCTTTATATCATTCATTGTCATAACTCAGGGTGCTTTCAAGACTGCAGGGTTAGTAAATAACCCAACTAGTTGTTCCTCTAGGTGTTCACTTCATTACTTTATCCATTTATTGGTTAGGCCAGAAACTTTATTTATTCTTTTTTTTAAAGATTTTATTTATTTATTTGACAGACAAAGATCACAAGTAGGCAGAGAGGCAGGGAGAGAGAGAGAAAGGGAAGCAGGTTCCTGGCTGAGCAGAGAGCCCAACGCACGGCTTGATCCCAGGACCACGACCTGAGCCAAAGGCAGAGGCATTAACCCACTGAGCCACCCAGATGCCCCAGGCCAGAAACTTTTTTTTTTTTAATATTTTATTTATTTATTTGACAGAGAGAGAGATCACAAGTAGATAGAGAGGCAGGCAGAGAGAGAGGGAAGCAGGCTCCCTGCTGAGCGGAGAGCCCGATGTGGGACTCGATCCCAGGACCCTGAGATCATGACCTGAGCCGAAGGCAGCGGCCTAACCCACTGAGCCACCCAGGCGCCCCCAGGCCAGAAACTTTAAAAGATGTCTGTGGTCAGTCCTCTACCTCCAGCCCAAACTTTCAACTGAACCCATAAGTTTAGGGGCTTAGAAATGAGGAAAATTCCAAGTAGACCCAGAAAATATCATTTATTAAGTTCCTCCAAAGCTGTGTGTATCTAAAGGAGATCATCACAAAACTGCTTTGCAGAAAACTGCTTGGCAGAATGGATCAATCAGTATGGCAACAATTCTTTACTGAGGTCCAACTACATTTGCAGCACGAAGGTCCACACTAAGAACATTGGAAAACAGGGAGTCAGTCACTCTTCATTTGAACTTTTTTCCATTTTGCTTTGCTTTGTTTTTTAAATTATATAGACATGGCCAGAAATTGAACCTGCTTTGCCTGGCTCAAACCATGAATACTAACTGCCTTAATTGGGAAGATATGCCAGCTCCCAGATCTTTGTTGTCTATCTGCTTCTACTCCAAGAAAAGGCTGTGCTTCCTTACAGTGAGTGGCCCAACACAATTTGGCAATGACTTTCCTGCATTTTCTGGCATGGAATATGGAAAATAATATATATGGAAAGTGTGTGTGTATATGGGGTGTGTGTCTGTGTCTACAGTGGTTTTTTTCTCAAGTTACTTTTCTATCTTTGAGCTTTCAGGATAAAGGAGTACTAACCATTCCAGCTCTATTGATTTGCTAGGTTCTAGAATTCCTCTACAGATTGGGACTTCAAGGTCTATGTCCAACAAACTTTTTGTTGTTGTTGTTATTCTGCCAATGAGGTTCAAAACAAAACTGAATAGGAACATGTCATTGAAAGAGGAATTTGGTCCTTTACTCTTAATTCTAAAATTGTTTAGAATAAGGGTGTGGTTAATGGACACTAAAGAAAGTTTAGCTTAAAAATGAGAAGACAGAAGGAAATATAACACTGATCTGGAAGTGGATTGAGATGAGGATTAGCAACTGCTCTGTCTCCTTTGATAAAAGGGCTTAACTAACAGTAAGAGGAATTGAGGATATATTTTAGGAAAAACTTCCTCACCCTTATAAGTTCTGGCAGTGTCTTACCAAAAAGGATTACCCAGTATCCTTCTGAATCTTTTTTTTTTTAATATGATGTTGTTTCTGTAAATTTGGTGTTCTGCTGTTATTCAGTTTTAGACTTTTATATTTTTTCTTCATCACTAAAGCAATGCATGTTCATTATAGAAAAAAATTGGAAAATACTGATAAACCATGAGAAAAAAATTATCTATAATTCCACCACTTGGAGATAAACACTGTTATCATTTTAGGACATGTCTTTTCTGACATCTTTCTCGGGAGACTGGTTAAGTAAATATTGGTACAGTTATAAAATGAAGCTACTAAGAATGATACACACATGACCCATCCCCCTTGGGCCTTAGCTTCTGTGTTTATCCAAAATCTGCTCTTTGGTTTCATCTCTGACCTTGGACTTGGCAACTGAAAGAGCTGAATGCCACCTTCATCACCATCTAGCAACCTTGAACTCACGCATGTTCAGTAATGTTATGGTGGAATATTACCATCACATCTACTTGGCAATAATGTCAGTAACGTGAAGAAGACATTTATCAGACTTCAAGTTGACAACTGAATAATCACCTAAAAATATACATCAGCATTTTAGATGTAAACTAGAGGGAAAAATTCTATATGTGCTTAATATTGAAATTCTAACAGCCAAGGAAAAAATATTGCAATATTGTATACACACACACAGGAGTAAAATGTTGTAATTAAAAATAATTAATGCTATGAATTTTGTGTACTAAAATGATTATTGAGGGGTTTATGGGTGGCTCAATTAGTTAAGTGTCCAACTTTTGATCTCAGCTTAGGTGTTGATCTCAGGGTCATGAGTTCAAGACCAGTGGTGTGCTCCATCCTGGACATAGCGCCTACTTAAAAAAATAAAAATAAAAATAAAATAAAATGATTATTGAAAACTTTCAAAAAGTTAAATAAATAAGGGAATCATTTACAAATATAAAACTATTAATATAAAATTAATATAGAATAAACTAATGCAAATGTTAATAAAGAATGAAAGAGAATTTAGGAAGATCATATCTTTTCTGAACCAAAGCATGTTTATAAAAAATTCAAATAATAATATAAGACAGACAAATATTCAGATATTTAACTCTATTTGACCATGAATTTTTTTTAAGAAAAAGTACTGTTTTGGAATTCTTCATTTTTTTAAAGGTGAATTAAAATGATTATGTAAACTCTGCCACCTTAAAATTTCACAGTGAGAAGCAGTTCCTAAATCATGGACCACACATCCATAATAAACCAACAAACCATTTTTTCCAGACATAATAAGTGTATAAAACATAGAATAAGTTGTTAGAGAAAAATGAGCCCATATAATGCATTTTGTTTTCACTAATACACTTTCAAAATTATAAACTTCACAAGAATCCTCTAAGAAGGCAATTCTTTGTATTTTTTTTTTGTTTTTAGAGATTTTATTCATTTATTTGAGAGAGAGAGAGAGCGCGTGTGCGCAAGCGTGAGCGGGAGGGGCAGAGGGAGAGGGAGAGAGAGGAAATCTCAAGCAGGTGCCACGCAGAGTTGGGTTTTTTTTTTTTTTAAGATTTTATTTATTTACTTGACAGACAGAGATCACAAGTAGGCAGAGAGGCAGGCAGAGAGAGAGGAAGGGAAGCAGGCTCCCTGCCGAGCAGAGTAATCTTTGAGCTTAGAGAAGCTATCATTTTAAACAAAATTATTGAAATTATTGCTATAACTACCACTCCTTCAAGGTAGTCAAAGATTTTTGAGATTTGCTAAAGTTATGAATCTTGGATCAAAAGCCCTTATAGAAAATATACTATTGAAGGAAGCCTTTACCTGAATGACACTCTGCTGTGCATAATGGCTGCTGACATTATTCAATGTGCCAGCTGAAAGTGGCCCTCTCTTTAGTATTAAAATGTGCAGAATGGCAGCTGAAAGAACTCTGAGAAATAGTATAATGTTTCTAAAGTGTAACAAATATTGAGTTTTTGACTATTAAATACTAAAAAGAAAACTATGATAATAATTTAAATGTCTGCATCCAATTTCAGGTTTCTTATAGTTCAGAAATTCTTTCAGTGACTGTGATATTGGATTACAGCCTCTGCCTCATCAGAATATTTTCATCCTTGGTAATTTGCTATTTAGAACTGCAATCAGTGTGTCCTGAACATGTAAGTATTACATGTTTGAGACAGAGAGACATGTGTCTGTTAGGATGTTTTCGATTGCATGAAATAGACATCCCTACACAAATTAGCTCTTAAAAAGTGAACATGGGGGGCACATTAGTGGCTCAATCAGTTGAGCGTCCAATTCTTGATTTCAGCTCAGGTCATGATCTCAGGGCTGTGAGACTGAGTCCTGTGTTGGGCTCTCTGTTGGGTGTGGAATCTGCTCAGTATTCTCTCTCTCGCTCTCCCTCTGCCTCTCCCTCCTACCTACTCCCCCCCATCAATACTTCTCTCTCTAAAAAAAAAAAAAAAGTGAGCACAGGAAGAGAAATTATCAGGTCACATATCTGAAGAGTCTGAGGTGGTACATAATACTGCTTCAGGCAAAGCTTTATCCAACGCACAAAGATGTGAAGAGAACCTGGTTTTTCTCTCACCATTTTCCATCTCTACTTCTTAGCTCCCTTAGCTTCATCTTATCTCCCTCCTCATAAAGCAAAGATGGCTGCCAACAGTCCCTGAAGCCACTTGCTCTCCATTAGCAAACTGATAAGGAAGCAAGTCTGTCTGTCCCAATAGTTCCTAGCAAAACTCATGAAGTACACCCTGCTACATGTATGCTTACAAGTCCGTATTCACCTCTGCAACATCACTGTAGTCAGGAGGATACCACATGATTATTTGCTTAAAGCAATCAGCTTCTAGCCCTGGAGGTAGGAAAAGTTCAAACCAGAATGGTAGTTTTCAAAGGATTTGTGGGATGTCATTATCAAGAATTAGGAGAGAATGATGTTGGCCAGAAAACAATAGGTGTTAACCACAACATGGAATGATGCTTTCCACTATTAAAATATGATTATAAATGATTATATATACAGCAAGATTCCAATTTTGATGTATAAATTTCTATGCAGACATCTTTTGACTTCATTTTTTTAACAATTTCTTTCATTTTGGTTTTATAGCTATACCATTTCACTATTAGAATCAATACTTTAGCTAGCGTAATTGTACATCAAGTCTTGCATGTGTATAAGATGACTTTAGAATAAATTCCTAAAAATTCAATTGTTGAGTCAAAAAGTATATACCAGATAGGGGTTTTACACATCTTGCCAGACTGCTTTCCCCAAAAATGATCCTTCCTGCAACAGGGTACAGCAATGCCAGCTTCTCATAACCTACCTCACCAACAAATAATTCAACAGAAAAAAATAACATCCCATTGTTGAAATACCTCTTTTTGAGCACTACCAAGAAGTGCCAATGGCATTTTTCAAGTTAAGATGGAATTATTTTTATATCAGTTATCCAAAGATATTTAATTTTTTTATCTATTGATATTTAATTAGTTGTCTGGTGATATCTTGGCTCGTTTCTCAATTGGTTGATTATCTTTACATTTTAAAAATAATAAAGTCTGTCATATGTTGTAATTTTTTCTTATTTGTCATTTTCTTGTTTTTTTTTTTTTTTTTTTTAGATTTTATTTATTTGGCAGAGAGATAGAGTACAAGTAGACAGGGTGGCAGGCAGAGGGAGGGTCTGAGCAAGGAGACCAACATGGGCCTCGATCCCAGGATCCTGGAATCACGACCTGAGCCGAAGGCAGACGCTTAACTGACTGAGCCACCTAGCACCCCTGTTTATGTTTATTATAGGGTTTAGTTGTTGCTTTTCTATACAGAAGTTCTACATTTTGATGTAATCAAAATTACAATGTATTTCTTTTAAGATTTCTGTCTTAAATGTCCTTTTGAGAAATAACCTTCCTTATCCCAATTACTTCAATTTTTAATTATTTTCTTCTAGCATATTTGTTTTTGCATATTTTACTTTTAAATCTTTAATTCATCTAGAATTTACTTTGTTGTAAGATATGAGGTCAGGCCATAATCTTATTTTTTCTAAGTAGACAAACAGGATTCCTAATGTAGATATTATACATGTTGATGATTAAGAAGGCTGGCTTTAAAGCTAGACTGCTGGGTTCATGAACTTCAAAAGTCAAGCATCTTTTCTATATCCTAACTTAAAACAAAGATGGAAATAATGCTACCTACTCCATAGGGTGGTTTCAACAATGAAATGTGTTAAAGCACATAACAAATTAGAAACACTGCCCAGAGCACAGCAAATGTTAGACACTATTGTTACTACTTTTTACTGAAAGATCTATTATTTCTCCTTCTGAGATACTGCCTTTGTGAAGTACTAAATATCTATATGTGGGTCAGTTTCCAGAATTTTTGTCTTCTTCTATTGGCTAGTCTGTTTACTTTTCCCTCTCTGATTTGAAAATGATTCATATCAGTATTTCTGAAATCAGCAGACTAAACTTGGGACTTCTTCAGATGGTTTGGTATCTTGTCTTTATAAGCACCAGGAGTCATTTCTTTCTATGTGTCATGTCAATTTTGCACAAGTCAGCTCTCATCACCAAGCTCTACGGGTATCATTTTGTGCTTAATTAGCTTATTCAGTCTCAACTCTTCCACTTACTAGCTCTGTAAATTGAGCAAGTTATCTGAACTCTCTGTCTCAGTTGCTTCATTTGTAAAGTGGTGTGAGGATTAAATGAGATGATGCATGCAAAGCATATAGCACAGTGACTATAACAATCCCTAAATAATTGTTAGTTATTAATATATTTAATTATTACCTTTTTTATAGCATAAGACACAAAAGTCTCTTCTTCATTAAAGGGCCTGGCAAGTACAGATATGAGTAATCAAGATACAAGGAATACAGAAAAAAGAAGGCCAATGGCATTTTTCAAGTTAAGGTGTAATTTTTCCAAATTAATATATAATTAATAGCATCCCAGCAGTGCCTTGTACCTACCAGGTGCTCAAAAAAATTGTTGAATTGGTAAATATAAAGAAATCATATTGTCTTTCTGTCTGTGCAGTGCTGAGGATTTCATGTGAAGTGAATATTGAGACAGAAAAACATCACTAAAAATGTTCTCCAAGAAGGGTAAATTAATAAAACACTATTAAGATTCTTGTTCAAGGCTTCTGGTGCAACTTTATCCCTGTGATCATCACATGTTTACACACATGCAGAAGAGAGAGCTAGTAAAAAGGGGAAAAATGCTTAGGGATTAGTAGTTAGAGCAATCATTCCATTTTCTTGAGACCTGTGTTCTTTGGAAACATGTCCTACCATAGAATAATTATCCTCTTTTATAATCTATGTAACATGCACTCATATCTCTGTGTGCACAGACTTAAACACACGATCCACAAATAGGCATTTCTTGACATTTTAAACCATTCCAGATTGGCTCAATTCCAGTTAATCACATTAAAATGTCAAGAAATTAAGTATTAAAGATACAATCTGGTCCCTCTTGAACTTATTTACTTGTTCTTTAAAAGAAAAAAAAAAAGAGATATGGCAGGAGGCAGCTGACTGCTCTCTTCCTTTCAGCAAACACAATCTTCTTGTTTTACTTGGGCAGGGTCTTTTACCATGTGTGAAAAGATGGAGAGGCAGAGGATCACAAACTCCTACAAGAAGTGTGGTCATGTGTGTTATTTTTCTCTGAAGTTTCAAGTGCTTGGGCAAGGCCATGGAGAAAGACATTTGTGAGTCTCCAACTCTGAGTCATCTAGAGGGTGCCAGTAGCATCTGAGATGTTGTGCCAAAGAATTATTAGGAACCAAAACATTAAAATCACTCCCATGTGAGTGTGAAACTCAATCTTCTTGACTTACGAAGGAGAGATGTTTCCTATACAATTCCACCATTTTCAATGCCAGTAATTGCACACTGGATCAAAAGACTAATGAGGAGTGGAATTGGAAACCTAGAGATAATTTAAGAATAGCTTAGGTAACTAGACCCAGTCTTTGAAGAAGAACTCTATGGGGGAGGTCTTAAATGATCTTAAGTCTTGATCACAATTCCTTAGGCACCACCACAGAACAAGACAACACCACCTATGTTTACATGACATCTAAGAACTCACTTACGTCAGTTTGAGTTGATTTTGACACCCATTTCACAAGTCACTAATTAATTGGTAAATGTTCAATCTCCATCCATTCTATTTATCTAGGTCTAAAGAAATAAATCTGTCAATGCAGCCAGCAAGGAAAAAAAAATAGAGAATTTCTTTACTGTTCTGTGAGACATGTTCCTCTGTTGTAGTAAATCAAGTAACACACTTACCATAGACAACTCAATATTTAAAGGTTGATGTACTTCCTACTTAATATGTAGCCTTATGTTTTAAATTTAAAACCAACTCCTAAAGTCCAAGGGGCCTGTACTAAATATTTTTTAAGAACAATCAAACAAAAATAGATGATTATGATGAAGATAGATAGATACATAGATAGAATGAATATAGGAACCATCTAAAGAACATGCCCCAGGTTAAAAAAGTAAAATATAATTTTATTCATATTCATTAATTTGTTATTCATTCATTCCACACATTTTATTAAATGCCAGTCACTGTCCTATGCACTGAGGATGAAACAGTGATCCAGAAAACAAGTATTTTTCTTTGTCCTCACTGGAACTTCTAGTCTAATAGAGAATATTGCCAATAATTAGATAACCTCACAAGCAAATACAGAACTCACTAGGGCAAATAATGGCAAATGGGAGAAAAACAGACAGGAGGATCTGAAAAACCCAGGGATATCAGAGAAGGCTTCTCTGAGAAGTGATAGTTGAGGACAAAAGGATAGGCAATGACTAGGTTAAAACAGGAAGGAAGGATAGCTCAGGTAGATCACCATGTGCAAAGCCTACAGAGTAGAAATCAAAAAAGAAAGCCACTGGAACATTGGGAAACAGGGGGTAGGGTGCAAGATAGAGCTGGAGAGTCCATGCTCAGTTGTTTTGTCTGTACTTTGAGAGCAATGGGAATCCATTGAAAGAATCTAAGCAGGAGGGTGACATGGTCAGAATTATATTTTAGTAACAAATAGTCTGGATTTGTGGAGACTGGCTTAGAGGGAGCCCAAAAGGACTATGAGGAAACCAGCTAGACCAGCAAGAATGAACTATTGCTGTTATCTGGTGATGATGGTAGCTTAGATCAGGATGGTTCCAGTGGAGATCAAAGAAAATACCACCAGGACTTGAATTAGATTTGGAGGAAAGAGGAATATGGAATACTTATGCAGTAAAATCAACTGCTTTTGGTGGCAGGAGGGATAGCATTCTAAATCTAAATAAGTCTAAATCCAGAATTAGGACTACTTTGTGTTGTTCTGAGGTCTTACACTTGCCTCCCAGAGCTAATCTAAGAAAAACTCCAAGAAAGTAGGGAAGTTCTACTTCTCATTAAGATAGAGAGAGGCATATAGGATGCCTATTGGTTAAGTGCCTGCCTTTGGCTCAGGTCATGATCACAGGGTCCTGGGATTAAGCCTTGTGTCAGTGGTGGGGAGGAGGATCCCCTCTTAGCAAGGAGTCTTCTCCTCTCTCTCCCTCTGTCCCTTCCCCTGCTTGTGTGCTCTCTCTCTCTTGCAAATAAATAAGTAAAATATTCAAATAAAAAGATATAAAGGGGGGGTCCCTGGATGATTCAGTCAGTTAAGCATCTGCCTTCAGCTCAGGTCATGATCCCAGGGTCCTGGGATCAAGCACTGCATCTGGTTCCTTGCTTGGTGGGGAGCCTGCTTTACCCTCTCCCTCTGCCTGCCACTCCCACTGCTTGTGCTTTCTCTTGCTCTCGGTCAAATAAATAAATAAAATCTTAAAAAAATAAAGAAAAGAAAAAGATATAGAGAGGATTAATGGCTATCACTTCCATTATAACAAAATAACAGATAAAATAAAAATTATATTCTTCTTTAAAGCCATCAAAGACTTTAGACTACTATGCATACATACATACAGATCTAAATAAACTAATTCCAGAGAGAGACATGCCACTCAAAGAAGAGGACAAAGTGGTGATTATTTTCATACCAGGGACAAATTGCCTAGCCTGAGTGCAAGCAAGTGGAAGAGTAGGCCTGACACAGACAAAATGAGTTGCTGGAATGAAAAGAAATCAATGGAACTTTTAATGACAGTGTGGGTTAGCATGAAATACTGGAATCTGAAATACAAGAATATATTTTCCAAAATGGCAATTCTACCTCATGGGAATTCTGCTGACTCAGGAGCTATTAGAGCAGAGCTGGGAGGTAGAGAGAAATTTCCTAGTCCATTGGGCTGCTTAGGTTCCAGAACCCTTCTGGAGTTGGATCTGGAGGTAAAATCAAACTAACTAGAACTGCAACCAAATCCCTTTCTAGTTCAAACCTTGAAAATCCCAAACAGATCAGCCCCCCTATACATGAAGCAAGAACTTTCGAGTTAGGCTAAAAGGCTAAGAAAAATCTCCATCATCTCACTGGCAAGAAGTAAACTAAAACTAATTAAACTTGTATCTCTGTCCCAGTTCAGCTAAAGATTGGAACTCAACATTTTGAGGAACCTCCATGCTGTTTTCCAGAGTGGTTGCACCAGCTTGCATTCCCACCAACAGTGGAGGAGGGTTCCCCTTTCTCCACATCCTCTCCAGCATCTGTCATTTCCTGACTTGTTAATTTTAGCCATTCTGACTGGTGTGAGGTGATATCTCATTGTGGTTTTGATTTGTATTTCCCTGATGCCGAGTGACGTGGAGCACTTTTTCATGTGTCTGTTGGCCATCTGGATGTCTTCTTTGCAGAAATGTCTGTTCATGTCCTCTGCCCATTTCTTGATTGGATTGTTTGTTCTTTGGGTGTTGAGTTTGCTAAGTTCCTTATAGATTTTGGATACTAGCCCTTTATCTGATATGTCGTTTGCAAATATCTTCTCCCATTCTGTCAGCTGTCTTTTGGTTTTGTTAACTGTTTCCTTTGCTGTGCAAAAGCTTTTGATCTTGATGAAATCCCAATAGTTCATTTTTGCCCTTGCTTCCCTTGCCTTTGCCGTTGTTCCTAGGAAGATGTTGCTGCGGCTGAGGTCGAAGAGGTTGCTGCCTGCATTCTCCTCAAGGATTTTGATGGATTCCTTTCTCACATTGAGGTCCTTCATCCATTTGGAGTCTATTTTCGTGTGTGGTGTAAGGAAGTGGTCCAATTTCAGCAATTGCACTACTGGGTATTTACCCTAAAGATACAAACATAGTGATCCGAAGGGGCACGTGTACCCGAATGTTTATAGCAGCAATGTCTACAATAGCCAGACTATGGAAAGAACCTAGATGTCCATCAACAGATGAATGGATAAAGAAGATGTGGTATATATACACAATGGAATACTATGCAGCCATCAAAAGAAATGAAATCTTGCCATTTGCGACGACGTGGATGGAACTAGAGCGTATCATGCTTAGTGAAATAAGTCAATCGGAGAAAGACAACTATCATATGATCTCCCTGATATGAGGACATGGAGAAGCAACATGGGGGGGTAGGGGGATAGGAGAAGAATAAATGAAACAAGATGGGATTGGGAGGGAGACAAACCATAAATGACTCTTAATCTCACAAAACAAACTGGGGGTTGCTGGGGGGAGGTGGGATTGGGAGAGGGGGAGCGGGCTATGGACATTGGGGAGGGGAGGCGAACCATAAGAGACTATGGACTCTGAAAAACAACCTGAGGGTTTTGAAGGGTCAGGGGTGGGAGGTTGGGGGAACAGGTGGTGGGTAATGGGGAGGGCACGTTTTGCATGGAGCACTGGGTGTTGTGCAAAAAGAATGAATACTGTTACGCTGAAAAAATAAATAAAATGGAAAAAAAAAAAAAAAAAAAAAAAGATTGGAACTCAATAAAAACTCCCTTCTCAAGCTTCTGGACAGAGGAAAGGGAAAACCATCTCTGGTTAAAACAAAACAAAAGGGGCGCCTGGGTGGCTCAGTGGGTTAAGCCGCTGCCTTCGGCTCGGGTCATGATCTCAGGGTCCTGGGATAGAGCCCCGCATCGGGCTCTCTGCTCAGCAGGGAGCCTGCTTCCCTCTCACTCTCTCTGCCTGCCTCTCTGCCTACTTGTGATCTCTCTCTGTCAAATAAATAAATAAAATCTTTAAAAAAAAAATAAAAAAATAAAACAAAACAAAAATATGTTATCTTGCTTAGTCCCTATGTTCTTTTATGCAAAATGTCTGACATATAGTAAAAAAAAATTATAAGCCACACATATAAGAAAGAAAATATGTCCAAAATCAAAAAAAGAAAATAGTCAATAGACGAAGATCCACTGATGATCACATACTACAATAAGTTGATGAGGTTTCTAAAATAACTATTTTAAATAGGTTAAAGAATTATGTTAAATAAATATAGACAAGGATGGATGAATAAAAGGGAATTTCATCAGAGAAACTAAAGCTCTAAAGAAGACCAAAAGTGAAATTCCAGAATAAAAAAAGACATCTGAAACAAAGAATATAATAAGTAAGATTAAAAGCAGATCAAAACAACAGAAAAATCAGCGAACTCAAAGATAAATCAACAAAAAATAGCCAAAGTACCAAAAAAAAATTAAAATACTAAACACAGAGTCAGAGATACATGGGTTCATATCAAAAGGTAATTAGAATTCTGAGAGTATATTCTCTTTCAAAATGGAATTCAACTAGAAGTTGAAAATAAATTGGTAACTAGAAAAACACTCAAATATTTAGAAATTAAGCTATGCACTTCTAAAAGAAATGAAATAGAATTTATAAAATATTTTGTGCTGAATGATAATGACAACACAAACATCAGAATTTGTGAGATGTAGCTGAAGTAGTACTTAAAGGAAAAGTGATAGCTTTAAATGCATATATCAGAAAAAAAGAAACAACTTAAAGAATAAAAGGTATAAAGATTGGTGAGGAAGAAATACACTATCTTTGTTTCTGATAATCTAATTATGTATGTAGAAAATCCAAAGGAATAAACAAACTATTTAGTGCTACTGAGTGAATTTGCAAAGTCATTAGGATCCAATGGCAATATATAAGAATCAACTATATGGGGAAAAGACAGTCTCTTCAACAAATGGTGCTGGGAAAACTGGACAGCTACATGCCAAAGAATTAAACTGGAACATTTTCTTATACCATACACAAGAATAAACTGAAAATGAATTAAAGACCTAAGTATGAGACCTGAAACCATAAAACTCCTAGAAAAAAACACAGAGAGTAATCTCTCTGACATCAGCATTAGCAACATTTTCTACATATGTCTCCTCAGGCATGGGAAACTAAAGCAAAAATTAATTACTGGGACTACACCAAAAATAAAAAGCTTCTGCACAGCAAAAGAAACCAAAAACAACAACAAGGCAATCTGCTACTTGGGAGAAGATATTTGCAAATGATATACCCAATAAGGAGTTAATATCTAGAATATATAAAGAACTTATACTACTCAACACCAAAAAATATATATCCTATTAAAAAAATGGGCAGATGACCTGAATAGACCTTTTTCTAAAGACATAGAGATGACCAATAGACATATGAAAAGATGCTCGATATCAATAATCATCAGGGAAATGCAAATCAAAGCCACAATGAGATGTTACCTCAATCAGTCAGAATGGTTAATATCAAAAAGAAAAAGAAGTAAGTGTTGGAGAGGATATGGAAAAAAGGGAACCCTCACTCACTGTTGGTGGGAATGTAAATTGGTACAGCCATGGTGGAAACAGTATGAAAGTTCCTCAAAAAATAAAAAAATAGAAATACCACACAATCCAGTAATTCCACTACTGGGTATTTATCTAGTGAAAATGAAAATGCCAATTTGATAAAAAGATATATTCACCCTAATGTTCACTGCAGCATTATTTACAATAGTCAAGATATGGAAGCAACCCAAGTGTCCATCAGTAGATGTGGTAGATATAGATAGATACAGATACACACATACATACACACACACACACACTCTGGAATATTATTCAGCCATGAAAAGAATGACATGTTTCCATTTGCCATCCATTTGCATGGATGGACCTAGAGGGTATTATGCTAAGTGAAATAAGTCAGATGGAGAAAGACAAACACCATACTATTTCACTTATATGTGGAATCCTAAAAACAAATGAACAAACAAACAAAAACAGAAAAAGACTCATAACTACAGAGAGCAAACTGATAGTTGCCAGAAGGAAGGGGGATGGAAGGATGGGCAAAACCGGTGAAAGACGGTGAGCGTTACAGGATTATGAAATGAATAAGTCACGGGAATAAAAGGTATAGCACAGGGAATACAGTCAGTGGTACTGTAATAGCCTTGTATGGTAACAAACAGTAGCTACACCTGTGGTAGCCATAGAATAATGATGTACATAGTTGTTGAATCACTACGTTATACACCTGCAACTAATCTAATATTGTGTCAACTATATTTTAATTTAAAAATAATAAAATTTAAAAAAATTTATTTTTATTTTATTTTATTATTATAAGCTGAACAAAAAAGAAAAAGTGGAGATCACATAAATTAAATATAAAAAGAAATATTAAATAAAAGACTGGGAGAAATTAAACCCTATGATTTACAAATGTTTTTTTTTTTGATTTACAAATGTTTTATAATAATGTAAATATTATAAAGTATTTTATTTTTTTAAATTTTTATTTATTCATTTATTTTTGAGAGAGAGCAAGCAGGGTAGGGGATAGGATTGGGGGAGAGAGAGAGAATCTCAAGTAGGTTTGCCACTCAGCAAAAAGCCTGATGTGGGACTTGATCTTAGGACCCCAAGATCATGACCTGAGCCTAAATCAAGAGTCAGACATTCAAGGGACACCTGGGTGGCTCAGTCCGTTAAGCGTCTGCCTTTAGTTCAGGTCATGATCTCAGGGTCCTGGGAGCATGTCCTGCATCAGGCTCCTTGCTCAGCTTCTCCTGCTGCCTGCGGCACCCCCCTGCTGGTGCTCCCCTACTTGTGTGTGGACTCCCTCCCTCTCTTTTTCTCTCTCTCTCTCTCAATCTGATAGATAAATAAATAAAATCTTAAAAAAAAAAAAAGAATCAGATGTTCAAATGACTGAGCCATCCAGGGGCCCCAATAGTATTTTAAATACAAAAATTTCCTTTCAATAGTGAAAAAAAAAAACTATTGTATTTCTATATCTTAAAAACAAAAAATTAGAAAATGAAATATATAAAATACCATTTATAATCATATCAGACACCTAAAAATAAACATTTTAATATATATTCAAGTCCTCTATACTTACAAACCACAAAACACTGCTGAGAGAAATTCTAAAAAAAAATGGAGTGATATACCATGTTCAAAGACTGAATGGATTCATTATTATTAAGACATCTATTCTCCCCAAATTAATCTATAGTTTAAAATAATCCCAATCAAAATCTTAAGGTTTTTTTCAGATTTTAAGACATTATAATGTTGAATTAAGATATTATGTTGACCTAACAGACACATGAAAAAGTGCTCCACGTCACTCGGCATCAGGGAAATACAAATCAAAACCACAATGAGATATCACCTCACACCAGTCAGAATGGCTAAAATTAACAAGTCAGGAAACGACAGATGCTGGCGAGGATGCGGAGAAAGGGGAACCCTCCTACACTGTTGGTGGGAATGCAAGCTGGTGCAACCACTCTGGAAAACAGCATGGAGGTTCCTCAAAATGTTGAAAATAGAACTACCCTATGACCCAGCAATTGCGCTACTGGGTATTTACCCTAAAGATACAAACGTAGTGATCCAGAGGGGCACGTGTACCCGAATGTTTATAGCAGCAATGTCTACAATAGCCAAACTATGGAAAGAACCTAGATGTCCATCAACAGATGAGTGGACAAAGAAGAGGTGGTATATATACACAATGGAATACTATGCAGCCATCAAAAGAAATGAAATCTTGCCATTTGTGACGACGTGCATGGAAGTAGAGGGTATCATGCTTAGTGAAATAAGTCAATCGGAGAAAGACAACTATCATATGATCTCCCTGATATGAGGACATGGAGAAGCAACATGGTGGGTTAGGGAGATAGGAGAAGAATAAATGAAACAAGATGGGATTGGGAGGGAGACAAACCATAAATGACTCTTAATCTCACAAAACAAACTGGGGGTTGCTGGGGGGAGGTGGGATTGGGAGAGGGGGAGGGGGTTATGGACATTGGGTAGGGTATGTGCTATCGTGAGTGCTGTGAAGTGTGTAAACCTGGCGATTCACAGACCTGTACCCCTGGGGATAAAAATACATTATATGTTTATAAAAAAAAAAGGGGGAGGTGAACCATAAGAGACTATCGACTCTGAAAAACAACCTGAGGGTTTTGAAGGGTCAGGGGTGGGAGGTTGGGGGAACAGGTGGTGGGTAATAGGGAGGGCACGTTTTGCATGGAGCACTGGGTGTTGTGCAGAAACAATGAATACTGTTATGCTGAAAAAAATAAATAAATTAAAACCCTAAAAAAAAAAAAGATATTATGTTGACCTGAGGGGAAGCTTCTGCTCATAAAAGAAACCATTAAAGTGAAAAAAGGCAAGTTACTGACAATAAGAACATATTCATAATACTTGGGTATATAAAGGGATTCATTTCCAGAATATATAAAGAAGTTCTATAAATCAAAAACTCAAAAATAAGTCAATTACAAAGAAGGGAAAGGGCCAGATGGCTTCCCAGGGGAATTCTACCAAACATTTAAAGAATTAATACCTATTCTCCTGAAACTGTTCTAAAAAATAGAAATGGAAGGAAAACTTCCAAACTCATTTTATGAGGCCAGCATTAACTTGATCCCAAAACCAGACAAAGACCTCATCAAAAAAGAGAATTACAGACAAATATCAATGATGAATAGAGATGCAAAAATTCTCACCAAGATACTAGCCAATAGGATCCAACAGCACATTAAAAGGATTATTCACCATGACCAAGTGGGATTTAGTCCTGGGCTGCAAGGTTGGTTCGACATTTGCAAATCAATCAATGTGTTACAATACTTTAATAAAAGAAAGAACAAGACCATGTGATACTCTCAATAGATGCTGAGAAAGCATTTGACAAAGTACAGCATCCTTTCTTGATCAAAACTCTTCAAACTATAGAGATAGAGGGTACATTCCTCAATATCATCAAAGCCATCTATGAAAAACCCACAGTGAATATCTCTCACTGGGGAAAAACTGAGAGCTTTTCTGCTAAGGTTAGGAACACAGCAGGGCTGTCCACTATCACCACTGCTATATTCAACATAGTACTAGAAGTCCTAGTCTCAGTAATCAGACAACAAAAAGAAATAAAAGGCATTCGAATCAGCAAAGAAGTCAAACTCTCACTCTTTGCAGATGATATGATACTTTATGTGGAAAACTCAAAAGAATCCACTTCAAAACTGCTAGAACTTGTACAGGAATTCAGTGAAGTGTCAGGATATAAAATCAATGCACAGAGATCAGTTGCATTTCTTTACACCAACAAGACAGAAGAAAGAGAAATTAAGGAGTTGATTCCATTTACACTTGCACCCAAAACCATAAGATACCTAGCAATAAACCTAACCAAAGAGGCAATGAAGCTATACGCAGAAACCTATAAAGTACTCATGAAAGAAATTGAGGAAGATACAAAGAAATGGAAAAGCGTTCCATGCTCATTGATTGGAAGAATAAATATTGTGAAAATGTCTGTGCTACCTAAAGCAACATATTCATTTAATGCAACCCCTATCAAAATACCATTGATTTTTTTCAAAGAAATGGAACAAATAATCCTAAAATTTATATGGAACCAGAAAAGACCTTAAATAGCCAGAGGAATGTTGAAAAAGAAAGCCAAAGCTGGTGGCATCACAATTCCAGACCTCAAGCTCTATTACAAAGCTGTCATCATCAGGACAGTATGGTACTGGCACAAAAACAGACACACAGATCAATGGAATAGAATACAGAGCCCAGAAATAGATGTTCAACTCTAGGTCAACTAATCTTCGACAAAGCAGGAAAGAATGTCCAATGGAAAAAAGACAGCCTCTTCAACAAATGGTGTTGGGAAAATTGGACAGCCACATGTAGAAAAATGAAACTGGACCATTTCCTTACACCACACACAAAAATATATTCCAAATGGATGGAAGACCTCAATGTGAGACAGGAATCCATCAAAACCCTTGAGGAGAACACAGGCAGCAACATCTTCCTAGAAACATTGCAAAGGCAAGGGAAGCAAGGGTAAAATGAACTATTGGGACTTCATCAAGATCAAAGCTTTTGCACAAGAAAGGAAATAGTCAACAAAACCAAAAGACAACTGACATAATGGGAGAAGATATTCACAAACGACATATCAGATAAAGAGCTGGTGTGTAAAATCTACAAAGAACTTATCAAACTCAACACCCAAAGAACAAATAATCCAACCAAGAAATGGGCAGAGGACATGAACAGACATTTCTGCAAAGACGACATCCAGATGGCCAACAGACACATGAAAAAATGCTCAACATCACTCAGCATCAGGGAAATAAAATCAAAACCACAATGAGATACCACCTCACACCAGTCAGAATGGCTAAAATTAACAAATCAGGAAACGACAGATGTTGGAGAGAATGGGGAGAAAGGGGAACTCTCCTACACTGTTGGTGGGAATGCAAGCTGGTGCAGCCACTCTGGAAAGCAGCATGGAGGTTCCTCAAAAAGTTTAAAATAGAGGTACTCTATTTTGTACCAGCAATCGCATTCTGGATATTTATGTAGTGATTCGAAGAGGCATGTGCACCCGAATGTTTATAGCAGCAATGTCCACAATAGCCAAACTATGGAAAGAAACTAGGTGTCCACCAGCAGATGAATGGATAAAGAAGATGTGGTATACATATACAATGGAATACTATGCAGTCATCAAAAGAAATGAAATCTTGCCATTTGCAACAATGTGGGTGGAACTAGAGGGTATTATGCTGAGTGAAATAAGTCAATCAGAGAAAGACAATTATCATATGATCTCCCTGATATGAGGAATTTGAGAGGGAGAGTAGGGGTTTTAGGGGATAGGGAAGATAAATATGAAACAAGATGGGATCAGGAAAGAGACAAACCGTAAGAGACTCTTAATCTCATGAAACAAACTGAGGGTTGCTGGGGGGAGGAGGGTTATGGAGAGGGTGGTTGGGTTATGGACATTGGGGAGGGTATTTGCTATGGTGAGTGCTGTTGAATTGTGTAAACAATTCATAGACCTGGGGCAAAAAATACATTACATGTTAATAAAAATAATTAATAACTTTTTAAAAAGGGAAAGATTTAAACGGAAATCTTCCAACAGAAGGTATAGAGTAGCCAACAAGCATATGAAAAGGTGTTTAATGTCGTAAGTTATCAGGGAAATAGAAATTAAAGCCATAATGAGATACCACTATCTAGCTAAAATTAGAGTGACCACATCAAGTGTTGGCGAGGATGTGAAGCAGCTGGAATTCTCACACATTGCTTATGAGAGTGTAAACATACCATCACTTTAGAAAACAACTTGGCAGGTTTTTATAAAGTTCAACATACCCTACCTTATGATGTCATTTGACTCCTAGGAATATAATTAAGAAAAATGAAACATATGTCCATAAAAAGACTTGTATACAAATATTCACAGAAGCTTTATTCATAACTGCTGAAAACTGTCAACAAACCAGGTGTCCCCCCCAAAAAATAAGTTAACTGTGGTAAATTCACAATGGATTTCTAGTTCACAATTAAAAAAAAGGGGGGGGAACTAAAGATACCTGCAATGATATATATGAATGCACTGAGTATCAGAAGCTAGAGGCAAAAAAGTATATACCATCTGATTCCATTTATATTAAGACCAAGTACAGACCAAATCAATATATATAATGATAAAAATCAGAAGAGGGTTTGCCTCTGCGGGAATGAGGGAATGGACTAGAAAGTGGCACCAAATGCCTTTTGGGAAAATGAAAATTAATGGACAAAGGAGTACATTCATTTATCAAAACTCATTGAACTGTACACTTAGATCTAGGCATTTTGCTATGTGTAAAGTATTTCTTCAATAAATGAAAGAGGAAAAAGAAAACAATCCTGAAAGCAAAAACACATAACCGTAAGAAAAAAACACAGATACACTAAAATGTAGGTTCCACTCTGTATCCAGATTACTGAATTACTTATAAAAATGTGACTTCACATGGGGCACCCAGATGCCTCAGTCGGTTAAGCATCTGCCTTTGGTTCAAGTCATAATCCCTGGGTCCTGGGATTGAGCCGGCAGGGGAGCCTGCTTCTCCCTCTCCCTTTGCCACCCCCCACTCAACTCATGCACATGCACATACTCTCTTGCTCTCTCAAATAAATAAAATCTTTAAAAAAATTTTTATAAAAATCCATGACTTCACAAGGGAGTAAAGAAAAGTAATATAAAATTAAGCAAATTATCTCTAAGTTTTACTTTAAATAACAGACACACATAGAACAGGATTCTTCAAGAGACACATTTTTACACAACCCGAGCGAGCCTTCCTTTAACAATCTATGTTTATGGTCAGCCAGCCCCAGGAAAGTTCCTTAACGTTTTTATCACAGTGAAATCTACTTCCAGTGATTCGTCTCAAAGATAATGAGTAGCAACTGATGGAAACAGCTGGGCTCTGGAGCCAGACAAACCTAAATTCAAAGCCTGTCTGTGCCTGAGTTGCTCTGTGACTTGGACTAGAAGCTCTGCTTCTCTGGGCCTCAATTTCTTCATCAGTAAAATGCAGAAAGGTTTGTTCTGATCATTAAAGAAGATAACATATGGGAAACACTCAGTGCCTGGCGCAGAGACAGCTCTCATAACCAATGGCTGCAGTTATTCCTAATGGGAGGCAGGTAGCCTGAGGAAAGGTGGTGGAAGTAGGCGGCAGCTGAAGTTTTCAGAAGCGAGATATTTACTTTGCTGAGCAACCAACCCCTGTGTCACCTTGGCTGATGCCTGAACCTAGGAGGGCATTTTTTTATACTAATGGAACCACCCTATCCTCCCCCTCATTTTATGACCCCAGAGATCTGATTCTGGGTTGGCCCCTTAGCATCCACAAAATGAACAAATGCACAAACAACAGGGCTCAGAATGGCTACCTGGATTTTCCATAATGTGGTCATGGTTCAATACACAGTTTTTAAGGAAAATAGAAACTGCCACCAGGTGACTTCAAATCCCATTCCTTAAAAAGAACATATTATAGAAGAGTGGACGGACTTTCAGATCGCTTTTCTAAACATGAGTTTAGGGGCGCCTGGGTGGCTCAGTGGGTTAAAGCCTCTGCCTTCAGCTCAGGTCATGATCCCAGCGTCCTGGGATCGAGCCCCGCATTGGGCTCTCTGCTTAGCTGGGAGCCTGCTTCCTTCTCTCTCTCTGTCTTCCTCTCTGCCTACTTGTAATCTCTATCTGTCCAATAAATAAATCTTTAAAAATAAATAAATAAATAAATAAATAAACATGAGTTTAGTACCTGGGGGGGTATTCCCATATCAAGATCCTATCTCTACAGTCTACCCACTCGGTTCCTGTGGAAATAAGCATGTCTGCTTCCTTAGTTTGTCTGTAGAATTTAAAAATAATCCCAGTAGAGATTACATATTATCTGGGTCCAAAATAGGATTTCTGTGGTTTCACGCTGTTGTCATCATATCACATCAGAGAATCTCAGAATCGTATGGGATCTCTTTGAAGTTCACACCGCCACCTTTGCAGCTCCGCCTACTGAGAATCTGCTGTTACCTCTATCATTTCCATTGTCTTGAACTTCATTACCTTGAAAGGCTCCTGAATTCACGGATGGAAAGCTCAAATGGGAGAGTTCCTTCTTCTGATGAAATAAAATCTCCCTTGCATATTCTCCCTCAGGATTCCTTACCCACCCCTGGAAGGAAAACAGGACTGATGCACTTCCCCTTCACATGGTAGGTCTTCTCCACCGCAGGAGTGGCCAGCAGCTTCCCTGACCACATGGTCCAAACCAATTGTTCCTTACTGTTACCTACTTGTGCCATTGCTGTTTCCTTCAAAATGCTTAGCAAAATTTGCTATTGTTTTTTGTATATCTTTTTTGTAAGAGAATGTTAGCTCTCAGAGGGCCACGCTGAGCGATCTCAGTTATGGCTGCCCTGCCAGCGCCCGGCACTGACCCTGGCACATCACAGGTACTCAGTGGACACAGGATGCCTGAGTACATGTCCTTAGGTATTTTTTAATAGCTCATATTCTCTCCTAAGCTCTCTGTGACCTGACCATATATCTTTATTCCTTCTGAGAGTTTTCCAAGTGCCAAGGCCAGAGAGCAAGAGGGTAACAAATCTCTGTAAAGGAGACTGGCATGACGAAATGGGAAGTGGTGAGGTTGTAGAACTGGCCGGAGTACACGCTTTGCCCAAAGGCACTCAAATTCAAGAAATTTTTAACCACTAGGATTACTGAGCATAACATGTCTGTGGCTGGACTGGGCCGGACTGGGCCTGCAGGCCACCATTTTACAAGCCCTCTTTCAACCCTTTTTTTCTTGATCATAGTTTCCAGATTCCTCATCTCGCTCCCTTCGGAATATTCCAGTATGTCAGCATCCCTCTTAAGTTTGCTTAATTGACCAGGAAGTCACAGCACTCAGGGCACAGAGCATAGGAGACTTTTACCTTCTGTGGTCTGGATAGTAAAGTGCTCTCATGGGAGCCCAGGAGGCCTGAGGTCTCTCAGCAGATGTCCCACATTGTGGCTGGCTCCAACTGCATTTGTAGTCAATGCGTCTTTTCTTCTTACCATGAGCTGCTGACAACCCACTTAATGATAATAATATTTATGCAACAACCTAAACAAAGGTCGCTGGCCTTGGAAAAATTCAGGCCATATACACTTCTTGATGATGCTTTCTTTCCGCACAAGTCCTGACAAGAACAGGATTCCCCAATCACTCTGAGTTCCCATAGACAGATGAGGCCCAAGTGACCAACCGAGCCACAAGGGAATAATCCAGTCAGTTGCCCTTCCTGACCAAGGTAATCAAACGAGACCAACAGACCTGCTTGCATACTAAAATCATCTCAGGCCCCATCCCTGGACACTCTACGTTTGAGAGCCACCTATTTAGATCAGGGTTGACAAACCTTTTTACTAAAGAGCCAGATAGCAAATATTTTAGGTTTTATGGGGCAAGAGGCAAAATTGAAGATACTATGTTGGTACTTACATAACTGTTTAAAATGTAGCCATTTGTTATAGGTTAATTGTGTCTTGTCCTCTCTCTCCAGAGAAGATACGTTGATGTCCTAATCTCTAGCACCCCAGAATGTGGCCTCGTTTAGAACAAGGATGTTTGAGAAATAATCAAGTTGAGATGATGTTATTAGGACAGGCCCTATTCCAAAGCGGCTGGTATCCTTATAAAAAGGGGAAACATGCACATAGAAACAAACACAGGAGAATATTATCTATAAGCCAAGGAATGCCTGAAGTTACCATAAGCTATGAGTAAGGCATAGAATGTGTCCTCCCTCACAGCCCCGAGGAGGAACCAAGCCTGCTGACACCTTGATTTTGGACTTAGCCTCCATACAGGTGAGATAATAAACCTGTGTTTAAGTCACTCAGCTTGTGGTTCTTTATTATGGCAGCCCTAGAAAACTAATATACCATTTAAAATGGAAAAACAGGGCGCCTGGGTGGCTCAGTGGGTTAAGCCGCTGCCTTCGGCTCAGGTCATGATCTCAGGGTCCTGGGATCGAGTCCCGCATCGGGCTCTCTGCTCGGCAGTGAGCCTGCTTCCCTCCCTCTCTCTCTGCCTGCCTCTCTGTCTACTTGTGATCTCTCTCTGTCAAATAAATAAATAAATAATTAAAAAAAATTTATTAAAAAAAAAATAAAATAAAATAAAATGGAAAAACAATTCTTAGCCCAAGGGCCATATAAAAACAAGAAGGCAAATGTGGCCCATGGACCATATCTAGACTATGTCCAACCATGATGTCGATGGCTCAATATCCTGGCAATCAACCTGTTGTTCATAATCTCATAGTAGACCCAGTCTGAGGTCCCCAAGTCTAACTCAAAGATTACCTCTTTGGAGAGGTTTTCCCTCATCTCTATAATGTTAACTCAAGAGTCCTGCCAGCCTTGCTCAGTGCCACGTCCTTACAACCTGACACATACCAAGCTTCAATAAATATTAAATGAATGAGTGAATTTAAGACAGATAATCACAAGCTCAGTTTTCAGAGAAGCAACTTAAAGCCACAGGATATCACTGATTGCCTGAAGTGACACGGCAGAAAACCTGGGATCAAAATCCACTTGTCCAGACTGCCGAACTTACAGTCTTTCATTGTGCCACTCCACCTCTTCAACATACCTAAGCCTGTCCTGAAACACTGGCACTTAAGATGCAACACATTATTCACATTTTTATAGAAGAGGTTCCCAAATAACAAGGGATGTTAGGAACTCAGGTGTGGTGAACACCGGCCATTAAGCAGCCACAGGCAGGCTGAGCAGGAGGTACACCAGACCATTTACTGAGGAAAACTATGTGGTAGATTTTTCCCGGAGCTACCTAGCTCCCATCCGCTTTTTTAACCACTCTTCGATTTCATTCTGGGAAACCAGTTCTCTTCCAGTGGATAGCCATGGCAGGAAGTAATTCTTAGAGCCTGCCTTCCAACTGCAAAGAAAACGACCAGTCCATACAATACCTGCCCATGGACACGGTCAGGGGCCTGCAACGGCCTAAGCCCAGCTGATAGCACACCAGCTCCCAGAGTCTGTAACTCCCAAAAGACAGATGACATAGCAGATCAGTTACTGACTGCTATCTAGCAAATAGCCACAAACTTAGCATCTTAAATCAATGTGTGTTTATTTGTTCACAGTTCAGCAGGTCAGAATTTGGGGATGCCGTGGCTGTGTTCTTTGCTCAGTCTGGGATGGCTAATTTTATATGTCAACTTGACTGGGCTAAGGAATGTCCACCCAGATCGTAAAATATTATTTCTGGATGTGTCTGTGAGGGTGTTTCTGGAAAAGATTAGCATCTGGATTGGTGAGTAAAGGAGCTGGCCCTCACCAACCTGGGCAGGCATCATCCAATTGTGGGGCCTGTATAGAACAGAAAGGTGGAGGAAGGGCAAATCTGCTCTCTGCTTAAGGTGCGACATCCATCTTCTTCTCCTGCCTTTGCACATCAGTGCTCTTGATGCTTGGGCCTTTGCACTTGGACTAGCATCTGCACTATCAGCCTCCTGATTCTCAGGCCTCAGGACTCAGACGGTATTATACCATTGGCTTTCCTTTTCCTCTAGCTTGTAGATGGCAGCTCATAGGACTTCTCTGCCTCCGTAATCATGCAAGACAATTCCTTTAATAAGCCTTCTCTTACCTATACCTATATATATATTCTACTGGTTCGGTTTCCCTGGAGAACCCTGACTAATACAAGATCTCAAAGATGCTGGCTGGCTGTGTCCCCATTTGACACCTTTTCCAAGTTCATTCCTGTTATTAGAATTCAGCTCCTTACAGTTGCAGGGCTGAGTTCCTTGTTTCGTTTTTAGCTGTCGTCAGCTCCTTGCAGCCATTCTGTGGTCCTGGCATGGGGACCCTTCCATCTTCAAAGCTAGCCATGCCACATAACATCCTTCGGATGTTTCAAATCTCTTGGACTTCCCTTTCTGCCTTCTTCTGCTGCCTTAAAGAGCTCATATGATGATGAGGCCCATCCTGATCATCTCCATCTGTTATGGTCGATTGATTTAGACTTAATCTCCCGAATATCCTTTCACTGAGTACATTTGTGTTCTACCCAGGAACCATGGGACAGGAGTCTTGGGTTTTCTATAGAAAGGTACCTACTTAGAGGTCATCTTCATTGCAGAGGCAAAAGTGGTGATCATGTCCCAGCCACTCAGTTTCTGCTGGGAGACAGAGACACTTGCTGTGTTTCCCATGTCCTTCTTAAGCTTACAGTCCTTCCTTGGACTTTTTTTTTTACAGTCCTTCCTTGGTGCCACTCAGGCACCCCTGTTTAATATTTTAAATATGGAACTCTTCACAAATTTGTGTATTAGCCTTGCACGAGGGACATGCCAATCTCCTGTATTCTTCATTTATTTAATTTTTTAAAGATTTTATTTATTTATTTATTTGACACACACACACAGAGGGAGAGGAAGAGAGGGAGGGAGCTCACAAGCAGTGGCAGCAGTAGAGGAGAGGGAGAAGCAGGCTTCCCTGCTGAGCAGGGAGCCCAATGTAGGACTCGAACCCAGGACCCTGAGATCATGACCTGAGCCGAAGGCAGACAATGCTTAACTGACTGAGCCACCCAGGCGCCCCTGTATTCTTTCATTTAAACAAAAGTCGTCAGTGGTCTATATGGTAAAAAATAAATTAAGTGGTCACATTGAACAAAGATATGTTCTAGTTTTTTTAAAAAATGGACTACACAGAAGCTGAAATTAAACAACCTGATACTGGTTGGAAAGTGAAAAATCTGTGAAAAAAATTTTCTTTTGACCTCATGCAGTTGGACTAAATTTAAATTCATGTTTTCCTAAAGCAAACTAATTCTTCCCAAAGATTCAGCCAGACAACACAGGCCTCGAGGTTCAGGTTTCAGGCCGGCACTTGCGAGCATGGTTCCCTCTCAGCCTAAGACCTGATGTGAGCAGGGTTGCTAGAGTGGCTTCTGTGGAAGCTTTTGTGTATCAGCATAGCCCTTTCCAGTTCAAAGCTTCTCCCCTGGGATTTCTATGTTCTATGGGGTGAAAAATCTTGGTCAATTCATTTGAATCTGGTCACGAGAACCCAATCTGTCACCTTCTGACTTAGGTTTTTCTGACCTTAGACAAATCCAGAAAGTATAACTGCCCCAGACTAGACAGGGTGATTAGCCTAGGTACCACAGGTTAAGCAGAAAAGGGAAGACGAAGCCGCCCCCCTCGCCCTGAACCTTGATTTTGTTTATAGATGGCAACATTTATGTGGAAAAATGTGTTTGCGCCAGCCTCCTTGAGCAGCACTGGGGCAGCTCTCTCCTCCTTTGTTGAACTGAGCTTGGAAAAAGCACCTCCAAGTGAGGAATGGCTGGCACTGGGCAGAACGTGCTGTATATTTCCACAGTCTACTCCAACATAAACAGACCAGGCTTCTTAGTTCGTGAAGAGCCAGGAACTCCCGGGCTCGGAGAAGACAAAGGCCACAGCCAGGGAAATCAGGAAATAGATCAAGTTCACAGTGTGTGCCCATCTTCCTCAGCTCCCTCCCCGTACATATCCAGGGCGCTTGCTTTCCTCTGCATAGTTTCCCGTACCCTGGAATGTGGTGTTTAGCATTTAGCTCCAGGATGTGGTGCTCTGAACCTCTCAGGCACCTTGTCTTTTAGGCGCAGGCAGGGAAAGTGAGAGAGACATTTCGTACTCTGAGCTCTTGATTACTGGATGCAAAGGGCATCTGGGCAGCACCAGGTTGGACCCTCAGACTCCAGAACCTGATGGCCGGATGTGAATCTAGCAACATCACTGCATTTGTCAGGGAAAGTGCTGTATTTAACAACATACACCCAAAGCTCAGAGACTAAGCAAAACACAGGCTTACTGCTCACTCAGGTCACTGAGCAACGTGCTGCTGTAGGCTCTGCTCCACAAAGGGACTCAGGCTCACTGCATCCACGGCATCTCCCAAGGGCCCTGCAGTTAAGTCAGGGAAGGGTGATCATGGTCTGGAGATGTGTCTCACTCTCACCCGCTAGCCAGGGACCAGCACTCAGTTATACAGTGTCACCCGTCTGCAACGGAGGTTGGGAAATGCAGTGTAGCTGTGTGCCTACAGGGAAATAGAAAATGGTTTGGCGAACAACTACCTGGTGTCTCCCACAGCTGCTTACTTAAGGAAGTTTCTATGTTATATGGTTTTGCTTCTTTCCCTGTTAATTGTGTTACTCAGGATCCTCCAGTGAAACAAAATGTATGTGTGTGTGTGTGCGCGCGCGCACGCGCATGTGTGTGTGTGTGTGTGAGAGAGAGAGAGACAGCTATAGAGACAGAGACAGAGAGAAAGACTTGACTTTACAAAACTGGCTCACATAACTGTTGAAGTTGGCAAGTCCAAAATCTACTGGGCAGATCTTCAGGCAAGAGTTTATCTAGGCTTGAGTTTGAAAGTGAGGTCAGTTTGGAGGCAAAATTCCTCCTTCACCTGATTGGATGAGGCCCACACATTATGGAGGTAACCTGCTTCAAAGCCTACTGATTTAAATTAAATTTAATTGATTAATTAATTTATTTATTTATTACTAATTTAAATGGCTTTATTGAGAATTTGGAATGTTCTCTGGGAGGAGTCACTTTGCAGAGCACACAGATCTTCTCTCTCTCCTTTTTTGTCTTCTACCTCTTTTTTGCAGATTGTTTGTGGAATCTCAAATTCTCCCTTCTATTACATAGAGCAACTTCTTCTAATCTCTTCTTCCCTTCATGGCACAGTGTTGGCCAACAAGGTTCTGGGAGTCCCACCTACTACCCCAAGAACTTCTCTTTTCTCAAACATAGTTCTCTTCCTTAAAGGGATTTTGGAGTCAGCAAGTTAAATTAACATTTTCTACATTTTGTTTAAATTTAATTTTGATTTGATTCTGAAAAGTACCTTCAAAGCAATATGTAGACTAGTGTGTGACCAAATATCTGGGCACCATGGCCCAACAAGTTAATACGTAATGTTAACCACTATAATGGGTATAATAAATTAGTACAATAAAGTACCCAGGACCATGTCTGGCACCTATAAAAGTCTCTGTAAACATGATTTTACTGTCACTAGTGTTGTTCTATTATCCTCACTAGCACCTGAGGCCTGAACATGGTACCAAAGCGCTACCATCTCCTTACCACTCCCCTCAATGACCCCATCAAACCAGGTAGGGTGTTATTAACCTATAAAGGGCTTATCTTGCTTAAATACTTTCTCTACAAAGCATAGTCTCATCTATTATTTTAGTCATTCACTCAAACTTATGAAGCAGACAAGGTGAAATTATTCCTACTGTTCTTATTTTCAAGCTGAAGGTCAGAGAAGATGGCTGCCCTCCCACCTACCCTTCCTAATCCCATCCTCCAGTTTCTGTTTTAGGAGAGCCATCCCTGCCCTGTGTGAGAGGTGCCTTTCTTCTAACCTGACCTAAAATTCATTCTATATTATATTCCCATAGAAGTAATAATGTAACAAGTGTTGAGTAGGATTAACTGAAATACTCCTATCGATACTATACTTCAGGGGTTCCATGAACTAAAATAGGTATTTACACACAGATCTCAGGGAACCTAATTAACCATTTAAAACATTTAAACTATTATATCCATGGAAAAACTAGCCCCACAATTCAAGAAATCAGCTTACAAATGAATTCTGGGATTTGACTCTGTCTGCAAGAGAGGATTTCCTGCATGAGCGCAGATACCAGTACTAGCCTAAGCACTTCTGGGAGCCAGTTAGAGGTTGTCTTTGGTCTCCTTCCCATTCCCTCTGTTCTAGGGCTCACCCTTCTGCAGCCACTCTGTTTTCTTCATCATTGTTTATACTAAATAAATAGGACAGAAACAGAAGCCAAGACTATCGGACTTGGCTCTGCCCGAACCAGTTGCATGACCTCAGAGAAGTCTTCTTACTTTGGCTTCCTTGACTGCAAATCATTGGGGTTTATGAACTCATGGTAGGTTGCCTGTCGGCTACAACATTTCTCAGTCTACTCTGTGTCCCTCCCACAGGGTCTGATATCTACCTAATAACCCAAACTCACAAAGCTTAGCTTCCTCTCATCCTACAGAGTGGTTCTGAAGTCTCAAAGACAGATCATTAATGACCCCAAAGCCTTCAACACACAAAGGAAACTCCTCCTAAAGGTGGAAGTTCAGGCACAGAACCACTCTACTAGGCCCCAGCCTTTGTCCCCTAAATCCTATCAATTGGATTGGATTGGATCAAACAGCACATTCTCCACGCTCTCACCACTCAGCCTGGGATTATGTACCCAGTCACCCCAGGCTAGACAGAGAATGTTTATGCAGGTTGAAATAATCGGAGTAACTGAAGCCATGAGGAGCTCAGCTGCAGAGAGTCATTCAGTGGCAGATATTGCCCCTCAAAACCCAAATCCCTTAGAGAGCAAATTATTTCAGCTGCCCGAGCTGATACACTTTTCAATGCAGTTGGTACAGAGCCTCCTTCCCAGTGAAAAGCACGATCCTCTATCCCCAAGGACACTGGTGACCCCCACAGAACCTTTTCTCCCTGACCTGCATGCTGGCCAATCATGCTCCTCTGAAACTAGATACTATGAGGCCAGACCTGTGCATAGCAAAAGAGGCTGCCCAGCTCATTAATCCAATGAAAGGATAGCTTTACACAGGGCACATAGCGTTCCACTCAGCCCATAATGCCTGCATGTGTCTGGGGGCGGCATTGCTGTGAAATATCCAAGACAAAGCTAAGCCTGCTGGGCAGGCCACCTAGTCTCGTCAACTCTGAGCAAAATAAGGCACCCAGTGTAGTATAACACAGAACTAATGGTTCTGAGACCTAGGGTTTGGCCCAGTTTCTGTAACTTGCTTAATAGGTGACCTGGGACAAGTCATTTAAAGTCACTTAAATTCTGTAGGAACTTCTAACTCCAGAATTCTATCACAGAATCATATATAACCACAGATTTATGACATTCTTCACTTTTATTATTTTCTCTCCAAAAGAAGGTGGCTAAAAAGTGAATGAAAAACTAACATCAGATAATTTTGACATACCAGGATGGTCTTTCAATCCTCCCACTGACCCAATGAGACAAGTATTATTGTCCTTATTTACAGATGAGGAGGTTTAGTAAATGCTATGAGCTGACTTGTGCCTCCCCAAAATTCATAAGTTGAACACCTAGCCCCCCCAGTGTGACTGTGTTTGGAGACAGAATCCTTAGAGGAGGTAGTTAAGGTTAAATTAAGCCATTAGGGTAGGGACTTCCCCCATAGGACTGGTGACCTTGTAAAGAGAAGAAAGAGAGACCTTCCCCTATCACATTCACAGAAGAAAGACCAGGTGAGTGTACACTGAGAGAGCACCTGGCCCAGCACATGCTCAAAAAATGTATTTGACTGATGACTCCATAACGTTCATTTAAACCTGAAAAGTGAACTTGAACCTCTAGTCTCTGGGCTCAGGAAGTTTGAAAATAGTTTTAAATCTCCTATTACTTAATGAATACTTCAGTTTTAAGAATGACAGACATAGGGGCACCTGGCTGGCTCAGTGGGTTAAAGCCTCTGCCTTCGGCTCAGGTCATGATCCCAGGGTCCAGGGATCGAGTCCCACATTGGGCTCTCTGCTTAGCAGGAAGCCTGCTTCCTCCTCTCTCTCTCTCTCTGCCTGCCTCTCTGCCTACTTGTGATCTCTGTCTGTCAAATAAATAAATAAAATCTTCAAAAAAAAAAAAAAGAATGACAGACATAAACCATTCAACTAGAACTGGACAATTACACAAATTTCTAAAATAATTTTTGTTTTTAACTGCCTACGAATTTTAAGTCAAAACTTTCTCTGATGCTAGTTCCAGGGTGGCACTGTCATTAACACTGCAGCAATCAACAGAAAGATGATAACATCTGCCATCATTTCTTCTATTTATTTTTATCACAGTCTCCTTTGGTCACGGTAGAGAATAACTCAGGTTATCATTCATGTTATAATACATTAAATTGATATACCAAAATGACCTGACAACCTCCAAGATTGTTTGGAGGGGGAAAAGGTACAAAACAGTGTTTGTTAAACATTACCACGTATTTTTAAAATGGAAAGAATTACACACATGTAAGTATTCATGCATGTACGTATGCATGTATTTCCTCGACCTGCACAAAATGTCCTTGAAAGGATTCACCAAGACACTAGTAACATCGGTTTTCTCTAAGGAGGAGAACTTGAAGGACTAAAAGAGGAAGGGAAGAGAGGTTTTAAAAATATGTGTGTGTGGTTTCTTAAAATTTTTATATACTATTCCATTGAGGTAAAATGTGCAAATCTTAAGTGAATAGGTTAATGAGTTTTTACATATGTATCCACTCATTTAAACATACCCTGATCAAAACACAGAACATTTCCAGAGCCTCAGAAGATACCCCTGCTCCTACATAGTCAATATCCAGCCCCCAAAGATAAGCATAGATCACAGTATAAATGGATTCACATAGTATGTAATCTTTTTTGTCTGATTTCTTTCATTGGCTATTATGTCAATGAGATTCATCCATTTTACTTTTCATGTGGCAGTTCTTTTTCATTACCGTATAGTATTCCATTGTAGAAATGAATATACCCCAGTGTGCATATCTATTACTGTTGATGCACACTGAGTTGTTTTCAGTTTGGGAATATAATGAATCAAAGCTTCTGGGAGTATTCTGGTAGTGTTCTAGGAGTCTCCTGGTCATCTTACATGTACTCATTTCTGAGGAATTATTAGGTCATAAGGTAAAGGTATTTCAGCAATAGTAGATATTTCCAACCAGCTTTTCAAAGTGTTTGTACCAATTTACACTCCCATCTGCTGTGTATGAGCATTCCACCTAGTTGTTTCACATCACTGCCAACATGCCAAGGACCTTAAAAGACCACTGCTTTCGTGCACCCTCACTGTTGAGAGTGGCCAAAGGAATCTCTGGCTAGTGAAAGAAACCACAGGAAGACTTAGAAGGTAGCATCCACAAAAGCTGTATCTAGGAGCAGCCTTCTCTGCCACTTTGCTCCATCACCAAGAAATCGCTTCCAGAAAGCACTGGTACGAATGGTAGACTGGAGGGTCAAACCAGAGAATCCTCATTACTCAAGATCTTTTACACTATTACTATCTTATCTGAATCATCTTCACTATCCAAAAAGAGACTACACTAGAGATCACCAGTTTGGGAATGCATACTTCCTTACTGGGGGAGATCAGCCATTCCTCATCAGGAGTGAGGCAACCCTGGAGGCTCAAAAATCCTGCATAAAGTCTCCAGACAGCAACAGATCAACCATCCAAGTTCCAGGAGAGAAGACAACCAGGAAAGGATGGGTTAAATCACCTGCTTCAAACTCTTTCAACCATGACCCACAAGAAGAAAAACATTTTACACTGAAACCCAATACACACAATAACAAATCTAAGTTGTCATCAGCTGCAAGATACACTATAATTTTACCACTAAGCAGGAACCAAAAAAGTTGTCCATAATAAAACTCATCATGATTTCAGATATTTGTAATGAAAAAATAGTATGTCTTAAATAGAATATAACTTAGGTGGAATATAGAGAAAATGTCAAATAACAACCCTAACCTTTATTATGTGCAATCAACTTTGATACTTACCATTCTGTTCATTTCTCCCCAAAGTGCTGGTAGTGACCCATTAAGGTGAGTTCAAATCCATTAATGGATTTCAATCTACAATTTGAAAAACACTGGATTAGAATTAAAGCATAGGACTTCTAAATAATTGTATTAAGAACTCCAAAGAGTGTAAATAAGTCTACTGGTAAGAGAACTGAATCCAAGTGGCAATTACTCTACAGTATATCAGTACACATCTCTGGGTTGAATTGCCTAGAAACCTGAGGCAGAGGAGGCTGCAAACACTGCTATGGGAATCATTCAAGACAGTGGTGCTGTAGATGTGCATTGCTATAATTAAGCCAGAAGACATGTCAGCCAGGGCATTTCTGAGTGCTGATTCCTGCATGCCTCCTGTATGTTGTAAGGTATGTCTCCCAAATTAGAGTAGCCGAAAGCCCCTGAAAAGTGCAATAATCCTTCCCTATAACACCCCTGCCTGGGGATGTCAGGCTGCTATTTATAAACAAGGGTTAAGAGGGAAAATACCCTAACTTCTTCTGTTTTACAAGTCTCTACCAATGTAAATATACTAACCAATCCGAATACTACTCTGGTACCACAGTTTCCCCCATATTTTGGAGTCAAATCTTTTCCATTCACATGTGAGCCCAGGGAGAAATCAGATGAGGATTTTTTCGTTGTGCATTGCTTGAGCATTCAGCTATACACTGAGCATCATCTGAGGGAGACGTGCGTTGAGCCACACCGAACACTGAAGGACTTTCTATTGTAATTACAGACAAGCTGAACACCTTGTCAAGAGATGGTAGCACAGAGCAGATAGCTGAGTTCTATTTTGTGCTTCACATGGAATGAGGACTGGACAAGAATGATCCCCCAAAACATAAAAAAGGAAAACTTTTACTTTTCTAAACTGTTTCCAGGAGTGGACTCCCCAGGAACCGTATACAAACAGATAAAACATAGAATTACTGTAAGCTGAACAAAGTTTAACCAGTTTTCCAATTTAGTAGATTTAAAAAAATATTGTCATGAGAATGCACATCCTACCCACCCCCCAAAAAAAAACCCAAGAAAGTATCAGTGAGGTCAAAGAGCAAATCAAAGAAAGTATAATCCAAGAGACCAAAACCAAAGTGGTAAAACTCGGGGCTTCATAAGCAGATACTCAGATCTTTTAGGGATCTCAAAAAGTTTCTTTGCTATTTCTTTGCTATTCTTGACTAGAGCAAAGATCTTCCAAATGTTTGGAACCACAGCGATAGGTGGTCGGGGAAGCTATATATCACTGTACAGGTTGTTCACTGCACAATAGCGCCCAGCCAAGAGGATGAGTAGAGGCTGACGTGCAGTTCACATTCATTTTGTCCAATGTGCACCCTGGCACATGGATGCTTCTGCCCAGAGGGAGAGGCCCCTTTTTGAGTTTGCAACAAGAAACCACATGGGTTAGTGGAGGGCACTGAAAACAGGAGGGAAGGGGCGAAGCCGTCACTAGTTCTACCGTATTCAGACACATGGCAAATCACTAGCATTTCTTCCTAAATATCAGCCAGCTCTAAGGAATAAGATGGCATTTCAATCCAGAAATCGAATCTTAGTGTAACTCTACATGTACTTACCATATATCTGAAATGCAGCTGTAATGTTCCCGTGGATCCTATTTATTTGAAATTTGGTTCAAAATTCCCCATGCAATTTGAGGATGAGAACTGGTGGAGAAGGGAAGAGATGAGGGGAGAGGAAGTATCAGAATTGAGCCCCTGTGATACAATAGTTTTTTCGTATGTTAAGGAACACTCAAACTACAATTATTGTCATTAAAAGACTATACTTTGGCATGTCGGCCATAACCTCCTACTCTGACCTCCAATCTTAGATGAAACAAAAACATATCTTCCCTGTGGAAAGACTATTGATTTCCATCACAAAAGCAATAGCTTGGTTCTTTTAATTGTTAATTAGCCAGTCAGAGCATGTGCATAAACAATAGGTAGCAGGTTTAGGACTCAGGGTAGGCACCAGTTCAAATCCGAGCCCTCTACTAAGAAGCATCAAACTGGAAACCATCTCTTGCAACTTCTTTTTCCTGCCCCAGCAGCTTTTAGTGTGTTCTCCCATTGGTTTTTCAAAGGATCTTATAGACTAGTCCATCTAGTACACCTGCTGCTCAAAAAACCCACTATGTGGGGTGCCTTGGTCATTAAGCATTTGCCTTTGGCTCAGAACATGATGCTAGGGCCCTGGGATGGAGCCCCACATCGAGTTCCCTGTGCAGCAGGAAGCCTGCTTCTCCCTCTCCCATTCCCCCTGCTTGTTGTGTCTCTCTCTGTCCAATAAAATAAAATAAATCTTTAAAAAAAAAAACCTGAAAAACCCACCATGGACCTGGCTCAGCGAAACACCTGTCCCCTAAATACCTTTCACGATTCTACTAACAAGCCGCCTCCCTTCCTCCTAAAACCTCCTCTCATTCCCAAAGTTCGACCCTAACTCTCAATTCTTTTAGGTCCTGGAACATACTTAGCTCAATCACCCCTCAAGGCATTCCTGAAGTTTCATCAGTCTGACTAGCACTGGCATAACCCATGGCTGGCCCCTCTTGTTCCTTCGCGTTCCCCATGTTTAGACTTCCCCAGAGAAGACACTGTGTTCTTTTTCACAGCCATTTTTTCTCTTAATTCCTACCACATCCCGTAAAAATGTATTTAGTTCTTTGTCTAACTAGATGTTCCTATCCGGTGAGGACAGGACCTTACCTGTTTTACTTCCCTAGCACACCATCTGGTACGGTGTAGGTAGGCACTCAATAAATCTTTGTTGAATGAATAAATAAATGAACGAACAAACCCGACAGCATTTACATTTATTCTCTTATGTAGGGTACCCTTATAATTTTTCAAATCAGGACATTTTTGAGAGTAAAAGTGGGTGGTAATGACCGATTATGTTGAGATAAAACAGGCATAAACCAGGACACACGGTCACCATACCCCGTGTCTACTCCTACGTACCCCATCTTTACCAACCAAGTTTGTAAGATTCACATTATCTTTAAATGCCACTTGCTAATCCATTTTCCTTTTGTGAAGACTGGATTCCTTCTCTTCAGGATCAAATCTTTGAGTTGATATTTCCATAACACAGTTTCAACTGTGTCATTAACCTCAGCTCCTATAAGGCCGAGTGTTTTTCCTTTAGCATGGCCTTTGAGCGTGTCTTCACTGATAACAATGGCCTCACTCAAGGAGTCCAAAGGAAAGATGGCTTCATTTCAAAGGCAGCGGATGCCATCTTGGATATCCAATTCGGTGTGTTTCAGAATAGGCAGCATTAGTGCCACATTCAATAAGGCAAGCAGTACCTCCGCAGTGGCTCCACTCCAGCCTCGAACTAGGAAGGGAAGGAGGAGGGCAGACAGGAGGGCAGTAATGGAGAAAGAGGCCTTTTGGATTCAAACCCTTCTAGACTGTCACATCCCAAAAAGGAGGGATGAAGAGAGAAGAGCGTGAGGGTCTAAAGATAAACACTTCTGGTTTGAGTTCCTGGGTCTGCTTCTTTTCAGCTGTGTGACTTTGAAAAGGTTATACTTTGAGTCTCACTCGCCTTTCTGTAGAAAAGATACAATCTTACTTAACTTACATAATGGTACAAAGGAGAGGACTGATAAAACACCTAGCATAACACCTGACAAACTGCAAGTACTAAATAAATGTTGTTATAACAATAGTCATTATTATTTAATAAATGAAGTCACTCTTATTATAAAACTAGCATTTTACTATAACATAGTGGTCAGGAATTCCAGAGTCCTGGGTTCAAATTCTACCAGTTCTATTTAATACCCTTGTGGCCTTAGGAAAGGTGTTCCACTTCTGTAGACCTCAGAATTCTCATCTGTAATTCAAAATAATTATGCCCACAGCATGAGACTATTCTGAAGATCAAAAAAGAATGCATATAAAATGCTCGGCATAAGGCTTAGCACACACTATTGCATAATAATGTGTTTTACTAGAATTTACTAGAATTTACTAGAAGTGCGGATACTAAAATAAAACAAATAACAAGGATGAGCATCTTTTGAGAAGCTTGTTGATCTGCCACAAGAAAGGCAGGATCTGTCGTAGTCTAATATGGTGTCTGGTCCCAAGGAACACCAGGGAGAGGAACACAAAAAATGGTTTTCTGAGAAAGTTGGGATACAAATTGCTCACTGAGGATCCCAACTGGAATAAGAGTAAACAGAAAGTGTGTGCTCCCTGATTGTTCTAGGTGAAGGTGGGAAGAGAGACTGGAAAACAGGAAAGAAATCCAAATCTGGCAGATTTCAGTGACCTCTATTTTGACCATTTGACCTTGCCATTAAAATCACGTTAAGATGGCAGATTCTTTTAGATATTACAACATTCATTTTGTAAACATTCACAGTTTAATATTTCTTCTGTTTTTAATGTTGACCATATTGTAAAATTCACACAATTTCAGTTTTGGACCAAAAACTCCTCAAATTTCTTTCTGGTGACCTTAAAGAGTGTACCTCCACCAGACTTTGAATGCTTTCCTGACCCCACATTATTAAATTAATGTTGGGTGAAAGTCGGAACGTCTTTGCCTCACAAACACTACGGTTGTTTTTAAAAGAACACTGCTAATTACCTTCCCGGACATCTGACTCATTACTCCATTCCATGAAGTTTAACACATGGAAAAATTCATTTGGAAATTCCAATTTTAATGATTCTTCAGTTTACAAAGAAATTGCCTTAGGACGCAAACTCTATTCCCTTAATCTTAGCACTGGGCAATTGTATAGGGGCAAATACAATTTAATAAATACATAATAAATACTGTATACTGAAGTATTAGAACTCCAAAAGTTGTTATATGTTGCATCATTTGATGAAATGGGACAAAATTTCACAGACACAAATGTACCACACATACACAATGAGGAAGTTTAGTCTGAAAAATACAAAAATTTCTATTTGCTTGTAAAAAATAATGTTCTCAACTAAGTGGACTAGACACCCTCTGTGTCCTTGGAAATTAAGAAACAGATGAGAGAAGGCTTTTCAAAATCAAATATCTCAGCTCTTACAGAAATTGAAAAGACTACATTTTGGTGCTAACCTGTAAGAGTGTCTTGAAATCCAAACAAACATCATTAAATGGAGAAAAAGAAGTACTTTTATTATAACCCTGTTTGCTGGCCTGGTCACCATTATGTATACCCAGACACACCATTTAAGAACCTGTTTTGCAAATCCTAAATGGGAAGGAAGAATTAGCTATACCTCAATTTAAATTCATCATGTTTAACATTGATTCTGGATTCTTACAATTTTTTTCTTTCAAATGAAATAATTTAATCTCTGAAGACTGCATTCCTCATTTTATGAGTGAATAGTCCGAGACCAAGAAGACATATAACGAGGAGGCCAAACTGAGCAAATAAAAATTCATATACAAACACTGCATGGGAAGTATGCATACTAAAAAATCATTCATTGGTCATCTAAAATTCAAACGTAACTGAGCATCCTGTATTTTATCTGACTACCCTTCCGTTGGGATACCCAGCTAATGAAGGGAAGAGCACTAGAACTGGGTCCCCATTCTGGTTTAGAGCCATTCATGAAACAATTATTCCCTGAAAGATGGATGTTCTGGAAAACGAAAAGCTATATAAGGCAGTCCTGCCCTCAAGGAACCTAGAATCTAATGGAAGTACATCTGGAAGAGAGAAAAGAGTGTCAATGTAACCATCTCAGCAAGCTGCTATCCAAGAAAATGGTTCTCAACACTGGCCACACATTAAATCACATGGGGAGCTTTAATTTTTTTTTTTTTCAGTGCCCTGAGGATGTTGATTTAATTGGGTCTGAGTTGAAGTTAAGGGAAACTGGTCTTCCCCCGCCCCCCAAAAAATATCCCCAGATAATTCTAGTGTGCAATCTGGTTTGCATGATGAACACACTGATCTAAGACTCACCAATATCCCCTAAGAAATCTTGATTCACAGAATGGACAGGTTTGTGCTGAGTGAGTGTGTGTGTGTGTGTGTGTGTGTGTGTGTGTGTGTGTGTGTGTAGGGGAAAGGGTCCCAAAACACCATGCTTCCTGTATATCATGCAGGTGTTCAACGTGGCCATTTGGACTTTGCAGTAAGATTGTTGAAAGGAGAGCATTTTGCTGGAATTCACCTTACCCTCATTCTGATCTTGATTCTGACTCATTTCTTAGCCTATACTTTGTGCAGCTTGTGTCCCGAAAAATCCATCCTAAGTATGCAGTTCATATAACCCTTAAAAACAAATAATGAAGAGACAGTCCCATCTAGTTCTTTAGTCTGCTTGGGATCCCCCAGTTACTTGGGGTTAGATGTGCAGCCCCTGACCAGGACAGACCCTGTGGTTTTGGCATTCTTTGTAAGTATTCCCACAGAGGAATCCACTAAATGAAAGCTCTATTCAATCCTATGACTTCCCATGGAGAGATAAATAAGGAAGCATTCTCAAGTGTCTTCACTATTGTCATTATATTTACTGCCCTGGTTAGAGAAGGGTCAGAAAGCCACAACTACATCTTCCTCTGCTCAGTTATTATTATTACCAAAAGACAGAGTAGCAAATGGACAAAAGCAAGATTTCTCAATACAGTCCAGAAAGACAAGATAAAGAAGCTGACTCACCTCCATCCTGCACCTTCTCATTTCTGACATCAGTGATGAGGAAGGCAAGTTTACTGCTTCTGTTGACGCATCTGTTCTTAAACTATGCCATCTTCTAACACCATCCTAACTGAACATTTTTAAATCATTTTGACCACATCAAGCCATCCAAAGTCCCAAGGAAATGATATCTAAGCCCCAACTCTGAGGACACATATAGCTCTGGGTCAAGCCCCCTTCCAAAGGGTCATCATTGTGTAATCTGTATTTAGATCATTTTATGTCATTGTTAATCCTCCCATTCCAGAATCCACTGGTGATCAGTTCAGCCTATGATAGCAACACTCTTTGGGATAGCTGGTCAGATCTGCTTTTCTGAGTTTAACATTAAGAGACACTCCCTAACTTCCAAAGTATTACACTAAAAAAATCTGGTACAAATAAAAGAGCATGACAGAGCCAAATCAGGGCAAATGTATCTATCCAGGAATGATGAGTGGGCACATTTTTTTCAGTACATAAGAACACTAAATAAGTGTTCAATAATACTAATACCTGGAAACCTCAAGATCAAGACAAAAAATATTCCAAATGAGCCTGATTCATATTAAATATTTCCTGTCGCAGTGACCAACAGGCCATGTTAAAACCAGTCTCGTCTCCTTTTGGAAGTCTTGTTCTGTTACCCACATGAAAGGTAATGTAAGAATTTTGATCAGTGATGCAAGATTACTAATTCTCATTGGGTAATTTTCCCCATTAGTCAGAGATCAACTTTGCCAACTTGGAGGCTTCACATGTTTTGCGGCAGGCTGCCATTAGGAACTAGCCGTTAAACTCTAGGACTAATGGAAATGTATTTTAAAGGCCAAATTCCACCCTTTTATTACACAGGGACAGTATCTAACCAGGCAAGGGAGCCTCAACTGAATCCCAAGGTCTAGGATCTCTAGTCTTCCTTCTTGACCACCTTTCTCTTATGCCATCATCAGCAGATCCCCATTGGCAACCCCTCTTTCTTTTCTCTTGAAAAATGCCAAGATACTCCCAGGAGGGAGCGTTATCTTTCCAAATTCTTAGTTGAACTGAAAAGGAGAGATCTGAGATTTTTAAATTCATGGCAGAGGCAGACTTACTCATTATACCTTTAAGGTCGAGGATACAGACAGAGCAAATACAGACCAATCATAACTGGGAGGTGTTCTGTGCCTTCCTCTGCTATAAATCTAATTCATGCAGCCAAGAATACACATTCAGAAATAAAACAGGCTGGCTCTCTCTGACGTCTTCTCAACTAACAGTTCAAGTGATGTGGTACTTATGTTCATGTAGAAAATGATGTCAGTTAGTATGCCTGACACAACCCAAACAGGGCCAACCCATGAATGAGAATGCAGTTCCCCGGCTTTGGATCTAAAGATACCCAACTGAAGGCCCAGTCATGTGACCTATACAAGTGCCTACAAAATCTGCAAAACCCCTGAGAGCTATGTGTATAGGTGAGCCAACTCTAATTCACATGTAGCAATGCAAAACCCCTTTCTTCCTCTGCCCCATGGCAAAAAGTGAATCTGTTCCATCTGTTTACAATGATTGCTATTACTTTCCAGCATAACCATAATCTTATTTTGTAAATCCTATTCCTGACACGCCTCAAACCATCTGTCTATTCTTTCTTGGGTTAGCTTGGAGCTGTTTGGCAAATGTATGTCATTACCTGTAAGTGGAATATTTTTTAGCAGAGTACATGCCCCTTTTAAAGGCATGTTGCCATGGCTGCTAGGTGTTCCTAAATAATCTCCTATGGTTCTTCTTTAAACCCAATATGCCTTTAGTAATATGTGTGAAATAAAGGCCAAGAGACAAAAAGCCATAAAGGTAACTACTTAGGCTGAAGAGTCAAAGTTTGCTCATGTTCTGTAACACAAGCAATCAGTTGAAATTTTGCTAATCAAGCTATACGTGTCAATTTGAGGGAAAAGGTAGCATGTGTTTCAGATTCAGACTTGCAAGAAAGTGATAAAATCTGAGTGGTAGAATTTTTGCTATTTCTTGTCCTCACGGAGCTGGGCCCAGGTTCTCACCAAGTTTCTACATCCTCACTCTCATTTACCATTCTGACATTTTACTCTTGTTTATAACTACAAGGACCTGGAAAAGACCTTAGAATCCTGATTTGGAGAAGGATATGTGATCAAGCAATCCAAGGAGCGCAGATACAAATGGACAAACATGAGGAAAAATAGCTCACCTCACTAGTAACGAAGGGAATACAGACTAAAATAATAATGAGATCACTGCTAGCCTCTAAAAATGGCAACTATTAAAACCACTGAAAATATTTAGTGAGGCTACGGGGAAATGGGTACTCTGAGGCACTGTTGGAGAAAGTAAGCATTCATACAGCTCTCCTCTGGCACAATCTAGCAACATCTTCCTGGTACATCCCCTTTCATACCTTCTCCATTTCTAAGCCCCTATTCTAGAGAAAGATTACCATGAGTACACACATGCAAAACAAATATGTAAATACAAAAATATTTATAGCAGCATTTTTTATAAGGTCCAAAAATAGGAAACAGCCCATCGGTAGGGAAATGGTTAAACTATAGCTTATCTACCTGATAGGATACTTTGCTGCAATTAAAATGAATGAGGCATGGGGAACCTGGGTGGCTCAGTGGGTTAAACCTCTGCCTCCAGCTCGGGTCATGATCTCAGGGTCCTGGGATCGAACCCCACATCGGGCTCTCTGCTCAGTGTGGAGCCTGCTTCCCCCTCCCTCTCTGCCTGCCTCTCTGCCTACTTGTGATCTCTCTCTGTCAAATAAACAAAATCTTAAAAAAAATGAATGAGGCAGCTCAACATCATCTAATATGAAAAGACTGTTATTCAGACAGCAATGTACAGAACATTAATATGTTCCAATTTATGGAAAATAAATCTCTAGGTCTATAATAAGATGTTAAAATGAGAATCTTTTAGCTTTGTCTAGTGTCTCAAAGATTCAGAACAAAGCAGGAGGTGATTAATACTTTTACACTCCAAAATGAGTTGCCAGACCACCTAGACAGCCCTTGGCAAAGGAGGGATCTACAGCAACCACTCGCCCATCACCCACCTCAAGGGCATAAAAAGGACTGAAACTGACAAGGCTAAGAGAATGTCTTTGGAATGATTTGTTTAGGCATGGCGGTGTTTCCACCTTTACCTCAGTCCAACTGACAATGGTTTCAAGGAGATGGCTCAGACTGCTGGAGTCTACAGAGGTCCAGACTGATTCATAACCAAAGTTCATCTACTGGTAAGAGGCAGGAACCAGAAGCATAGGGAGGTTCAAGCATTAAGTGCATTGCATTGTAGCAACTGCACTCCTCTGAAAAGCGGCAGCAAGGCTGCATCTGTGTTCCCTCTGGACCAGAGGCAAAGGAGCCCGCCAGGACCATTTTAAAAGGGGCCCCACTTGTAGAGATGCTTTCAGTACTCGCCACTCATGTCTTTCCCATCTCTTGATCATATTCACACACCTGCTGCGGGGGTGAGCTTTCATTCTCTCCGACAGCACCTGCATCTTTTGTCAGAGGATGCCCTCAAGGTGGTGGACCCCCTGTGTGCAAAGAAAGCCAGAGAGCCTAGGGACTATGTTTGAGACTTGAAAGGATTGGAGGAACTGTTATATATATGAGTGTCCAAGAAAGTTAGAATGAGCCTGCATATCATCTTTATAGAGACAGCAATGGGAAACTTTTCTCCACAGAGTCCCATTCCTTCAATATAATTCTAACAATTGCACTTATATAACAGAGAAAAGTCTGGATGTTTACAGACAAAACCAACTGTGATCTCTAGAGAGCAGAGTGTGCTAGAGGATGAGTGAAAAGAACCTGTACAGTTCATTCTATACACTGCTATACTAATTTATTAGTATATTTCATTGATATTAATTATTTAATTTAAAATTAAAATTTAATTAATTAAATTTAATTAATTAAATAAATTAAATCAATTTATTATTTATATTTATTTATATATTATATATTATTTATTATAAATAAAATAAAATAAATTAATAAATTAAATTTAATTAATTAAATAAAAATTTAAATATTTAATTAAAACAAACATTTGCTCATGTTTTTTGGTAAATAAAAACTTTTAAGATATATACAGATACTTGCACATACACATCCATTACATAAAAATTCAGAAAATTAAGAAAAAGAAAACAGACAACCATAAACATAATCCCACTCCCCCAGATCCCACCTCTGTTAGTATTTCGGAGGTTTTCATTCCCACCTTTTTGCTTGCAGTGGACACATTTGCTTTGGGTAGGCAGGTTCTCACTGGGTTCCACCCGCCTTGTTAAATTACACAAGGAAGAGTTGCAAAGATTGTTTACCACCTTCACCATATCTTCTGTGGCTGTTTTGGCTATATGAAAATTGGAGTATAGTTTAGAGAAAACTGATTTGATACTTAATGGGTCTCCCTTATATAGCTTAAAATCCTCTCAGTCAAGGTGGAGATAAAAATCATCGGTGACATTTCATGCACTGCCTCAAGACAGTAGCAGACTGGAGGGCTAAAACTGACTGCTCCTCTTAGGAAATTGGAAATACATCTTCCTTGTCCAGCTGGAAATACGTGGTCAGGCTCACCAAGTCTTCCCAGAAAGCCCATCTGTATCTCAAACACTTGAATGTAAATTCAAGAGATTTCATTTCCTTTCTGAGATTTACACAAAAATCGAACTTGTTGCAAATTCATCTCCTAAAATACACAACTTGAGACCCTTTACAAACGAAGTAGCTGCTACACATGTGGAAATTAGCTTCTTGTTTGTTTTCAGTCTTCCTATTTCTCCTGGGAACCTGAGAGAAAATTCAATTTCTCAACCTTGAAGCAGCATGAACAATGAACAATTGTGAGCCTAGAAGCAGCAGATGAAGCCTATTACTGCACAATGGAAAGTAAACGGCATTGTCTTGAGGTTGTGTTTACTATACCAGCTTGGTGGGTAAAATGATACAGTAGAGCGGAGGACTGGTGTCCTACTCATTAGAAACCTCTGAGAAACCCTCCACTCCAAGGGGAGTGTCTAACTCCTTTCTGTTTTTCCTCTTGTTGAATACAGGTTTGGATAATTATATGTAATTTCTCATGTCTGACTACCATGAATGAAACTTCTTACCAATTTCCACCAAACCCTCTACCAAATCAATGAAGACAGGATCAACAGAAAGCCAATTCCATGCAAATATGCAGGAAAGGTCTTCATTTCTTTTTCATTCAAGAGGCAAACCGAAAGTCTCAAAGAGGTGACAATCTCATGATCCAGCAAAATAGCAACAGAACACACAAACATTCTCTTGGCTTGGAATATGAAAACTTTTTACAAGGGTAAATTAAATTGAGCTGAAATTTTAAAACCAGGAATGGCAAAGTGTATTTTTTTTACCAAATTTGTTGGAATCCAGTCATATACTCAGAATAAATGCAAACTGGTGCTAAAGTCCAGTCTCCTTTTTTAAAAAAGAAGAAAGAAAAATAAACTTTCTGCATTTAAAATGCAGCTTTTGAAACAATGTTCCAAGGGCTACTTGGATGTTGCTGGTGCTTATAAAACAATACTAACAAGTTGAGTGTAAATGAATCAAAACCAGACAGATTCAATTTCCCTTCAAGAAAATGGGTGTTTGGGGGAGTGAAATAAATAAATAAATCTTCCCCCAAATATATGTGAATTTTAACAAGAACCACAGTGTTCTGAATAAAAACTAGAGACATATATTCTGACCTTCAGGCAGGGCTGGGTTTCCAAGAGGTGACATGGAGGGGCAAGTGTGACATCCAGGCTACTCTGAGCCAGAAACCAAACTTTGGGAACATTGTTTGAATTTCAGCCTTACAGTAACCTGCACAATAGGTAGGTGTTCTTCCCCAGTCTTACTGATGAGAAAATGAAACTCAGGAACTTGAGTCACCTTCTCTAATTCACTCCATGTTACTCTGAGGGACATCTGCATTACGGAACTATTCACCTCCTGCCAACGCTTCTGCTACACAAGAGCCACGGCTTACTTAGAAAATATGACTTAGTGATGTTTAATAAGGCAAATTTGAAGCACATTACTAATGCAACACTACCTCCTGTCAAGGCCCACATCATTCTGGCTCAGACAGTGTGTCTGGGGCAGAACGGGTTACGGATGGGGGGAGTCCCATCTTGATTTAACTTAGGGTTACTGTGAATTCATGTCATAATTCCAAGTTACTCAACTTTGTGTCAAGTCTATGCTAAGTGCTTCACCTGTGTTAACTCCTTTCATCCTCAAAAATGGCCCCGGGAGTTTTATAGCACTTTTGTCCCTATTCTATACCTAAGAAAGCTAAGGAATAGGAAGAGGCAGAGCCATAGAGGATACTAACCCAGGCTGCCTGACTCCTCCAGGCCCAGAGCACGTGTTCTTACTCCCTGGACCAAACTGAAGGGCAACACCGATGCATTCCAGAACTGAGAGCCGGCTGACTACAATCCGGAAAATTGAGCAGCACTGGCTTCTTGTCTTAGTCCATTCAGGCCATGATAACAAGTACCACAGACTGGGTAGCTTATAAACAACTGAAATTTACTTCTCGCCATTCTGGAGGCTGAAAGTCTGAGATCAAGGCCACAGCATGCTTGGGTTTTGGTGAGCGCTCTCTTCCTGATTTAGCCAGCACTTCCTCACTCTGTCCTCACATGGTAGAAGAGGCTGGAGTCTCTCTGGAGCCTCTTTCATAAAAGCACTAATCCCCTTAATGAGGATTCTACCCTAGTGACTTAAGCCCCTCCTAAAGGCCCCACCTCCTAATACCATCAGTTTGGGGGGGGGGGTGGTGTTAAGATTTCAACATGAATTTTGAAGAAACATACATTCAGACCATAGCTCTTCTCAAGGTATGTGACCATAAGAACTCAATGGTATCTTCCCATCCGTCCATTCCTTCATTCATTCATCCAACAGTATTGATTAAGTGCCTGTGATATATGAAAATAGGAGGTTATAAAGAGATCAAAGATGTGTAGGTCTTTTTCCTCATAACAGTCCAAGTTGTTCACATCCCAAATTTACTTGCTTTTAGATGATTCCCTGGCTGCATTCTGCTATTCTTTATCTTTTCTTGTCACTTATTATTATATAATTTCTTTCTTTTGGACATATCCAAATTGATGGCTTAAATTAATTTGTCCCTGAGACTAGTGAACCTCATTAAGAGTCAAACAAATGGAGACACAACTTGAAATGAAGGAACTCTTTGCACTCACAGAATATTAAATTTGAAAGGACCTTGGAGATGAGACCTATAATGGTCAGAGTAGGCTATCTGCTATAACAAAGAGCCCTAAAAGTTCTTACTGTTCTCACAAAATCCAATGTGTGTGTCCTTGGCTAAGCCACTTTTGTCTAAGTGGAGACACATGGATTCTAGGCTTCTTTCACACTATGGCTCCACCGTCTCAACAAAGGGTTTCCAAGACATCCCAGACCATCCAGCCAGCAGAAAAATAGAGAAACCTCAGAGGAAGTATGCTTACTCCTAACTGCCCCCTCCCATTCCACTAGCAAGAGTTAGTCACATGCCCAACTAGACACCAAGGCTACCAAGAAAAATCAGTCCTGTAGGGAAAGTGCAGTCCATCTCCAACAGACCCGAAAGCCCACCACCGCCACCACCACCACCATGCAGATGAGGAAACTATATCTCAGAGCAGCTGAGTCATCCAATACACAGGGAAGAGTCTGTCTTCTAATACAGCACTCTGCCTATAATATTGCCACCTTCTAAAAAGCCATCTACTGTTTTTATTGCTCATCTCATACTTACTATAGAAAGTTTGGAAAATACAGAACTTAAGGAAGAAAATAAGAATTGTTCATAATCTTCCAACAATAATCACGGATTATATTTTGATGCCTATCTCCTAGTCTTTTCCATAATATTTATGTATTTTACATACACATTAATTTTTAATTACAAAAATATTTCAGACATACAGAAAGTAGTATAAACAACCTATATCCCACCCTGAGTGCTTAACAAATGTTAACATTTTGCTGTATTTGCTTCAGTTCCCTCTCTTTTCTTTAAAAATAAAATGGTGGGGCACCTGGGTGGCTCAGTGTGTTAAAGCCTCTGCCTTTGGCTCAGGTCATGATCCCAGGGTCCTGAGATTGAGCCCTACATCGGGCTCTCTGCTCAGCATGGAGCCTGCTTCCTCCTCTCTCTCTCTCTGCCTATTTGTGTTCTCTGTCAAATAAATAAATTAATTAATTAATAATAAATAAAAATAAAATGGTTCCAGCTAAAACTCAACCCCCATCTAATTCTCTCCCCTCCCTAACAGAAACCTAGGACGTGCCATCCTCAAGCTGAAGTGGGTAGAGATCTTGTGCATATTTTCACATTTTTACTACAAATTTACACATATTCCATAACAATGTATGTTCTTTTGTATACTTAAAAATTTTGCGTAAAATTGTGCATCCTTTTGTACCTTGCTTTTTTCAGAGAGCAGTATGTTTTAAAATTGATCCATGCTGATACATGGACATTGCTTTCATTCTGCTGAACTAGATGTGGTTTTCCATTGTATGATGAAGCCACAGTGTATTTGTTCTACTGATACACAGTTAGATGGTCTCCACTTTTTTCCCTTTATAATCATTAAAAAACCAAATTGACATCAAAGTACAACACAGAACTGTTGCCTGCTTTTTCCACTTAACATTAAGTATTGATACACATTCTTTGAGAATATTATTTTTAACAGCTTCATGGTGTTGTCTCACAGGAACATTCCAAAATTATTTATCCATTCCCCTAAACATTCTTTTATGTGCATTTAGGCATGATAACAAACAGAAGGACTAAGAAGTGCCTGTAGAGAGGGAGAGTACTACCATGGTTCAGCAGCCATGTTCTGGACCCACACGGCCCAGGTTCAAATCCCACCAAGTCCACTCTCTAACTGTGTGACTTTAGGCAAAATCTTTAACTCCTCTCTGTTCTATAAAATGAGGTTGACCATAGTACTTACCTTGATTCCCATAGTAATCCTATGGGCTTATATGCCTTCTAGCTTTTGTGTTGTTTTGTTCTGTTGTTTTTTTTGCCCTTGTGGGCAAACAAGGGTAATCCTGCATCCACAGATCAAGCCTGTTTACAGAAAGCACAGCAATACTCAGAGGACAAAGTCTTGTGAGATCCAAATCACTAACTCTAGCACAGTGCCTGGTACACAGTAAGCATTAAGTGTTAGGTTAAAAATGTTTCTATCTGTGGTGTCTGCACACAAACGGTGTGCGCACACATACTCCCACACAGATATCTATCTATAATGCTATATTTTCAGTATGACATGGTGCTGCTACACTTGGTGCCACCCCAACTTTCCCTTGTTGTTAAGGTTTCCCAATCTGCTCCTTACTGTTCCATGTAGCAAATCTTCCAGTTTTGTTATCTTTTGCTGGGAATCCCTTCAGACTCCCCAGCAAGCCCTTACCATTTGACACATTATATACTCAGCAAGTAGCACCAAAGCCTATAATGGACTTTATGAAATTCTTAGACTCTCCCTTTTATAATTCAATTCAACCAAATGGTCTGTCTATCCCAATATTTTGAAGGGTGACCTCCCACAGGCTCCTCCTCTCTTTTTGTTTTATGAGTGATGTCCTACTTCTCAACTGCTGTCAGCTGGCTCAAATCTCAGTGCAGGTTACCTTTTAAAGGGAATAATAAAAGAAGAAGAAGAGGAGGAGGAGGAAGAAGAAGAAACCCTCTTAGTTCTTTTAGTCCTGCCAGATATGGCTCAATAATACTTCACTGGCCTCAGGAGACTTCCCCTAATTCAGCTAAACAGTCTTCCTTCTAGGAAGACTGTTAGGAATGCTATTGTGTAGTTTAATGGCCTTTGAAAAACTCTGGAGCTCCTGAACTAGAAAGGGGGATGAAAGGAAGCTACGCATGAGCAGTGAAGCAGTCAAGCTCCAAGTCTGGCCCTCACCTCAGCCATCGGCATGCTCTAAAATCTGATGAGAACCATAAATTCACAAGGAAATACTTACCACACAATTGGTCACTACAATTTCCAAATGGCCTAGGATGATTATGGCACCTTTAATCTCAATAGTGCCAGGGGAATACTTAAAAGGCCCTTAATTGTTGAAAACCATCTTGGTTAGAACTATTTCCATATTATCATATATGGTCTGAATTAGCTTAAAAAAGAAGAAAAAAATTTCTAAAGAAGATGAAACACATACACACACACATACACCTCTATGTGATAAACCTAGCTGAAAATAGGATTGAGTCCATCCATCCTTTCATGGGGAAAATTAGTGCCTTTTAATCTCTAGGAATATATTTGTTTTCCTTCATTACAAGCTTAGTTACACTCTTCCAACTCATTAGTATTAACTCCTTTTCCTACTGCAGCCTGTTCAGAATTAATTCTGTTTTGAGAAGTCTTAGCAATGAAATCCAAATGGAGTTTTGCCCTCGGGCCTACACCATTTGAGATTACTCCTATAAGACCATGTCTAGACTCTAAGAAAAGTCAGGGAAGATGTCATCCTTGATTGGCTTGATTGTGTTTTTTTAATATAGGGATGTTATATAACTCTGCTGCCCCTTTATATACCCTCAGGAGTCCCAGATCCTATCTTCAAATTGTGGAGATACAGGAATAAAGTAGATACAAATCTTTACCTAGCCTATGATCATGTCATCCAAGACCACACCTCCTTCATAAGAATGCCATTAGGAGCTGAGGATTTCACAATCACAGGTAAATACCTATTTATGACTTTGCTATATACCTTCTTTTTCTACAGTTTTGTTTTGTTTAGTCTAGGGTACCAGCAAATAAAGTGATTTAACAAAATTATCATTGACTGAATCATAAACATACCCTACATCTTTCATCCTGACAATTCACTTCCAACCACTCCTCATCAAAGAAGGAGAAGCAGAGGAAGAGAAGGATATAAATACAAGATGTAGAGGAGAAGCAGGAGGAAAAGAAAGCAAAGAGAGGAAAGGAAGGAAGGAAGGAAAGAAGAAAGGAAGGAAGTGTGCACTGTCTGCCATAGTGGCTGAAAAAAAAAATGAGGAAATAGTCTTCAACTTTATGCCCAGAAGGGCTCCCAACTCTCAGTACATTCTACTTAGATAGATTAACAAAGACTACACGACTCTTAAGGCATAAAACAACCAGCTCCCTCAAATACAGCAAGACTTACAGACCATGATAATGAACAAAAAGTGTTCCATAGAGCACCTCAGAAGTATCAATATTGCTTAGCATCTTACAGTAATACAGACTTGCATTTCTATGCTCTTTTTAATATCATAAGCTTTGGTGAAACACAAAATGGATTTCCCTCAATTGGAATCGAGATCTGTCTCAACCTGGTAATTGTTGCATAAAGCCCTCACTGTCTTGTAGGGAGAAAGGATGGTGCAAGAAAGAGCAGCAAGGCCACATGGAAGTGACCTTAGCTCCGCCTGACAACTGGCTGTATCCACCTTGGACAGTACATTTAACCTCTCAGAGCCCTGTTCCTTCTCTATAAAATTTACCAGAGAGACTCTCAGGGTACTCCCTGCACTAAGTCCAGGTCAGGCTTGATAACTAATTCACTTCTGATGTCTCATTCACCAGTAAAATTGAAAAACATTAACTACTCCTAATAGCATGGTATGTGGAATACCACAGAAATGTAAATCTACTGCATGAACGTTAGAGAACTTTCAGTACATTCTACTTAGAGATATACAATCATAAAGTCTATGAATCACAAAATTTCTAACAATCTATGATTCAAGGATCCGTTGTTCTCTGGCTCTAAGATCTTGCTTGCTCTGACAGAAGAAAAGTCTTGAGACTCAAAGAGAGAAATTACTTGGATTAGACCCACACTGAGCATCCAAGGTAGTGACCAGCCTTGTAGATAGTCAGGGAGGAATTTGCATTACCACCCTAAAATTCAGCCCTTGATATACAAAGTGTAAGTAGGGACACAGTGGCTGGATAAAATAAGAGACATTAAAGTGTCTCAGGACATTTCTGCCATTAGCATTATTCCCACCTTCTGACTTCCTGGAAACTGCCAACTACAGCACACCCTGTTATTTAGAGGAACACAGGACAGGAAGGGAATAGAATGGGACATTTTCTTATCTTATACCTCCATCTCACTCCCCCAACTGACTTGGAGGTAAAATGGCAGTGGCAGCAAAGATCACACAGCTAGAAGTAAACTGAGTATAAAAAGAGGGCATGCCCAGACATACAGGGGGAGCCGGAGTGATAGGGAAGTCCCTTGCTACATATAAAGTACAGGAATAAGAAATCACAGGGCTCAGCCTTCTATGCGGTGGACATTCATCCTGCTCCAAGCATTTTTAAAAGGTTGCAATAATGTCTGCTCTTAAGTTCCTTGGTAAGGTGGGGCTTCTGCCCTCCAAGCAAAGAGAAAAGGGACAGCAAGAATCCTGAAAACACTGGAGAAAAGCAGCCCACCTCCACAGAAACTGCATTGCAAACTGAAAATGCATGTTTTAATTGCAATGATTCAAGACCACCAAAGAAAATGTTCAAATGGATTGAAATCCTGTTTCTAACTGAATCACACAAGACTGTAGCACATTTCCAGGAGAAAAGGTAACTACTGGAGTCAGCCAAAAGATAAGACTATCTGACCCACAGGCAAATGTATGAAGATTGTCCTTTTTTTATTTTTAAGATTTTTCAAATTAGCATGCTGTGTATTTCCTTTTGACTGACAGAGTCAGAATGCAATTGACACCCAAAAGGGAAAAAATACCCAGGGAGAAGGCCAAGTTTCTGGGAAGTGAAACATCTCTTCCATTTCTTTTCTATTTAATTCATGACTTCTCCACAAGCAAAAAAGCTCCAAATGCATAACTGCCTTCATTTTACATGTTCACAGTGCCATTAAGAGCTAACAAACTAGCCAAACCTATAAAAAGTCTTGCCAGGACATTCAGGATTTAGACCAAAAGGCTTAGAAGGGCCTGGTGAAAACTTTGTGAATGGAAGCGTTTCGGTGAGCACCCCTACCTGGGAAGCCAGTCTCACGTAGTCAGCACAGTCAACATTTCCTATTGGCGAATGCCTACACAGTCATACATGCTGGAAACCCTGAGTAGTTTGATGGAGTGATCCCTATTTTCCAGACTGAGAGAGGAGGATAAAAGTTGAATAAGTCATCCATCCATCACCTGCAGCATCATGGAGGGCCAAAATCTGGGTACAGCCTCCCTCCTGGACCACGCCCACCAGCCTGCTCCCTATCAGGGCTCCCCAAGCTTCAGCTTCACTTGGTGCAGCTCACCTCCTCTGACTACCCCTGTCCTCCCCATGAGGAGACTCAATAGCAACAGAGAACAGCCACGTTCAAAATGCTTGCAAATCCCTCAGAGTTTCAGAAATCCTCAAAGAACTAGTATATTACATCCCTCCCTGAAACCCTAAGGAATTAGACAACCAGGCAGGGAGGCTGCTGGTGGGGAAAGGAGGAGTCACTTGGTCGTGCTCTCTTCTTCTTGCCTCCCACGAAGAAACAGTAATATCACAATTCTCCCCTCCTTGTCACCCCATTCACCAAGCAGGTGTGGCCAGGATCTAGAAAACTCTCTGGTGCGCAGCTTGTCCTTCCTCACCCTGGGTTCAACCAATCAGCAACAGGAGATTTACTGGCGGAAGAAAAACTGAGGTTTCCTCCTTTTTTTTAAGATTTGAGACATATTTATACTCATTTTACACTTTATAGGAATTCTTAGGAAAGAAATGATGAGGACTGGGAACTGGGCTATACCCTTTCTTTGGAAGCCTGGACAACAGTCAACTTGGCAAATTAAAGGCACTTGTCTCAGGCCCAGGAACACACACTCTCCACAGCTTCCTTCTTTAGCCGCATGTGGTAGAGTTTTCACTTTTTACAATAATTCTTCATGGAAGAAGGATGAAAGTTGTACTTAATGAAGTTTCGGAAAAAGAATCTGATCCTTGCTCTGGCGCTCAGATGCTGCATCTTTGTAAACAGCATGCAAGGGTCTTTGCAAGATTTATAGGAAAAGGCAATTGGCAAAGAAAACGTTAGCTCCTAGTCTGGCCCCGTAAAGCTGTACGGCTGGCTTTGTGGAGCTCTGAAAGAACGTTATTGAAAACAAAAAAGAAATCAATACCATTCAGGCCACTGCCAGCTGTGGGCCCCCAAAGTGAACCAACCTGGCTTCACCTACTTCTCTTAATAGTTAGCACTGGCTTCAAACAGACGGCAATGTATTTACAGCCCACTCCCCAAATCCCTAGAAAATTCTCCCTGAAATGAAAGGTCTGCAAAATCTTTCATCTACAAGGTGATAGTGATGCAAGGATTTTTCAGGTCAGAGCGAATGATAGGAAAGAAATGACCACTTTCTGCTCGTTGTGTAGTGAATTTGATACCAACACTTGGTAGATGCGAGCCAGCCCTCGAAGTTGAGTCTGTCCAAGCCTACCAGTAGTGTCTCAGGTTACCAAGAACTAAGTAATTAATAGAGGGTGGCCGGACTAATTATGAGTTTGGAAAGGAAAGAAATGAGAAGAAGCAACAATCATTAAGAATGGGGTCTTATGTAACAGAGTACAATGTCTTTATTTCAGACTTCATTACAAGGGCAGTAATAATTAACTATCGAACACCCTCCTCCTACCTCAAAATAAAAAATTCCAAATGATTAGACCTTGCTCTTAGAAAACCTCCTCCTTTTCTGCCTCAAATGAAACAACTTACACGTTAATATACCAATTAAACCCCCACAGAGCAACATTCTCTTCTTCAACATTCTCTTAAGAGTTTCGAATGAGGAGCTCTGCACAGGATTTTGCTGAAGAAAAAAGGATCTGTGCTTCTAATGTCACAAACAGCCCTTCCCATCAATTCCCTTAATTTACAGTTGACGGCCTATCTCTTCACCTTGTCAATCTTCAAATGCTTATTCTCTAACCATGATAGGGAAATGCCAAGTTCTCTGCAGAGGGAGGAAAAATTTCTCAGTTATGCATCCAAATATATTTGTCACACAAAAGAGCCCCAGTGCTGACTTGCCTAAGTCAGCTCTGAGCGACAAACTTTAGCCCTTACCACCCTGAAGACAAAAGCAGGCACACATAAACGTTGCAGCAGCTCCTGGCATGGCTCCGGTCAGGCCAAGCATTCATGCCAGGTGTGTGGAATTTCCCTGTCACATAAAACCATAGTGGGGTCAAGAGGCAGATACACTAATCAAGGAGCAGAGCGGGACCTTTCAAGGTCCTCTCTGGCTCCGATGTTGGGGGAGGGAAAGCAGTCCTTCTGGCAGGTTTAAATGTCTGAGCGAAGGAATTTCACTCCATTAATGAATCCCTCAGCAGACTGACCAGGCAATTAATAACAAATAAGAATGTACTAAACACCTACTCTGTGTAAGGCATTAAGATAAGAACTTGTTAAGGCTATAAAGAAGTGGAGCAGAGTCCAGCTCTCACCGGGAGTATAAGCCTAGGTAATTATGATTAACCATAAAGCATTGGGATGCCCTGTGAATGACAGCTGTTTATCCAACAGCCCTTACCCCAACACCCCTGCTAAACAAAAGCTTGACTTCACTCAATTATCAGGTGACTGTATTTTCCTAAAAAGTGGCTGTCTTCACAGTCTAAGTGGGTGAAACTTGATGGGTCAAAACTAACCGTTCTAAACTCTGCCTGCACATTGGAAACACCTGGGGAGTGGTTTAGAAATTCTAGTGACTCAACATGAGGCAGGAATCTGTCAAAATCCTAGAGGAGGGACGCCTGGGTGGCTCAGTGGGTTAAGCCGCTGCCTTCAGCTCGGGTCATGATCCCAGGGTCCTGGGATCGAGTCCCGCATGACCTCCTTGCTCAGCAGGGAGCCTGCTTCTCTCTCCACCTCTGCCTGCCCCTCTGCCTGCCTCTCTGCCTGCCTGTGCACTCTCTCTCTCTCTCTTTCTCTCCTTCTCTCTGACAAATAAATAAAATATTTAAAAAAAAAATCCTAGAGGAGAACATAGGCAGTAACCTCTTTGACATCCACCACAGCAACTTCTTTGACATGTCCCCAAAGGCAAAGGAAACAAAAGTGAAAATGAACTTTTGGGACGTCATCAAGATCAAAAGCTTCTGCACAGCAAAGGAAACAGTCAACAAAACAAAGAGGCAACCCACGGAATGGGAGAAGATATTCACCAATGACACTACAGACAAAGGGCTGATATCCAAGATCTATAAAGAACTCTCAAACTCAACACACACAAAACAGATAAGCACATCAAAAAATGGGCAGAAGACATGAACAGACACTTCTCCAAAGAAGATATACAAATGGCTAACAGACACATAAAAAAATGTTCATCATCATTAGCCATCAGGGAGATTCAAATCAAAACCACATTGAGATACCACCTTTCACCAGTTAGAATGGTCCAAATTAGCAAGACAGAAAACAACAGGTGTTGGAGAGGATGTGGAGAAAGGGGAATCCTCTTACACTGCTGGTGGGAATGCAAGTTGGTGCAGCCACTTTGGAAAACAGTGTGGAGATTCCTTAAGAAATTAAAAATAGAGCTACCTTATGACCCTGCAATTGCACTACTGGGTATTTACCCCGAAGATACAGATGTAGTGAAAAGAAGGGCCATCTGTCCCCAATGTTCATAGCAGCAATGGCCACAGTCACCAAACTGTGGAAAGAACAAAGATGCCCTTCAACGGATGAATGGATAAAGAAGATATGGTCCATATATACAATGGGGTATTTTGCCTCCATCAGAAAGGATGAATGCCCAAATTTTTTATCAACATGGATGGGACTGGAGGAGATTATGCTGAGTGAAATAAGTCAAGCAGAGAGAGTCAATTATCATATGTTTTCACTTACTTATGGAGCATAAGGAATAACATGGAGGACACTGGGAGATGGAGAGAAGTGGGTTGGAGGAATCAGAGGTGGAGAAAAACCTTGAGAGACTGTGGACTCTGAGAAACAAACTGAGGGTTTTGGAGGGGAGGGGGTGGGGGGGGTTGGGTGAGCCTGGTGGTGGGTATTAAGAAGGGCACCTATAGCATGGAGCACTGGGTGTGGTGCATAAACAATGAATTTTGGAACACTGAAAAAAAAATGAAATAAAATTAAAAAAAAAAAATCCAGTGACTGCGTCCCACCCTAAGACCATGATTTAATCAGTCAGATATAGGTCCCAGCATCCAATAGTTTTTAAAGTCTCCAGGTGATTCTAATGTCACCAGTGGTTGAGAACCACTGGTCTAAGTCAACACAATTATTTCATTCTGTCATTAGTGACTGGCTTAGGATTGGTCATGTGGTTTAATTCAGGTCAGAGATATGAGAAGGCATCTTCTGGAAGCTTTCTAGGAAGGTTTCCTTCAGGTTTAAAAACCCAAAAGGAAAGTAGGTGCTTTCTTCTCCTTTTCTGAGCTTTAGGCAGTGTTTTAAGAGGAGGTGGTCTGAATAGGGGCAAGCAATTTGCAACAGTAAAGGGAATAGTCAACAAGGCTCAACACCTAGTGGAAGGTAGAAGAGAAAGATAAATACATAGCCCATGATGACACTGTTGAACTAATGAAGTAGCCAAAACTGCAACCTCAGCTTTCTGAAGACCAATGACCTTCCTATAGATCTTGTTAGCACATTGTAAACATCTATTCTTAAAAATACTGATGCCTGGGGCGCCTGGGTGGCTCAGCGGGTTAAAGCCTCTGCCTTCGGCTCAGGTCATGATCCCAGGGTCCTGGGATCGAGCCCCGCATCAGGCTCTCTGCTTGGCGGGGAGCCTGCTTCCTCCTCTCTCTCTCTCTCTGCCTGCCTCTCTGCCTAATTGTAATCTCTATCTGTCAAATAAATAAATCCAAAAAAAAAAAAAATACTGATGCCTGTGTCTTACCCCTAGAGGATCTGATCTAACTGGTAAGTGGTAAGATAAGATAATCAGGATTTAAAAAAATATTCCCAGTTGGTTATAGTGTACACCCAAGCTTGAGAACCATTGTTTTGATTTCTTATTGACTGTGACAATAAATTTCCTATTGTTTAAGCCAGTGGTTCTCAAAGTGTGTTTCCTCGAACCAGCAGCATTAATGTTACCAGGAAGCTTGTCTGAAATGTACATTTGTACATGTAAGCTGCAGACATCAAAACATTTCATTCCTAGACATTTCAGTGTGCATATCTCAAAGCAAAGTTCAATACTAGTTTACTGTGCTTTTATTTTTTAGGTTAAATTTACATTGAATAAAATGTACAATTCTTAATGGTACTATTCCATGAGTTTATAATTACCTTCTGTTTATGCATATATTTTAGTAAAACTAACATTCATTAATTTGTACATCCTAAGCATACGTATTGTAGAGTCGTTGTCAGTTTTATTAACACAACGATGTCTCAATCACATCTTAGAGTTTTCACATTCATAAAGTATGGTGTTTCTTCATTTGACTTCTATGAGATAATAAACAGTCAGGTGTTAGATGTTATTACTGATTAAAACTTCAATCAAAAATGTCTTCCCGTGGGCCACCTGGGTGGCTCAGCCAGTTTAGCGTCTGCCTTTGTCCCAGGTCATGGTCCTAGAGTCCCAGGATAGAGACCCACAGCAGGCTCTCTGCTCAGTGGGCTGTCTGCTTCTCCCTCTTCCTCTGCCCCTCCCCTCACTCCTGCTCTCTCTCTCTCAAATAAATACAATCTTTTTTAAAAAATGTCTTCCCATTCTTTTAATCTTCTGGGTAGTTTTAACTGGTGGGTTCCCTGAAATGATACAGTGTTCTGTTTAAAAAAGAAAACGGCTCCTATCTGCACATATCTTCTGTGTGAATCAGGGTTTCTCAATATTGTATAACCTACACAAAACACAACACCAGCTGCTACTATAAATTCTGATTTGTGTTCATAAAGAAAGTCTCTCTGTACTTGCCAATTAATTATAATAAGTAACCACGACAAATGTAGCTTTTAAAATAGAACTTTTTAATATACTCGTGCCTACTGATACTTTGAATAAAATAAGACTTCACGCAGGAGAAAAAAGGAAAAGTTCCACTGTTAAAAACTTTGAAAAGGACTAGCTCTCATCTATTACCCTTATCCTATTGATGAGAAAACGGAGGCCGCAAAAGTACCACAATCTCCTCCCTATGTAATATAAAGACTGAATTAATCCATAAATATTTACAGTGCATGATTATGTGCTCAGCTGTGTGCTAGATCCTGTGGGTTTAGAAGTAGAGGGAGGCAAGGTGCTTTCCTCACACCAGACGACTAGCACTGGAGAAGAGGAAGAACTAACATGGATACACAATGCAGGGATGGTATAAGTTCTAAACTATATGGACTATAGAAGTGCTCCATGAACCCAGAGGCAGGAACTAGAATAGCCAGGTAAACTTAAGTTGTATGAAGAAAGGGAATGTAGGAAAAAGTTGCCCAAGAAGACAAGTCTAGGGTATGTTTTGTGGAAGACAAAAGCTAGTAGATTCATTTGTCCAATGCTCATCCTACAGTGCCTCTAGGAGCTGTTTAAGCTCATCATTCACTTCACTCCTTGCGGGAAAATTCCAAGTCCTCCACTTTTCCATTTACATGGTCTCCAGATCTTTGGATTCACCTTCAAATTTGACTAATGCCAATTCCGAAACCAAAGATACAGAGGCCCCATTATGTTAATTTAGAATGGATTTCTTCCTTTTTTTTTCTTTCTTTCTTTTAATTAGGAATAGGAGCCAAGAGAGTAGGGACAAGATAATAGGAAAACAGATTTTTCTAGGACAGGATTCAAAATCTTGCCGCCAGAAGATAAGAAATGAACGACTATCCAGATGGTGTCAAATCCAGGAGGAGGAGGACAGCATCCACTCTGCTTTGGAAAAAAGTCCCCCAGTAAGTCTTTTGCCTTCTAGAGTGATAAGCATTATCAGTGTCACAAAGATCATTTCATTTTCTAAAATCTTACTCTTTGGCATTGTTCAGATTTAGTTCCTTAATACTGGAAGCGCCAGGCCTCCTGGTTCACTGCTCTGAAAATCTAAAACATATGACAGAGAAATTCTAGTGAACACAACAAGAAATTGTGCTTATTCAAAATTACCAGTCAGTTCAAATGCCCAATATGTGTGGAGGGCCATATGTTCAAAGCCGTAAAATTTAGATGTTGTTTACCCAAGCAGCTTGCTTGGATGTCAGGCCAGGCACAAAAAATGTCAGCGCTCACTCCTTCTGTAACTGTACACTACCCCTGCTCCCAACCTGGAACTGGCTATGGATATTCAATAGTGCCCCAGGGCCCTAAGAAAGTTCTTAAATAACCCTGCTCACTGTAAGCATCCGACGTACACTCTTTGGACTACTGCTTGTAGCTGTGCAGTCTCGAGAATGCTAATTAGGTCACTCACAAAATGTAGGTCTTCTCAAATGCTTTGGTCATGCCTAAAAGCTATCCTGCTCTCCTGAACTTTGGTTTTTGATGGAAAAGTCAGGCCATGGCCATGTAGTCATTAGTGTCTGCCCCTAAAAGGAGGAATAATGCTACCCCAGTTCTTATGTCCAGGTTCCAAATCAAGTGATGTTGCCTCATTTTTGTACTTCAGTATCTTATAAACATCTCTAAAAAGTATCCATACAAAGATTAGACGACCATAGAGTTGAGGGTCCATATTTGGGTTCTCTATCCTGTTCCATTGGTCTATGTGTCTGTTTTTGTGCCAGTACCACACCGTATTGATGATTACAGCTTTGTAATAGAGCTTGAAGTCAGGCAATACGATGCCCCCAGCTTTGTTTTTCTTTTTCATCCCTCCTTTGGAGATTCGGGTCATTTCTGGTTCCATACAAATTTTAGGATTTTTTGTTCCAGCTCTTTGAAAAATGCCAATGGTATTTTAATAGGGGTGGCATTGAAAGTGTAAATAGCTCTGGGGAGGATAGACATTTTAGCAATGTTTTTCTTCCAATCCATGAGCATGGAATATTTTTCCATCTTTTTGTGTCTTCCTCAATTTCTTTCATAAGTGTTCTGTAATTCATAGGGTATATCTTTTACCTCTTTAATTAGGTTTACTCCTAGGTATCTCATTGTTTTTGTTGCTATTGTGAATGGAATTGATTCCTTAATTTCTCTTTCTACAGTTACATTGTTAGTGTATAGAAAAAACAACTGATTTCTGTGCATTGATTTTGTATCCTGCCACATTTCTGAATTGCTGTATGAGTTCTAGAAATTTGGGGGCGAAGTCTTCTTGGTTTTCCAAATAAAGTATCAAGTCATCTGCAAAGACAGAGAGTTTGACTTCTTTGCCAATTTGGATGGTTTTTATTTCTTTTTGTAGGGTAAGTGTTGTGATGAGCATTGGGTGTTATACTTAACTAATGAATCACTGAACACTGAATCAAGGGCTAATTATGTACTATACAGTGGCTAGGTGAACATAATAAAAAAAAATGTTGTCCATATATACAATGGAATATTACTCAGCCATCAGAAAGGATGAATACCCAGCATTTGCAACAACATGGATAGAACTGAAGGAGACTATGCTAAGTGAAATAAGGCAAGCAGAGAAAGACAATTACCATATGCTTTCACTTATTTGTGGAACATAAGGAATAGCATGGAGGACATTAGGAGAAGGAAGGGAAAAATGAAGGGAGAGGGGAATCAGAGGGGGAGATGAACCATGACAGACTATGGACTCCAGGAAACAATCTGAGGGTTTTAGAGGAGAGGGGGATGTGGGGATGGGTTAGGCTTGTGATGAGTTAGCCTTGTGATGAGTATTAAGGAGGGCACGTATTGCAATGAGCATTAGGTATTATACGCAAACAATGAATCATGGAACACTACATCAAAAACTAATGATGTATGTATGTGTATGTATCTGTATGGTGACTAACGTAACATAATAAAAAAATACATATCCATACAAGCTCAACATCCTGTAGAGGGAAAATTCTAAGTAAGCATTATCTATCATGGGATAATGTATTTGTGAAGAGACAAGGGAGTTATTTTTTGTGGAGAATGGGTGAATTCAAGGAAAATTTACTACTTCTTTTTCCATGATCAAGGAAGAAGAAGTAATTCAAAACGTCTTTCAATTTGAAGCAAGATAACTCTTGAATTCTGTATTAAAAAGTAAACACTGGGTGAGATGTTACTCTTCAGTGACTCCAATCATATAGAGACCTCAAGGGTCTCCTTGTAGCAAGCACAGTATGCTAGGACTGTAGAAATAGACAAGGAAGACCACAACAGGTCATAACCAATTTTCTTCAATGCTGAGTTTATATTTTGCCTGATCAGAGCAGCCTCCTCATAACATCACCTACCTTTTGGTCAATGGATCCTGTTGTACATGCCACTAAAAGGAAAGTGAGAAACTAAAGACATCAGAATTCAATATAGGTCCTTATGAGTTCTAGGGTCCCTAGCGTATGCCTAAAGTTGACAAATTGAATTAACCAGCTTCCTGGAAGCAGGAAGTAACCAACTCCATTAAGCTAGTTGATATTTTATTTTCATCCGTAACTGATGAGCTATTCATGGGATTTCTCTTCTCTTTGAGAGTCCAGTCACTTAAACCCTTATTATGCATCATGTATGCAGCCCACATGAAGACAACATGGCTTGATTCTCCTTGATGGAGCAGGATAATGCCTACTGAAATTGATTATATTCGTGGTCTGACTTTAAGTGAGAGTTGAGCTTAGGATATTGATCTCAGTTTGCAAAGTGTTTCTTTAATCACTTGATGAGCTATTCTTTGAGATATTTAAGTTGATTTTCTGTTTCCAGCCTAAACATTAGAACCAAATCCCAGGTCCATTTCTAAGATGATTAGGGCCCAAGGTAGTTACAGTCAGTGGTCCAAGGACTATAGATCCAATCTTCAAAAACACATCAAGATGCTCTGTAGTTATTGTCAGGGGAAAGTTGAAGAGCCAATGAGAAAGAGCAAAAACACTGCCAGGCAAATAGCCCTCCACAACAGATGACACATCTTCCCAAAACACTGAAGAAGCATCCTGCCAACAGGAAGTTCAATAGTAAACAGCCACTCTATCATCAGAGAAAGAGGGCAGCTTCAAGAAGAGGGAGATGCAAAGACAAGGAGGTATCCAGTAAGCCCAAGTTTACGTGGACTCCCACTGTCCACATCCAGGAAATGGATATGTGACTGCTCCCTGCAGATGAGTAGAAGAGCAATTCCCCAAAACCACACAGCTCTTGAAATCACAAACCTCTTTATAAGTCACACCCAATCATGAAACAGCACACTGGCCCAGCTGCTGGTGGTATTCATGAGTCCATTCCACTGATAAAACCTGAACCTCTGAATCCCTAAACATGCTTCATTTGGGCCTTCGATACCAGGAGGTTTTACTCATGAAACATCTCCACAGCTCAGAGAAAGTTCCTGAATCTTCAAAGTTGGTGATGACAGCGATGATGATGGTGATGGGGTGTGTATGTACGTTTCAATCTATCAGGGGGCTTAAGATAGGTTACCATTAGAAAGAGCTCGAACTTCAGTGAGAAAAACCCAAGTCTGATTCCCAACTTTGCCAATTACTAGCTGTGTGACCTTAGACAAATTACTTCCTCTTTTGAAATATTAAGTTCCTCATCTGTAAGATAAGAGTCATAATAACACCTGCCACATGGCTATTATGAGAATGTGAAAAGTAGATGAGATGATGCCTGCAAAACCAAGCACATGGCTGGCACGTGGTAAGTACACAATGCATTACGTTACAGTTTCCTGATCCATATAGTTTTCTCAGAATCTAAGATATGTATGTATGTATGCAGAAATACACACACACACACACACACACACACACACACACACAAACACACACAATCTCTTTCCTCTGTCCTCTAACAAGTATAGGCAATACAGGATATTCTTTGTTACTATAATCAATGTAAACTTTAAAAAATTCAAAGAGGGCTCAATATATAAAAAGCTAAAGCTATGCCAAGTGCTCTAAAGACGGACACAAAGTTTATGTTGAAGAATTGGAAAACAGAACTGGATAAAGCACTTGAGTCACAAAGACCTCTCTTTCCCTTTTTTCAAGCAGTTTCTGAAATCTTATTTTCTCTATAAAATTTGCCTTAAATAAGAATGGGGGAGGGGTGCCTGGGTGGCTCAGTGGGTTAAGCATCTGGTTAAGCATCTGGTTAAGCATCTATCCCCAGCTTGTCTCTTCAAAGAGTCAATGGTTGCAAAGTAGCAGGATTTTCTTGGCTGGCACAGCTTAGTTCATGACCCCGATTTCCTGGGATTAAGACCTGCATTGAACCCCCTGCTGAACAGAGGTTCTGCTTCTCCTTCTCCTTTTGCCTCTCCCCACTGCTTGTGCTCTCTCATGCATTCTCTCTCAAATAAATAAATGAAATCTTAAAAAAAAAAAAAAAAAGAAGAAGGGGATGGGTAATTGTTGGAAATCTTCAACAGGCCATTCCCTTAATACAGATATCCAGACTAAAGACTGATGAGGGAGGGGATGGGTGAACATAGAACTTGAAGCTTCCAGAGAAAATGCAGTAATGCATTTGGTTATTTGTGACAACTGTGTATCAACAAGGCTCAATACCCTATGCATAACACATACCCTAGCCTTGTGAATGACACGCATATCTTCCTCAAAGGTACCACTATTGAGTACTAGCTTTTTCTGAGGACTCATTATCTTTAGGACCCTGTTGGAAGCCAAGGAGGCAGAAAGGAGAATCAATCTATAAACCACTGGGGAGGGGGGATGGGAGAGGACAGAGTATTCACACCCTTCCCTTCAATCCCCAAAACAATATATATGAATATTATACCTATGAAAACAGACATCCATATACACCACGCAAATATATCATGCCCCTGCTCTTGGCAGGCACCCAACTAGCCCCAGCTGCAGCCTTAAGCCAAATCTCTTAGCAGCCACTTGTGGTGGCCCTGAAATATGATCAGCAGGAGTCATATTTCTCATACCTGTTCAGCTTTGAAACCAAAGTCCTGGAGAAACCAATGAATTTATCCCCAGCTTGTCTTTTCAAAGAGTCAATAGTTGCAAAGTAGCAGGATTTTCTCAGCTGGCACAGATGTATAAGCTGTTGTCAACAGACATTAAAGTGGGGACTTTCTGAGAATATGTATTTCGTGGAAGGCAACAAAGAAACTAACCACATGATGACCCTGCTTAGACTGGTCTTAGACTTGGAGGTATTCTGCAAAAGAAGACAAGTGGGAACATGCCAAGCCCCAAGACTCGGAAATAATCAGGGAAGCATATAAAATTTATGCTTTCTTACATAATTACTTTTCAACATGGTGAATTTTCACAAGTCTAGAACTCCATTTTCTTATTCTTCTTTGCTAAGGCACTGCGTATTTCAATTCAATTCAACATATATGTATTTAGTCACTAATGTGTGCCTAAGGATGTGTGTCAGAAGTGGTGAGGGGAGCCAGAAGAAGACTCAGAAGTAGTACAAGGCATAGCTTCTGACTTCCAGAGTTCTGTTCATAGTCACACGCGTGCACACACACACACACACACACACACACACACAATCATCAAATAATCATACAAGGGAGAATGTAACTAGTTTCCAAAAAACAGGTCAGGCAGTCAAATTCAGAAAAGAGAGAAATCAGAATGGATTAGGGAAATCTCCATGGGAATAGGAAAATTTAACTGGGACTAAGTGTTCATTCATTCACTCTTCCGTTCATTCATTCACTAAATGGTCAGACCCTATGAAACCCTAGGCACTGGAACTCTAATGATGAGCAAAACAAGACATACCTATTCTCATGGAGCTTGCTAGCTGAAAAGTAATCAGACTTCCATCAAATTTCTTATAGTACAAATGGTGGCAGCCTCTGTATGCTTGCTTTCAGCCTCCCTGTGTTCCATCTACTTCCATTTCTCCTGGTGCTTCCCTGATGACCATCCTAAGGGCACCAACTCACTGAGGGCTTACCATGTGTCAGACACTACTAAAAACTGTACTTGCTTTATCTCACTAAATTCCCAAATGAACCTTATAAAATGAGTGTGATTATCCTTGCTTTGAGTTGAGGGAATCAGATCCAAAGACGTTAAAATTTTACCCAAGGTCACACAGCTTGGAAGGATTGAGAACCAAGCCTCTTAAGATTTCAAAGTTGCCTATTTCTTGAAGCTCCACGTATAGCTTAAGGGTTTCAGAAGAAACATTTTGTTATCACATCCATTAGAATAATGAGGGAAATGTTGCAGATGGATACAAAATTTTAAAAGCTTTCTTTTGTGGCTATCTACTAAGTAATCCAGCCAAATGATAATTAGACCTTTATTTCTCCTTGGCGAACAAATGAATAAATTCATAACATCAAAAATCAAAACAAATGTATTTTCTACTTAAGCCTTATATAATTTTTTTTAATTTATATTCCAAAACATCAACTTCCTTCCTCCTGAGGCTTCCTAAGAAAGCTGATCTAAAGAAAGACCTGGCATTTGCTCCAAAGTGCTGATTCCCTGGTACCTTTTCTCCCCCTTTCCACCAAATGCCCAATTTCAAAGACCACCATCAACAGCATTTGGCAGGAGATTCTCCTGAGAACCTAAGAACCCTCCCCCAGAATTGCCGCTTAACCCAATCCTCCCCAAGGTGACCCAGCAAAGGAGGGGAGACCCGCCACAGTGTGCTGACATTTTCCATGGCTTCTTTTAAGGAACAGCTGGTCCATAATAGAAGGTTACTCAGGGATACCCATAAGTTTGACAGGAGCCCATATTTTAAAACAGGGAGGATACTAAATCCATCCAATTCCTGGAATGTTACTACTCTCTCAGGAACCCAAGAGCAGTTTCTGATGCTGATCTATAAATCTCCCTGGCCTAAAATACCCAAAATTAGTTTCTGTGCCATGGGAACATAAAAATGATATGGCTTTCTTCTTTGACATGTCAGTTAATAAAGAGTGGGAGGTGGGGCCCGGATGTTGCCTGACAGGTTTCTGAGGGTTTACTCGTTACAAATGGGAAGCACTTTAATTACCTGTTTGGTTTTTTGTTATATGTGTATGTTATATGTTTAAAAAAAAAAACAGGTCCTAAGGACACTCAGGAAATTATATCATTAATTATGCCTGTCAGAACACTATGTGGCCTAAAGTAAATGGAACTTTCATAGGGTTTCTTTTTATTTTTAGTTTTTAAAATATTGTTTTCATAATATTTCCACAGAGTCTACTCTAAGTACTTGATTAATGAACAGAGTGGATTTTTTTTTTTTTTGGTCCCAGAAAATCTAGCAAAATAACTGAAAAATCTTTGTCTTTGACTTTGGAATTTGCTAATTAATGACTTGCTTAACAGAAAACTTACTTCCCCCAAATATGTGCTGCTTAACCTAAAATTAATGTTAATTTGCATTCCTAACACACAGTAGCCATGGGAGAATGGGAGTCTAAATGGTATACGGACAGAGGTAGCAGGTTGGGATCATGGAACCCAGAAGGCATCCCTCCTAAGTCGGGAGACAGGACTACCATTCTCCATGACACATTATACCCTTGATGTAAAAACCCACTAGCTTTTGGAGCCAGGAAGAACTGATAGCACAATACAATTTAGGCATCTCTGCACTAATAGTCAAGAGTGGGTAATCCTCCCTGGTCAATGCAGAGAAGAACATTCTGGCTTTGGGTCATATATTGCCTGGTTATCCCAGATCCTAGCTCCCATTCAGCCCTGTTGGGGTGGAAGCTCAAGTTTATGGTCCCTGTGTCTCTGAAAGATAAAGTCTATAACAGGCTTGGAAGAGGATCCCGACCCCATGTATTCAATTTAGAACCAGTTTGTGGGGAGCCTTCGAGGAAGTAGCCATGCAGAGTCTTAAAGCAACTCAAAGAAAAGAAGGAATGACTAGAGCCCTGGTGGCCTGGAGAAAAGAAAACTTGAGCCAATATACTCTAAAGCCAACAAGATCCTTCTAAATGCTCTGCAGGGCTCTCATCTCCTTCATGTCTCAATGGTTAGCATCCATGGTCACTGCCATTCTCACTGGAGCGTTCAGTATGCAAAGCATTCATAAATATCTCCATCTGTGCATGAATAAACAGGGTGCCCTCCAACACTGGTATGGCATCAAAGAATGGATGAGACTCTCAAATGCACCTCAAGTGGGGGAAAATAAATTAATGGAAACTTCCTGGAAACCTACTTGGCATAATGTATAAAAATCTTCATTCCAAGTGAGAAATCTCCTTACTAGAAGTCTACCTTAAGGAAATAATCAGAGATGACAACAGAACTTTATATTCAGGAATGTTTATCTCTGAATTATCATAATAAAAAATTAAAAACAAACTAAATATTAACAATAGGAGACTGGTCAAATACATTCTGAAACATCTGTACTGTGGAATTTAAAAACTGTTAAAAGTAATGTTTTTGAAAAATACTTAATGGCATGGAAAAATGTCCATGTTAATGATGATTGAATTATTGGATTATAGTGATTTTTACAGTTATGCTTTTACAAATTTTCTACAATTAGCAAGAATTATTTATATTCAGGAAAAAAATACATTATAGAACAAAAAGAAAGAGGGAATTGTGCCCAACCTTTGATCAAGCAATGATTCAGTCTCCATATTCTTCGCCAGGATACATGGAAGACTCTTTGTATTTGAAAGGAAGGTCATCACCCATTCACCCTGGAGAGATAAACTTAGTGGAATTTTCTAGCCCTCTTACACTCAGGCAGCCTGTTCCAGGAGAACTTAAGAAGACACCCTATACACACTAGAGCCAGCAAACTGTAGACGAACCAAAGTTTGTGCAGAGCCTGGTAGCTTGGTAGCCAAGCTCAGAAGGGCTGGTTTTCCCCGAGTTCCGTAATGGCCACCTAGCAAAGGTCACACCAATACTGATAGGGGCCTTGGACTGAGAGGGCAGGACACTAGTCATTAAAACAGAGCCAACTGTCCCACAGCACTTGTCGCCAGTGTAATTGGTGTCTTGCTTTCCCATGCCCTTATTCCAGGAAAAAATTATTTGGTTGGGTTTGGGGTTTTTGTAAACTGCAGTGACCCTTCTAACAAAGGTCCAGATCCTCCTCCTCTTTAGTAAACTCATGTATTCATCAAGAGGCAATTTTTCCCCTGCCACCCTCTGAATATACATCAAGGTTATGTCAATCACATCACAGGGGGGTACACAGAAGAAGATAAAACTTCTGAAACATAAAGAAAAGCTCTGTCTCTATCCAAATCCCAGGCAGACTTTGCCAAACACTTTCCCCTGAAATTGTCAAAGCCACGTGTTTGAACAGGAAATTTAATCCACATGTTTCTGATTCATATGTACACTTAATGCATCAAAATATCATCTCTTTGAAGTCCAAATGGCCTTTTTACATACCTCTTCCTTAGGAATGGAAAGTTGTGCCTGGCCAAGAACTAACAAATTTGAACCCTCCGAAGTCCAAGTGCTTTCAAAGTTCCCAACTCAGGAGACTTAACCAGGATCGGAAATACACCCTCCATGCCCCTAGCCACGCCAATATGACTAGAAATCTTGGGATATTTCATTCCACCAAGCCTTCTCAATCTTGACCATATACTTACATGGAGGTTTCCCGTGAAAAACAGTTAAGAGTGAACTCCCAGTGAATTACCACAATAACGCTGCAAGAAGAAAGGCCAGTGCTTCTCCTCTTCCAGGAAACTGAGAAGGGCTATCAAGTGATTATCCAGGAGAGGGGCCGAGCCAACAATTTGGTCTCAACTGTGGACCAGGGGGTGGGATCCCAGAATTTCTCTGGGAACCCTGATGGTATAACATCACACTTAGAATATTTGGATTCAGAGCTTCCATAATTCTATTCCCAAATGTCCCATTGCAGATACTGGTCCAAACCTCATGCTGAACAGAGAGGACTATAAGCCCATGTAGCTTCTTTAAATCTCTTATCTGAAGATGATTTGAAACATAAATTGATGCTGTCCAAACTGGAAGTGGGGAAGAACTGGGATAGATGGGAGAGAATTAGTCATTTCATGCATGTAATGTTTCCGTCAAGCTGAGCCCTCTCCACCAGCCGTGGCTCAAGGCACCCATGGTCTGTGGGCCAGGGGAGGATGGGGCTATCAGAGTTAAACAGAGAGGATCCACTCTGCCTCTGAACTCCTCTCCAGTGAGCAGGTCCCTTGACAGCAAGCCTCTAATTAATTCATTGCCATTTCCCCTGCAGCTACTTGGTGTATGTTGGTCAATAAATTTTACTGAATAAATTGAGAGTGCATATGTGAATTCTCACCTCAAGGTGTGCTTCTGGGACACTGGCCTAAGATAATCAAGGGATTTTTTCAGGATAACATAGAGGAAATAAGTGTGTTCCAGCCAGAAGGAACAGCAAGTATAAAGGCTTGGAGGTGAGAAAGGAAGAGCTTGGAAGGTGGTGGACTATGACTTGAGCATAGGCTGAGTTGGAGGATTAGTATAGGACAAGCACAGGGAGCAGAATCCACTTGTGAAGGACCCACATTCAGTAATTTGTACATAGGCTGTGGGAAGCCAAGGAGGTCTGTAAGCAGGAGACAGGTAAGGAGTGATGAGTTCAGATCTAAGTTTTAGAAAGGTAACTTTGGCCTCTGTTATGGATTAATATTCTGATATTATTCTAATAATATTCTGATATTATTAATGTTCCCCCCCAAAACACATCCAAATTCATATCTTGAAGCCCTAACACCCATTGTGATGGTATCTGGAGTTGGGAGGTAATTAGGGTTAGATGAGGTCATGAGGATAGAGTTCCCATGATGGGATACCAGAGATATCAAAAGAGATACCAGAGAAAGTTCTCGCTTTCTTGCTTTGCCATGTGAATACACAGTGAGAAGGCAGCCACCTGCAGGCCAGGAAGAGGGCTCTCATAGGAACCTGACTGCTGGCTCCCTGATATCAGACTTCTCTCCTCCCCAAATGGGAGAAAATAAACTGCTGCTGCTTAAACTCAAGGAAGGAAGGAAAGAAGTAGAGAAAGGAGACAGGCAGGGAGGGAGGGAGGAATTTAGGGAGGAAAGGAAGGGAAAGAAAATTGAGTGTGCCTATTTAAAATAAAATTAAATGGACCCTTCTATTGTGCCTTTGAATATACCTTCTACCTCTCTTCACTCACTTGTACTTGCCAAATCTAACTGCAGAAAAACTTATCAGCACCATCTCCCCAATGTACCCACTATTAAGCATTATTTAGTAAAAACAAATCAAATCTGTACCTTAAACAATTTGCCTGCCCTCTATCATTAATCTTTTCAAGTGGGCAGATGAATGGTCATTTGCAAATGGGCATAAAACTCAGAGAATGTAGACTGCAAATTCAGTAAAGGTTGCCTTCTTAAGATAATAACTGAAAATGTTTATCAACACAAAGATAATGCACCTAAAAATATCCAGTCATGTCCACATTAGAGAGTAAAAAGAAACTGTGGCTTATTATTTCCATCATTTTTAGGCTTTCTCATGAGCTTCACCAATCAAAACCATAATGGTCTACACGTAAGTATAAAAAGCAACACTGATTTCTAATTGTTTTTAAAGAACTGCTCATCAAAACTCTGTCAGCCCTGAGGATTGACATGAATGACATAAGGGCTCCTCACCTTTCAGCGTCCCCAGTAGAATCCACACTTCTGAGTTTTTTAGCGAGCCAAAAATTGGAATAAACTCAGGCCACCAATTCTTCCTCAAATGGCATATATTGCCATAACTGTCGAGTGCTTTAGAGAACCCAGTTAATGTGCTGCTTCTGTTATCCAGATGGGAAAACTGAAACAGGTGGACAATTATATAATAAGCCAACAAGCTGGATTTAGAATTTGAAGGTCAGCATCTCCTGTCTATGGCTTAAACCTCTGAGTAGTATCATATCCCAAAAGCTCTTCCTTCCTCTTAATCTCATGGGACAGTAAGGAACCTTGGGGATGATCTGATTCTATGGCTTTTCAAAAAATGCTTAGCAGCCAGTCCTTTCTATCATCAAAATCTTATGCAAAGTCCATACTCTTGCAGGGACTCTGGTTGAAGACAAAGTAGTGGGATACTGAGAGCGCCCTTTCTATTTAATCCTGAAAGGACCCAAAGACTGACCAGTACTCCTCAAAGCACAGGCTGAAAATCTGTGACACCATTCACTCCTCAAAACCCAAAAAGGTGAAGTGACCAGCCTAGAGTCTCTAAGCTAATGAGAGAACCCAGCCTAAACCCCAGGTTTCCTAACTTTCTGTTGAGTGTTATGTCTACTATCTTACACTGAAATCTCCTAGCAAGAGATTTATTTTCTAAATCAGCAACCCCATGATTTCTACAACCTAAACATATGGAAGAAAGAAACATAGAGAAGAAAGAAACGTAATGAAGAAAGAACCTTCTTGGATCAAGATATAATTATAAATGGGGGTACTGTAATAGTTTAGATCAGGAATTGGCAAACATTTCTCTGTAAAGGGCCAGATAGTAAATAGTTTAGGCTTTGCCATACAGTTTCTGTCGCATTGACTCAACTTTCATCATAGTCACAAACAATACGTAAATGAATACCTATGGCTGTGTTCCAATAAAACTTTATTTATGGATTCTAAATGTGCATTTCATATAATTCACATGTCACAAAATACTATTCTTCTTTTGATGTTTATCCCCAAACATTTAAAAATGTAATAACTATTACTAGTTCATAGACTACAGGAAACCAGGCAGAGGGCCAGATTTGGCCCATGGGTTGAAGTTTGCTAACCTCAGCCTAAAAGAAAACTTTGCTCTACCAAATGCTTAAGCGGTTTGAATAGGATCCACAGGTTCTTTACGTGCTTAGCACGTAATTCTTACAAGAGTTCAGACAGTGTAGTGACTCCCTAAGCATTATCATCTGGGTTGACTTTTATTCAAGTCCTGAAGGCCTACCAGAACCCTATGGAAAAAGTAATGTCTCCTCGCCTTAGACTGGGAACCAGCAGGATCAGTGCCCTGTTAAGTAGCATGGTGGGAGCTAGTGAACTGATGGAGGAGGGTCTGTTATTCACCTGGAGGAAGAAAGGTGAAGGCCCGGACCCTGGTAGCAAGATCCCTCATATTTGATCCTCGGACTAATTCAAGCAGATCAACTGAAGACATGTCTCACTTCACTCTGATTAAGTGTGATCCTAGGAGCCTGGAAGTCACTTATTTCACTCTTAAGTCAGAATCATTAATTCATTGGCTGGCATCCTTTTAACCATCATTGTATTACCCAACACGCACAAATAGGGGAGTGTTGATATGCTGTATTCTACCTTCTAGGAACTAGATGAGTTTTCCCCAAAGAAACAGTTTTAAGAATAACTAGTAGTATCAGCATTACATTAAACAAGCAGAAGTCATGGGAATTTAGCCATAAAATGACTAACTCAGTGGAGCTCAATTGGTGGACACTCTTGGGTGAAAATCTGAGCAGTCTCAGGACTTTCCTGATAACCTTTAGGAAATATGAATATTCCAATCCATTAAATAAAATACCTAATCCAATGTAAACTTCAGTCTTTCTCTAAAGTTACAACTTTTTTCCCTGTCTGCCACCCCTACCCAAGAAGCCTAAGGACAGGAGGAACTAGGCTAAAGACAACTTCTCCCCCCTCCATAGCCCAGTACTTTATCCCTCCACCTTCAGCTTGTTGAAGGCACTTTCTGATGCCTCTGGATGGAAGTTGTGGGAAAGGTAAAGGCAATAAGGTGGATATATTCTTACTTAACTACATGATTGTGATACTTCAGCACGGCCACTCTCAGGACCTGGCAAATGTCTAAAGATGAATCTCCTGTGGGCACTCTTCTGTGTTCTTTGAGATGTTCCATCACTGGGGGTCTGCCACCAGCACAATGCATTTCTATTCCAGCTGGTGGCTTCCTCCTTCCTTTGCCCTGAAAAACCCAGCTGCACCTCCAACTTGTCTGCTGAGGTCTGAGTTCCCTGCCATGAGACCTTTCAGACGTGACTTAAAAAGACCCTGCACAAGCTGTCTCTTGCTGCAACCTCTATCACCTGCCCCCACAACTCTGAAAGTACACATCAATCCCATGCGTAGCACTCTCTCCTTTACTCCTCAGCTCACAGCAAACAGCTACTTCATCTGTCGCTTTTTGGACTTTCCAGGGTTGGCAGCCATGTCCACTGCATTCCCTAAGCTCAGAGGGACACACAACTCCAACCAGTGTCCTAGACACTACTTTCTCTTTATTGGAACAGGGAACAACTCTTTTGGGGAATCCTTTGTGTTGGAACCCACTCTCCCCAAAAATGCTCTCCACAAATGCTCTCTCAAAAGTACTCCTCTGCTCAACCCTTTCATACCCTCAATATGGATGAGGGGCTCAAGGTTTTTTCTTTATTATCATTATTATTATTATTATTATTATTATTGTTACATTATGTTAGTCACCATATAGTACTTCATTGGTTTTTGGTGTAGTGTTCCATGATCCATTGTTTGCGTATAACAGTTTTCAATCACCTGGTTTATAACTCCTGTTCTTACATCCTCGAGTTCACTCGGGGATGTTATTTCCATTGTTCCTAGGAATCAACAGACACTTTCCCTGGAATCCATCATAGTCCTCTACGTTGCAGTCATTATGAGAACGGTTTACTGAATCGCACCTTTGATGTAGTGTAACGAGACCACAGTGCTAACAGCACGTGCTGTAAACCCTGGCCACCACTGACAGCACTGGCCCCATGTGAAAGCTTTCACAACATCAAGACCCCCTTCCCCTGACTCCCATCCTACTAAAGTACCCCCATGGCCAGTGGACCGGTCAGTCATTACCCTGAGCAAACTATAAGCGTCATTTCTCAAAGTATTTGCTCCCACTATTCTCTCAATCTATAACACCCTCTTGTTTCCCATCTAAAAATCTTCCTGATATTTAACCTTCAAGGCTTTGCTGAAATGCTGAAATGCCACCACTGACATAAAGTTTGCCTTAAAGCCCCCATTTGAATTCTCTTGTGTTCCACAGCACTGTGTTTTCACCTCTTCATGGCCCCAATGTCATTAAGAGCTACTTAAGCTAACTGTTAAATGGTGGCCTCCTTCACCAGATACTGAGTTCTGGAATGGCAGAGACTTTGCCTTACTCCTCTTTGCATACGCCATGTCTCAGCAGCAAGAGCCAAGAGCACTGTTCTGCTTATCAAGGCAGAAAGAGGAAAAAGAGAAAAAGATCCCAGGTGCCCTTGAGAATTCTGAGCAGGAATCACAGCTCCATCCCCACAACAGAACAGTAAGGGGTCTATCCTGAGTGGTCCTGCCAGGTAGACATTCCTACAGCACAGAATATGCCCACAGTGCATTAGACAAATAGAGAAATGATTCCCACACTGCTTTGGGTTCTGCCTGTGCTCTGGCCAGAACCCTGGGACTGGTTTGCCAGTCTTTGTGATCTACCTTCCCAGGTTCTTCCCAGAGATTTAGTGGCTAACACAGACAGCACCCCTTGTCACAGGTGCAGATCACTGAAAAGTGTCTGGACTTTACATCCTTTCTTGTAGGTCTTTAGCCAATGTTGGCTGGTAAGGGAGTATGAAAGCCCAGCTCCCTAACTTCAAGGCAGGAGAAAGCTAAGGTGCAGTTTGGGTTGCAGAGCTCCCTGGGCATTGGGCCGAGTGACTCACCTGGGGGAAAGGTCTAGTAAATGGCTGAGACAGGATTCAAACCCAGGCATACTTTGCCACTACCATAGACGGCTTATGATTTTAAGTATTACAACTACCATGTTAGGTTCTGAAGACAAAGGGGATTAATTCATGGAATTTAGGAAAAATAAAAGGAAAGCGGAATATTTCTGCATTAAACTATTATATGGAAAATGGGCAGATTAATCCATCTCCAAATTATCTGCATCACACATATATTATTATCCTAGTGAAAAAAAAATGACAAATCAAGAGCTTTGAACTCAGACAGAACTGGCTAAGTACGTTATTTCATTCCTCCTAGCCTCAGGTTTTTCTTACATAAAATGGATATAATAATACCTAACTTGCACTGTTACAGAAAACATTAAATATAACAATTAAATATAACATACACAGGGATGCCTAGGTGGCTCAGATGGTTACATGTCTCCCTTCGGCTCAGGTCATGATCCCAACATCCCGGGATTGAACTTCCCATTGGGTTCCTAGCTCAGCAGGGAGTCTACTTCTCCTTCTCCTTCTTCCTCTCCCCCGGCTCATGTGCATGATCGATCTCTCTCTCTCTCTCTTTCTCTCTGTAGCTCTTTGTCTCAAATGGATAAATAAAATCTTTTTAAAAATGTTTAAAAATATATATACAAAATGTCTACACAATGACTAGCACCTGGTCATCATTCGATAAATGGCCATTGTAGTAGAATTAGTAGTAAGAATATAGACCGGGTCTCTGTGATTTGTGTAACACTGAGACTCACAAGTACAAATACAAAACCCCACCATGCACAATGCCAATCTCTGAATATAACAGAGTATTATCCATAAAAGTTAAAACTTAGAAAACTGCCAAAAGAAGTATCTACTTGGACCCATATACACTCTCACTGGCATGTCAGGGATGATCTACCTACCAGTAATCAATGACTGTTGGGAAACAAAATAATTACAAAATCATCACATGAAAACCAGGAAATGAGTCCTTCCCAAGACAGGCTGCAACTGCAGTTTCATGCTGACATTTAGTTCACCTTAAATAAATTAATTATATTTAATAAGGTAGTTCTCACTAGAGGATCAGGGTCTAGAAACTAAGCTTCCAGCATGTGATGCATAAAATTTATAAGCAAGATCTGTTTGGGGTGAGGAAGTCCGAGAAAGCCACAAAACAACCCAAAATGTATTATAACTCCAATAAAAGAATTTAGATATTGATACCTTAAACATTGTTGATAGCAAATATTGAGTTTATTCTTAGAATGGCTATGTATAGGAGCTCAGTCATTAAGCACCTGCAGTTCTGGTCATGATACCAGGGTCTTGGGATCGAGCCTCACATTGGGCTTCCTGCTCAGTGGTAAGCCTGCTTCTCCCTCTCCCACTCCCGCTGCTTGTGTTCCATCTCTCTCTGTCTCCTTCTCTGCCAAATAAATAAAGTCTTAAAAAAAATGGCTATGAATAAAATGGGAAAAAAAAATGGCTATGTATAGTCATTACTTCTATTTGCATTTTCAGGTTTGGTTTGTTACATGGATTATAGGAAAATAGCTCTGGAAAGCCCTGAACTTTCTAGAGGTAAGAGAACAGTAGATGGTTGATTTGATTCATGAAGATGATCAAATATGGCCAAAATATTTATATGATCACTGGGCTGTCTATGGAGAAGCAAATTAGACAAATAAAAGTTAATCGCCATTTACTTGGGGTCCAATTACCCCTCCCCTGTTCTCTGGTTCCAGGTTAATTTGACAGACACAAGGCTCTCTCACTAGAAAACTAAACTATTCCAAGTTTGGGTGTTTTTTTAAAAGATTTTATTTATTTATTTGACAGAGAGATAGCACAAGCAAGCAGAGCAGCAGGCAGAGGGAGAGAGAGAACAAGGCTCTCTGCTGAGCAGGGAGCCCAATGTGAAGATTGATCCCGAGACCCTGAAATCATGACCTGAGCGAAAGGCAGCCACTTAACCAACTGAGTCACCCAGGCATCCCTGAACTATTCCAAGTTTCTAAACAAATCTAGAAACATAGCCTCACAGAGGGCTTAGAGCTAATTGATGTCTTCTATACTCTCAAACTCAAGTGAGAGGAGCAAGCCATAGGTTCATGGGTCTGAGCAGGCCAGGTTGATGCAAAAAATTAATGGGGGGAGGAGGAGACAGGGAAAAGAGTAGAAAAACAATTTAAAAATGTATCATTTTCTTCAATTCCATGGGTTGCCTCTTTGTTTTGCTGTTTCCTTTGCTGCGCAGAAGCTTTTGAACTTGATGAAGTCCCAAAAGTTCATTTTTGCTTTTGTTTCCTTTGCCTTTGGAGACATATCTTGAAAGAAGTTGTATGGCTGATGTCGAAGATATTCACAAATGATACTATAGACAAAGGGCTGATATCCAAGATCTATAAAGAACTCCTCAAACTCAACACACACAAAACGGATAATCATGTCAAAAAAATGGGCAGAAGACGTGAACAGACACTTCTCCAAAGAAGACGTGCAAATGGCTAACAGACACATGAAAAAATGCTCATCGGCATCAGCCATCAGGGAGATTCACCAGTTAGAATGGCCCAAATCAGCAAGACAGCAAACAACAAGTGTTGAAGAGGATGTGGAGAAAGGGGAACCTTCTTACATTGTTGGTGGGAATACAAGTTGGTGCAGCCACTTTGGAAAACAGTGTGGAGATTCCTTAAGAAATTAAAAATAGAGCTACCTTATGACCCTGAAATTGCACTACTGGATATTTACCCCAAAGACACAGATGTAGTGAAAAGAACGGCCATCTGTACCCCAATGTTCATAGCAGCAATGGCCACAGTCACCAAATTGTGGAAAGAACCAAGGTGACCTTCAACAGACAAATGGATAAAGAAGATATGGTCCATATATACTATGGAGTAATATGCCTCCATAAGAAAGGATGAATACTCAACTTTTATATCAACATGGACGGGACTAGAAGAGATTATGCTGAGTGTATAATGCTTTTTGACTTATTAGTCAAACAGAGAGAGTCAATTATCATATGGTTTCACTTACTTGTGGAGCATAAGCAATAACATGGAGGACATTGGGAGATGGAGAGGAGAAGTAAGTTGAGGGAAATCTGAGGGGGAGATAAACCATGAGGGACTGTGGACTCTGAGAAACAAACTGAGGGTTTTAGATGGGGGAGTGAGGGCAGGGGTGAGCTTGGTGGTGGGTATTATGGAGGGCACATTTTGCATGGAACACTGGGTGTGGTGAATAAACAATGAATTTTGGAACATTGAAAAAAAGAAAAAAGAAAAAATCTTTAAAAAAGTGTATCTTTTTTTTTCTTTCTCAGCCTTTGAATTAAACATAATTACATATAAGGTAGAGAAGAATATTGCCCCACCTCCATTTCCTTTGTATTTGTTCATGTCAAGCATGTCTTCCTAACAGGTACAACAGTAACTTGAGATATAAATATTTCTGTCAGGGGCACCTGGGTGGCTCAGTGGGTTAAAGGCTCTGCCTTCGGCTCGGGTCATGATCCCAGAGTCCTGGGATCGAGCCCCGAGTCGGGCTCTCTGCTCAGCAGGGAGCCTGCTTCCTTCTCTCTCTGTCTGCCTCTCTGCCTACTTGTGATCGCTTTCTCTCTGTCAAATAAATAAAATATTTTAAAAAAATAAAAATATATAAATATTTCTCTCAATTCATCAGCTGGGTATTATGGAGGCCAAAAAAAAAAAAAAAATCAAACTCTTGAGTGAATTAAACTTGTTTGAGTTTTGTTACTGTATGGATTTCAGACACTCTGATCTGAATGCTCCAATTGTTTTTGCACAGCATAAAAAAATACAAGCAAGAAAAATCATCCTTCAGCTCTAAGAGGTAATTCACACAACACAATAATCCCCAAAACACAGATGCAGAAAGGGACTATCACACACGGAATGGACTTTGAAGATCCTGGATTAGTTACTTGGCCTGGTTATTAGACTGACCTTGACTCTGGACATATTTTTTTCCATCTCCTTTATAAACCTTATATGTGAGCTAAGAGACACAGACTCACTGGATAAAATCTAAGATTGCTTCTAGCTGTATGACTCTGAACCTGGGGGAACAGTCATGTTACACATGCAGTATAATTACATAGTATAAAAACATAGTCTTGTCTGTAAATAGAAGCACTGTAACAGTTAATACCTTCCCAAACGCATAATTCTCACTGCAAAACAATGAAGTTAGTAAAGATAGCTTCTATCAAATTGACAGGAGTTGCTGAAAATTCCATTAATTTTTAAACAAATTTATGCTGTTATGTTTGTTTTACTTCATTTTGTTTAATTCATTTTGAACACTCAAATAAGTCAGTCTTTTATCAACATTAAGATATACTCAGTTTATGGAGCATAACAAATAACATGGAGGACATGGGGAGATGGAGAGGAGAGGGAGTTGAGGGAAACTGGAAGGGGAGATGAACCATGAGAGACTATGGACTCTGAAAAACAACCAGAGGGTTTTGAAGGGGCGGGTGGGTGGGAGGTTGAGGAACCAGGTGGTGGGTAATAGGGAGGGCACGTACTGCATGGAGCACTGCGTGTGATGCCAAAACAATGAACACTGTTATGCTGTAAATAAACAAATTAAAAAAAAAAAGATATACTCAGTTTCCACCAGGCAGGACCAATTTGTAATTTTTCAAAATTTCTGCAAAGAAGAAATAAAACTTACATGTTAAAACTGACCTATTTGTGGATTTATGTATCACTCTGAATAGAGTGACAGATATCTTACCTGAATGAAAAGACATGCCTTAGTTATTAATGTTTTAGGATTATCAATTGAAAACGTAATAATTACATGCCCCTGATTTCAAATTTGTAAGCATAAAAAATCCTGCCAAAGTCTGAACCATTTCTTTTTTTTTTTTTTCCAAACACATGAAACCCAGCTCAGAGCCTTCAAATTGTTTATTGCTTTCATCTTATCCCAGTTTCTATAGCAGGTTGAGTTCCCACAAATACAGCCTGAGAGTGGTGTGTAGGAAGTTTTATGGAGGAGTGCTCTCAAGATCAGCCCCTAAGGAAGAGAAAGGGCTCAGAAGGGACAGAGGGAGAAGATGGTTGGGGACATAGTCTCAACAAACACCTCCGACAACCCCATAGGGACCTCTGAAGCTGGGATTGCCCCTTCTGAACTGTCCCGAGTTGAGGTATAGCAGCTGGCAGACTAAGTCTTTTAGTCCCAAAGAGGGGTTGTGAGGCTCATCAAGGCATCCCCTACAGTTCCTAATAGCGCCAGGTCTAAATATGTTAACCGTCTGGTGGGTCTGTTGTCAGCAAATATTTGTTGAATATATACCATGTGCTCACTGCTACAGAGATGACTAAATTGTATATATCTTTGCTATCAAGACAATTAACAGTTTAGCTGAGGAGAGTAGATTTTTAAAATCACATGATAAAGTTTTAAAATAACAAACAGTATCCGAGAAGTGAGGATAATCAAAGATCATTTTAAAAACTTGAAGGAAAGAGAGATGACTTAATTCTGTGACATGTGGAACAGAACTGTATTTATGCATTTAATGTCACTAGGATTTTGATGGGTAGAAAACAGAAGGAAAGCCATTCTGGGTAACAAAGTAGCAACAAAAGATCAGAAGGCAAAATGGAAGTAACCTTCGTAAAAAGAGCCATCACCCTTCGAAGCAGAGCATATTAAGACTAGAGTGCACAGGGAGATGTGGAAGGTACTCGGATGAGGCCAGCTCTTCTGTTAAGTGCAAAGATGGAAGCATTAGGGTCTTCCAGAATCGGCAACAGCAATGACAGCTTTTGATTTATCAATTTCTGACCAGAGCAGAGGCAGTCTGGTTCTGGGTCTCACTGTGGAAGCATCTCTCTTGGCAGGCCAGTTCTGCAGTATGAATCTTGGAAGCCCAGCCTAGAGGCCATTTCTCTGCATTTCCAATGATTCTTTGGGCTAATATCCCTTAATAAATGACTATCTTTCTGCTTAAGTCAGTAAAAACAAGTTCTGCTGTCTGCAAACTAAGAACCCTAACATAAATACATTTTCTTATTCAACATTCACAACAATTGCATGGGTAAATATTATCCTCATCTTACAGGTAAGGAAACTGAACCCATAAGGTTAAACAAACCATCCAAGGTTTTCCAGTAAGTATGTGAGAGGCCCAGATTTGAAACTAGAACTATCCCACTTCCTAATCCGTGTCATATCCACAACATCACAACTGTTTCCTGAAGACAGAGACATGAATGAGCCTCAATATTTTCCATATGAGCATATCTTCAAACATAATAGTTTCCACAGTGCATCATAAAATAATCATTCCAATGGGACAGCAATACCAAAAAGTGGAAAGTTGCCTGCAACCCATGCCAAAGACAGAAGAGGAGAGGTCCCTGGAGTCAGTGGGCCATCCTAGCTCTGCCTAACTCTATTTCCCATGATTGTTTACAAATTTAACAACTAAACTCAACAATAATCTCTATAGTCTCATAAATAAATTCAAGGCCACAAGGGAAAGCAAGTTTTGCATTACCCACCTCATGTTGTTCCATATATTGAATATAATCATCTCATGAAAGTTAAGTTCTTCCCCAGGAACAATGAAGTCAATTTAACCACCTGTCTTAGCCTTTTTGCCTTCAAGGTCAGTTCCGTTGGGCAGACTCACTGGACAGTGGCCAAGAGTATGCATTTTTAAGACCAAGCATCCTTTATTAAAAGTAGAATCTATGGCAAGATAAGGAACAAATGATACAGTACAACCACTACCTTCTCCTACGCTCAAGGAAATATGCTCACCACCGGACTCTGACCTACAGACTTCATCTAGCAGGAAGACTCATGGTGACTGAGTCTCAGGGTAGCCATTTTGTACCTACCACAACTAGCTCTCCGAAATTCTGCCAGAGAATGACTTGGGCTCCACAGGAAAGGGAAATTACCCTCTGACCTCAACACTGCAAACCCGACTTCACACCAGTTTAAAACACTTCATGGCGTCTTTCCATTCATATAGTATTCTTCTGGATATTCCTTTCTGTCCTCAATTCCATCTTTAGCACAGCTGACAATTGCTGCATGGACACACGGCTGTCTCCCGAGAGGAGCCCCATACTTTTTAAACAGCTTTGCTTGTGACCTGACCTACAGGCAGGCTGCATACTTCAGTATACTGACAGCTAAGTCATGTCTTTTGTCCCAGGCACACAGATACAGCAGGGTAGGGAAAGTTCACATGGAATGCTCACATTTCAAAATGTAAATAAATGGCTCAGACCAGAGGCCCAGTGCACTTAAGTTTGGAAGACAAAACCAAAAAGAGTGACCTGAAGGGGACTTTTCAGAAATCCCTGCAGGACCATGTGGCTCTGACAGCTGCACCTGGAGGGCTGAACGAAGCAGATCTACTACCAGCAGGAGCCCAGGTGTCCTGCACTGGGTAGGACTTAACTTTCTGTTCCTTCCTGACCTATTCCCTAAATATCTTTCAGATACATTTTTTCCCCTCCTGAGCCCTATTCCTTTCTTCTTTTCTTTCCTTTGTCCCTCTTTTCTCTGTTAAACTTTGTACTTATTCCTTTAGCATTTTCTTCTATTTCCTGGTTCTACAACTCTTATTTTTCTTATACTTGGAAGCTTTTTATTTTCTTCCAGTTTTCCAAGAAACTTTCACACACAGCTGGTCCCATCTGTCTCCCCTAAATAATCCTCCCCCTCCTTAACTATAACTCATTTCCTCTCTAATTCCACCTGCTTTTAATAGGCTGGACCCTATAATCTCCACACCCTAAATCCTAATAACTTGGGAGAGCAACAACTGGGACCCTTAATTCTATCACCTTGTAAACCAGGCACAGATATCAGGCTCACAGTGTTGCCACCCTTTTTCCTTTTCCTACAGTGATCTGATTTTTTAATTTATTTTTTGATATTTAGCTCATTTCAAAATGTTCACAATCTTAAAAGACAGATAATGTATGTTCACCACAGAAAAATCAGTCACAAAAGTAGAAAGATGAAAATAAAAATTACAATTCTACCTTTCAGAGAATACCCCTGGGTTTATGATGGACTCAATGAACATCATTTTAAAGATATAAAGATGAATGAGAAAGACACTGTCCTTGCTCTTAGAGAGCCTGCAGCCAGTGAGGAAAAAAATACAATGTAGCACATATAGAAAACAGCAAGAATCAACAGAAGTAAGGGCAAATATTTCACACTTTGGAAAAGCCACCTGGAGAAAAAGTCATCTAAGATGAGCACTGAAAGATGAGCCAGGCAGAAAAAGGGAAAAGGGAACTTCCCAAGGTAAGTCCTTAAAGGTAGAGTTTGGCATATTCAAAGAATCAAATGGAATTCAGTATGGCTGAAAAGAAGGAGCAATGTCACTCAACAGACCTGAAGAAGTAAGATGGGGCCAGAGGGTCTTATAAAGCATATCAAGTTTCTGTAATAACAATGGGAACACTGAAAGATATTAAGCAAGGGAATGATCACATTCACACTTTTAATAGAACCATAAGCCTAAAAGATGAAACTACACTATGCAATAGATGCCATACTTATAACCCAAACTTTAAGAGGAAGGAAGGCAGGGAGGCAGGGTGGTAGGGAGGGAGAGAGGCAGGGAGGGAGGGAAACGGAAGAGGAGAAGGGTGTGAAGGAGGAAGTTAGAAGGGAAAGAAGGAAAGAAGGAGGATGGGAGAGAGGGAGGGAGGGAGGAAAGAAGGAAAGAAGAAAGGAAGAAGGGATAGGTAATAAATAGTAGAGCCAGGACACAGTCTCGGGCAGTCAACTATATTACTTTCTTATGATGCCTGTTACATTGTTTATTGAGCCCTATTTGGGGAGATTAATCAGGAAACTCAGATAAATATGTTTTGTATGTGAGCTATACATTTTGTGTTTTATAATGGAATTAGCTCTTTGCATTGGACTTAAGGAGTGGTTGATGAACTGGGTAAGCTGGAACCATGTGTGAGGAAAGGTTTTTTGAAGCACACTACACAAGCACTCTCAGTACCCAAGACTAGAAGTGATAATGTGAAATTATCCAAATTGCTGTTCTGAATGTCTCAAAATCATAAATGATTACTCAACCTTATGCTTTCATTTCCCTGTGTAGCTCTTATATTATTATTGTTGAAAGTTGATCATGATCCTAAAAGATCTTATGATTTCCCTATTCTCTCCAATGCCTTTTCTAGTACTCTAGTACTCTAGTATACCAGGGCAATTTCTGTTCCTCATAAAGTAATACAGTCGATAGAATTGTTTGGACTTGAGCCTTAATATCAGACAAATGCTTCTAGGTAAATAAATGCTGGTATATTCACACAATGGAGCACTACCATTGTCTGTAATAATATAGATGAATTTCCCACACATAATGTTAGACACAAAAGAGTTCATACTGTATGAACCTACTTATATAGAGTTCAAAACAGCCTAAAGTAATCCGTGCTGTTGTAAGTCAGGACAATGGGACAACTTCTTGAAGGGGCAGTGATTTGAAGGAGTCATGGTTGGGGGAGTTTCTAGGTACCTGGTCCTTCTTGATCTAGGGATCTAGATGCTGGCTATGGGGGTGGAGGGTTCAACTTACGAAAATGTATCAAACCATGTGTGTACTTTTCTGTATGTAAACCATATTTCAGTAAAACATTAAGAAAAAATACTGGTCATAAACCACAAATTATATCCTCCCACTCACAAATCACTTGTAACCTGAAACTTAAAATTTCCTATGTTTCCTATAAGTAAGACTACCAATGGGAGACATACTATGACACATCAAAATATTTACATTTTATTTACAAAAAATAAAATAAAAAGCTCAAAAGTCTTATTTATGAACCATTAGATAACCAAATAAAAAGAATCCAAAAGATGAAATAGCTAAAGAATATACTGTCCTACCTTACTTGATTTTAATAACTTTGCAGCTGCTTTCAATTCATATTTTTATTGAATATTTCATATGAATCTATACTTGCTGCCAATCACTTTGTTAAGAAACACTTCTGAATATGCTTATCTAGCTTTTCCATAGTTTCCAAGCCACCTTCTTATTTAAATAGCCAGAAGAGCTCACTGGTAAGGAAAATCTGCCCTAATGCTCCCCTTTATGGTCCTTCCCAATGGAATCTGTTTTTCCTCTTAGAACATCCATCTAAGACAACATGTACTCAGAAGCTTCAACCTGTTCCATCCTATTCCTGAAGTGAGAATAGATGCCACCTGACCATGGCCGACTACAATCAACAATTATACATTCATAGATGAGTATGGGGCGTGGTACTTTAAAGAGACGCAGATGTATTTCCGTTCACAACCATTATCTTTCTCGAGCAAAGTGCACTGCGTATGCTTTTGTTTTTCAAATAGCAGATTATTACATACATAGGGCAGATGTCTTCCAGGATATTTCTTGGCTGACATCTTTATTCCGTGATTCCATGAGAGTTTTCTTCAAATTCTACAAAGTAGTAAGACCTCCAAATGAAGGCAGTCCAGCTATCTTGGAAAAGTGGTTTCCGCTTTAGCTGGCCTGTGTCAATCCATCAGGGGCTGCAGATGCCATTGCCTGACTTGAGCTCCACTCCCCCACCCCCTCCACCCCCGCAACGCCTCACTATGGAACCAATAAAAAGTCTTGGGGCCTTACAATCTCTTCTGAAACCTAGATTGCATCAGTTTCCAAGAACGCCTGACTTTGGCTATCCAAAATATCTGCCCAAGTCCCCCTTTCTCTTCACATTTGTCTAAACACAAGGACAAGAGATACTGTACATGATGCAAAGCCAAGAGTCAGTGCAATGCTCTTCAGACCCAGAGTCAACAATGAGAATGACATGAAACAAATTCAACCTGCTTTTAAAATTTCTGTCTGCTAAAAGTACATTTGAAAAATGAAATCTTTCCATATGGCTTTATTTTCTTCTATAAAAAAGGGCTAGACTGAATTCTGCTATATTTTAAAAAAAATAGAGCTCTATGTACATAGTGCTGACATATACACTAAAGTCATCTGGAAAAAAATACAAACCACTATCACAAATGCCAGATGCCAAAAGTGGCCAGTCTCATTCTATTGAGACAAACAGATTGATGGGGAAACGTGTTTAGCTGACAGAATGAATAGTGAAAATTGATCAGAGGATCATCAAATATACTGTAACCAGACATGAGGGTTGGGAAGTTTTGAAACATTGTATTTTGCACACAAGATGAATTGAAAGCCTTCAAATGAACGTTTTTCAAGAGCTTCTTAACAGCCAAGGATGAAATTATTCACATCAGAGTAAGTATTTACATTAAGTATTCCTCTTTAATTCTTGGAGGGGGGAATCCATCTTTTAGTGAAGTATATTTTTATACAAAGTTTTGGATCTCAAATGGAGAGAAACAGCATATTCCATAAAAAGAACATTTAGCACCTGATGTTCAAAACACCCTGTCTCCCTCCTCTTTTATGAACACAGCTGTATTAGAGCCCAGATATTTAAGCTTATACAGCAAATTTGTAATAGAGCCACATTTCCTTTTGGAATACAATACAGCTACAAACAAAAAAAATCATATTTCCTTCAGTTATTTGACAAATGGCCACATCCTCACACCAATAAGAAAGTCCAGGGGAATCCAGATACTACCAGGAAAATAAGCAGAGATAAAATGAGGGTAGTCTAACCCTTCTCTTTCATTTGCCATAGAAATCCAAGAAAAGGAAAGGAAGAGAAAAGAGAAGCATTTCTAAGACTAAAGGTCATATTTTAAGACACAAAAATTTCTTTTTAACTATGTCTTTTTTTTTCTTTTTGGCTAAGAAGCAGGATCTTATTTTTGCTGAAACACAAGAAAGCATTTCACAAAAAACCTGAATTGTACATAACTTATAAAAAAACACTTGATGGGATAGTTAACATAATCCCCACAGTCCCAGCTCTTTCAAATAACAGACTAATTCCATTTCCTTCCATTCTGCTACCAAATTCTGCCTCTCTCCATTGCTACCATTTCTCCTACTTTGTTTTGTCTTTCCCTTCAGTAAACTCGACGCTCTGGTAATTCAATCTCCTGCTCAATGTCATGGTTGAATCAAATTGCTGTCACTCAAAATATAACCTGCGGCTTGAACCACGGCACGGTTGAATGATCAGGGCAAATATCCCCAAATCTGGAATTTCTGGGTTTTCAACTACTGAGCTGCTAAGTGGCTTTAGACAAGATCTTCCCCATGCCTCAAGAGAACAGGTTAAATCCTGTTTGTACTGACCGGGACTCTATAGGGTGGGGCGCTGCAGGGGAGAACTCCACCTGTGACTAGGCTCTCCGTGGGTTAGTGGAGAATTGGTCATCATGGGATTTAAGCAGCAAATTGGCAACAACAGCACTGACCTCACAAGACGGACGTGGGTATTAGCAAGTAATGAAGAAGCTTAGCAAAATGTCACTTTCACACCAGGGTAGAAATCAGAAAAGACCAAAAGGGAGCCCTCTTTAAAGATGTCTTTACTTGTGCAGTATAAATAATGAGGTTTCACAAAGAAAACCACTTCCATTCCTACCACTAGCTCTACTTAAACAAGTTTCAGGCCAATAAAAACACAAGTGTTGGTTCACAAGGGTTAGGAGAAATGAAGGAAGATGGTGAATCTCCCTTGAGTTCAGAAGTTTAAAGAGAAAATCCTAAGGATGGAAAGTGAAAATCATATTGATAGGGAATTTTTTAATTTTCTTTTTACTATAATTCAAGATATAAACCAAGACCAAGCATATTATACAAATGTTATTAGACAAAGAGTAGAAACTATTCTAAGGACTATAACAGAAGAATGCCTGAAGAAACAGGGCTTGCTTATGAATTAGAAATTACAAACGCACAAATGATTACAGCCAACTAACCCGCTGGATGTTTGTTATGCCCTGGGAAAGGAGTGTTGAAAAGAACCCAGAGGATGAAACTGGTGTTGGAAAACCATCTGACAGGATCCAGAGCTAAGACAACCTGCTCAGAGACCAGAGATCTCTGCCTAGCAGACTCACTCCAAAGGAGAAAGGGGGCAAGCAGATAGCTCTTTGCTGAGTCCTATCACGAACGAGGCACTCCATAAGTCTTTGTAAAATTGAATTGTTGAAATAAACCATACTCGGATAGAAGAACTGGGATTTTTCAAATTACAACAGCTGCCTTTATGAGTTGTACTGCTCAAACACAGAGTGGTTTGGAAAGGGAAGGACACCAGAACTAAATAATCTCCTTTGCAACTGATAGTAAAATTAGAGGGAAAGCAAATAGCAAGAGAGCAGACAATCAAAATCAAATGGATGTGGACCACTTAAGTAATTGGGTCAAGGGATAGTAAATGCAGTTCAATTTAGGATAATGTTCAATAAATTGCTTTAAGAAATAACCTAGGGAATACAGGTTAAATGGAACAACCACGTAGGAGATTGATCTGCAAGTCACAATAAAGAAAATCATTGAAACTAACCACTAGAGCATTACCAACATTAGTAAAAAGGCCATAGTGACCCTAACAGTGAAAATGCAAATAGATCCACTCAGACCACAGAGCAGCTGTCCTCATTCATGTGCTTCTTTCTGTTCATCTTGTGCTAGGGAAAAGTTAGCCATTTTACAAGCAGCTCTCCAGACTTCAAGAATACTATGGGCTTCCCCAATTTCTCTCCAAATTTCCTTATTTGCTCGGGAAAATTGGCAGTTATAGTCACAGATAAAATGGTCATGTTACAAGTGTTACTACCCACTTGTCGAATTCTTTGGTCAAATACTAAGGGTGGCACAGAGAATTTGTGTACCACAGTTAGAGGGCTTTCCCCTAAAGAAGGTGGGGTTATGGCACAAAGAGAATACCAACCTTACAGGTAAGAGCAGGTAAAACTAAAAGTCAATCAAGCCCACACTTTCCCCAGGAACAGAGTTGGAAATGACTGACATTTGTCTATTCAAATTTAAAAATTTTCTTCCTTTAGTTACAGACAAGAAACATGGGGATACCAGTTCATTTCAATGGACATTTGCTGTGCGCTATGCCAGACATGGGGTACTGGGCACTGGGGATTCCACAATGACTGAGCTACAGTCCCCACCTCTGGAGACCCACAGTCAGATCATCAGAGCGCAGTGCCCAGGGAGAGGACGGATTCTGCTGCGTGTAAGGTGATCACACAGACTTCTCTGCAGATCTGAACTGGATATAAATTTGGAACAAGTTTCCAAACCCCAGAAATAAAAAAAAAATAATGTTTTATTGGTATCTCTAAGGCCCAAATGAAAAAGAGATGAACTTCAATCATTTTGCTAAACAAAAACGGTCTGTTCTCGCCAGTAAGAACAGCAGCTTGAGCCACGCTATTCCAGCCAACTTCCTTTCTCAGTTCAAATCTGTCCCATTTTGCCCCAGCCTTGGAGGAGTCTGCTTTTCCAAACAGCTGAGACTCACTTGGATTCCCGAAAGGAGCGGGCTAACCCAACCAGACTCACTAGGTATCTGGATTTCACGGGCTCAAGGAAAAACATCTTAATGGAAGGCAACGCAGACGTGAGAGTCTGAGATAGGTTTGGTTTGGATCCAGCCTCTACATTCTATTGTTGAGCACCTCTCAACCTCAACTTACTCATCTTCATTGCTAACTTGTTCTTCATACTAAACAAGGTAATATAGGTAACACAGCACCTAGCACATACCTCAATTAATGTTGAGACCCATTCCATCCCATTATTCCCATCAGATGCTGGGCAAAGATACTTTCCTATATTCCAGCATGTCTCTAAAAAGTAGCAGACAGTGGAAATCGCCTCAGCTGGTCATGGCATTCCAAAGGATACCTAAGTTTCTATCTTGTGAGTAAAAACATGGAGGGTTTATAGTGGGGAAGACATCCCTCCTTCTAGCAAATACTTTCAGAATCATCCTTCTCAAAACAGTCTTAGATATATTCCATACTTGGTTTTGTCAAAGATGAGTCATGTCTCAGTGACAGTGAAAGAACTGGATATGGGAGAATTTTGCCAGAGGGTACAAATGAAGAGTGAAAGGGGGAAAAAAAGCACTGTGCTTATTCTCACTATAGCTAAGGAATTTAACAGAAGAGAGGTTGAATAACAGGACAAAGACACACAGAATTTCAGAAGTAAGCTGATGAGTGGTGTGCCTCAATTTCCACCCTTGTGCTCTATTTTGGCAGGAACTAAATCTGCCTTTTTCACTATCACGGCCCTAATGCTTAGCACCTAGCAACACCCAGAGCCTGAAACTCTTGGCAATACCTAACAACACTTCAACATAATAAGCACTCAATAGGTGCCTATAAATCAATAATCTTAAGAAAGGTAAAATGAGAAGCATGCAGAAACTCAGAACCTGCATTTAAAGGAAAACCTAATAAAATCTGTACATCGAAAAGGAAATACCAGTTCTAGTGTAGGACAAAATGAGACATTTTTCCAAACTAGCAATGACTGTGAAGTAAGTTCACCCATTCCTACCCAATCATTATCTTGCAATATCCCCCACCCTTCTTTTTTCGGGACAATTTGCTATCCATTCCCAAAAACAACTCTCCACATAAAATATATTTCATCATAGTTCAAACTTACAACATTTTTTAATAAAGAAACACCAGATAAACACTAGGAGAGCTAATACTTTGGTGCCAAACAACCAAACAGATGTGATTCCTACCACTTCCTACCTTTCCAAAAGACGTGATTAATGGGGAATTATAGGAATATTCTAATTCTTGATGAAAAGCTTGATTGATTTATCGGTGCCTGCAGCCAAACAATAACCAGGTCCATGTTTCAAAACACTACAGATGACCCAGAATCTGGGGCTCATCACGATTCTATACTTTGTTACATGACTGGTGCCAAGAAAATCTTCTCCTGGCTCAGTAATCCTTCTTCCTTTCTGGATAAATTCTACATAGTTTCCCCTTTAGCTCCTGCTTCAGGTTAAGGTTTCTTGCAGCAGCAGCCTTGTAAATGACTTCTGTCTTTGGAAGATTCATTAAGGTTACACCATGTCTCTGATTCCCACCTTTGGAACAATTTCCCTTTCCACCCAAACAGGACCTTGCACAGAAATCTCAGTCCAGCATCGATCATCCCTGGGAACCCTCATGGTCCTTCTGTCCTTGGACTAGGTTGGGTTCTTCGGCTCTGTGTCTGTGCAGTATTCGTATCTCCCCCCATAGCTCATCTGCATATATTATTATTAATTTCTATTTGATTGCCTATCTTTCCAACTAGACTGTATGACCATGAGGAAAACATCATATCCTCAGTACCTGGTGATTGTTAAGTAAATGAATGCCTCCCAAAGTTTTATCAGCCCTTAAGAGTCCAAATTTCATCCCTTCTCATGAGAGAAACCATAGCACTATTACTTAAGCTAATAGTCTCCTGATATCCATTCTAATCTCTGTTCTTTATAACTGAACCCCAGGAGTTTTGGCAAGAAACAAGACCACATAGCTGGGGTGCTTTCAGCCTCCCTTGCTGCTAGGCTCTCGATGTGAGCTGAAGAGATGTGTACAACTTCCAGGTTGTGTCATTAAAATGAGGCTGCCTGTCCTCTACTTGCTCCTTCCCATTCCTAAAGGCTGGAAAGCAAACATAGTGGTGCTGAGACAGATGCACCAGGGAGATGAGGACAACAACCTAACAATGGCAGAATCATAAGACAGATGAAACTTAGTCCTGGGTGACCTCAGATAGTAGACCCATCTGTCTACCCTGGACTGCTCACCTGTCCCTAGACTTACATCAGAGAGAAGCTGACTTGTCTCTTTATGACTCTGAATTCTGGGGTCTCTCTCTTTTAGCATTGTAAGTTGAACCTTTAATAATCCATGTCATTTTTAAATTCCTGTAACTTGATTTTACCTACAGAAAGGGACATTTTTGAAGTTTCCTAAACACTGATTATCACTGCCATCATGTATAGGAAACTCATAATCATTTACTATTCATGCAACTACTATCCAAAAGCAATAAACAATTCAGTAGAGTCTAATTCTGTTTACACCCTGCACCAGAGTCAATGCTTTGTTTATATAACTGATGGCTGCTGTCTTAATTTGGGGTTGCACTGTGACACCAACTAGCAAAGTGGCAAATCATCCTTTTCAATGTAATTTTGGAGCACTATTTATTTGTATAAATAGTGTATTTAACCAGGTCTAAAGCATGTTCAATACCTATTACCAACCCAAAAGACCTTATAATACCACAACTAGAAGAAATACAATGAATTCTCAGAGGATGCTTGTGGAATCAGTCCTGGGACTTCAAACCACACCTTGTACATTTGAATATTTTAGAAAATTAATATTTTGCTGTTAAAAATAATAAACCCCAAGAGACATTACAATAGATTTGGTCCTTCTCTTTCTTTTTCTGGGACTTGAACCCTGAATTCAGGGAGAATGCTCATAATAGCTGGTAAGAACTGTCTCAGCTTTTAAAGGCACATTCAGCTTGTCATGGGTTATGAGCTGGACTCAACTTTTGCCACAAGTAATTTCCTACAGACACAACAGTTTATAGACTTCTCCAGGTGTCCAAGGTGGACCAGGTGGGAAAAAAACCAGATTCTCTTTAAACAAAAAGCTTCTAGCTATAATCCCCTCATGGAAAGCCTGCTCTACAGGTAAGTGTTTCTGGCTTTTAATCCATTTATGCTTCCGGTTAGACTTAGAATGGATACCATTTCTCATTAGGATCTGTCTAGGTGAGTAACTACATCACTTCCTTTGGGTTTTTATGCAAATGTCATCTTACTAGTGAGGTCTTCTCTGCCCAGTCTTATCTAAAATTTCAGGCCTTGTGATACTCCCGTCCCTATAGTATTATCTAATGTACCCTATATTTTACAGATTACTTTTATTATGATGTGTTTCCCCTATTTAGAGTATAAACTCCATGACGGCAGAGAAGCATGTCTTTTTTATTTAGCATTATTCCCAATGCCTAGAACAGTATCTGACATACATAAGAGAAGGGGATTTTAGGAAATACATATTGAATTGATGAATGGAGGCCCTTTTTGAAATTTATATTGAGCACCTCAGGGGGGCATATTCTTTTTTTTTTTTCAGCCTAACAGTATTCATTGTTTTTGCACCACACCCAGTGCTCCATGCAATACGTGCCCTCTCTATTACCCACCACCTGGTACCCCAACCTCCCCCCCCCTTCAAAACCCTCAGGTTGTTTTTCAGAGTCCATAGTCTCTCATGGTTCATCTCCCCTTCCAATTTCCCTCAACTCCCTTCTCCTCTCCATATATTGAGCACCTCAGGGGGGCATATTCTAATCCTAGTGCTTACACATCGTGATTAGGCAACCACATAGCTCATGGACATAAGTGCCCCCACTTGCTTGGTTTTGTTTTATCCATAGCCACAGATACAAAAATTATTAAGATGTCATAAGAAGAAAGAGAAGATCTCAATCCAAATGCCCTTAAACCAAAACACAGTGGTTTCTAATCAAATTAAAAAGGTTTGGTTTCTGTTATGGGTTGAATTGTGTCTCCCCTAAAAAAGATACGTTGAAGTCCTGAATCTACCATCTCAGAATGTGATCTTACTTGGAAACAGGGTCTTTAGAAAGGTAAACAATTTAAAATGAGGTCATTAGGATGGATCCAAATCCAGTATGACTGATGTCCTTCAAAGGGGCTGAGGGAGAATAAGGACATGGACAGAAGGAAGATGTGAACACAGGTGGGGAAAAGACAGACACAAAACCGGATGTACAAGTCAAGGGACACCAAGGATTGTCAGCAAATACCAGAAACTAGAAGCAGCAAGGAAACAGTCTCCCCTAGAGGAGCCAGACAGAGCTCGGCCCTGCTGACACTGTGATTTCAGACTTCTGACCTCCAGAACTGTAAGATAACAAATTTCTGTTACTTCAAGCCACCTAGTTTCCAGCGCTTTGTTTCAGCAGTCCCAGGCAATTGATTCAGCTTTGTATAAACCTTAATGCAGGACCCATTTTCTTTAATCAGGACCATATTTCTCTCTCTCTCCAGTCTTAGCTACCAAGTCCTCAGGCTCAGATAGTTCTTCTCCTTGCTCGCAAGAAGGCTGCCAGCAATTTCCAGAGCTTCTTGCTTCTTCATATTTGATGGAGAGAGTCAGCTATTGCAATAGCCAATTAAAGTCTGGGATTTGCGTCACATGCCTAACATAGACTGTTTGACTTATGTGCCCAAATAGCCAATCAATGACATTGTCCAAGCAGATGGACTGTGCTGACTGCTTTGAGACCATCAGGGACTCCCCCCTGAGATGGAGGATTAGTCAAGTCCTGCAGTAGTCGCTACTGGTGCTCATACACCTCCCCTCAGCCCTCAACCTATTCAGCTGAGACTGCTCACTGCAAGCACCTCTTGCCTTCTGTTTGTTGGCTTTTTTCCTTCTTTTTTCTTGACCACAAGAACATATCCGGCCCATGCACCAAGCAAGCTAGAAGCTCCAGAGTTAAGACCCCCCCAAGAAGCAGCCCTTGACTATGGATTTAGGGAATGAGCACATAAGTACCCCAGGTCTCAGAGGGAAAAACTCAGGTGTGCTCTAAAGAGTAGCCCAGAGTTTCCAAGGGGTATTGAGCTCCATTGTCCATGGCGGTTGGTTAACACACCTTTTATTGACTTTCCCTTTCTCTCTCCCAAATACTTCTTCTAAATTAAACTACTTTTACCTAAATCCTTGTGTCATGCTTGTTTCCAGGAGTATCCAGACCAATATAAGGCCCCAAAAATTACAAGGTAGGAAATTCAGAGTTCTTTTAGAAAAGAGAAGACGACTGGAAAGTACTACAAAGTCAACCAGCGAATGCCCACTAGTCATTAGTTTCCGCTCTCTCAATTAATTAATCATGGTCTTTTTTTTTTTCCCCCTACAGCTCTGTTAAACATATAAGAGCACAGCACTACCTGCTGACCAAGAAGCATACACCCTGGGTTTCATCTTTGCTCTTCTTTCTCCTACCTGCTATGTGTCTATTTGCAAATTATTTCCTTTCACCATGTCTCAAGTTTCTACTTAGTGAAGACTAAGCATGACGATCCTTGTCCCTACACAGTACAACTCGAGGAAAGCAGAGCATAGCATAAGGAAAGGTGGGCCTATTGCTACGAGTGTCAGAAGGGCATATTAAATATCATTCTCTATCACTTAGTTCCAGGGATTAGAGAAGAGTACAACAAAAATCCAAGTCAGAGAGACTCATTATCTTTGGAATATTATCTGCCATCTGGAAACTGGCTACTGTTATTTCAACAACATAATTTAAAAATACAACTTATTTATCATTTACATTTTTTCAGCTTTATTGAGATATAATTGATACATACTACTGTGAAAGTTTAAGGCATACAACATGCCGATTTGAAACATTTATATTACAAAATGATTGCCACCATAACATTAGCTAACACCTCTACATCACTGATCATCAGGGAAATGTGAATTAAAACCACAATGAGGTATCACTTCATACTTGTCAGAATAGCTATCTTTATTTTTTTATTATTTTATTTTCTTTAAATTCAATTAATTAACATATAGTGTACTATTAGTTTCAGAGGTAGAGTTCAGAGATTCATCAGTTGCATATAATATCTAATGCTCACTACATCACATGCCCTCCTTAATGCCCATCATCCAGTTAACTCCATCCCCCCACCCAACTCCCATCTAGGAACCCTTAGTTTGTCTTCTACAATTAGGAGTCTCTTATGGTTTGTCTCCCTCTCTGATTTCATCGTATTTTATTTTTCCCCTCCTTCCCCTATGCTCCTCTGTTTTGTTTCTTAAATTCCACATATGAGTGAACTATGGTAATTATCTTTCTCTGATTGACTTATTTTTTTTTAAAGATTTTATTTATTTATTTGACAGAGAGAGATCACAAGTAGACAGAGAGGCAGGCAGAGAGAGAGAGAGGGAAGCAGGCTCGCTGCCGAGCAGAGAGCCCGATGCGGGACTCGATCCCAGGACCCTGAGATCATGACCTGAGCCAAAGGCAGCGGCTTAACCCACTGAGCCACCCAGGCGCCCCTCTGATTGACTTATTTTGCTTAGCATAATAAGTCCCATCCACGTAGTTCCAAATGGTAAGTAGTTTGTTGTTTTTTTTTTTTTTTTGATGGCTGAGTATTATTCCCTTGCATATATACATATACCACATATTCTTCATCCATTCATCTATTGATGGACATCTGGGTTTTTTCCAAAGTTTGACTATTATGGACACTTCTGCTATAAACACTGGGGTACAGGTGCCCCTTTGGATCACTACGTTTTTAGCCTTCGGGAGAATACCTAGTAGGACAGTTGCTGGGTTGTAAGGTAGCTCTATTTTTAACTTTTTGAGGAACCTCCATACTGTTTTCCAGAGTAGCTGCACCAGCTTGCATTCCCACCAAGAGTGTAAGAGGGTTCCTTTTACCCTTGTTTCCCTTGCCTTTGGCGCTATGACTAGGAAGAAGTTGCTGTGGCTGAGATGGAAGAGGTTACTGCCTGTGTTCTCAAGGATTTTGATGGATTCCTGTCTCACACTGAGGTCTTTCATCCATTTTGAGTCTATTTTTGTGTATGGTGTAAGGAAATGGTCCAGTTTCCTTGTTCTGCATGTGGCTGTCTAGTATTCCCATTACCATTTGTTGAAGAGACTTTTTTCCCATTGGTTATTCCTTCCTGCTTTGTCGAAGATTAGATGACCATAGAACTGAGGGTCCATTTCTGGGTTCTCTTTTCTATTCCATACCATACTGTCTTGATGATTACAGCTTTGTAACATAGCTTGAAGCCTGGCATTGTAATGCCACCAGCTTTGGTTTTCTTTTTCAACATTCCCCTGGCTATTTGGGGTCTTTTCCAGTTCCATACAAATTTTAGGATTATTCGTTTTAGCTCTGTGACAAATGTTGATGGTCTTTTGAAGGGGATTGCCCTGAATGTGTAGATTGTTCTGGGTATGACAGACATTTTAACAATATTTTTTCTTCCAACCCATGAGCATGGGATGTTTTTCCATTTCTTTGTGTCTTCCTCCATTTCTTTCATAAATCTATAGTTGTCAGAGTACAGATCTTTTATCTCTTTGGTTAGGTTTATTCCTATGTTTCTTATGGGTTTTGGTACAATTGTAAATGGGATCAATTCGTTAATTTCTCCTTCTTCTGTCTCATTGTTTGTGTATAGAAATGCACCTGATTTCTGTGCATGGATTTTATATCCTGCCACTTTGCTGAAATCCTGTAGGAGATCTAACAATTTTGGCATGCAGTCTTTTGGTTTTCCACACAGAGAAACATGTCATCTGCAAAGAGTTTGACTTCTTTGCCTATTTGGATGCAGAATGGCTAGAATTTTAAAAAGCCAAACTCAGAGAAACAGTATAGAACAGTGATTACCGGGGAGGGACTGGGCATGGAGGCTGGGGGGGGGGGGTGCGGGGGGCAAGAATGGGGGAAATGAGGAAATACTGGTCAAAGGGTACAAACTTCCAGTTATAAGATTAATAAGTTCTGGGGACCTAATGTACAGCATGGTGATTAGAGATAAAAACACTAAATCGTAAATGTTCTTGCCACAAAAAAAGAAATGGTAATTAAAAATACTATCTTTATTCCAGAGTAGCCCAAAAATGGTTTCCTTAATGAGGTCAGTTTTGCTGAGCCCCCAGCCTCAGTAGCCTATCAGTGGTAAGCTTTCTCCAACCTCTTTCAGAACATTTTGCCATTGCCTCTGGATGGCAGAGAAACATTCCATGGGAAAAGCCACCCTGCATCTCTAGCAAGCAAAGGCGGTGCTTTGCAAGTGTTGCAGGACCCATCCTTCCATTCTCCTTTGTTCTGAGTATAAGCAGATGTTAGGCATTCTTCTCATTATCTCGGGATACTGCATAATATTATTATGGTGTCAGGCTATTAAGAGGCAGCAAATGCTGTACAACAACAGCCTTAATTGAGGCTTAGAGCTGAATTGTAAGTATGTAACCTTACTTCGGGGTGTTTGCAAATGCTTTCTGGAAACAGTTTAAAAAGATGTTTTCAATTGTTCAAACAGCCGCTTGCCCTGCCAAGATCAAGTAAAAGCTTCTTAAGATACAGGCACCATAAACATATTTCTTAAGATTTCAATTTTTTTTTTTCAGCCAGAAGCACAACAAATCTGTGAGCCAGAAAGCCTCATGCATGCCACTTCCTGGACTGTTGCAGGGAAAAACTAATGAAATGCTGCAAAAGTTGCACTCAGATCTACCGTGATCTCACGGCCACAGAATTCTACTCTTTCTTTGAAGTAACTTTCCTATGATAATAATTATCTGTCCATGAATCTGGACTTGGCATTGGCTGATCCCTAGAGATGGGGATGCATGCAACAACAGTCCATCTCTAGCAAGGAAGCTCCCGACCCAGAAGGCTGTCCTCATCTTAGCTGACATGCTTGTCACCATACACATGAAGCGACTGGTCTTGAGCTCCTGGCTTGAACTGCAGCTCTTAAACTTTTGGTTGGAGGCACATTATGATTCTGATGTACAGGATACAGGATGGAAAAGACCTGGGTCATTTGAGATTGGTTCCAGGAAGAAACTGTTTACAACAGTCTGAGTTTCCTTTAGAGTAAAGGAAAGCATCAAGGAAAACAGAAACTGAACACTTGGAAAAATACATTCTGGAGTTCAGAAGCATACTATCCAGGCTGTGGATTATGCAGGCCAGGTTTTCCAAAGTTGGCTCCCAAAGAATTGACTCCAGTGGGGTTGTTTTTCTTTAACAACTTAACACATGAACAAGAAGAGGACAAGTTTAGCATTTTTCTGCTTATTGGTGACAATGATCAAAAGTTATATGGGATAAACCAGAGGAATGAACGATTACAAAATCTCAATTATGTATTTCCTAGAATCCAGAATTTGGGATCATTACTATCTTTCCAAGGAAAATGATAACAAAAAAAGGCTGGAGCTAGTTTAATAATTCCATATAGTTCAGCAGGAGACAGGGAAGAGGTGAGAAATAAATATCAATAATTATTTGACTGCTCAGTGGGATCTATAAACAACAGTATCTGCCATGGAAATATTATTTACCTATATAAAGCTGGACTTCCTTGAAAAATAAATCTGTAATTCAAATATTATAAGTTTAGTTAGGTTTATTACCCAGCTCCATCCTCAAATCCAGCAATAAGTCTGGTTTAATAAAGTGTACTAAATAGATAAAGTCTAGCCTTGGTGGTTTTCATTTATCTTCATGTCTCATGACCAAATATGGTGTATATTAACAGGATTTGGGTGAGTAAAAGGGGATACCCAACACTCAGCCTACTCCACATTTTCCCTGTTGCATCTTCTCCTGTCCTGTTAATATTATTTAGATTTCTGAATTTATTTTTAAAAAATTCTACTGGTGGCACAAGACTGAATTTGGGCCAAAAGGCCCCAAAGAAGGCTTAAGTGGCTAAGATGCACTATGGTGAATATAAACAAGACCAGACCTAGATTCTAGCTCTGCCACTTAATCACTGTGATACTGTGTAAGTTTCTTAATGTCTCCAGACCTTGGTATCCCACAGCTATAAACAGATATAATATTATCTACTTCACAAGAGTGAAGGGGATAGAGACCATTTGTGCATACACTTGCCACAGATCTGGCCACAGAGCATTTTACTTAACATGCTTTTAATGCTTCCTAGTTGCCAGGCACTAATATAAGTTAAATAAGTTTAAAAACTTGTATTTGAACTGTAGGTAGTCTGGTTCCAAAGCCAAGAGCCTAAACCACAATACTGACCAGCCTCAATGTGTACTCAATTTGAGGATTCATGAATAGTAATTGATTATTGCTGCAATTAAAACTGTATCAGTTAGCTACTGCTATATAACAAAACATCCCAAAGAGTAGTGGCTTAAAACAATAATGTAATATTTCTTACTGGTCTATAGATCAGCTGGCTAGTTCTATTGATCTGGCTCATACTTGGCTAATCTTGGCTAGGCTCACTTGTGAGTCTGTGGACAGCTGGCAGGTTGGCTAGAGGCTGACTGGTCTTAGATGGCTTCAAACGAGCCGAATCTTTTACATGTTTCTTTTACAGCCTTTTAGTGGGCTAGCCTGGTCATGTTCTCGTGGTTATGGCAAACATGCAATAGCAGCAAGAGACTGAGTCCAGACTGCATACTTTGTACCACATTTGTTAACATCCCATTAGGGCAAAGCAAGTCATGTGGCTGACCACAGAGTCAAGAGTTGAGTCAAAATGTCCCTCCTACAATAAGGGGAGTGAAAACGTGGGGTTATGAATGCAATAAATCTACTGTAGAAATACTCAGAATTATAGGAGCAGCATAATTAAACTTGAAAAATGAAATCTTTCAACAAATATGTATCAAAAACATACATGAACCCATGAGGAATTAACATGCCTAAAATCGCTTTTTAAGTGAAAGCTTAATAAGATATAGTACAAAGTTAAATGATTAACATTTGATTAGGGATCTAATATTTCTTTTTTTTTAATTACATTCAGTTAGCCAGGGATCTAACATTTCTAAGTGATACCATATGTATTTCTACATTTAAATCTTACAATACAGCACAGAAATGATAGGGCAGCAAGAGCTTCAGGAGCCAACTTCCCTTTAGTTATTTTTACAACATGGATTATATTAGTGAAAACTGGAAAATTATGTAATAGCATACCTTATGAAGTGAGAACAAACTAGTTATAATGAGAATCAATTTTGCCAACCATAATGACAGTGGAGATGGCTTACAATTCAATTTATAAAATATCCCATCAAAATTAACAATTTAGATCTCATATTCCAGGTTTAAAGATATGATTATTTTAGGGTACTAGATAAAATGATTTTGTTGTTAACATAAGTATAGCTCTAAAATATGGAGAACATTTTTATGTAGTTGGCATTTACAGACAAGAATAACTTTCATAGCATTTCTCTAATACAGCAAAATAAGATATAATAAGCATGAAGAAGATTCTTCAACAAGAAATATTTGAATATGTGGTACAGACATCACTTACAAGCGTGTAAACTTAGATAAATTACTCATCCTCTCTGTACCTCATTTTTCTCATCTGTAAAATGGGTAGGATGATAGTGTTTGCTCCGTTATGAAAACCAAATGATTTAATGTATATTGTAAAATACTTACAATAGCATCTGGAACACAGTAAACACTCAATACTTACGAGTTTTTATAATCAGCATTATTAAAGCAAGATAGTTTATGATAAGGTTTTAATCTGCTATCTGACTTAACACATTCCTTTGATTAAGTAAATTACATGTAGTTTAAACTAACCAAATTGTATTTGCATTTTCCAAAATTTAAAGCCACCAAATTAGGAAATGGTCAGATCGGAGTATTTCGTTTCGCGGACAGTGACATCTTCTATGGAGGCACAACATCACAGCCCAGCTTTAAGGGACAGTAAATAACCAAATGAAAGGAAAAAGGAGGGGCACCTAAGTGGCTCAGTCAGTTAAGCACCTGCTTCTGCTCAGGTCATGATCTCAGGATCCTGGGATCAAGACCCACATGGGGTTCCCTGCTCAGCAGAGAGCCTGTTGCTCCCTCTCCCTCTTGCCCGCTGCTCCGCCTACTTGTACTCTCTACCTCTGTGTCAAATACAATTTTAAAACCTTTAAAAAAAAAAAAAAGGAAAAAGGAAGCAGAGTTTAGAGAACTGAGTATTGAAATGAGGGAATTTCTGGATACTGCATAAATGCCTAGGGCTACATACGCTAGGCTAAGAAGGGGGGTGGTGGTGTTAAGGGAACAGAGTTGAGAAAGGTGACGGAATCAGCAAGAGCACGGTTTAAGTGGAGACTGCATAGTCCAGGAAGTGCACAATTCCTGCAGTGCCGCCTTGAACCATTCAGTTAGGCACCCCTTCAACACCTCCTGCCAGAACTTTTCAACCCAATCTACTGGAGGATTTTCTCCAGATGAATCAATCTCCAGATCCTTATGGAAAATAATATTTATAGGACACCTGGGTGGCTCATTCGGTTAAGTGGCTGCCTTCAGCTGAGGCTGTGATCCCAGGGTCTTGGGATCCAGCCCCACATAGGCTCCTTGCTCAGTGGGGAGCCTGTTTCTACCTCTCCCTCTGCCCCTCCCCATGCTTGTGCTCTCTTTCTCTCTTGCTCTCTGAAAAATAAATAAAATCTTAAAAGAAAAAAAAGAAAATATTAGCTTTATAATAAACTTTGCTAGAATGCATTTGCAGAGTATAATGAAGGAGGCCTACATACTTTTCTAAGGATGTGTGTGAAGCATGAGAGTACTGCAGAAACTCTTTAGCACAGACTAGACAGGACCAAGAACAAAAATATTCTGAGAGTTAGCGTGGCACCTGTTTGCTTTAAACAGAATAGTAAACTTGTCAGCAATTAAAAAAAAAAACACTAATGAAATGAAACTTGGCTGTAAACATTTGTTATTACCTGAAAAACCCTCTCAAGTTTACCTAGAACCCTGCAAAGCATATGTTGGAATGTTTCCATTCTCACTGAAAAGGACTGCAAAAGATACCCAGCCTTCAACTAATGATTACTTAGCACAGGGAGCCCCTCACCAATATTTCTTGTTTTTAAGAGGACTAGTCTAATTTGGTGACAGTCTGAAATACCAAACATTTTTTATTGAATTATTTCATAGGAACGTATGCTAAGTATAGCAAAATGTGCTTTTCCCAGCAGTGGATCTGATATCTACTTTAATTAAGTATAATTTGTAATTAGTCTATTGTTTATATGCAAAGACATTAAACTTCTATCACTGGAAGTATCCTTTAAAAGTATGTTCTTTCAAGTAATCTCAATGTTCCTCCCTGAGATCTATTTTTACAAACTCATTTGCATAGAGTTCTGAGCGGTGATGGTGTTTGATAGGTTGATTCTTTGCTGGTATGCTTTAGTAAGAAAGCAAAAGCAAACATAAGCTTAGCCTGTGTCTGGTTTATTCTGAATTCCCTTCCAGTGTCTGAGTTGATGAGATTTTACTGCCATAACAGGCCTCTGACAGATACTACAGCTGTGGTTCTGAATACAGACAGGAAACAAAAGGTAGTGAGAAGGGTAGGGTAACTCTCAGGACGGAAAGAGCAACCAATGCTGAGTGTTCCTAGGGGCTCCAGCTCAGAGTTGAGTCACTCATCAGGGAAAGAAAACCTGGAGGCTCCAAACACATAGGAACCATTTCAGTCATTCGTTCATATTCTAGAAGCATTTGTGGAAAACTTAATACTCACCAAGTATTGTGCTAAGCCCAAGAACAAATACCAAGAGCAGGACTGTCAACACCCCTGTCCCGGGGGGCGGGGGCGGTGGTGGTTAATGACACTCTCAATAGGTGAAGTGACGCTAGTTGCCATAGCAAACCCAACACCCCCAAATCTGTTCTTAATGCAACAGCTGTTCATTTCTGGCTCATGGCTAAAGCATCTTCAACATCTGGTTACCAAAGTTACACTGAGAACACAAATTGCCAGTATCAGGAATGAAAAAAGGATTATCACCACAGATCCTACAAACATCAAACATAATAAATGAACATTATGAAAAACTTTATGCCAACAAATTCTACAACTTAGACGAAATGAACAAGTTCTTGAAAAAAATGCACCTTACCAATACTGGGGCAAAATGAAGTAAAAAAACTTGAATAGTCCTCTAGCTGCTGAATAAACTGAACTGATTTTAAAAGCTTCCCACAAAACAAAATTCCAGTCCCTGATGGTTCTGCTAATGAATTCTATCAAATATTTATGGAAGAAATAATTCTAGTCTTCCACAAACTTTTAGAAAACAGAGGAGGGAATACTTCCTAACTCCTTTTATGAGGCCAGCATAACCCTAATACTAAAACTAAATGAAGAAATTATAACAAAAGGAAATTAAAGAAATTTCCCTGCGCATTATCCCCATTCCAGCCAGCTGGAAGGGGAAAGATGCATAGATGATTTTGTGTGAAAAGCTGTCCTCTTGGGCCAGGCCTATATATGGAATTCACTACATCTGCTCACATTCCTTTAGATAGGATTCCGTAACGTGGCTATACCTAAAGGCAAAAGAGATGGGGAAATTTAGCGTAAGCTAAATTCCTCCTTCACTTCTTCCTCAAGAAGAAGTGAAACAAAAGCTGGTGATGCTAACAGTACAGTGTGACAAATGCTGTAAGGAAAACACATACAGAGTGCTGGTGGAGCACAAAGAAAAGGCTGTGCCTGGAGACATGAATGAATGAATGAGCCAGCAGTTAGCTAATGATATAAATAGGCTCCCTTAAAATCGCCCTGCCGAGTTCCAGATGAAGTAGTAACTGTACCAATGGGAATAATGATTTACAAATCACTAATGGGCCCTGTTGCAGTGTTAACTTGTGGCTAAAACACTGGGTGTGCATTTGCTTTCTGGGGGACTTGGCAGCAAGCCTGGTCTAGAATTAAATGTGGCAGTTCTGTTAAGCTGGTGGTATTCTTCTGTAGGCATTTAGCCTACCGCCCCCCAAATTCGTTTCCCTTTTTGTTTCTTTGAGAGCGTGGGGTGCATGGGAATAGGCAGGAGTAGGGGGTAAGTCCAGAAATCCATCCTGGTTGAATTTTATGACAAACGCTGTGTGGTCTCCATGCATACGTGAAAAGTTGGTAAACTTGTTTTAAAAGATAGGAAACTTGTCTCATTTAAATGTATGCCACATGCCTGTCCTGCTTGTTAACTCTCTGCCATTTTCTGTAGATCTGGTTTTCCTTATTTGCAATTCCCCAACCTACTAGTTCTCTTGCTTCATCTCCTGACCTACCACAAAATATCCTGTTCCCCTCTGAAGAGCTGAGGGAGAAATAAGCTTTCTGGAGGTTTCTGAGCATGATTCAAATCCGATTGTCATTGTGAAAATCAAGATACGGGTTTCCTCCAAATACCAGCAGTACCACTTGGGGAGGAGGGTTGTTACCAAAGAGAAACAACATGAAGAACGTGGCTGTTGAACTAAAATGGAGTGCAATGACATCTCCCGTGTCCTCACACCTCCTTTATAATGTCTTCAGTCACCTGATTATATCTGCAAGCATAATGAGTAAGGATTTCCCGTGGTCTACCCATCCACCTCCACCACCACCCTCCTATCTATCTGGGTCACATGGCTTCCCTGAGACCCAGCAACTACTCTCACGGTACAGCAGAATCACAGTGGGTCTTTATAAAGCACTCTATGGAGTCCCATACAGTGGAGAAAAGTGCTCTTCCAGCCACCCTTTGCATTTCATCCTGGTGCTGAGTTTGCCTCCATAAGATACCCTATGTTCAAAACCAACAGCTCAGCACTGAACTTCTATTTTCATTATTCCTAATGTATATTAGGTTCATTTCTATAGCCAAATTTTAAGTTCCTTGGAGCAAGTCATGTCTAATGCTGCTTTGGCACTTTCACAGCCCCACACACAGCCTTGCACATAATAGATTCTCAATAAATATACAACAATTTGATTTGGGTTAAACAATGGCGCAATCACTAGATACAAAGTAAACATCCTGAGAAAGATAATACTGTAAGCCTACTGTATCATTAAACACCTGTATCATTACTGTATCATTAAACACCTGCCTTTGAATGGTGCCTCTCATTACAGTGTTTGAATTGGGCCTGATAATGAGAAGACACAGAGGAAAACTCAGTACTGAAAAGAAGGGTTAAGCCACTGAGATACACACAGGAAAAGGGCACCCACATTAAAGAAAGGGAATCGCAAAGAAATGACATCTGGAGCATCAGAAGCTCGAAGTTTTACAGCTTCTTCCCAAGTCCTTGGGAACATTTTCTCTTGGCACCCAACCTCCAAGCCCTAGCAAAAGGGTCCTATGGAGAAGAACAAAGACCCTCAATGACAGCCCCAGCTAAGTACCAACTTGTTCATGGGAGTGAGCCACTTTGGAAGGATACTTTCCGGTCTCAGTCAGGCCAACAAGCTATCCTCACTGAGCCCACCGAAACAATTCACTTGTGGGTAAAAAATACATGATTGTTGTTTTAAGCCACTAGGAATTTGGGGCAGCTTATTATACAGCAAGTACATAACCATAATATATGTGTAGAAATCAACCTTGCCTCTCCTCACACAATTTACACACATACAACTAACACTACAAAGGAATTTCTGCTAATGTAATTAATCCGGTGTGTGTGTGTGTATCATCAATGTGCCATGGGTTCCCACTATATATCGGGTACGATAGGCAAGCCTTCTGAGGATGGCCCTAAGGAATCCATGTGGAGTGGGTTTCAGTCCCAAGGTTCTATGCATGCTAATATATTAATCAGATAATATAATCAGTGGCTCAGTGTAGTACCTAAATGTCTCATTCCTGTTAAAAGGCTGGGCTTCCTAAAAAGTCAAGCTAATGAGAATGTCAGGCACAGCAGCAATCTTTAGAGGAAGACATATTTAGTTGGGAAATTTCAAATTTCAGGGCACGAACAGCTTTCTTTTGGATTCATACTTACAGCTGACGCTAGACCCTAGATTATAAGCCAAATAACCTATTCTGCAGCTAGACATTTACCTCCCTTACCTTACATGCAGGAGAAAACTGACATTCCCTCATGGTAAGGAGAAAGGGCAGGAGGACGGGGCAACGAGGGTAACAGATGTGTGTAGCTATTTCTCCTTTAGACCACCAATGATTTTGGAACTTTAATGCACATATGAATCACCTGAGAATACTGTTAAAATGTAGACTGTCACTCAGCTGGTCTGAGATGGAGCCTAAGCTTTTATATTTGTTACAAAATCCCAGTTGGTGTCAATGCTATTATTCTACAGACCACACCTTAAATAGTAAAAATTTGACCACATGATTAAGTTAGCCTTCAAGTGCCTCTTATGTGTAACTCTCTCCAAAGCCTGAGCCTGGCAAAATAATGTCACCACACCCATCGCCACCTTCTCCATCACCACCACCATTTCTATGCCACCACTATCACCCCTAGGACCACTACCATCTCCTTCACCACCACCGTTTCCAATAACCCCACCGCATCCATCACCTCTGCTACCGTATCGATCTCCATCACCACGATCGTGAACACAACTGCTACCTCCTCCACCTCAATACTGCCCATTGTCGACCATCAGGATTACTCAAAGGACAGATCATTTACTTAGCCAAATAGATTCTTTCTCTGCATCCAAGACATGATTCAACCAATAGATAAGGCCCCTGAAATCAAAGACCATAACCTCCAACCAAAAATAAAAATGAAAAGAACTGAAGATTGGTAGTTCATGAAGCACAGTCATAATAGCAGGAAATACCAGCTCTTTCTGAAACATGGAGGTCCATCTGATCAAAACAGCTCAAGGACAGCAGATCCAAGAACAAGACAAATCCTAATGAAAATAGCATGGTTGTCAGACACATTTACCAAAATAGTCACCTTCACGTAGCACCTTTCAGACTTGCAGAAGAGTTCACATATTTGGAAGGGCAAAAAATGTAAGTGGGTAGACTTAGCTTACAGCTGAAAGAGGTAACTCCTCTGTTACATAAAATTAAAAACAGAAAACTGGGGTCTCTATCCTAATCATTCTTTCTTCCCTAAGAAGGTCTCTAGGATGAGCTGCCAAGTGTGCTTAACGTCTGTGTCCACCAAACTCTAATCCCTGGCGAATATAATTTTCATTCTAGAAATGAGAAATCTGCCCAAGCAGTAGCAGTATGAAGTTCAAAACCATCTGCACTGCTAGGTAAAGATGATCTGTATACATGATGTGGGCAGCGGCGATTTCCTCTACTAAGCTTCCGAAACGAGAGAAGCTGGGAAGGCAGCAACTCAGCTCAGTCGATGTGAACCTTCTGGGGTTTCAGAAGTGATTACAACCAAGTTCTCTAATTGCTTGTGTGTTTTATTAAGTAGATCCCATTTGAGTCTAAAATCACATGTGATGTTTAAATGTTATTTCTGTAAACTATACAAAACTATCATTTTCCAGTAAAGAAAAAAAGATGCTGTCAAATAAGAAGAGATATGAAATGAGATAGTTTCCCTTATTTGCAAGACAGATGTTATTTTTGGCTCTTCTGTATAATGCATTCCATATTATAGTTTCTTTCTGACCAAACACTAGGAATAGCACATGCTTGCACACAGTGAACCAAAACCATTATCAGGAAAACTTTTTATTAACACTGACAACTTTCCAGGTCCCCGGTGCAGAAACCTCAAGCTGTCGGCTGCAAAGAGGGGCCATTATGCCAAGGCAGAATTTTTTTCATCCATCTGACATATTCCTGCAATAGAAATAAAGCTGTACATTTCCTTCAGAATCTGCCCCTGAGGGACGGCAAATGACTTTTTTTCTCTTATCTTTTCCTGTGACAGATTTCATAAGATTTTTCTTTATCATTTTCTTTAGAAAAATGTGAAAGGGGAAGACAGTAAGGATGGCATAAACTTACACAGGAAAAAAAAAATCCATTATACCACCTGTATTTATCTTTAAAAAGTTTGATGCTGCGTGAATATCAGCTGAAACTAATTAGCCTCAGGATAAAAATCTCAATACTGAACTAGGATGACAAGAATGCAACCAAAAATGAATAAAATATCCCAATTGGAAGCAGATGGTAGTTTTGCCAACTAATGTGTGCAGAGGGAGAAACAAATGGTTATTATTAGGCTGATACAATTTTCAGTTGGAGGTTCTTCCTCATGATGGAGAATCTAATATTTATTTAAATAATTTGACCTCAGCCAATCACTAACACTTGGGTTTGCCAAGTTATGTTATTTTGTGGAGTTTTTAAGGATGGTGTCTGCCCTTCAACAGCTTGGGGGCACCACCAGCTAAAATAAAAAACAAACAAATATTACTTACCAACAGAAGAGCCTGGATAGGGCTCCTGGGTGGCTCAGTGGATTGAAGCCTCTGTCTTCGTCTCCGGTCATGATCCCAGGGTCCTGGGATCAAGCCTCGCATTGGACTTTCTGCTCAGCAGGGAGCCTGCCTCCTCCTCTCTCCCTCTCTCTGCCTGCCTCTCACCTACTTGTGATCTCTGTCTGTCAAATAAATAAATAAAATCTTAAAAAAAAAAGAAGAAGAAGAAGAGCCTGGATACATGGAATATACAGATGCTCTCTATAAAGTCTGATGTTCTTCACTGTTGCTGACATAGGTGTACACTTGCTGCACATGGGATTTAGAGGAGACACTGGCTTCCCTGTCTCAAAGAAAAGCGTGTGAAGGTTTGGGGAAATTTCTGGGACCACGTCTGGGTCCCTCTTTCCCACGGAGTGAAAGTGGGTGGTGGTGAGAACCCAACAGGCAGACATTCTCTCTCAAATTCACTGGGAGCATGGCTAATAGTCAAGGGAATTTGTCAAGAGTCAAGACCATTTCCCTTTAGTTCCCACACACCTTGGGGTCCAGCACCCACCCATTTCCAGTACAAGGGTGGTCACCTTCAAGCAGGGTAGAGTAGGGGTACGACCTCTTATTCATTCCATCCCAGAAAAACCTCTGTGTCCTGCCAGGATGTTAGGGAGGCTCTTCCACTTTGAGGAGGACAGGCCTCCCTGCTGGAGGTTAGGTCCGTCCTCAGCCCTCAGCCCATTCGGAGGTCATTAACACCTTCAGTAGACAGTTCTCAGACATACCTGAGGCTTCCTCCCTCGAGTACACGTATTTCTCTTCATCTACAATTTTTCTCTGGACTCAAGAGCATGGCCCTTGCAACCAATGAGGTACAAAAGTTGGTGAACAAATGTCTCAGCTTTTTAGTCCCTTGGTGAGACACTTCTTAGTTATGTATCACTCATGCGCAAGAAGGTCTGCAATAATATTAGCTGCCCCACAGATATGATGAACCCATTAGTGTCTCTTTAATTTGCTTTCCTCCATTATTCTGGTCTCTGTTCGCACACCCTTATTCCCTTGGGATCACCTCCCAATAAACTAACATCCAAATCCTTATTTCAGAGTCTGTTTTGGAGGGTAATATGAACCGAGACACCTGCTCTAAGCAGCTCCATGTTATATAAAATTACTCAGGGTTAGAGTCTGGTATCCAGCTCACACTCAACCACATGGTAAAATTTCCTACAAATAACAGCAGCATAGTGGCCTATTAAGGTCTAAGAGACTACCTCTAGGCATAATGCTGACTTCCAAGGATTGGAAGCATGTATTCCTAAAACAAATATTCATTGAGGGCACAGTAAATTGGCCTACACCACTTTGTATGCACAACTATTATGTTATTTTTGGTAACTCTCAATGGGCCACTGTTAGAGGAAAAGGAGACTGAGTTGCTCCCCCAATCTTTCCAACAGGTTTTGTGAACTAAAATCTCAGACCAAATTCAGCTGCACACACAGACATTTATTTGCAAGGAGGCAGAAAACAGTCAAACAACCTATTCTGTAAGCTCAAAGATTTCCGTCTTTTTCAGAGCACTGCCCACACCTTGTAAGAAACATTCACCTCAGACTAACAGGATGACATTCTATAGCAGGACAAAGTTAACTTCTATTGGAGTGAGGCAGCCAAGAACCCAGGAACCTGTGGCTGGACACAGGGCTCTACAGGAGAACACCATTAAGGTGTTCATTAAGTTCATTAATTACCCAAGGTCATAAAGACTGGCTCATTAAGACTGCTAAGTATTTACCAGCACCAATTGTGCACATCTTTTCCCAATGCCTTGTTCAATGGCATCATGTTGGTATTGGAGTCACTGGTGGAAGCATTTATACCACAGAAATCAGCAAACACTATAAATTTCCCCAAAGAGCCTGTTAAATATTTACCAGTACACCAATGACACCATCCATGAGACCTTACTAATTTCTCATAGCCTATTTATACAAGAATTGGAAATATCTCAAAAAAATTTATACCCCTCCGCTTATCTTGAATACCACTGTCTTTACTAACATTCATTATGCAATTAGTAGTGCTTCTAGTATTGATAGGAGATGGCTTATTGAAAGTACCTTTGAAGTGTGACTTTTCTGATTAAATATAAGCAGACTAACCTGAGGTATGTATTTCTGATTAGATCAACAGATCATCTCCAGACTGTAGCTTAAAGCAACACTGAGATAATATCATACTAATGACTACTGAAACAGTTGAATGTAAGTTGCAGACATCATACCAGAAGGCTTACTATGTACCAGGCACTAAGCAAACCATACCTCTACAAACCTCCAGATTTCACTCCTAGAATTTTCCTGAGAAGTCATTCATCCAACAAATATGTTTGAGGAATTATTATTAGTATCTGTAGATAGTGCTATGGGAAATCCAATGATGAGAAAGCAAAGGGTCCTGTCCTGGCAATACCCAATTCCTGTGAAGGACTTCTTAGTCCCACAAAAATAATGACCCGCCCCCACCCCGCCCCACAAAACTCCTCTAATTTAGCTGCTAGAGGCTGTGGTATAAGAACAGAGAGTGCAGAGGGAACTGGGCTCCAAAGGCAGCTCTACCCCCATGGAGCTCAAGGAGCAAAGCAGATCCTGGTGAGCAGTGGGAAGGACATGGTAGATGGGAAGAAAGTGTGAGGCAGGTGAGAAGGAGCTATCACTAAGTTAATGTAGTTTATGAAGAAGCTGAAGAATTATATGATCTGAAGACTTAACCTTTGGGCCAAACACAACTTCCAACACTGCTTTCCTCAAGTTCTTGAAATTGTTACCTTCAAGTCAAGAAAAATCAGATGGGATGTGTAGGATTCGGGGATACGTCTTTCGGATGTTCGAAGTGGGCGAGCATGTTGGCCTACAGTTTCAAATAAAGGAAATGACGTGTGCAAAATGCAGAGATGTGGACTCTGAAAAACAACCTGAGGGTTTTGAAGGGTCAGGGGTGGGAGGTTGAGGGAACAGGTGGTGGGTAATGGGGAGGGCACGTTTTGCATGGAGCACTGGGTGTTGTGCAAAAACAATGAATACTGTTAAGCTGAAAAAATAATTAAAATGGAAAAAAAAAAAAAGAATAGCACAGTTCTCTTCCAGTAAAACTTTGTGGACACTGAAAAAAAAAATGCAGAGATGTCCAGTCCAATTTGACGGATTTTAAGAATCCTGGATAAGAGAAAGTCTTGGGTTTTGAGTTCTAGTCTCAGCTTTGTTACTGAATAGCTTTATGACCTTGGGTAAGTCACTAAAATTATACAGCTCTCGGATTCTTTATCTATGAAATGGGTAGGCTGGTCTTTGCCAGTTCTTACTCAGATATGTATTCTTCCCATCTTCCATACCAGCAGAACTCCTCTTTTGTTTTGGGAAGTGATGTACGCAGCTGAGGAACTTTGCTCTCTGGTGACTTCCTGAGCAGCAGCCCCAGCCTGACTCTCTGCCTCTAGACTTATTGGGAATTCAGCAAAGCCTTCTCTGGTTAAGCCACTGCATTCATGCTTCTGTCACATATAAAGAAACTGACCAAATGCAAATCCAAATCTTGCACTATGTATCAGTGACTCTAAGAGAATACACCTCCATAGGAGAAGCGCATCAGAATGGGGGTAGGGGTCTGCCAACATTCTTAGTGTTTTAATCACAGATACTACAAAAAGTAAAGTGAAACAAAGACCATTTGACTGGTAGGAATAATCAAAAGATGAAAGTCAAAAAGCCCTCTGTGGGGAGCCTGGGTTTCAAGTGGTTAAGGACAGTGAATATGATGATTTCTCAGACTCTTTTTGGATCCAAGAATTCTAAATACAGATCATTTTGTCTAATTAGTTATCAGCTTCTTGGATATGTAGAAATATGAAGTCATGATACGTAGGGCTAATAAGACGGATGGGGAAGGAAGGGTGAGAATTTAGGGTATCATCCTAGCTTAGTGGGATCCAAAGTAGAAAGCACTACATACTTTGATGGTGCTTCAAAGGGTTGGAAATGTGGCAACATATGCAACAGTGACCTTCGCAAATTTTCCTAAGAGCAACCATTTTTTAGAGCATAAAGTGCAGGTGAGAAGCAAAGTATACAGAATCAAAAGAAAAGGAGCAGTGCCAACCTCACCTAAACACTATGGCCATATGGGCAGGGCTTTACAGTTTCTAACATAATTGCAATTCCTCCCTCAGGCCTCACTCACCAAAGGATTTCTTCTCCAGGATAGAAACCATGTGTTTATAAGTACCAGATTTTTGACAGTATATGCAGATAGCTAAGGTTTGCACACAATCCTATGTAGTACAGGATGCATTCAAATTTCCTAACATGTCATCTGCAGATTTCAATGAAATAAACTGATAAATGCCACCTGTCACAAGTATACTAATCATTTTATGTTCAGTATTCAGGCCCTCTGACTAGAGATGTGGTAGCATGACCACTGGGTTTCCCTGTTATTACCTATGATTGATGGGGGTGGAAGGAAGGAGAATGGGACACAGAAGAAGGTATTGGTACAGGAAACCAGGATGCATAAGTTTTTGCAAAGAATCACCTTTTGGTTTTACAGGGCAATTTTACCAATTTCTTTAATTATTTTAAATTCTATGTAAACAATTTCCACTTTTATTTTTATTAATTCATTTACTGTACCTTCTTTAAGTTTATTTTTCTCAGATATACCTTACTCCTATTTTTTTTAACTTTGGCATTTTTATTCAGGCATGGATTTTTCTTTAATTTTTCATACCTAGCTTCTTAATTTCAAAAATTAGTTCATTTTTTTCTTATTTTTCCTAACAATATGATCATGATAATAAATATTTTGCTGGGTGCTGTCTTGGCTGTATCGATGCCTTTAACACACTGTACTTTTATTATATTGCATTTCTAAATAGTTCTTTATTTCCTCTTTAACTCAGATGTTACAAAGATGTTGGCTTTTATTTTTCCTCAATTAGTACATTTTTTTAAATTTTAAGAAGCATAGTTGGCTTTTGATTTAAAGGATTTTTTCCTTTTCAGTTTCTAATTTAAACGTAACATGATCAATCAATGTGGCCTATGTGATTTATATTTAATTTGTAAACATTTTCTAATATAGGATCGATTTTTTCTTTACTGCTTAAGGTGTTTTGAAAAAAATGAATGCTGTCCCTTGGAGATATATATATATATCTCCAATATATATATTGGATATATTTGATTAACACAATAAATTATATATATATATATATATCTCCAATATATATATTGGAGATATATATATATATATAATTTATTGTGTTAATCAAATTTTTATATCTTTTAGTATATTTGATTTATGGATTTCTAAAAAAATGTTACAGTTCATTGTGATTGTGGATCTACTTATCCTTCTATTTTCTCTTTGCTTTTGCTCTGTATATTTAAGAGCTACATTGTCAGGATTATAAGGATTATACTACTTTAATTATTCTGAAGTGTTCTTCTTCAGTCATTTTAATAATACCTACTTTGAATTTTCTTTTGCCTCATATCAGTATTGCCAGTATTCTGGTTAGCATTTTCCTTTTATATTTTTTTTCCCAATCATTTCATTTCAATGTTTGTGCATCTTCAATCTGCTTGTGGGAGAGGGTAAGACATTTTGTTCTGGGCAGTGTGACCTCTAGCCTGTCTTCTGTGATTTGGCTGAGGAACAGAGAGTGTTATCCCCCTCAGGGCAGGCCTTTAGTCATCTCCTCATGTAGAGGCTCGTGATTTCACCTAGGTGTCAGCCACCAAGGGCCCCCCCCCAACCTCTCCCACTGGCTGTTCCTTCCCAAGGGGACAGACGTAGTGGTTGCTCTTTGCCTGGGAGTGGTAGAGGCAGAAGAGAGGGAGAGTGCAGATGGTCAACAGACCCGACTGCTTCTGCTGCAGAACCCCAATGAATCACCCTGTCAGCTGCCACAGGGAACTTCTTGCCAGACCTCTGAAAGACACCAGTCTTTTGTCTGGAAGCATCTTTGGGGCCATACCCACCTTTTCAGGAGTTTGCTCCTGCATGGGTTTTTGGCTGTGATTTCATTCTTCAATCTAACCTCAACTATCTCCTATCTTTCTAAAATTCATCAACTGGGGGCACCTGGGTGGCTCAGTGGGTTAAGCCTCTGCCTTCGGCTCAGGTCATGATCTTGGGGTCCTGGGATCGAGCCCCACATCGGGCTCGCTGCTTGGCAGGGAGCCTGCTTCCTCCTCTCTGTCTCTCTGCTTGCCTCTCTGCCCACTTGTGATCTCTCTCTGTCAAATAAATAAATAAAATCTTTAAAAAAAAAATAAAATTCATCAAATGTTTTTTGGCCAATTGCCTGGGAGCATAATTTTAAAAACAAGATTTTCGCCATTTCTGGAGACTTTTGTGGGATTTCCATAACCTTTGTTCTGTCTTTTCCATTATTTCTTTAGGTCAGATTATCAAAAATAGGACTCTGAGACAAAGCATATGAACATTCTTAGGAACCCTGATACATACTGTCAAATTGTTTTCTACAAGGATTATAATAATTTACACCATCAACAGCAGCTCCCTCATTGGAAATTTTGCTCATTATTTAGAAGATAAAAGAAGTTCAATATCAAGTAACATGACAGTTAAAATTTTATAGTTTAAAATTTTAAATAGTTTTATAAAGGTATAATTGACATACAATAAACCACACATATTTAGAGCATATAATTTGATAAGTTTTGACATATATGTATGTCATATATATGTGTCATTCATACACATACACACACACACACACACACACACACACATATACCTATGAAACCATCATCACAATCAAAGAGTTAACACCCAGCAATCCCAAAAGTTTCCTAATATTCCCTGGCAATCTTTCTTTCCTACTCCTGCCTGCCTCACTCTCCCATCACCTGGTAAACACTGATCGGATTTCTATCACTGTTTATTAACTTACATTTTCTAGAGTTTTATATAAAGAGAATTACACACACACACACCTTTTTCTCTGGCTTTTCATTCAGAGTAATTATTTTGAGATTCATCCATATTACTTTATGTGTCAACAGTTTACTCCTCTTTATTGTTGAGTAGTGTGTATGTGTGTGTGTGTGTGCATACACAGTGTATAAATGCTCACACACACACACACACCCTATTGAAGTTGACCTACAGCTCACTGATGCTCTGCTTACCTTTTTAAAGTTTTTCCTGAGTGCTTTATTTTTGATAATTTCTATAGTTAAGTCTTCAAATTCACTAATCTTTTCTTCTGTGATGTCTAATATGCTATTAATACTATCCAACATATTTCTCATCTCACACATTATAGCTTTCACATGTAGAAGCCTAATTTGACTTTCTTTAAGATTTTATTTGTTTATTTGACAGAGAGAAATCACAAGAGAGGCAGGCAGAGAGAGAGGAAGGGAAGCAGGCTCTCCGCTGAGCAGAGAGCCCTATGTGGGACTCGATCTCAGGATCCTGAGATCATGACCTGAGCTGAAGGCAGCGGCTTAACCCACTGAGCCATCCAGGTGCCCTAATTTGACTTTCATTAAGACATCTTCCCTATCTCTATTTTACTTTTGTACAGGTAGAATATAGTTATAATAATTGTTTTTTATGTCCTTGTCTGATAATTCCAATAATTCCAACTTCTGTGTCAGTTTGATTGCTTTTTGCCCATTGTAAGTTGTTGTATTTTCCTGCTTTTTTCATGCTTGCAAAAAAAAATTATTTTATTGGATTCCAGTCATCGTGACTTTTCCTTTGTTTGGTATTGGATATTTTTTATTCCTTTATTTTTTAGTTTTATTCAAGATACCATTAAAATACAAGGAAACAGGGGCACCTGGGTGGCTCAGTGGGTTAAGCCGCTGCCTTCGGCTCAGGTCATTATCTCAGGGTCCTAGGATCGAGTCCCGCATGGGGCTCTCTGCTCAGCAGGGAGCCTGCTTCCCTCTCTCTCTCTCTCTGCCTGCCTCTCTGCCTACTTGTGATCTCTCTGTCAAATAAATAAATAAATAAATAAATAAATAAATAAATCTTAAAAAAAAAAAAAAAAGTACAAGGAAACAGTTTGGTCCTTTTGTTCCTGCTTCTAAGACTTGTTAGGCTGGACCAGAGCAGTGGTTAACTTAGGGCTAATTGTTTTCCACCACTGAAATGAGACTTTTCTGCGTATTCTATCCATTGCTACACGAAATCCAGTCTCCTGTGTGAGCACCAGAGATCATTCCTTCCAATGCTTTTGTCTAGTCCTTTTCCAGTCTCAGTTTCCTCATATGTGTGAGCTGGTATCCAGTGCTCTTTTATATATTACATTTTTGTTCATTTCAGGTGGAAAGGTAAATCCAATTTCTTTTACTTCAGCTTAACAGAAGCAAAACTAAACTTCTTTTAGTGTGAGAAGAATTTTTTCAAGAAATGTCACTATTTAACACAGATACAAAGCAAAGCTCCTGTGACTAAAAGTGAGGTAAAGGACTGATAGCCTGAGAAAAAAAACTGATAGCCTGCCCAGACAAATTCTTTCTTGCTGTTCTCAGAAGCCAAACTCTGCCCTGATCCTTAGAGATTCACAAGACCCAATTTAAAAAGCACTACATCTGGTCAAACTCCCCCTTTTTATGCTTGATGCAACTGACACCTAGAATTATTAAGTCACTTGCCCAAGGTCACCCTGCTAAAACCTAGGTCATAGGATGAAAGGGAATAATGACTCACAAGAGTAAAGGCCCAAGAATGGCAGCAATATGTCTGCCCCTATATTTTTAAATTTTTAAATTTCCAAAAATCTATAATAGTGACCAGAGAAGAAAGACTGTGGTGAGTTTAAGAAAGGATACAGTGCAAAAGGGTCCTAGTTATGCCTTCCCTTATAAATCAAGTTCATTTCCTGAAGCCCTATCTCTTAGGGAAGATTCTCAATGAGCTTCGGCTCAGCTCACAAATCTCTGGCAAAGGGCAGACTCCTGAAGACTAGAACCCAGATCCCTGAATCATGGGCAAGTGTTCTGTCCAATGTACTCCACTACCTACTGGTATTACCTCCTGGTATTACCACTGGTAATATCCTAAAATCCACTGAAACCCTCCCTTTCTTTGCTATGTGTCAAATACTTAAGAAGAGATTATTGACCCAGAACAATGTATTTGTGATTGTCAGCAAAATTCCCTGATTCCATTTTGCCTTGAATGTCATACAACAGAGTATGGTGTGATGATGATGATGGTGTTTAGAAATCAAGTTAGAAGGAAGAGAGTTCATCAAGTAGGAATGAAAATTCTAGGTCCCCATTGAAAGCAACAAAACAGGAAAGGTATAGGTGCCAGAGTGTCTAACTTAGACAATGAAATACTAGATGAGTCTCAATTTGCCACTCAATGAATTTTAAATTCCTTGTCGTTAAGTAGTATTCATAGAACTTGTCCCAGCTTGCTTCCCAGAGAATGTGGAAGCTCTAAGTGGATTTTAAAACAATTTGTAAGTCACTTAAAATTCCTTGGAGATAGGATGATATATAAATATGTGGTACTATAACATTATTATAACATTAACCATACTTAAATATAGTTAGCCATACTTAAGTATGCTAACCATACTTAAATATTTACAATATTACCATTGAGAGGGATTATCTACAAAATTCTTAGTATCTCTTCCAATTAATTTTCAGAATGACAGAGAAGTCAATTACCCTGGAGTCTTGCTATACTATAATCTTACCATGGTCCAGTAATTAAGATGCATTTAGAACTTTTTCTGTGTCAGTGAGAACTGAAAGAATTTCAACACAATATGGCTATTCCCACACCACATTATAGGCCTCAGAGACACCACCAGTAAGAAGAGTTAAGAAGGGTAATAGGGAGGGCTCGTACTGCATGGGGCACTGGGTGTGATGCCAAAACAATGAACACTGTTATGCTGTAAATAAACAAATTTAAAAAAAAATAAAGAAAGATTAAAAAAAAAAAAGAATCTTTCTTGAGGATTCAATCTTGTAACTTTGCCCATTATCAGAGGAAAAAATTACAAGTACTTTGATTCATTTTGTGGTCTAATTGTTATTTTTGATATATTTGTTTGCAAATTTAGTGCTCAGAAGATGGTTTACTTCACCTAAAGCTATGCCTTCATTTAGGATGTCAAGATATTGTTAGGTGGATGGTGACTTCATGATTTGAACTGCAGGGCTGCTTACTGCTTTACAGATTATGAATGAGGCCTTGAGAACTGTGCTGGGCACAGCCTGTTCCAACATGCTTGGCTTCCCTTATTCCCCTTTAGTACTAGAAGGAAACTGTGAGTCAAGAGAGGGAATTTGGCAATATGAGAAATCCAGGCAACAGAATTCCTGTAAAAGATATGCATACACAAATAATAATAGATCTCTTATGGATTTTACATTCATGGAACTATATACAAAATGTTACATTCACCTGCATAAACGTATTATATTTACCCATAAAGATACTTAACACATTTGTTACATTTGTGCACATTTGTGTACATTATTTGTGTACATTTATTGAGCCCCTATTACTAAACATATAATAGGAACTTCATAAATCAAACAGAATAATGAAAATATACTTAACTGTGATAGCAATACATGGTGGCAATTAAACTAAGATGAACTCCTAATTTTTATTACAATGAAGAAAGACTATTTTTCATTTTCATCCAACAGAAATGGTCTACCAGTTTCAGAAGACTCCAAAATAACACATAGCATAGTCACAAGCATAATAACCATTAAGTGTGACCTAATCAGCACAAATTAACTGAATTCCCTACAATGTGTACAGAAACTATTTAATTCTAAAAATCCTGTTCCCAAAATAAATACAACTTGCAGATGATGTGATTCTGTACTTAGAAAACCATAAAGACTCCACCAAAAGCCTAGTATAAATGATAAGTGAATTCAATAAGGTGACAAGATATAATATCAACATATAGTATATATAATGAAATATTACACAACCATAAGGATGGGATTGTGCCATTTGAGACAATATGGATGAACCTAGAGGGTATTATGCTAAGTGAAATAAGACTAAGAAAGACAAATATCACATGATTCCACCCATGAATGGAATCCCCCCAAAAATGAATAAACAAACAAAAATCTGAATCAAAACTATAAATATAGACAATAAATTGATGGTTGCCAGAGGCAAAGAGCATTGGGAGTTGGGCAAAATGAGGGAAGAGGAGTGGGAGATACAGACTTCCAGTTATAAAATAAATAAGTCAGAAAAATAAAAAGCAGAACATAAGGAATACAGTCAATGATATTGTAATAGTGACATAATGGGGCATATGTGGAATAGAGCATAACATATAAATTTGTAAAATTATGAAGTTGCACACCTGAAACTAATGTAACATTGTGTATCAACTACAGTAAAATTAAAAAGGAAATTTTAAAGAAAGCAAACAAACCAATATACAGAAATCTACTACATTTCCATACACTAATAATGAAATAGCAGAAAGAGAAATTAAGGAAATAATCCCATTTGCAACTACACCAAAATCACAAAAAATGCCTAAGAATAAATTTTAAAAAGAACTGAAAGACCTGTCCTCTGAAATCTATAAAACAGTGATGGAAGTAATTGAAGACAACACAAACAAATGGGAAGATGTTCCATGTTGATGGACTGGAAGAAAAATATAGCTAAAATGTCCATACTATCCAAAGAAATCTACAGATTTAATGCAATCTTGATCAAAATACCAACAACATTCTTCACAGAACTAGAACCAACAATCTTAAAATTTGTATGGATCCACAAGAGACCCCAAATAGCCAAAGCAATCTTGAAAAAGAACAAAACCGGTAGTATCACAACCCCAAATATAGAGAGAGATTACCAAGCTGTCATAAGCAAAACAGTATGGTACTGGCACAAAAGTAGACACGTAGATCAATGGAACAGAATAGAGAGCCCAGACATGAAAAATATGGTCAATTAATCTCTGACAAAGGAGGCAGGAATATGCAATGGGAAAAAGACAGTCTTTTCAACAAATGGTGTTGGGTAAACTGGACAGCTACATGCAAAAGAATGAAACTAGACTACTTTCTTACACCATACACAAAAATAAACTCGAAATGGATGAAGGACCCAAATGTGAGACCTGAAACCATAAAAATCCTAGAAGAGAGCATGAGCAGTAATTTCTCTGACATTGGCTATAGCAACATTTTTCTAGATAGGTCTCCGGAAGCAAGGGAAATAAAAGCAAAAATGAACTATTGGGACTACATGCAAATAAAGAACTTGTGCACAGTGAAGAAAACCATCAACAAAACTAAAAGACAACTTACTGAATGGGAGAAAATATTTGCAAATGACTTATCTGACAAAGGGTTAGTATCTAAAATATATAAAGAATTTATACAACTCAATACTCAAAAAATAATAATAATCCAACTAAAAATGGGCAGAAGACATAGACAGTTCTCCAAAGAAGACATCCAGGTGACCAACAGACACATAACAAGATGTTCAACATCACTCATCATCAGCAAAATGCAAATCAAAACCACAATGAGAGGGGCACCTGGGCAGCTCAGTGGGTTAAGGCCTCTGCCTTCAGCCCGGGTCATGATCACAGGTCCTGAGATCGAGCCCCACATCAGCTCTCTGCTCAGCAGGGAGCCTGCTTCCTCCTCTCTCTCTCTCTCTCTCTGCCTGCCTCTTTGCCTACTTGTGATCTCTGTCGAATAAATAAATAAAATATTTTAAAAAAAAACACACAATGAGATATCACCTTAACCCTGTCAGATTGGCTAAAATCAACAACACAAGAAGCAACAACTGTTGGTGAGGATATGGAGAGAAAGAAATCCTTGTGCACTGTTGGTGGGAGTGTAGTCTGGTGGTGCAGCCACTATGGAAAACAGCATTGAAGATCCTCAAAAAGTTAAAAATAGAATTGCATACGATCTAGTATTTCCACTACTGGGTATTTACCCAAAGAATGCAAAAACATTCAAAAAGATATATCCATCCTTATGTTTACTGCCAATTAGACACAGTAGCCAAATAATGAAAGCAACCCAAGAGTCCATGGGTAAATAAAGAAGATGTGGTATGTATACACATACATACAGTATGGAATACTCAGCCACAGAACAAAACAAAACAAAAAGGAAATGTTGCCATTTGCAAAACATGGGTGGACATAGAGAATATGTCCATCAGTACCTAAACGGATAAAGAAGATGTGATACACACACACACACACACACACACACACACACACACACAATATGTAAAAACTGTAATAAAGAAGGAAATCTTAGCATTTGCAACTGCATGGATGGATCTAGAGAACATAATGTTGAGTGAGTTAAGTCAGTCAGAGAAAGACAAATACCATATGATTTCACTCGTATAAGCAATTTGAGAAACAAAGCAAATAAACAAAGAAAAAAGAAACAAACAAAAAAACAGACTCAAATATAAAGAACAAACTGGTGGTTGCAGGGAGGTCAAACGGGAAGAAGATTAAGAGTACACTTATCATGATGAGTACTGAGTAATATATAGAATTGTTGACTCACTATTCTGTACAACTGAAACTAATATAACACTATGTTAACTATACTGGAATTTAAAAATTAAAAAATCCTGTTCCTAAAACTCAAGCAAAGACTATTGTGCTGCCTTATCTCCACCATGATAGCTAAACTCTACTTTCTAAGAACAGTGACAGTGAAATGGGGGGAGAAATATTCGTCTAAGAATCAGAAGACCTGCTCTCCCAGGTCCAGCTCTGTAATTAGCTAGCTAAGGGCACTAGTTCTAGTTCCTTCTCTGCATATCTTGAACTGCTTAAACTGCAAACTGCATACTTGAACTTGACAATCCATAAGGTCCCTTCAGGCTATACATGAATTTATTTAGTTTTTTAATTTACTCACACCCTGACTGTCAAATCAATAAGGTTAATAAAACAGAAAATGAGGACCAAATGACAAAAAGAAAATGAGAATATGTTAACCATAAAGGTTAAAATAACATTTTATATTTGACTCTGAGCAATCAGAGAAAAAGCAGAAATGTAAGCTTCACAACTTTTCATTTTTAGAAAGGGAGAAGCTTTCCTTTTTTTGAGGTACAACCTTCTATCATTGTAATTCCTGCAAGTTGAGAAGATAAACCATTACCCTAAGTTCAGAAGATCATCTGCAAGCACAAAACCTCTCTATATATGCTCTGTACTCAGGTAAAGATTAAACATGTGAAGAGCACTGTTTTTCATAGACAATGTGACGTCACCATGAAGTGACTGGGTACCACACAATCAGGGGAAACAGAACACAGAGCCATTAAATAATATTTCAGAGGCCACCCGCCTAGCCAGGAACAGCAGAGAGATTAAACAAGAGATCCTGACCTGAGATCAGAGGCTAGTTTTAGGTAACAGACACTGCGCAGCAAGGGGCATGCGTGCAGAGCTGACTGGGTGTGAATCTGACACGAGCTGCAAGGAGCACAGGAGAAGCTGCCATGCAGCAGCACCCCGGAGTCTCCTGGGGTGTGTTAGAGTCCCTTTCACTCCCTCTCAGTCTGTGGCCTCAGCTCAGTCTTAACCTGAAGAGGAAAGTGTGACGTTCACTTCCTGTTCTGCGCAGAAGACCTTTCCGGTGATGTGTCCACGTGGCGGAAGGATCGGAACATCCGCAAGATGGCCTCGGATTTGTCAGAGGCTCTGGTTGGAGACACTATAGATTAGGGCCTGAGGAAACATCTGGCTCCAGCGGGGACAGCACAGTCCCCCACAAACCTCAGGCAAAACCCAGGCCTATCTGGGGCGCCTGCGTGGCTCAGTGGGTTAAGCTGCTGTCTTCCTTTCAGGTCATGATCTCGGGGTCCTGGGATCGAGTCCCACATGGGGCTCTCTGCTAGGCAGGGAGTCTGCTTCCCTCTCTCTCTCTCTGCCTGCCTCTCTATCTACTTGTGATCTCTGTCAAATAAATAAATAAAATCTTAAAAAACAACAACAACAACAACAACAACCCAGGCCTATCATCCTATTGCCCTGAACAGGTGCCTCCAGGGAGAGGTCATCAAACCAGTGCCTACAAAGGACAATTAACAGTCAATTTTGACAACAGTTTATAGGAACAGTTCTACTTCCTGGTCGCAGAGAAGAGCCCTGAGAATCAATACTCCCTGGTCTTACCTCTTTTCTCAGTGGCGCTGGGGCAGAAGTATCTAAAAAAGTATGATGGAACAGAGCTTCCAGAAAAAAACATGATATTCAGACACACTACCCTGAAGAATAATTTTTTTTGAAAGCTCAAAATACCTTGCCTATCAGTGTTCTCTTTGCCCCACCCAAGTTTTATCTCCCATTAACCAGTGGGGACAATATTTCTAATAAGCATCCAAAAAACATCAATTACTTCTACAGTATCTGTACAGAGTCTTAGAAACAAGAGGAACCTTAAGAAAAACGTGTGGCCCCTAGAATAGCAAAATAATTATGCCACAACTAGTCCCTGGAAACTCCAGAAAAACAAATTAGGTATCCCAGCTCTTAAATTGGGTCTTTTTCCTTTTGTTCGATTTTTTTCGACAAACATTTATAGTGTGCTTATGAAGGCAAAAGGAAGAACACACAACCATGCTCTGAAAACTTCTGTCTCAAAAGTGACACACATCCTTTCTGCCCACATATCATTAGGCAAAGCAAGTTACTGGCCATGACAAAGTTCCTTCCAATGGGATGGATTACCCTTCCATGGAAAAATCATCAAATGTTTGTGAATAGCAAAACAGTCCTCCACAAGAACCCAGGATAAGCCCTGGCTTCACCCAGATTAATTAAGGAGTTAGGAACTTGGAAGATAAATAGTCCAACAAAAGGGAGGCAAACGTAACCTCTTATACTTCTACACAAACTACAGACACTCTGAAGATACACACACTAGTGAGATACACAGGGCAGAAGAGCTCTCTGGAACTTCTTTGGGGAGAAAAATGCTTTTTCCATCCTGACAAATTCAAGAACACATATACATAAGCCCCTGACACACGACCTGAAAGTTTTCATGTACACACATATTCAGCCAGATGAGTGTAAGGTTGTAAGGATGAGAGACACATCACCATGAAGTTATCTGCTCTGGCTCTTCCCCAGTGTTCTAGAGGCTAAAGCTAGAATGATCTTTTAAAAACAGAAAACTGGTTGTATTTGTCCAACCCTTCAATTTCCCCCATGGACAACGTCCTATTGTTTAAAAACACATCAATGAGAATGATATTTGCGGTGGGTTTTTCATAGATGGCTTTGATAATATTGAGGTATGTGCCCTCTATCCCTACACTTTGAAGAGTTTTGATCAGGAAGGGATGCTGTACTTTGTCAAATGCTTTTTCAGCACCTATTGAGAGTATTATATGGTTCTTGTTCTTTCTTTTATTAATGTGTTGTATCACATTGATTGATTTGCGGGTGTTGAACCAACCCTGCAGCCCTGGAATAAATCCCACTTGATCGTGGTGAATAATCCTTTTAATGTACTGTTGAATCCTATTGGCTAGTATTTTGGCGAGAATTTTTGCATCTGTGTTCATCAAGGATATTGGTCTGTAGTTCTCTTTTTTGGTGGGATCCTTGTCTGGTTTTGGGATCAAGGTGATGCTGGCCTCATAAAATGAGTTTGGAAGTTTTCCTTCCATTTCTATTTTTTGGAACAGTTTCAGGAGAATAGGAATTAGTTCTTCTTTAAATGTTTGGTAGAATTCCCCTGGGAAGCCGTCTGGCCCTGGGCTTTTGTTTGTTTGGAGATTTTTGATGACTGTTTCAATCTCCTTACTGGTTATGGGCCTGTTCAGGTTTTCTATTTCTTCCTGGTTCAGTTGTGGTAGTTTATATGTCTCTAGGAATGCATCCATTTCTTCCAGATTGTCCAATTTGTTGGCGTAGAGTTGCTCATAGTATGTTCTTATAATTCTCTGTATTTCTTTGGTGTTAGTTGTGATCTCTCCTCTTTCATTCATGATTTTATTTATTTGGGTCCTTTCTCTTTTCTTTTTGATGAGTCTGGCCAGGGGTTTATCAATCTTATTGATTCTTTCAAAGAACCAGCTCCTAGTTTCATTGATTTTTTCTATTGTTTTTTTGGTTTCTATTTCATTGATTTCTGCTCTGATCTTTATGATTTCTCTTCTCCTGCTGGATTTAGGGTTTCTTTCTTGTTCTTTCTCCAGCTCCTTTATGTGTAGGGTTAGGTTGTGTACTTGAGACCTTTCTTGTTTCTTGAGAAAGGCTTGTACCGCTATATATTTTCCTCTCAGGACTGCCTTTGCTGTGTCCCACAGATTTTGAACTGTTGTGTTTTCATTATCATCTACAAAACCAAAAGACAACTGACAGAATGGGAGAAGATATTTGCAAATGACATATCAGATAAAGGGCTAGTATCCAAAATCTATAAGGAACTTAGCAAACTCAACACCCAAAGAACAAACAATCCAATCAAGAAATGGGCAGAGGACATGAACAGACATTTCTGCAAAGAAGACATCCAGATGGCCAACAGACACATGGAAAAGTGCTCCACGTCACTCGGCATCAGGGAAATACAAATCAAAACCACAATGAGATATCACCTCACACCAGTCAGAATGCCTAAAATTAACAAGTCAGGAAATGACAGATGCTGGCAAGGATGTGGAGAAAGGGGAACCCTCCTTCACTGTTGGTGGGAATGCAAGCTGGTGCAACCACTCTGGAAAACAGCATGGAGGTTCCTCAAAATGTTGAAAATAGAACTACCCTATGACCCAGCAATTGCACTACAGGGTATTTACCCTAAAGATACAAACATAGTGATCCGAAGGGGCACGTGTACCCGAATGTTTATAGCAGCAATGTCTACAATAGCCAAACTATGGAAAGAACCTAGATGTCCATCAACAGATGAATGGATAAAGAAGAGGTGGTATATATACACAATGGAATACTATGCAGACATCAAAAGAAATGAAATCTTGCCATTTGCGACAACGTGGATGGAACTAGAGGGCATCATGCTTAGTGAAATAAGTCAATCGGAGAAAGACAACTATCATATGATCTCCCTGATATGAGGACATGGAGAAGCAACATGGGGGGTTAGGGGGATAGGAGAAGAATAAATGAAACAAGATGGGATTGGGAGGGAGACAAACCATAAATGACTCTTAATCTCACAAAACAAACTGGGGGTTGCTGGGGGGAGGTGGGATTGGGAGAGGGGGAGGGGGCTATGGACATTGGGGAGGGTATGTGCTATCGTGAGTGCTGTGAAATGTGTAAACCTGGCGATTCACAGACCTGTACCCCTGGGGATAAAAATACATTATATGTTTATTAAAAAAAAAAATTTGGAAGGGGAGGCGAACCATAAGAGACTATGGACTCTGAAAAACAACCTGAGGGTTTTGAAGGGTCAGGGGTGGGAGGTTGGGGGAACAGGTGGTGGGTAATAGGGAGGGCACGTATTGCATGGAGCACTGGGTGTTGTGCAAAAACAATGAATACTGTTAAGCTGAAAAAATAAATAAAATGGAAAAAAAAAAAAACACATCAATGGCTTCCCATTGCTTTCACTCTACAGATTACAGTTCTAACAGTTCCATACTCTGCTCCAGGCACACTGGTCTTCTTTTCTTTCTTAGGGATAACTCATAGGCAGTGATTCTCAACCCTGGGAGATTGTGCCTCCAGGGAACATTTGGCAATGTCTGTAGTCCTTCTGGGTTGTTACAAGAGAGTGGGCTGCAACTTGCATTCATTGAGTAGAGGCTAGAGATGCTCCTAAACATCAAACAACATACAGGACAACCTTACAATGACAAAAAATTATCCAGCCCTAAAAGCCAACAGTGCTGACATGAGAAATCCTGCTCTAAGGTCTCTATTCCACAGTTTCCCAAGGTACCCAGAACTGAGCTCTAGTTGCCCAAATTGGTAATACACCACTTACTGGCATTTACTGGCTTTGATAACACACTACTTACTGACTTTCTTCCCTTCCCTGTCTCACTTCCTCATTTCCCTACTGGGGTTTCCTGAGATCACCTCCCAAATAAACCACTTGCCTTCAAATCCTTGTTTCAGGGTCTGCTTCTGGCCAAACCCAAACATAAAATATCCGTCAGACCTTGAATTTCTCAGCAACCAGTCTCCCTCACTCTTTAGCTATGTAATAAAGCCATGGGGCTGGCCAAGGAAACTGAGAAGGAAGCAGGTGCACTGGCTTCTGAAAATGGCAGCAGCTGAGCTGAAACTTTTAAGAAAACACTATGCCACCTGACAAAGGGTCTGGTTTGGGAAAAGAAGTTCTTCTCACTCATACCTCCAGAGAGTCACTCAGTTTGAATAGTCACCTGGCCCAAGATGATGGAAAGGAGAAAGAACACAAGGACAGGCAACTGAAGGCCCGGCATAAATCCTGCCTCTATTGTTGATTGGATCCCTCCCCTGAGTCATGTGTTTGCCTTGTACTCAGTTTTCCCATAAAGGACTTTATTGGGACAGATGATAACTAAGGATTCTTTGAGCTCCAGCATTCTACAATTATAAGAAACTATCTTATATCCCATGCCCCTTCCACCATAACCAAGAATTCTCTGCTCTATTTGGAATCTTCTTCCCCTCCAGCCCAAACGTGGCCCTTCCAGAGCAGCACTCCATGTCGCAGGCCTCATGCATCCAGATTCTTGCAGTTCAAATCAGCTCTAAAAATCCGCATGGCTCAAAGCTTCATTTCCCTGAGGCAAAACAAGGCACAAAAAAGACTGCTCACTTTCTCAAGTTTGCAGATTTGTAAAAATTCACTTTAGACACTTGAACAACTGGGCAACTACACACAGGTGTCCACTGGTTATATACCGAGTGTGAAGTCTGAAGTGCAAATGGGGAAAAAATTAAAACCCCTTCTTTCCAGTTAAAAAAAAAATAGGGATGGAAATTCTGATTGAGAATGACCAAACAAATGATCAATTTTTGAACAATTAGAAAACAAAAGTCCACATACTTTGAAACTCATGCTGCAGATAAGTATGTATTTTCTTAAAATTCCAAAGGTGCTGGAGGATGGCAGAAATAACAAGAATGTTCAGCTCCATGTCATTTACAGTGCCAGTTTTCAAAATGTTTGTATTATATTCAGAAAAGCTAGGTATGTAATTTCAATAAGGCTGCAAGCATCAGTCAGGGTTATAGAATATAAGAAAAGGAATTATTGCCATGTCTAATATGATGAGAAAAATAACATATTGTACTTCCTTTTACTTTTGACAAAAACAAAGTTATTTAGTGAGTGAAAAACATCAAACGTAAATGACTTTATAAATAAGTTCTTAATACTTTATTGTATTCTAAAGTAACACTCATTTCAATGTTTTAAAAAGTAAATAAAACAAAAAGCATGAAAACAAAATTGACTACAATTCCATACCTAGGGACCAACATTGTTTATGTTTCATGTACTTCCTTCCAATTTTTCAGATATTTTTTCATCAAAATGTTTGTTGTACTTCAACTTTTTCTTTTAATTCCAGTATAGTTAACCGTGTTATATTAGTTTCAGGTGTGTAACATGAGTCAAAAATTCTATACGTTACTCAGTGCTCATCATAATAAGTATACTCTTAATTTCCTTCATGTATTTCAGTCATCCCCCTACGCACCTCCCCTCTGGTAATCATCGGTTTGTTTTCTATAGCTAAGATTCCATTGTTTGGTTTGCCTCTTTTTTTTTGGTTGTTCATTGGTTTTGTTTCTTAAATTCCATGTGAGTGAAATCGTATGGCTTTGTTTTTCTCTAATTTCACTTAGCCTTATAGTCTCTACATCCACCCATGTTTTGCAAATGGCAAGATTTCTTTTTCTTTTTCTCTTTCTTTTTATTTTATTATTATTATTTTATTATTATTATTTTTTTTGGTGGCTGAGTATTCCATTGTGTATGTATGTGTATAAATACCACATCTTCTTTATTCATCTACCCATGGACACTTGGGTTGCTTCCATTATTTGGCTGCTTATCTAATCAGCAGTAAACATAGGGATGGATATATCTTTTTGACTTCGTGTTTTTGCATTCTTTGGGTAAATACCTAGTAGTGGAAATACAAGATCATATGGCAATTGTATTTTTAACTTTTGAGGACCTTCAATACTGTTTTCCAAAGTGGCTGCACCACCAGACTACATCCCCACCAGCAGTGCACAAGGATTTCTCTCTCTCCATATCCACACCAACACTTGTTGTTCCTTATTTTTTAAGATATCTAAAGATAGCAAATAGTGACAGTTTTATTCTTTCCTTACTAATTAGGACACCTTTTCTTTTTCTGGTGTGACTCCTGTGGCTAGGACTTCCAGTATTATGTTGAATAAAAGTGGTGAGAGTAACATCCTTGAGTTAGGAGATGTTCCTGAGTTAGGGGAAAATCTCTCAGTTTTCAACATTGAGTATGAGGTTAGCTCTGGGCTTTTTTTATATACAGCCTTTATATGTCATATATAGTTATGGATTAGCCATGGGTTTTTCATCTATAGCCTTTATACATCATATATAGCCTTTTATGAACATATTCCCCCTAAATCTACTTTGCTGACAGTTTTTATCTTGATGTTGTACTTTGTTAAATGCTTTTTCTCCATCTTTTAAAATGATCATATGGTTCTTACCCTTTCTCTTGATATGATGTATCACTTTGATTGATCTGCAAATATTAAACCACGCTTACATCCCAGGAATAAATCCTACTTGATCATGATGAATGATTTTTTCAATGCATTGTTGGATTCAGTTTGCTATTATAATGTTGAGGATTTTTGCATCTATGTTCATCAGACATATATAGACATAGATATAGATGTAGATATATAGATACACATGTGTGTATATTATGTGTATATACACACATACATATGCAATATACATACATACATATATACATACATACATACATAGATGTTTTGTTTTTGTAATGTCTTTCTCTGGTTCTGGTATCAGGGTAATGCTGACCTCATAGAATCAATTTGGAGGCTCTCTTTCCTTTTTTATTTTTTCAAATAGTTTGAGAGTAACAGGTATTAACTCTTCTTTAATTGTTTGGTAGAATTCACGGTAAAGATATCTGGTCCTGGTCTTCTGTTTTGGGGGAGTTTTTTTTTTTTAAAGATTTTATTTATTTATTTGACAGAGAGAGAGATCACAAGCAGGCAGAGAGTCAGGCGCGGGGGAGGGGGAGGAGAAACAGGCTCCCTGCTGAGCAGAGAGCCTGATATGGGGCTCGATCCCAGGACCTTGAGATCATGACCTGAACGGAAGGCAGCGGCTTAATCCACTGAGCCACCCAGGCACCCCTGGGGGGAGATTTTTGATAACTGACTCAATTTCATTACTGGTAATTGGTCTGCTCAAGTTTTCTATTTCTTCCTGATTCAGGTTTGGGAGGTATGTGTTTCTAAGAATTATTCCATTTCTTTCAGATTGTCCAATTTTTTGGCATATAATCTTTCATAATATTTTATTATCCTTTGTATTTCTGTGAGGTCAGTATTTCTCTTTCATTTTTAACTTTCAGTCCTTTTTTTTGATAAGTCTTGCTAAAGGTTTATCAATTTGTTGACCTTTTCAAACAAACAGCTCCTGATTTCATTGATCTGCTCTGTTATTTGGTTTATTTCTGCTCTGATCTGTATTACTTCTTTCTTTCTACTGGTTTTAGGTTTTGTTTGTTCTTCTTTTTCTAGCTCCTTAGGTGTAAGGTTAGGTTGTTTTTTTTCTTGCTTCTGAGGTAGGCCTGAACTAAGTTACCTCTTAGAACAGCTTTTGCTGCATGCCAAAGATTTTGGAACATTGTATAATCCATTTTCATTTGTCTCTATGTATTTGTTGATTTCCTCTTTGATTTCCTGGCTGGCCCATTCATTGTTTAGAAACATGTTATTTAACATCCATATATTTGTATTCTTTTCAGATTTTTTTTCTTGTTGATTTTGACCTTCATATTGTTATTGTTAGAAAAGATGCATAGAAAAGATGCATGAAAATTCAATCTTTTAAATTTGTTGAGACTTGTTTTGTGACCTAATATGTGACCTATTCTGGAGAATGTTGGATGAACACTTGAAAAGAATGTGTATTCTGTTGTTTTAGGATGGAATGATCTGAATATGTATGTTAGGTCCATCTAGCCCAACATGTCATTCAAAGCCACTGTTCCATGGTTGAGTTTCTATTTGAACCATCTATCCAATAATGCAGGTGGGGTGTTAAAGTACCCTACTATCACTGTGTTACTACTGATTACACCCTTTATGTTTATTATTAGCTGCTTTACATATTTTTGGGTTACCTAAATAATATACAAGTATTGCAATTGTCATATCTTGTTATATCTTCTTGTTCCTTTATAATTATATAGTGTCCTTCATTGTCTCTTCTTACAGTCTTTGTTTTAAAGTCTATTTTGTCTAATAGAAGTATTGTTACCCTGGCTTTCTTTCACTTTCATTCACATGATAAATGTTTTTTCATCCCTTCACTTTTAATCTGCATGTGCCTTTGGGTCTGAAGTAAGTCTTTAATATATAGATATATTATATTATATTATATTATATTATATTATATTATATTATAAAGACATATAGATGTCTTTTTTTAACTTATTTTTTTTAAAGATTTTATTTATTTATTTGACAGACAGAGATCACAAGTAGGCAGAGAGAGAGGAGAAAGAAGGCTCCCTGCTGAGCAGAGAGCCTGATGTGGGGCTCAATCCCAGGACCCTGGGATCATAACCCAAGCAAAAGGCAGAGGCTTTAACCCACTGAGCCACACAGGCACCCTAGATGTCTTTCTTTTTTATCCACTCTGTCACCCCGCATCTTTTGACTGGAGCACTTAGTCTATTTACATTCTATGTACATATTGCCATTTTGTTACTTGCTTTATGGTTGTTTCTGTAGTTCTGTTCCTTTCTTCTCTCACTTTCTTCTTTCATGGTTTGCTGGCTTTGTTTAGTGGTATACTTGGATTCCTTTCTCTTTATTTTTTGCATATCTATGACTGGTTTTGATTTGTGTTTTCCATTAGGTTTGTATGTAACATCTATGCATATAGCAGTCTATATTTAAGTTTATGGTCACTTGAGTTTGAACCCATTCTTTATTCCTCTCCCCCCATCACGTTTTAGGTATATAGTATTGTGCTTTACATCCTTTTATTTCATAAATCCCTTCATTGAGATAGATAGATAGATAGATAGATAGATAGATAAATAGTTAATTTTACTGCTTTCGTGATTTCTAATTTTCTTTCTCCTACTTATGGTCTTTCCTCCCCCTTAACGTTTCTTGGAGGGTTGGCTTAGTAGTGATGAATTCCTTTAACTTCTGTTTGGGAAATTTTTATCTCTCCTTCTATTCTTAATGATAGCCTTGCTGGATAGAGTATTCTTTTAAAGGTTTTATTTTATTTGTTTGACAGAGAGTGAGAGCACAAGGCAGGAGACAGCAGAAGAGAAGCAGGCTCTCTGCCCAGGCAGGAGCCTGATGTGGGCCTCAATCCCAGGACCCTGGGATCATGACCTGAGCTGAAGGCAGCTGGTAACCAACTGACCCACTCAGGCACCCCTAGAATATTCGTGACTGTAGGTTTTTTCTTTTAGCACTTTGAAGATATCATGCTGCTCCCTCTGGCCTGCAATGCTTCTGCTGAAAAACCTGATAGCTTTCTGAGGTTCCCCTTGTATGTAACTGTTTTCTTTTCTCTCATTGCTCTTAAAATTCTTTTTCACTACCATTATAATTACTGTGTGTCGTGGTGTGGACCTGCTTGGGGTGATTTTGTGGAGGCACTCTGTGCCTCCTGGATCTAAATTTCTGTTTCTTTCCTCAGAGTCAGGAAGTCTTCAGCTATTGTTTCTTCAAATAAATTTTCTGACCCCTTTTCTCTTTCTTCTCCTTCTGGGATCCCTATCATGTGCCTATTATGCTTGATGGTGTCACTGAGTTCCCTATTTTCATTTTTTATTCTTTTCTCTCCCTCCTGTTCAGCTTGATTGCTTTCCATCACTCTGTCTTCCATGTCATTGATCCATTCTTCTGTTTCCTCTAGTCTATTATTTATTCTCTCTGGTATATTTTTAATTTCATTTATTAATTTCTTTATCTCTGATTGGCTTTTATGTTATCTGTCTCTGTTAAGGATCTCAGTGAAGTCCTCCACTCTTCTTCTTTTTTTTTTTTAAGGTTTTATTTACTTATTTGACAGAGAGAGAGAGGTCACAACGAGGCAGAGAGGCAGGCGGAGGAGGGGGGGAAGAAGGCTCCCTGCTGAGCAGAGAGCCCAATGCAGGGCTGGATCCCAGGACCCTGAGATCATGACCTGATCCGACAGCAGAGGCTTAACCCACTGAGCCACCCAGGAGCCCCTTGTCCATTCTTCTTAAGTCCAATGAGTATCTTTAAGACCATTACTTTAAATTCTCTATCAGGCATATTATCTCCATTTTGTTTGGCTCTCTTGCTGTAAGTTCTTTCATTTAGAACATTCTCTGTCTTCTCATTTTGTCTCTCTGCAAATGTTCCTATGTGTTAGGAAAGTCAGCTGGGTCTCTTGCTCTTGCAAGTAATGGCATGACAAAGAAGTGGTCCTACAGTGTCCTGCAATGCATTGTTCCCTGTTCACCAGAATCTGGTACTTCAGGGGTGTCTCCCATATCTTGAGTGTGCCCTGTTCTTGTGGCTGAGCTGCTCTTGCCTTCAGTCCAATTGTCTGCAATGGATCTCTTTGCCTTTGGCCTGTTATAGGCAGAGTCTGGTCCCTCTGTTTTTAGTGGGCAAGTCTGGGGCCACCTTGGGCTTTTGTTTTGTGTCACACAACACATTTTCTAGAGATATCATAGCACCAAACTGCAGGCCACTTTCCCTGTCTTGTCCCCTGAGCAGCTTTTGTTGGTGGGTGGGGCCTGCAGTCAGACCGGATGCCCACCCCCAGCCCACAGCTGGCACTGTGGTCTGACATTGTGTGTGGTTGTCTTCCCTGCTTCCTCTGGCAGAAGTCACTTTGGAGTGGCCGTCTCCCCTCAGGGCTGCTTGCACACTGCCAGGCTTGCAGCACTGCTTTGGATGGGCTCTGGCCAAGGGGTTACTGGAGGGGACAGGACTCACAGTGTTAGCAAGGTTTGCATGGGCCTGCTGTGGGAGAGGGACCTGGAACCAAGGCCTGACTGGAGGGGGCATGTCTGCATGTCTTGCTAACAGGGACAAGATGCACTGTTAGCAAGGTAGGTGAGGTGTGTTATGCTATGCTGGTTCCCACAGGTATCTGTATATCAAGGCTAGCGTGTAGCGTGGGGTGCGGGGGAGGGGAATGGCACCTGCCAAGTCCTTTGTTCCTGGCTGAGTCTCCCAGTGATCCCTGCCCCTACAGCACACTTCTGTGATCAGTAAACAAACTTCCCTCCTGTTTACTCCAGGCCTCTTTCAAACTGCTGTTTCTATGCTATTTCTCTAAGGGGCTATTCATTGTGCTGTCTCTTTAAGGGTAGGGACTCAATTTCTTCTTGCCTTCCTGACTCTCCCAGAGTTGAGCCTACTGATTTTTAATGTTTTAGGTGTTAAGCTCCAACCAGTTGCTGGGACCCTCCAGTTTTCAAAGCCAAATGTTATGGAGATTTGTCTTCCCCATTCAGGCTCCCTGGTGTGAGAGTCTGTTTCTTTCTCCTCTGCATCCAGGGCATCCCTCCCTCCTGTGGACAGTCCTATGTGTCATGTAGCTCTCAACCGTGTCTCCGCTCTTCGTACCCTCTTCAACATGGCCTCTTTCCTACATTTAACTGTGGAGAGTCTGTCTACCAGTCTTCAGGTCATTTTCTGGATTATTTACGCCAATGTGAGTGTTATCCAGTTGTATCCATGGGACATGGTGAGCTTAGTATCCTCTTACTCTGCCATCTTTCCTATTTTTCAGACATTTTTAACAAAAATTGAGATTATTGTCTAATACGTGCATAATTCTTTTATCTTGCCCTGCTCACTTCTCACTATATCATAAGCACTTAAGCAAACATCCTCATTTATTTAATCACTACATAATACTCCATTTTTCAAGTCTATGAAAAATTGATTTAGCCAAGCCCTCGTTGCTGGATGTTTAGGTTGAATCCCAATTTCTCAACTTCTACAGAAATCTTTGAATCTCTAATAGATTCCAAAAAAAAAACACAAAATCACTGGGTAGATAAACATTTTCAAGGTTCAGAGAAGGCTTAAAAGCAATAAAGGCCAGGAACTATTTAATACCTTTCTCATTCACAGTAACTTACCAAGCACAGATTAACCTAACCCTTCTGATGCACAGATTTAACTAGAATTGTTCATCCTCAAGACCTTCTGTTAGAGTTATCTCTTTGAGCCTGGGTCTTTAGGAAGAATTTAGAATCATGTTTAGAGGAAAGGGATTCCTAGGGTTACTGCTAATATTCTATTTCTTGATCTGGGACAGGGTTATATAGGTGTATTCAGTTTGTAAAAATTTATTGAGTTGTACACTTATTATTTGTGTACTTTTATGTATGCATTATATTTCAATAAAAAGTATGCTTAGAACATAGTTTTTAACGTTTCTTGAAGTCATTAATTATTAATTTCTTCAAGGGAGTCCTCAACAGCCTGAAATTTTATCTGGGGGATAAAATAATGTGTATATTTGAAAATCATTAAGTGTTTTTTTTTAGATGTAAAGAATTATTTTTATCACCTGAGTAAAGTCATTCATGCTAATATGAATGACTCTCAGAGAGCATTTTAATTTTATCATAAAATTAAATATTCTGAAATTGGTGAGCTGACAAGTAGGGGAAGAGAACTTTTAGAGAGAAGGGTTCTTTCCTGTCCACACCTCCCCTGGCTCCCTTGTCCAGAGAATAAGGTATATGTCACCAGGCCCCCCAGACTCTAGTTTTTGAGTCTAAAATTCTAAACATAAGATTACCTGGCACACCTTTTGGCAAGTTTACTAGTTTCTGGGGTTAATTTCTCACCTATAAAATGAGACTTGGTTCTCTCTGAGCAAGGCCAATGCATATGGTTGGGAGGGTTGTTCACTGCTCAAGGAGACCTGGCTCAAGTGTCTAGTGAGGAATGACATCAGTGCTCACCGGGTCCACACTAGGGGCTGTAACACTCAGAAGGAGAAGGACCATTTTCTAATTTAGACAAAGATGCCAAAGGAGCTACCAAAGGTCCTGTTTCTGAGGACCCTCGCCTAAATAGTCTGTGATTCAGGCACACGAATCTGCCACCTCACATGTTCTACCTCCCATGTTCCACCTCCCCCATTTTCAGGCCAGGCCCTGTGGATTGACTAGGTTGATCTGTATTATTTGTCTAGAGGTCACAAGCAAGCTGGATTCCCACAACCACACAACATGGATTTGACATTAGCTCTAAGGTAAGCCCTTTCAACCTTCTGCTCCAGGCATGATCCCCAGAAACCCCTGGGTTCTAGACATCTGTGACGGCTAACTGTGTGTGTCAACAAAGCTATAATGCCCAGTGGTTTAGTTCAACACTAGTTTAGATGTTGCTATGGAGGTATTTTTAAGATGTGATTAACATTTACAATCTGTAGACTTTAAAGCAGATTGCTCTCTATAATGTAGGTGGACCTCATCCAATCTATTGAAGGGCTTATTAGACTTTAGAACGAAGACTGAGGTTCCCTGAAGAAGAAGAAATCTGGTCTCCAGATGGCAACACATAAACCCTGCCTGAGTTTTCAGGCTGCTGGCCTGCACTACAGCTTTCAGACTTGCTAGCCACCACAATCTCATGAGCCAATTCCTAAATAAATTTCCCTCTCTCTCTTTCTGTGCACGTGTGTGCGTGCACGTGCGCACACACACACACACACACACGTGTCAATAGGATACATTATATATATATATATATCCTATTGATTCTGTTCTCTGGAGAACATTGACTAATACAGCATCTGAGCACTGTGCCTTCCCACTGCTAAGAAACCCTCATGTTCTCACAAGGCTCTTCAGTGGAAGAAGCAATCAGGAGCACAGTGATTCACGGCAGTCCAAAAAAGCAGAAACCTCCATATGCAGAAACCCAACTTTAGCACTCACTTGAGTGGACTAACAATGAACCCAAGCTCTGAACAGACCATTTTAAGAAAATATCAAAACAGAAAAGGTAAAGCCTTAAGAGTCAGGATTTTAAAGTGATTTCATGACCATTTTTAATAATTCAGGAACTATTTTACATGCTTGACTTTCCTTGATCTGGCAGTATCTCTCAGAAATACAGTCTTAAAATCAATTCTCATTACATTCTGGTCTGTTGAGATAAATGGAATCAAACCTTGGAGAAGCACATAGTATTCTTCCACCTAAGACTAGATGAGGTCAGGGGCATTTCTTTACATACCTGGGCAGTGTGTGTTTTAAATAATCCATGTCATTTAGTTGATATTAAAAGCAAAGTGAACACCTAAAAATAGTTCAAACAAGAACATCTTCCCTTGACTTTCATGAGCAGGCCCAGAATTTGAAATGGCATGTAAAGTCTACCAAAAAAAAAAAAAAAAAATCTATTTAGGAATAGCAATCAATCATTTTCTTTTCTCCCCTCCCTGTCCCCCTTAATCTTTCTGGCAGATTAACCTGAAGAACTCTGCCCAACCATCTCATTTCCTGTGTGCACACACCCTGTAGACACATACAAGCAGATCATTATCATCCTGGGAATGATCACGGACCAAATGTTATTTTCACCTTCTCCAGCTTTGCACAGGCTCATTCTGAAGACTCTGGCTGTCAGTCTGTCCTTCACATCTTGGTGGTATTTTTAGCACCATTTCCTTTCAGGTCTGCCTTTCTTCTGTCAGAATTTCCCTTGCAAAGAGATAGCTTCTTCTAGCTTTTTCTAACCTTCAGCAGTTAATGTGCAGAGGGAAAATTCTTAAGTCTTAGTAGAGTAGCCTCAGTTATCTGCTGTGTCCATCAATGATGATGAAGAAGAGGAGGAGGATGGAGAAGAAGGAGGAGGAGGAGAAAGGGGCAGTAAAGGAACAAAGATACCTGCAAGTTTCCTGCAGGTATGATCAGAGTCTTGTTCTTTGTTGAATTCTTGCCTCCTAACATCATGCCTAGCACAGAGCACATGCTTATTCAGTGTTTGAATAATTAAATAACATAAAGAAAATGAGCATAAATGTAAAAGAATGAAGTATGCAGAGAGAGGGGGAGAGAAAGAGAAAAAGAGAGAGGGAGGGAAGAAAAATTAAACCTGGAAATACAAGGAGACAGTAAATAAAGCAGTTTCTAGAGTCAGAAAGATTGATTTGAATCTCGTTTCTGGAATTCGCTAACTGTGTCACCTTGGGCAAGTTTGCTAAGCTTTCTAAGCTCTAACTTCCTCACCAGTAAAATGAGGATTATTATAGCACCTACCTCATTGGGCTGTTCTGAGGACTGAGTGTAGTAATACAAGTAAATAACATTTCACAAATATTAATTACTACTATTTCTTTGTCAGCAGCATCAATGTCACAATTACCCATTCATCTTGAAACTGGGTCTCTTCTAGAAATATTTTTATTTACCAGGGAAAATTTAGAAGTCCATTTTGTGGATGCTTCTAAGTGTTACTCAGGAGGAAATTCACCATGTCAGTTTCATAAGTTCTGACATGGTGGAACACATTCAGAACTTCTGTTGCATTTTGATATTTTAATCAATTAATTTAACATTTCTTCTGAATGTTCAACGTACAACCTAAGAAAGTGAAGCAGATAAATCTTGTGTCACAATATTAGTCACATTACAGTGAACTTCACTTTCTGGGTTTACGGTGGAATGTTCCCTTACATCCCAGAATTCTTCCAATTCTTCCAACAGCCAAACGTGAATAAGCTTAGCAGGTGGGTGCTCACTCACCTGATAAGCAATCACATTTCATTTGCAACAAGGAGGAATTCCCTTTCTGATGACAAATGCACTTCAGGGACACACCTGCTGGGTGGGCACTGTCCATAAGCACTCAGGGGAACTGACCCAACAAGTTTCCCAAACAGCAGATAGACTTCAGTCCCAGCCTATTCATCCACATCCTCAAGGAAATGAAGGCAGAGGGATCAAGGAGTTCCTAGGGAAGAGCAGGGGTGGGAAAAACCGAAAGGAGTCGTTAGGGTCTGTGTTTTAATCCCATGTCCATCCACCATTTTTTCCTTCCTACTCACCCATCCAAAAATAAAATATATACTTGCTGGGAAAAAAAAAAAAACTGATGCTGAATCACAATCTACTCATACACTTATTTCTTTTAAAAGATTTTATTTATTTGACAAAGAGAGACAGCGAGAGGGAGAACACAAGTGGTAGAGAGGGAGAGGGAGAAGTAGGCTTCCCATTGAGCAGGAACCCCGGGATCATGACCTGAGCCAAAGGCAGACAGACACTTAAACGCCTGAGCCACCCAGGCACCCCTACTCACTTATTTTCAAAATCACTACCTAGGGCTATAATTTTTATAGGCACTTGACCTTCTTCTTTCCTCTCCTTTCCCATGGAGCAAGTCTAATGATATAAATTTTCACGTACATCAGAACCATGGGCCTAATGATCAAGATTATTTCTTTTTTTTCAAGATTTTATTTATTTGACACAGAGAGAGAAAAACAGAGGAAACACACAAGCAGGAGTAGCAACAGACAGAAGGAGAGGGAGAAGACTCCCCACTGAGCAAGAAGCCCAACATGGTGCTTGATCCCAGGAACCTGGGATCATGACCCGAGCCAAAGGCAGACACCTAACCAACTGATCCACTCAGAGGCCCCTGATCAAGATTACTTTTTAAGTGCAAGAAAAAAATAATGACCATCTATGTTGTGGTACACAGAGTTTACAAACTGCAGAAAACACAGTTAGTGTTTGATTTTGACAAACCTTGCTCTGAATTTATGATTCCCATCACTCCAATAGTCTCTTTCTTTGAAACTCCAGGAATGAAGATATGAATGATAGCAGCTCATTTCAACTGCACATTAATAATTATCATGACAACAATTATATTTGACAAGTTAAATTCACAAGCAACTGACTCTATCTCCACTTACAAGAATTTTTTTCAAATGGTACCCAGTAAAGAGAAGCTTAATGGGAGAATTTTCCTTTAGATTCAGCCTGACTAGAAAGGAGTTTACAGAGGACATCCTGGCCTCAGAAGCTTATGTAAGGCTGAGACATAGTCAGTCAACCTGGAATTCACTGGCTGTAAGCTTCCAGAAAAATGCCCAACCTTCTTCACGGTGCTGAACAGCTTCAGCTTTAGAGTCACGGCTTCAGGGACTTCGTCTGCTCAGGCTGCCATAACAGAAATATCATAGATTGGTGGTTCACAACAATCATTTATTCCTCACAGCTCTAGAAGCTGGAAGTCCAAGATCAAGGATCCAGCAGATTTGGTGTCTGGTTAAAAATTCCTGGTTCATGGATGGCTATCTTCTTTCTGTGTCTTCTCATGATGAGAGTATCCAGGAAGCTCTAGGGTGTCTTATATAAGTTCACTAATCCAAATCATGAGGGCTCCACCCGGGGCACTGGGTTTCAACCTGTAAATTCTGGGAGACATGAATATTCAGTCTATTGCAGAGACTGAGTCCCCAGACCTGCAAGTACTGGGTGAACTGGAGCAGCTCACTAAAACATGTTGTTGCCTGTTCTGTCCATTTGTGAAATAGATACTACCCACCTCATAGCACTGTTATAAGAACAAATAATTTCATGTGTGAGGGCATCTGATAATCTAGCAATGACAACTTTCAGCCAGAGCAATTGGGGAAGGCTCCATGACAGAGGGAGGCTCCAAACTGAGCCTTAAAGAACAAGATCTCAATAGGTAAGAGAAGGGGAACCATGTGGCAGGTAATGATCATGATGACAGCAAAGACAATATGGCGAGGTACAAAGGGTGAATTAGACTAATATGGGCAGGAGAGAGTGCTGGAGTCATGGGAAATAGGTCTCCGGTCCTTCTGAGTGTCCACAAGAATCTTGGGGTCAATATTTTACAAAGTTGCATTGTGTATAAAAGTTTGATAAAATCTTAAACTTCATAAAATGTTAGTTTTCCATAAGACATGCATTTTCCTGCCCAATTTTACTGTCAAGCTGTGTTCCTCATAACTATGCAGCCTCTAACGAGTCGCTCAGGTCTCAAGTCACTAAACCAAATGTTCTCAGAGGGTGGTCCCCTGACCCACAGCATCAATCACCTGGTATGGTATGGGAAGAATAAAGGTTCCCCCCTCCCCCACAAAGATGTTCATATCTTAATCCCTGAGACCTATGAATATGTTTCACAGCAAAGAAGAAATAAGTTTCAGGTGAAGTTAAGGTTGCCTATCATTTCACTTTAAAATAAAGAATTATCCATGTGAGGCCAATGTAATCACAAGGATCATTAAATGGGGAAGAGGAGTTAAGAACCAGAGGGAGAACATGGTGAGACTCAACCAATCATTGCTGGCTTTGAAGATCGAAGACAGCCATGAGTAAAGGAACGTAAGCAGCCTCTAGAAGCTAGAAAATGCAAGGAAACAGATTCTTTCCTTAGGGACTCCCCAAACCCTGCCAGCACCTTGATTTTAGCCTAGTGAGACCCATTTTGGACTTCTGTCCTATAGAACTATGGAGTAAAAACAACTGTGTTGCTTTAAACCTCTAAAGTCCTAATAATTTGTTACCGCAGCGTTAGAATACTAATACATCTGGAAAGTTGCTAAAAATGCAAATTCTCTGGCCACAACCCAGACCTACTGAGTCAGAAAATCTGAGGGTGAGGCCCAGAAATCTTCCCTTAAACAAGCCCTTAGGGGTAATTCTGATGCACACTAAAGTTTGAGAGCCACTCACTAGACTAAGCAAATACATTTAGACACAGATTCCCAAGGAAATTCAACCCTGACAATTAATGACTTGAATAACCACGATAAAATCGACTAGTGCCATGTCCTGCCTTAACAAGCATAGAATAGGAAACCCAACTAAATCATTGTTAATTCAGATTCCTTCTGGGCTCAGGGTCTCACTTGGAACAACAATGATGAACATGCCCTAGTCCAAAACCTACCCAGAAGCTTTTTAAATTCATGTTTGATTCCAAATAGACTTTTATCAAGGGTGGAGTCATTTGCCTCTCTCTTACTAAACTTGAGTAATAGGGGGGAAATGTGGGTGGATGAACATCCAAGTAAACTGAGGATTTATGATGGCTCGTTCTAGGCAAGAGAGGCAGGCTTGATATACTCACAGACATGGAGGGGTGGGTGTTCTTATTGTCCATGAAGCTGGTCTCTCCATCTTGAGTATAGGTCCTACTCACTCCTCCTACCACAGAACTATTATCTCCATCGACAAGGACCTTATTATCTCCCATGGCAAAGTAATTCATTCAGAGACAGGTCTAATTGTGAGATCTAAATTCCTTTCATCCAGCAGCTGATTTTCTTTGGACCTCATGTTTGATTTCATATTGGCCTCTGCTGAATTATTTGAAGTCTCAGGTGCACACTCGCATGCAAGACTGAGATACAGCTAGTTTGCAACCTCTACTACATACATTGCCTTGTTTTCTCAGCACTATTAGCCTCTACTGACCTCAAAGGGAGGCATGTGTGTAAGCTAGGCAGGAGGTAGACATGGACCCGGTTAAAGGCAAAGTGCTTTAAAAGCCTTTGATGAAAGGCATTACGGCTTGAAAGGGTTGTTTCTGAAATACTACACCTCCCTTTTAAGAACTCTTAAGATCTGGAGGGTGATACTCTCTCACCCCAGAAGAATTCAAGCATGAATGTTCTTAGAGCCTCCAATTAAGAGTCCAATTCCACTCCCCAGATGCTCATTCCCACCAAAATTACCTACTTGAGTTTTTTTAAGGAACAAACGAAACTATGCTGAATAATCTCAGAGTAGAATAACCATTAGACAGGTGTTGACAAATTAAGGTATAAAAGCCCAATAGCTGTACCTAATACACAGAACTATAAATGAGAAGAAAACCCCAAATCATTCTTGCATTACTTATTAATTAATCCAACTGTTGTGTGCATCTATTATGTGTCAGCCACTAAAACAGGTACTAGGACATAATGATGAACTAGACAGACGCAGTGCCTGCCCTCCTAAGACTTAGAGACTCCATTTAAACATCAACTCATCTGTATTCATAAGGTCCTGGAGCATTCAAGGTCAGATGTTTCTATCATTTATAAAGTAATTCAGGGAAATGTGCCTGTTAGATTGGAATGTACCTAGATCCTTGAATCAGATGGCTAAGTGATGTAATATATTATTTTTAGAGAAGGGAGTTAAAACCCCAAGATAAAACAGTCTTTGGATTTTCCAGATGCTGCATGTTATATACATAAGAGAATCTCATTCTTATGCATTGTTATATTAGTTTCTTTATGGAAATAATGGATGTCCAAGAGGGGCTTATTTAATAGGATACTTTTTTTTTTTCTTGCTTGCTTTACATCTTGATGTTGATTCCATCTGCACAGAGTTCAAACTTGGTTGCCAATGTCACTGGATAATCGGCAGTAATTGTGAGCCCACAGTATTCCCTGGGATCTCTGCCAACCTCTAGGGCTGGCTCCCCTCAATCCACTTTTAGCAAAAAGTATGAACTACCAATGGCTGTCACAGTACCAGCTCTTATCTCTACCCCAGATGCTAGCATCATCTGTGGATTCTCCTATAAAACCAATCCTGGAAGATTAGAAGATGCTTCAAACATACAAACTCTTCTCCAAAAACAAAAGAGCCTCTCTTCTGGATCGGGATAGTAGTTGTGACAGAGATCATAAGAAGCACCTTATGGAAGGACACAGTTGTCCCTTTGATGGGAACTCAAAAAGTCAGATCAAAACTAAAAAAAAAAAAAAAAAAAATTAAGTCTCTGTTCCTTCCACAGAGCATGCTTGTGAATTCGAATTTTCAGAGCTTGCCTCAATTCTTAAGTAGTGAGAAACAAAAGTACAATACCCACTATGAAGTGGGACTTTTTTTTAATATATATTATGTTAAGTTTGCCTTTCAAGAAATACTTCTTTAGAAATTCGAACTTGTGAACTCTTCATGATTGTTTCCTCTCAGACTTCACTTTTGTGGGCTAAGTAATACTGGCCTTTTCACTGGTTTTCGTTACATATAGCCCCTGCCTCTCCCTGCCCCCTTTCATCTCCTTACCCTCCCCCACATTCAGCTTAGATTTCATCTTTCCATTCTGGCTGTAGCTCTTTTTTTCTTGGGGTGCAGTGCCTATGTTCAAATATAGCACAAAGTGTGTCAGGGGTGAACCCATCTTTCTCTCCCACAATGGTAAGACAATGCTGTTTGGTTTCCAACACTCCTAAATGATGGCCAGAATTTGTTGGGTTTTTGTTGTTTTTTTTAATTTGTTGGTTTTTTTGCAGCAAGTGTCCTCATTGGCTTCAATGCCCCTTTTCAGATTGTAGCTTATAAGCCAGAACCTATTAATGCACTTAGTTTATTCTCCCACATATTCAAGATCTTTATCAATTTTGAGCAAGAAAATGGAAAAATGTTAAGATTTTCATCATGTTATTCCTTGAGATGGTAACTAGGCTAGAAGAAACAATGGCCAAAATCTTCACTAAAGCAAGCTGCCCTGTCGTGGGGACACTCAGTAGTCCTGCAAGGAGGCCCACAGACAGAAGGAGCTGAAGGACCCCGCCTTGCCAGCCATGGGAGTGAGCCACCTTGGAAGTGGACTGATAATGCAAAAGGGACTGTAGATTAGGGGCACTTTCTGCAAGGGGCAGAATTGCATGGGAATTTTCACAGGAGTGCCTGGTGGCCCACAGCTCTCTCCTCAGACCCTGTCCATCCTCTTGTGTCTCCGGCACTCAGGGGACAGCTGCTCAGGCCCCTCAGCCATTCCACCCTCAGGTCTTCTTCTCCCACCTGTTCTTGGGTTTCTCTTCCACTCTGCTAGGCCAATCATGTGTTAAAGTGTTCCAGATCAGACACGGTCATTTAAATCCTTATCTTCTGGACATGACTAATTTCAGGTACCAGGAAGACATATAAAGTCAATTCTGCCAGGGACCACTTGGCCCATAATACTCAGCACTGCCTAAGAGGACAGCATGGGAGATTTGTCCTCTGGTCAAGATCACAACATTACTATCTTCATAAAAGATTATCGATTGGATTGACACCCCACTTTGGGCCTCACTCTCCACTTTAACTCATTCTAATTTCCAAACCAAATGTACCCAACTGTTCTAAAGATTAATAAAAGGAAATAGTAATTTTTAAGATATATGTGCTTGTTATATAGACTTATTATAACTAGCCTCTAGTTATTCAAACTTGTCATATTAATGAGAAAAACTTGATTCAGTATCACAAAGATTTCTGCAAAGTGCAATTCTGATATGAAATCACAATACATGCTCTGAAACATGCTGAGAAACAAAGGCTGTCATTCCTTTTTCTCTCTTCCCTCTTGTACTTCACTCAAGGGGAATTGGAGCTGAACGCCCATGAAAATCACCCAGCCACACTGTGTCAATTTCTAGACACTCACACTGAGTTCAAAATGAGAGTTTAAGTGTTGTCAGTAAAGATAAGTAATTTTGTCCTTGGGAGAAAAAGTCAGCATAGGATGAAACAAACTGTTTCTGCCTCAGCCATCCCAGAAACCAGCAGTTTCCTCAAATCACAAAAATAAGTTCCCCTCCCTCCCTGCTCCTATTGCAAAAAGACATCTTCATTTGTTTAGTTTATAGGATCACTACTAAACATACTGACTTTTCCACCCATGGTCTGGAAAATAATTCTCCAGAATTTTTATAAACAAGCTGAGTGGAGGAGGCTCAAAGTGATCTTCTCTCTAAAGGAAATTATACCCAGCCCCCAAACTCTAGCACGCATGAACTCAGTGCCCAAAGAATTCAAGCTAATCCACCCCATTCTCAGTGGCCGGGTCTGGTGGTCCACATGCGTATCCTCCAATCCAAGGGAAAGGGGCACCGTCTCATTAGTGAGGACTTTACAAACTGGAATCCCTTCCATTGATCATATTGCCATTTTGTTTTAAAAAAGGTAACAAGTAACATTTGATGAGTCTCATTTTTTTTAAAGAAATGTAACCCATTCCCCTTTGCCCAGCATTCCACACTATACTAGCAGCCTGTGGATGTCCATCCCAGCCTCATCAACCACTGCTTTCTAAGCCTTCTGCCAGAACCAAGCTATCTATCTATCTATTTAAAAGTAGGCTCCTTGCCCAGCATGGAGCACAACACGGGGCTTGAACTCATGATCCTGAGATCAAGACCTGAGCTAAAATCAAGACTTGGATGCCCAACTGACTGAGCCATCCAGGTGTCCCAGAACTACGCTATTTTAGCCTCTATCTCCTAACACTTCCCCCTATACAGTTCCTACCTGGGATGTATTCGCTACCTTTGAAATTCTTTCCAACGTTTAAAGCCAGCCAAATGTTCGCCTCCTCCTTAAAACCTTCTTAAACATTCCAGCCAGAAATCTCTACTTCTCAGAAATGTTTACAGATCTTCTAGTTTCTACCCTTAATTTGCCATTTTATATACTAATTCGTTGGATAAGATTTATTTGTTTTGAACTTTAAAATAATATCTACCTATCCAAGCCTGATATATCTACCTCTGCTAGCCTGAAAGCTTCAAAGGCTAAGGGGGTTGTAAGCAAGATGCCTTAAACTTTTGTTAGTCTCCTATAGTATCTACCACTGATCTTTACACAGAGTGGGTGATTCAGTAAAAGTCTGTTGATTTTGTTTGAGAAGTAAAGATTCCAGACAAAGAAACCCAAAATATGGGGCACGTGGGTGGCTCAGTCATGAAGTGTCTGCCTTCAGCTCAGGTCATGATCCCAGCGTCCTGGAATTGAGGCCTGCATTGGGCTCCCTGCTCAGTGAGAAACCTGTTTCTCCTTCTCCCACTCCCCCGTGCTTGTGTTCCCTCTTTTGCTGTGTCTCTGTCAAATAAATAAATAAAATCTTAAAAAAAAAAGAAAAAGAAAAAGAAAAAGAAACCCAAAATATGTTGTCAAACATAGGAACAGATTCCTCTTTAGTAAAACAAAGACCCGATCTACGTATTCACACAGCATTCTGAAGACTATTTAAGCCAAATCCTTAGAATTTTGTCTACATCAATTTCATAGACATTGGTAGTCTCCCAGTTAAACCTTCACTTTAAGGGATAATAAAATAAAGACCCAAAATCCAGCCCAAGGTTTTCTGCGGCACTCTAGGTTTGGCATTTCAACTATATCATGCTTGATTCTGAGGATCCTAAGAAATCCTTGAATTTGGGATTCACTTTGTCCAGGTCAACCCAAAGATGGTAACAGGAAGCAGATCCATCACTTACCTTCTCCCAGTATCCTCAGAACCCAAAGCCAGACCAGTTCTGACTTACAGATATTCAAGGATGGTCCAGTCTCAGATATTTATCTCATTGAATGGCTTCTATATTTGTTGCTTCATTGGTCAAATGAATAAATGAACAACCTGTATCTATTTAATAGTTGGATAATCAATCAGCGGACACTATGGCTGTTACCTAATTTCAATTTTGCTGTTTTAATAAGAAGTAGGGCTTATCTAAAGACTTTCTTTGGACTTTGATTCCTCAAGACTCAAGTTCTCCAACATCCAGTAAAGATACAAATATATACACATCTACTATACAAATAATATCGATACATATCATACTATCAATACATATTATCTACAGAAAGTGACCATCTCTAGGGTTTCTGGGTGGCTCAGTCACTTAAGCATCTGACTCCTGATATCAGCTCAGGTCTTGATCTCACAATCGATCAATTGTGAATTCAAGCCTCATGTTGGGTGTGGGGGAGAGGAGGGGATGGGAGGAGGGAAGGAGGAACAAAGGAAGAAAGGAAACGAGGAAGGAAGGGAGGCAGGAACGGAAGGATGGAGAGAAGAGAAGAGAGAAAGGGTGGGGAGGGAGGGACGAAGAAAAAAAGAAAGGAAAGAAAAAGAAAGAGAGAAAGTTACCATCTCCTTTCTTGGGATGAACTATCCATTAGTCCTCATTTTTCATGTCAAAATATTTTTCTTCTTAATAAATTATTAGTCTAAGAGATAGTTATTGACTTTTTAGTGGCATTACTTGACAAAATAATAGTCTGACTATCCTGTTTCCTTAAAAGTACTCAAAAATTGCACTCACGTATGAAATTCAAAGCTTGGCTTTGAAGGCTGGAGGAAGTAGACCTAACTTCAGGATCACATCATGTCTCTTGCCCTTTATTCTCATTTGTACTTTTCTTTAAACCATTATTTATGGAGGCCCCCATTGGGTACCTGGCACTGTACAAGGGGTTGAGATTAGAGACATAGGATATAGATGTGGTTATCAGTTTGCCTAAGGTCTAAGGAAGAGGCAAGCAGACAAACAGTTATGCTGTGAAAAATCATTGTTTCTGTGTTCCAAACCTGTTGAGTTCTAGAAAAAGAACATCTAGCCCTCCAGAGTTCAACTTCTCACCCTTTTGAAGGGCTCTGTCTACATTAAGTCATTAGTCCATTTTTTTTTTCTAGGAACCTAAAAACTAGAAGTGGCCTGGGCCTCTCTCAGACTCTGAGATGCTCTCCTTTGTTGCTCAGTCAACAAGTCCCAGGCTGACTTTGACATTTAAGTCACTTTCTTCAGCCTCAGTTAACATTCAATAAACCAAAACACATCATCCTTCATGTTCCACAATTCCCCTCTAATTTTAATTGTGGTATGTTGCTCTTGAAATATTTCCGTTAGTATAAAACATCACCTTTCCCGAAGGAGATTCCAATCAAGACAAAGAAGAAAACAATCAAAGGGTTATTCAAACAAGAAGTACATGGCAGATAAGAATCACAAACTAGGGTAATCAAAAGGGTCATAAAATTTAATGAGGACAAAAGGGGAAAATGATAAAAGGGCTTGTCTACAGAGAAAGTAAGAAGTTCCTCCGTTCCAACTACCAACTTCCACACCCCATACCCTGTGACTAGGGAGGGTTTTTTGTTTGTTTGTTTGTTTGTTTGTTTGGTGACACAGCACTTGGACACCTTCTAGCAAATGAGGCGGCGGGATAGGTGCAGTGACATGTGAGTAAGCTGGCTCTCTGAAGAAGAAAAAAAATTGATTTCTAGCATTTACCAGTTTCCAATGGGACAAATACTCTTGTTATGGCCAGTCTCAAACTACTACTAACAGCCCCATCAGAAAACTCCTAAATACTGAACTACTAGTTCTCATGAGCCCCTGTGATTAGTTCCTGCACCCCACCGGATGAGTGTCATTTAAGAAGTGACTGCTTCAATAGTGGATCCCCATTTGGTAAGAAACAAGGCTTTTTAGTGGGGCAAGGCAAATCCCTGAGTTCAGTGAGAGCCAGCTAGCACATTAGCAAGGGCACATTTCTTCACTATTGGTACAAACCTGAAGATGGAACCAATGGCATTGGGACCAGAACCAAGGCAAGGTTGAGACTTCAAAGAGGAAGTGCCCTTGCCCAGCCTAGTCATTGTCCAGTCACTGGTGGGCAGGGTGGGACTGATTACAGGCAAGTTGAGGGCATAAGGGCCACAGAGAGGAGTTAAAGGATTGAGAGAGAGAGAACCCAGAGGTGAAGAGGAGATGTTGATGGCACACAGTGGTTCCCCCCAAAAGCAGTCAAGTACAAAACAAGCTCATTTCACAACTTCACCTTCAACTGATATATGTTTGCAGAATTGAGTTCCCTGAAAAGTTTCACTTGGTTCCCAAGGAAAATAACCATGAAGATATAGTTTTCTGTCCTGTGGTCTGTCCCCACCCCAGGAACGTGATTGCAGGAATGTGAACTCAAGCTGATAGCTCTTTTCTACACATATGGAACAGCTTTGGGATGGGAAAAGATTTTTTAAAAGATTGGAAAAAAAAAATCCCTGAAGAGCAACTTGGCTTTTGGTTAATGGGTCTGATGAACAATTTGAGGGAAACAAGAACTGTGTCAAAATGGAGTTTTTGAAATTCTGAGTTGCTCCTTAGAACAGGGCTCTACCATTCAGCAGCCAGAGTGTGGGTTTCCTGGGCCTGTTAAGGCTATTGAATTGATTACTTTTAATATAAAAATTGTAATTAATAAAAAATTTTCATCTCAGTGGGATGGATAGATAGATGATAGAGGTGACTATCAAACACTAGGCTTCCCTCCTCACAGCTCCTATTGGTACATTCCTCACTCCTGCTCTAGGGAATCCACATCCTCCCATTCAGAGTATTGAGAACTACTGAGATTCTAATCTGAGGCAGATTCAGGCCTATAGAGTGACCAGGTCTGGTGGTATTTTTGCCAGTATCTCTTAGAACCTGTCTGCAAGTCTTCTCACTAGAGGTGGTAATTCATGCATTCAAGGTTCAGGGACAAACAAAGACACAGAGAAAGAGACACAGAGAAAGAAAGAGATGAGATACATTTACATAAATATCTTTATATTAAGGAACCAACTTACACAACTGTGGGAGCTGGCAAGTCTGAAATTTCTAGGGCAAGCCAGGAGGCCAGAAACTCAGCAGGAGTTAACTCTGCAATCCTAAGGCAGAATTCCTTCTTCGCAGGAAACCTCAGTTTTTGCTCTTTAAGGCATTCACTGATTAGATGTGGCCCACCCACATCATCAAGAGTAATCTCCTTTAAAGGAAACTGTAGATATTGATCCCTCCCCCACAATATCTTTACAGCAACATCTAGGCTGGTGTTTGACCAAACAACTGGGCACCATAGCGAAGTTGACACATAAAGCTAACCATCACAGGTGGCATCCAAGCTCACATAGTTGGAATTTCTTCTCCACTGCTGCTCTAGTACTCTTGGGTGCCACCACCAGCATCTGTGGTTGTGTTAATGTGGTAGTTACCACAGTGGTCCACATCAGGTCTGTTCTCTATGACTCCTAGACACCCCCTACTGCCCTCTGGTCACCTTCTTTCGGATATGTTCTATTGGGAAGGATGACTCTGGCCTCTTTAGGGGCTCATTTTCTTCAATTTTTTGTTCTAAAATCTGGGCCCACAGGGGCAAAATACCATTACCCAGAGTGCCTGTCAGTCCCCTATAAGGACCCATGAGTATATTCCACTTCCTTCATCAAAGGATAGTGTCCCCTATAGGTCACACATATGTGTATGATCTGGTCTGTGCCATCCTTGCCCAAACACCCAGATGGACCTTGCCAGTCACAGAGGCAGAGGAAACATGGAAAACCATGCCCTGGCTCTTAAAGAGTCTACCTGAAAATGATACTCATCCCTTTTAGTCACATTTCATTGACCAAAGCATGTTACATGGTCATATGAGCCACAGAGGAGAAGGGAAAGTACCACTCCTCCCCCATGTGCTTGGAAGGAGATCACCTGGTCAATGTTTGGTAACTAGCACTGACCATTACCCCAAGTTCTCTCAGCTCACCTTCAGAGCCAATGGACATGCCTCAAGTGAGTCATCAAATATTATCTGGATCAGATCACCAGCCCCTTCTCCCCACTTCCCCAGGTACTTGGGGGTCTCCATCCACCTGGTGCAAGCACAGCCTCCCTTCTCCATTCTTCCTTTTCTCTGCCTTTCCTACAGTACCCACACTCAGAAGTGACCTTTCAAAGTCCATTGCTAGAATTTTATCATGGAAACGTGCTTTGCACAGTATTAATAGACAATATCTACCAAAGAGAATGAGAAATATTTCCCCAAGACTTCCTGATCCAACACCTTGACTCACTCATTGCAAAACACCCAAGACCAGTAGCTGCCTGGTACTTACAGTGTCCATGTGTTTTTAAGGACATAGAGTTAATGATGAGAAAGAATTTTCATGATACAATATAATATGTAAGTAAAAGAATGTTCTGTAATACAGAATACTCTCAATTTCATGAACCAAAATATTCGTATGTGCCATATTAATGCATCAAAAAAACACTTCAAAATAATAGAGGACTTTTCCTGGAAAGTGGAAAGAGAGTTGATTGGTAAATTTTTAGGTTTTTGAAAGAACTTATGTATATTCTTTTAATTAGGACAACTATTTTTAAGTAGTTTTTAAAGGTTTTAAAGTCCACAAGGATAGGCATTTTTCATCTTCTCATTGCCTTTTAATTAGTCTCATAGACAAGAATTTCCCATTACATCTCATTAAACTCTTTTTTACAGTATTATAAGTCTGTTCATTCCTGTCCCAAAAAAGCGGGGATGGGGTCAAGAAATATGGTGTCTCTTGGGGCGCCTGGGTGGCTCAGTGGGTTAAAGCCTCTACCATAGGCTCAGGTCATGATCCCAGCTCTGGGACACGCATGATCTATAAGCTCTGGAGTGTTTTTTTCTTTTCTATATTTATCTAGGAACATAATTCCTCCAGTCTTACCTATCTCCAATGGCCACAAAGAGGAGACATGGAGAAAGACAACTGTCTTGCTGAGAAAAGAAGACACACCAGCTTACAATGAATAGTAATAAGAGAAAACACTTACTGAGCACTTACTATGTGCCTAACTCTTTCTAGGCAGTATCTCAATAAATCCTGTAGCAATCTCACACAGCAGGTGTTATGAGAGCACACATTTTATGGAAAAGGGGACAAAAGTTCTGCAAGTTCAAGTGCAATAGTGGAGCATCTTGGTTCAGAACATAGACTCAGGGCCAGACTACAAGGGTCTGAATCCTGGTTCTGCCATTTACAGAGGTGTCTAACCTTGGCACATCACATAACCTCCCTGTGCCTCAGTTTCCTCATTGGCAAAATGGGGACAAGATATGTACCTTTCCCACCAGGTGACTGTGAGGACAAAAAGATACTCCACACAAAGAGCTTAGAAACAGTACATGACCCATGACAAAAGCTGCAAAGCGTTAGCTCTTAAGTCATTTGCCCAAGGCCACACAGTTAGGAAATGGCAGTGCCAAGAACTGAAGGTCAAGAGTGTCACTAAAAAGCCACCATGCCTGAAATCTATTCCACTCTGGACAATGGGCTCTCCAGCTCCTAATGCACAGCCTCCTCAGCCCTTGTAATACACCCAGAGGCATTCTATTTGGAATCTAAAGGATTCCTCTGGGCAGTCATTTAAGCAAACATTACCACGCAACAATTTCACTTTCACACAGCGTTCTGAAACAGATGCTGAAGTTTTCAGTCAGCAGTGTGTCACCAACACACAGCAAGAGCTGAGGACTGTCCTTGTGGGGAAGGAAAGCAGCACAAAGACAATCTCCGCTCACTCCCCCTTGGGCCAAACACCTCACAGTGAAGCTGATTCCCCATCCCTGGCTTGTCTCCATTGGGTCTGAGGATCCAGCTATGGCTCCGCTTTAGTGGGTGCAGCCCAGCCCCCTCCCAAGCCTGTCTGCGGCCCTTTAGGCTGCCCCAAGCAGCAACAAACATGTTAGATCTGCAATATCCCTGTGTTCCTAGACTTCACCTTGGATTTTGATGTATGGCCAAATAAGAAGCTTAGTTTCAGGGAAAAAAAATCAACTCTTCCAACTGACATGAAAGCTGAATAAAGGAAGTGCAGGGAGGATAAGCACTAGCCCAGACAAGAACTTCCTTCCCTTAGCTCAGGCCTAATTACTGGGCTGCCTCAAGTGACATATGGAACAAAAGTGATTCCTCTGTGAGATGCAATAAACCTCCAGGGCACAACAGCAGAATTTGAGCATAAATCCCAACTCCATCAGTGGCCAGCTGTATGGTTCCAGGGCAAACTCTTTCAGTTTCTTCATCTGTAAAATGGGGATGATCACCTCCATCCATCACACTGCTGAAGAGAGTAAGCGCAGGCCTGGTATGGATGAAAGGCCTCTCAGAATTTTCTGTAGTCCAGTCCCTACAGAAACAAGGTCACGTTATTCATGGTATTTTACTCTCTATATTTTATAATGCTTTGATGTTGAGGACCTGGCTAGTGGAGAGAGACTGCCCCTCCAGGTTTAGCTAGTTCCTAGAGATAGCAAAAAACTTGACTCTGACAGTTTTTATATGTAAAGCAGCTGACACAGAACCCTTGTCCCCAACTACCTCCACTATCTAACTCACACACACTAAGCCAATTTCCCCCCTCCCTGCCCTCCATCACCCCAGGTCAGGTACTAGACAGCTAGAGACCACTCCTATAGCCCAGAGCCTGCCGAAATTATCCAAACTAACCAATCCTAAGATATTTATCCTTCCCTGTACATGTCCCAAGGTATATCTGATTGGCAAAGATACTTAAGTATTCTGAGCCCTTAATACTCTTCAAAATCAAAGATACTGCTGGAAACCAGCAGCTATTTCTTCAAAGACGTAGCACAAACTAGACAGCCAACAGAGCTACAAATATGTGAAGCCTCATGCTAGATACTCCCATAAAGACACAGAAGCTCTACTCTTTGACTTTAAAAAACACGTGAACCAGTTATACAAATGACATTCAACTTCCCCAGATGCGTTGTTTATTATATATATTATATACAGTAGTACATGAGAAACACCACATGAATGTGAGGTACTATCAAAATTCAGAGTAGCAAGAAAGCACCAATAATACAAATAAAAATCAATACAGAGTCAAACATAACAGCTTAAAGAAAATGAGAATGTTCTAGGTCCAAGTCCAACTCTAAGGTTCATTCCCATGGTGTTCCTATGCACAGGGGAAAATCCTCCACATGGCAATTATTGGCATTCAGCCCCTTTGCCTCTCTGGCTGCTATTGCCTCCTTCTTGAAAGCTCTCTCTGGCCTGAGCCCAGACCCCTTAGTTGTCCTTCAATGGGCCATGATGTCACCCATATTCCATGAGGCTTTGAGCAAGTCTTCGTTCACCGTCCATCTACTTCAATGTATTCCCTAACAGCTGCCAAAATATTCATTCTGAGGGAATGTCTTTCTGAGAACACCATACCATGTGTTCTGGGCCATGTGACCTTACCTGGGCCATGATCATGATCATCAGTACATGTTCACAGGGGCCACCAACGAAACTGGTCCAGAAGTCAGTCCTACCAGCCAGTACTAGACCAAGCAAGCAGTGCTCTGGACTGACATCCACTCTGGACTGCGGATGGAATGTTTGATGAATGCGCAGTATGTGACTGGCTTTGTCTCAAGAACTGCAAAGTTATCTGAAGAATTCCCTATTTCCCTTTAGTTGCTAAAAACATGTTTCCAATTTTATTTACTTACATGTTCAGTGCTTGTTTATTTATCCTTTGCAAAGCTCATGACCGGAATGTCTGCTTTGACAGGAACCTCCCAGCAGACAGAGCTTTCTTCATCTGTCACTCCTACGTTTTCTTGCAATGGAAAGGATTTGGCTTCAGAATCAGATCCATTTAGGTGTGACTGCTCGTTCTGCCTCTCCCCAGAAGTTAGACCACTGAGCAAGTTGCCTAAACCCTCTGAGCCTCTTTCCCTTCCAAGAAAACTGTAACAGTCATTTCTACCTCACAGGATTGTTTTTAAAGATTAAATGAAATAACATGGGTGAAATCCTTAGCACCATGCCAAGAACACCATAGATGCTCAAAAAAATATGAAGTCTAGACTAGCTAACAAACGTTTTAAGGTCCACTCATAAAAATCATGCAATGTATAGTAGTCCTCAAAGAAATGGTAAACTGATGTTGTTAAAAGATAAGGTAATGACTATGATAAAAAAAAATAGTCAGGATAGATTAAGCTATGCTGCAGTAACAAACAACCCAATATCTCAGTGGTTTAAAACAAGAAAGGTTTATTTCTTGCTCATATTCTGGGTCCATCATGAGCAAATGTGGAGGGGGAGGCTGTGCTCTACTTCACCCTCATTCAGATACACAGGCTAACAGAGGCTCCACTCTTTGGATTATAGCTGCAGTCTTGACAGATGGAGGAGATGGGAGAATCATACCCCAATTCTTAAATACACCTCAGCACAATTCCATTGGTGTATTGGCTAAAGAGAGTCACCTGGCCATACATAATTTCAGAGAAACAGGGAAGTGTAATGTTCCTGAATGCCCAGATGTAGAGTGGAACCAAAGACTGAAGTTTCCCACAGAAGGTACACACGTGTCATGAAATCATAAAGAAAGGAAAGCATAAGGTTGCCTTGAGCATTCAAAAGAGCCTCTGTCAGGGAGGTAATCCTTGTGATGAAACTTTAAAAATTAAATTCAACTTGCCAGACAGGCAAAGGAACAGGAGGTGTCCCAGACAGTGCAAAAAGTCAGAGACCTGAGAGAGCAGGACACTCTCTGGGACAAGCTATTCAGTGTTAACAGGGGGAAAAATGGGTGATTTGGGAAGAAGTGGGAACTGAGTCCTAAACCAGTGCTAGATCATGTCATGATAAGAAACTTAGATTTTTATCACACGGGTGATGAGCAGCCGGGGCATGGCATCAAAGATCCAGGGCAAGAGAGTGACAAAATCAGATTTGCTCACCTATTCAATAAAAAATTCTCATTGAGTTAGATGCTGAAAAAGCATTTGACAAAGTACAGCATCCCTTCCTGATCAAAACTCTTCAAAGTGTAGGGATAGAGGGCATATACCTTAATATTATCAAAGCCATCTATGAAAACCCCACCACAAATATCATTCTCAATGCAGAAAAACTGAGAGCTTTTCTGCTAAGGTCAGGAACACGGCAGAGATGTCCATTATCACCAGTGCTATTCAACATAGTACTAGAAGTCCTAGCCTCAGCAATCAGACAACAAAAAGAAATTAAAGGCATCCAAATTGGCAAAGAAGAAGTCAAACTATCACTCTTTGCAGATGATATGATAGTATATGTGGAAAACCCAAAAGCCTCCACTCCAAAACTGCTAGAACTTGTACAGGAATTCAGTAAAGTGTCAGGATATAAAGTCAATGCACAGAAATCAGTTGCATTTCTTTACACCAAAAACAAGACAGAAGAAAGAGAAATTAAGGAGTCAATCCCATTTACAGTTGTACCCAAAACCATAAGATACCTAGGAATAAACCTAACCAAATAGGCAAAGAATATATATTCAGAAAATTGAGGAAGACACAAAGAAATGGAAAAATGTTCCATGCTCATGAATTGGAAGAACAAATATTCTGAAAATGTCTATTGTACCTAAAGCAATCTACACATTTAATGCAATCCCTACCAAAATCCCATCCATGTTTTTTCAAAGAAATAGAACAAATAACCTTAAAATTTATATGGAACAAGAAAAGACCTCGAATAGCCAAAGGAATATTGAAAAAGAAAGCAAAGTTGGTGCATCACAATTCCAGACTTCAAACTCTATTACAAAGCTGTCATCATCAAGACAGCATGGTACTGGCACAAAAACAGACACATAGATCAATGGAACAGAATAGAGAGCCCAGAAATAGACCCTCAACTATACGGTCAACTAATCTTCGACAAAGCAGGAAAGAATGTCCAGTGGAAAAAAGACAGCCTCTTCAACAAATGGTGCTGGGAAAATTGGACAGCCACATGCAGAAAAATGAAATTGGACCACTTCCTTACACCACACACGGAAACAGACTCAAAATGGATGAAGGGCCTCAATGTGAGAAAGGAATCCATCAAAATCCTTGAGGAGAACACAGGCAGCAACCTCTTTGATCTCAGCCGCAGCAACTTCTTCCTAGGAACATTACCAAAGGCAAGGGAAGCAAGGGCAAAAATGAATTATTGGGATTTCATCAAGATCAAAAGCTTTTGCACAGCAAAGGAAATAGTTAACAAAACCAAAGACAACTGACAGAATGGGAGAAGATATTTGCAAATGACATATCAGATAAAGAGCTAGTATCCAAAATCTATAAAGAGCTTAGCAAACTCAACACCCAAAGAACAAATAATCCAATCAAGAAATGGGCAGAGGACATGAACAGGCATTTCTGCAAAGAAGACATCCAGATGGCCAACAGACACATGAAAAAATGCTCCACATGACTCGGCATCAGGGAAATACATATCAAAACCACAATGAGATATCACCTCATACCAGTCAGAATGACTAAAATTAACAAGTCAGGAAATGACAGATGCTGGCGAGGATGTGGAGAAAGGGGAACCCTTTCTCCAGTGTTGGTGGGAATGCAAGCTGGTGCAACCACTCTGGAAAACAGCATGGAGGTTCCTCAAAAAGTTGAAAATAGAGCGACCCTATGACCCAGCAATTGCACTACTGGGTATTTACCCTAAAGATACAAACATAGTGATCCGAAGGGGCACGTGTACCCGAATGTTTATAGCAGCAATGGAAAGAACCTAGCTAAACTATGGAAAGAACCTAGATGTCCATCAACAGATGGATGGATAAAGAAGAGGTGGTATACCCTGGGGATAAAAATACATTGTATGTTTATAAAAAAAAAAAATTGGAAGGGGAGGTGAACCATAAGAGACTATAGACTCTGAAAAACAACCTGAGGGTTTTGAAGGGTCAGGGGTGGGAGTTTGGGGGAACAGGTGGTGGGTAATAGGGAGGGCACGTTTTGCATGGAGCACTGGGTATTGTGCAAAAACAATGAATACTGTTACGCTGAAAAAATAAATAAATTAAAAATTAAAAAAAAAGAAGAGGTGGTATATATATAATGGAATACTATGCAGCCATCAAAAGAAATGAAATCTTGCCATTTGTGATGATGTGGATGGAACTAGAGGGTATCATGCTTAGCAAAATAAGTCAATCGGAGAAAGACAACTATCATATGATCTCCCTGATATGAGGAAGTGGAGAAGCAACATGGGGGGTTTGGGGGGTAGGAAAAGAATAAATGAAACAAGATGGGATCGGGAGGGAGACAAACCATCAGAGACTCTTAATCTCACAAAACAAACTGAGGGTTGCTGGGGGGAGAGGTGTCGGGAGAGGGTGGTGGGGTTATGGACATTGGGAAGGGTATGTGCTATGGTGAGTGCTGTGAAGTGTGTAAACCTGGCGATTCACAGACCTGTACCCCTGGGGCTAAAAATACATTATATGTTTATTAAAAAAATTTAAAAATTTAAAAAAAAATTTTCAAAAAATTCTCATTGAGTGCCTGCTAAGAGCAAGGCAATGTTCAAAGAATTGAGGATGTATTGATCAACAAAGACAAAATTCTTGCCTTCATAGAGTTCAAAACCCAATGTCAGAAAAGGCAAGTGTGGCAGCATTATGGAGAATGGATTAGGAATTGGCTGAGATGAGAAGCAGGGAAACCAAAGAAGAGGTTACTGCAATATTATAGGTGAATAATAACATGGGCCTCAACTATGCATAGCAGCAAGAGTGCTGAGTTGAGGACAGACAGGAAACATTGAAAGATACAGCTATACCATGGAAAACTATGCAGCCATCAACCCCCCCCCCCCCAAATCTTGCCATTTGCAATGACGTGGATAGAACTAGAGGGTATTATGCTAAGCAAAAGAAATCAATCAGAGAAAGACAATTATCCTATGATCTCTCTGGTATGAGGAATTTGAGAGGCAGGGTGGATGTTGTGGGTAGGGAGTGAAAAAATGAAACAAGGGCGCCTGGGTGACTCAGATGGTTAAGCATCTGTCTTTGGCTCAGGTCGTAATCCTGGGATTGAGTCCTGCATCGGGCTCCCTGCTCAACAGGGAGCCTTCTCCCTCTCCCTCTGCTGCTCCCCCTGCTTGTGCTCTCTCACCCTTTCTGTCAAATAAATAAATAAAATCTTAAAAAAAAAAAAAGAAAAACAAGATGGGATTGGGAGGGAGACAAACCATAAGAGATTCTTAATCTCATGAAACAAACAGAAGGTTGCTGTGGGGTAGGGGGATAGGGAGAGGGTGGCTGCGTTATGGACATTGGGGAGGGTATGTGCTATGGTGAGTGCTGTGAAATGGGTAAGCCTAATGATTCACAGACTGTACCCCTGGGGAAAATAATATATTATGTGTTAATTAAAAAAAAAATAGGTCATAGTAAAAAAAAAAAAAGACATTGAAAGAATCAACAGAACTGGCTGGGGGCCAATGCAATGAAAGACTAAAGGAGTGGGAGAAATTAAGAATGACTCTGTTCTCCTGCATGTACTAGATAAATGTCAGTGTCATTCACCAAGACTGAGAGCTCAGAAGGAAGACCAGGTTAGAAAGAGGGAATAAGCGTTGTCATGAGAGTACTGACCTTTGGGTGTTTTTCCCATAGGAATTACTGGAACTCAAGAGATGGCTATACATTGAAAAAATATGTAAAAATATATTGGGGAATAAACAGAAGGGAACAGAAACAATAGGAGAAAATGTAGAGTCATGGCACGTGTAGATTTCTCTCATTCCCGAGAACATGCTAGCATGCCATTGGAGTACTGAAGAAGATACAAACATACAACAGCACAATGCACAAGAAAGTGGATAGCACTGAACAACAGAAAGTGGTTGAAGAAAGGCAAACCAATTTCACGAATGAATAGGCTCAACCTCTAGCGTTTATAAAGAGGCTGACTCACCTTCCAAAAACCACTTAAGAAAATGCCATTGGAAATAAAAAGGAATAACTAAAACAACTAGAAGGAAAGGAAGACAATGATGCTGAAGAAATCTAGAGAGTGTGTCAAAAGTCAGAGAGAAAGAAAATAAGAAAGAAAAGACCAAAGACTTAGATAATCAATCCTAGAGGTCCACCTGCTGACGAATAGGAACTCTAGAAAGAGAATAAAATGAGAGGATAAAGGAAATTATAAGGAAATCATACCCAGAAAATGTCCCAGAACTGAAGAACAAATTCCCAGTTTGGAAGAGCCCTCCAAATACATACACAGGGACCAAATACAGGCCTACATCAAAGCATGTAACAGTAAAATTTCAAAACACCTAGGTTATAAACATAAAATGAAAATCTCCCAGGGACATAACCACAGTCCATATACAAAGGAATAGTAATTATAATGATATCAGAAAGTAGATCATAGACCTAAATGTGAAATTAAAACAGTACAGAATCCAGAAGAATCACAAGAAGAATATCTTTATATCATCGAGATAGGCAAAGATTTCCTAAACAGGACACAAAACATGCCAACTATTAAAAACTGAATAAGCAAGACTTCTGTAAAACCAAAACAGACTTTTGTAAAAAGTAAAATTTTATAAAATTAAAACCATTAACAAACTAAACAAGTAAGTCATAGCCTATGAGAAGAGAATCTGAATACATATATCTGAAAAATGACTTGCATCCAGAATACCGAGAGAACTCCTTCAAATCAATAAAGATAAAAAGCTATTTTTTTAATGGGCTTGAATAGACATTTTGCCAAAAAAAAAAAGTATCTAACTGGCTGGTAAATGCATGAAAAAATACTTAATGTGTGATTACTCATTAGGAACGCAAATGACAGCTTCAATGAGCTAGCACTACTCACCCACAAGGATGACTAAAGTTTAAAAGGCTGACAATTTCCACATATCAGGGAAGATATGGAGCAAGTGGCAGTCTCCTAGCTGGGAAAAGTGGTTCATCTATTTTGGAACACTGTTGAACTGGCTGGTAGAATCTATAACCTCTGTATCCAGCAAAACCATTTCCAGGTATTTACTCAAGAGAAATAAATGTGTGTGTCCTCAAAAAAAACATGAACAGAATGTTCTTAACAGCTTTATTCAGAGCAGCTAAACTCTGAAAACAACCAAAAAGTCCAACAATAGGGGAATGGATAGATATTGTGGAATACCACATACTCTAAAAATAAACAAATAGCTAATATGCACAACCACATAGCTGTATTTCCAATATTTTATTGAGCAAAAGCAGCAGACACAAAAGAGTCCACATATGAAGTTCAAGAACTAATACACCTGATCTGTGTGAGAGAAGTCAGGTAAGTAGTCATCTCTAGGGAGGGGGTGAGGTGGCATTGACAGGAAAGGGGTACCAAGGAACCTTCTCAGTTGGTGATCTGGATAGCATTACACAGGTAGATACATCTGTAAAAATCTGTCAAGCTAAACACTTAATATTTATTTTATACTTTCATAAGACATCACATTTTATAAGATTTTGCCCATTTTTTAGAAAAGAAAAACAATGAAGAAAAAAACAGAATGGCATTAGGCTTATCAATTGTAACACAGGAATCTAAAAGACCATGAAGGAATGTCTTCAAAATTCTGAGAGAAAATGGCTTCAAATCTAGAATTCCAGACCCATCTAATCTTTCAATCAAGTGTGAGGGCAAATTAGAAACAATTTCAGATGATGATGAGCAAGCACTCAAAAAAAATTTAAGTCCCATGCATTCTTTCTTTAGAAGTCTTAGAAGATTTCCCCGCCAAATATGGGAGGACCTAGTGGATCCAGAGAACAAGGAATGTGACCAGAGTAGGAGGAGGGAGGTCTATGGTGGAAGGTATTGAGGAAAAAGTAAAGGAAAATTGAAATGGAACCAGATATACGTGAGCATTTAGAAAAACAAAATAATGGTTTTTTGACAGAAAGAACATGACATTCAGGAGCAAAAGAAGAAATGAATAGCTATATTCAAAAATCAACAAGTGAGAATTAGGAGCAGTTATTGACTGTAGTAGAAATTAAAATGATACTAGGAAGCAAATATCAACAGTCTTCTACCTTGGTCTAAAATGAGTATTAATCAAGTAATAATTGTAAATGCTGATCACTGGTTTAACAAGAACTGCAACTACCTTAGGAGGATGAGGGAGGGAAGTGTAGGGAGATGCAAGAAAGCTAAATCCTCATCAACACTGGAAGAAATTTGTTAATTTCAAGCATTGTCTGAAATTGATAAATGAAGAGTTAGTGATATAAAATAGCATAGAGGGGAGCCTGGGTGGCTCAGTGGGTTAAGCCTCTGCCTTCAGCTCAGGTCATCATCCCAGGGTCCCGGGATCAAGCCCCACATTGGGCTCTCTGCTCTGCAGGGAGCCTGCTTCCCTTCCTCTCTCTGTGCCTGCCTCTCTGCCTACTTTTGATCTCTCTGTCAAATAAATAAATAAAATATTTTTTTAAAAAAATAAAAATATATATTATAAAAATAAGGGGACAACTACAAAAAGAAACCATCAAAAGAATTAAAAAGTATCGTCTGCCATAATGTGAAAATGGACACAGGATAAAGCTGTGGAAGAGGCGGGTTTGTGCATCTTAAGCCTTTCAAAACTATTTTTAAATAGAATTTCTAAGAAACAGAGGAGAAAATACAGACATGTACAAGATTACCCAGGGAGAGGAAGATGAATGAGAAGTGAAGGATACTAAGAATTCTGAGGAACATCAGTGTTTAAAAGGAAAAGGAGGAGGAGCCTGCATGACAGACCCAGGAGGCTAACAACACAGGGCCAGGGAAGAGAACCCCACAAAGGGCTCCAGGGAAACCAGGGGCTGCAACTCACTGAGTTCTTACCTGCTGGGGAGTCAATGCAGGGTGGGACTTTTACTGAGCAGCTACGCTTGCTTTTTTTTTTTTTTTTTTGATCGTGTTATGTTAGTCTCCATACAATACATCATTAGTTTTTGATGCAGTGTTCCATGATTCATTGTTTACGTATAACACCCAGTGCTCCATGCAGTATGTGCCCTCCTTAATACCCACAACCAGGGTCACTCATTCCCCCACCCTCCTCCCCTCTAAAACCCTCAGTTTGTTTCTCAGAGTCCATAGTCTCTCACGGTTCGTCTCCCCCTCCGATATCCCCCCCTTCGCTTTTTCTTTCCTTCTCCCAATGTCCTCCATGTTTTTCCTTATGTTCCACAAGTAAGTGAAACCGTATAATTGACCTTCTCTGCTTGACTTATTTCACTTAGTATAATCTCCTCCAGTCCCATCCATGCTGATGCAAAAGTTGGGTATTTATCCTTTCTGATGGCTGAGTAATCTTTCATTGTATATATGGAACACATTTTCTTTATCCATTCATCTGTTGAAGGGCATCCCAGTTCTTTCCATGGTTTGGCTATTGTGCACATTGCTGCTATGAACACTGGGCTACATATGGCCCTTCTTTTCACTATATCTGTATCTTTGGGGTAAATACCCAGTAATGAAATTGCTGGGTCATAGGGTAGCTCTATTTTTAATTTTTTGGGAAAGTTCCACACTGTTTTGCAAAGTGGCTGCACCAACGGGCATTCCCACCAACAGTGTTAAGAGGGTTCCCCCTTTCTCCACATCCTCCCCAACATTTGATGTTTCCTGCCTTTTTAATCTTTGCCATTCTACCTGGTGTAAGGTGGTATCTCAATGTGATTTTGATTTTAATTTCCCTGATGGCTAATGATGATGAACATTTTTTCTCATGTGTCTGTTGGCCATTTGTATGTCTTCATTGGAGAAGTGTCTGTTCATGTCTTCTGCCCATTTTTTGACTTGATTATCTGGTTTTGGGGTGTTGAGTTTAAGAAGTTCTTTACAGATCTTAGATATCAGCCCTTTGTCTACAGTGTCCAGATATGGACCCTCAACTCTATGGTCAAATAATCTTCAACAAAGCAGGAAAAAATAGTCAGTTTTTAAAAAGACAGTCTCAAAAAATTAATTAAATAATAAAATTAAAAAATAAAAATTAAAAAATAAAAAATTAATTAAAAAAATAAATTTAATTAATTAAAAAATTAAAATTAAATTATTAAAAATAATTAAAATTAAAAAATAAAAAAGAAAGTCTCTTCAATAAATGGTGCCAGGAAAATTGGGCACTTATGTATAGAAGAATGAAACAACCATTCTCTTATACCATACACAAAGATAAACTCAAAATGGATGAAAGATCTCAACATGAGACAGAATCCATCAAAATCCTAGAGAACACAGGTAGTAACCTCTTTGACATCGGCCATATCAACTCCTTTCAAGACACATCTGCAAAGGCAAGGGATACACTTGCTTTTAACCATGGACCACACTCCTTTATACAGGTCAGCCAAGACCCCGCAGCAGTTCTGGAACTGCTGGGCACCAGGCCACAGGTTTTGTTAGGGCACCACCAGAGCAGGTGAATACACACCAGGCCCTGAACAAGCAGCTTGAGCCAATAAAGTTTCTCAGAAACTGTTCAAGTGCCCCACACCCTCCCTGACCACCTACTCTCCCCTGCCCCACAGGCTGTGAACCCAGGCACCTGTTTCAATGAAGCATTTTGGGACTCTCCTTCTCTGGCTCTCTGTGGCTTCCACTGACATGTTCGAATTCCTACTTCCGTTGAGATTTTGTCCTTCCCTTCTTGCACTGGCTCTAACACTCACCAGCCAGGTGTGCCCACCTGCTCCCAGGGTCCATAAGGCATGCTGCCTCCACCTGTGGCCACACATGACAGCAGAGTTTATGAAGCAGACACAGCTTCACCTTTCCTGAGATAACACTCGCAGGGCTTGTCAAGGAGCATTCTCCAGTGAAACTGCTTTCCAGCTAGGTAAGTCGGTCATGGCTTGCTTTGAGATATGCTAATTATCTAACTGGAAACAAAAATCACCAGTTCTTTAGCGTAGGAAGGAAGGTGGTGAGAGAAGCGATGCCAGTGCTTCCAAGCTGATAAATGAGTGAGCCAGAAAGTCCTGGAGCTATGAAAGCAAAGGAAGGACACTCGAGGAAAACACCATACACAGCACTTCTGAAGTGAAGGACATCCCAAAGACACGTGTGGCTGTTCCAACCCCAGAGAGGAATCGGACAGACTCGTAATTAACGAGTAGAAAAAGGAATGTCATCAGAGCCAATGATGTCAAGGGGAATCTGGTTAAATATAGGCAAGTTAGCATTGAAATAATAATGATATATATCAAGCACTTCCTATGTGTTGGGCTGCAAACAATACCTACATTAGCTTACTTAATCCCTACAAAACCCTGTGAGGTCAACATTACTGTTATTCCCCTTCTACAGATGAGAAACTGAGGCAAGGAGAAGATTCGTAACTTGGCCCAGGACTCACAGCCGACAGTGCTGAGGTTGGAACCCAGGCAATAATGGTCCAGAAATGCTATGAAGAGCTTCAACTGCAGTGTGAGGAACACAGACCACAAGATCTGGAAGGATTTCCAGGCTGGAAGGCAGTCCAGCCTCTGTGAGAAATAAGTTATAGTGCCTATAACAGAAGAAATGGGAGCCTATTAAGGAAATGAACACCTACACAGGTTCCCAGCTTTATGGAGGGTAAAATCCTGACAGGAAATTCTGTAGACAGGGATACCAGTATAGACACAGGCACAAGTAAGACTTATGAAGGTCTCACCCTTCCCACAGCTGTGAGAACAGAAGGAGTTCAGCAAACCTTTCCACACTTTAGCAGACAGAGCCCTGGGGTTTTGGTACCAACATCCTGAGAGCTTACTTATCCCTACATAAATCATAGCCTTGGAAAGTCCAATGGAACAACATTCAGGGAGAAGGGTTGTAAAATATATACCAACAAACAAAAATAAAACCAATAAGCACATCACTTAGGGGACTCTGCATCCATTTTTAAGAAAAATTCTTCACACAAGTACCCAAATCTGAATGTGCAAGTCTGTAGCTAAATTTTACTCCAAGGGCAAAGAGCTTTCCCAGTGAAGCAAATGTATCCTTAAATCATTGAGAGAAATAATTCACACAAGAAGAACTGCAGGCTTTGCTGAAAAGGACTCCTGGCATTCGTTCGGCATCAGCATGAGAGACCTCATTTCAAATTCTTCTCAAATCCCGATTGCTTGAAAATCAATCCAAATGTTTCCCCCCCCCATTTTCTTCTAGTGAGTTTTATTAAGCAATAAATTCATAAACATACCTTCAGAAACTTCAGATGACGCTAGTCAAATTCTCTATACAGTGAATGCTCCAAAGAAATCAACATTCCTCTTGCACATTTTTTCATGGGGAGGGCCAGAAAGATCTCCCCACTACCACCCCCCCATCACCATACCCCGGGCATGAGTCCCAGGAGGGGGTTTTGGCACAGATAAGAAGTGAAAGCTTGCAGAAATGAGACTTGTGCATTAAAAAGCTCTGAGGCTCCAGCCATGCTGTGTTAGCTCAAGACCTGTAGTTATGTCCAGTCTTCATCCCCAACTCCTAAAAGCACCAGCTACCAGCTTTCTTGCCAAAGGCGCAAAGCAATAAGCTCAAGGTGCTTCCTGGCCCTGACTCAGCTTATGTGGTAGGACCCCGTGTCGACAGTGGTGCAGGAGCAGCTCTGAGCCTTCTCTACGAGTGCTCTGGAAAGCATTATCCTACCCAAAGGGGATGAAAGTCTCTTTGAAAACTCTTTTCCTAGGCTGCTCAGAGATTGGGGGGGGGGGTGGGGAGTAACACATGGGAAGAACCAATATCCCGTGAACTGCTGACTGATATTATCAGGGTATTCTGCTTTTGAAAATATTTTGTTTGTAAAAGAAAAATGCATTCCCATCACTAATGGTCCCTGGAGCAAGTCATCTGCCTATGCCTGAGTTTAAGGACCTCAACTGCAAAATGAAGAGTTAAATTAATGGACTGCTGAGTTCCCATCCTGTCTAGTAACAACAGCTGTCCAAAGTGGTCCAATATGGACCATCTTCTAGGGTTCACCACTGATACAGACTTTACACACACACACACACACACACACTCTCACTGTGCACATAACCTCACATTTACTCATTCATTTGATCAATATTGATTGCCTGCTGGATGTCAACACTCTTCTAGGCACTGAGGATATAGCAGCAAACCCTGCAAAGCCCTGCTTGCTTGGAGATTACTTGCTAGGGCTGGCCAGACACTAAATAGTCAACAAATACAGGTCAGGCAAGAAATGCTATGGAAAAAAAGATACCATTGGTGGTGGGTAGAGTGTTCTGACACGTGATCGGGAAAGACCCCTTTGAATATGACATTCAGGTAGAGCTCTGAAAGATACGTCGTGAGGGAATGAGCTCTTGGATATTCATGCCAAGGAGGTTCCAGATGGAAGAAACATCATGTACAAAGGCCCTGAGGGGGAAACATATCGACCTATTCAACGTTCAAAGAACTGCAAAGAAATCAGTGGCTGAGAGAAAAGATGTACAATGACGGGGTTCCCATTTCCTGAGCTGGGAGAAATTATGAAAGGACACATTTTGGGTGGTGGGATATAGAAATATGGATGTTTCATTTGGGACACAAGAAATTTGAGATGGCCTTTAGATATATTATGAAAGCTTGATATTAATACCACCAGCTTCCAGAATCTTCTTTGGAGAATGATTAAAAATATAATCTCTGGTGGCAACACTCACATCTTCTACTTGGGAACTGTCCAGAGAATACATGTTGGTTAATGTTTAATAATCTGTCCTGGGAAGGGCGGGGGGATTCCCTAATTTGTTGCATTTGCCTAATTCCATGGTATAAATACTCGCACCGTGGCTAACTTCAAGCTCCCAATGTGAAGCCACTGAATGTGGCAAGGGAGGGAGATGGGTACAACTGGCTCCCACACCAGCACAAGCAACAGCCCCAGCATGCTACTGCAGTGACCCCATGCCCTAGCCCCCCACATTCTTCAAAAGAGGAAGAAAGAGGGGAAGCAGGGACAATTTAGATGGCTTTAGGCAGTATCCTTTAAGCACCTTTGTCGGCCTTTTGAAAAAACAGGTTCTGAGAAATACTGGGGCATCTGCTTTATAACCAGCTGCCTTATTACTATAAAAAACTGATCGAAGATCTGACATTAATTATCTCTAATGCAAAACGAATTTACTCTCAGATTTCTATGGTGTGGTAGAGCAGACAGGGGAAGATGGGGTCCCTGGTCCTACTGATGGTCCCCCAAGCACTGGTGGAGGGAAGAAAGCTCCATCCTCAATAACTGTTTCAGTTTCTAAGCCCAGTATCCATTTCTGAGTCAGTCAGGGGCATACCTGGCTCACTTGCAAATCTGGGATGGGGAGTTGGGGGAAACTGCTCTAGGCTTTAACCTTCATCCTGGAAAGAACTATTTTCTCTGGGCAATAAGAGACATTGGGTTTGTGTTAACAAACTGTTATCCAATCACCAAATTAAAGATCCTTAGGCAAACCTTGCTTTCCTTTTCCAAAGAACAGGTATTCTTAACACTCTCTGTGTTTTTAGAATCAGCTGGGGAAAGTTGTTAAGAGAACTCATGTGTCGGATGGGTACACTCAGAGCTTCAGATCCCATTGGTGGGTTAAGACCTGGATGTGGGTATTTTTTAAATGCTCCCAGATGATTCCAAGTGTAACCAGGGCTAAGAAGCGCGGCCCTGGAATCCTGAGCAGTGACTGGTTAGAATCCACCTGATCTGACTGGTTGTTGAGAGAGCACTCACATACACGGTAGCAGCTTGGTGGGTAGAAAAGCCACAGGGCTAGGAACGGGTGAGTTCAGGAGTCCAGTCCTATTTCTGGCATTGGAAAAGGTACTGCAGAGTGTGAGCTCCTGAGGGGCACAACAGATGACCTCCAAGTTCACTCCTTCTCCCATGGTCTGCGTCTGCTGCCACTGGGAGCAGCCCCACAGAAGCTTCACATTGGCTCCCACTAAGGAGGCCACATGGATGGTGTGAGGTCATGTTTGTGTGAGAACGGCAGATAAGGCTGTTGTTGCATGCAACTGTCCCAGAGCTGGCAAAACTTCTCGATGAAGAATGCCCAAGCAGAACAGGGAATTCCCTGTTTTTCTCACCTCTCTCCTCACCCAAGAACATAGTGATGAATTTCATGGAAATGGATGGCAGAATGAGTCAGTTAAATGTACCAGGTCACCCTTTTCCAAATACAATAGCCAGGCTGGAAAATCCGGTCTCTTGCCCATGCTGGTCCTTCTACCTGTGAAGCTCCTTCTTATCCCTCAGGACCCAGCTCAAATGTCACCTCCTCTGGGAGGTGCCCCTAGACTCATCCAGGTAGAACCAATGGCTCCTCTCCTATGTTCCCAAGGCCTTCATCCATACTCTGCATGGATACATTGCCATGTTGTCACCTAAATATGTGTGTGCCTCCCCAAGTAAGCCCCCAAGGGTAAGAGCTAGACCTTGCTAATTTTTCTCATCCCCAGGTCCTAATAAATGCTTACTAAGGGAACAAACTGGCAGACAGACACAAAGATACCAGGCGAATCCAGAGAGGCCACTGCTCTAAAAAGGAATCTTCATCTATAGGAGACAGAAGAGCTGCCAACCATGAGACAAACTTTTCTATAGGCAACGAGTCATCTTTTCTGGAAGTTTGGAAGAGTTGTCAGCAAGATCTCTGCCAGTCTCCACTGTGTCTCTCTCTATTTATACCCTGGGGCCAGGAGACAGGAGGAGGCTGTCCGAACCCAAGGACAATGGTCTGCAAGCAATCTGTCCTATGCATTTATTCTTGGCAAGGATCCCCAGAGATTAGGTTTCCTCCAGAAAGGAGCCACTAAGAGAGGGAAGTTCCAGTTTTTAAATTCTCCTGCTAGTCCCAAAGAAATTGACAGAAACTTTAAATATCTTTTTGGTAGCCCATAAGTCGCCAAAATTCACCCTTAAGCAAAAAGAGTACAGGCATTACAAAAGTTAGGGACTCAAATTTCAGGTTACTGGAAAAAGAAAAGCAGTCAAGTAAAACTGAAGGGGTCTCTAAAAGAGCAAGAAATTGGGGAGGGAGGTAGAAAATCACCAGTCTATCCGAGTATGTTCACTGCATAACGGGGCAAAAAAAGAGTTCAGTATATCATTTGGGTTTATCCTTAATGTCTCTAGAAACAAATACAAACACACACACACAAATAGAGTAAAGCCACTATTAACCTAATTTGCCAAAACATCAATTTACTCCTTTTTAGGGAAAGAGGCAAAAGCCCCAGTGATAGAGAGCACGCGTTCAGATACCAGACCTGAATGGAATCCCACCCTCCAGCCTTCCATCTGCAAGGCCTGGAGCAAGTCACTCAAATTCCCTGAGCTCCAGCATCTCTAGTTGGGAACTAGGCTGTGGCCAGGCTTCCTGGGGTGCTCTCAGCACAGGGCCAGGCCCACAGAAAGGGCTCAGGTGCTGGTATGCAGCAGTGATGGTAGAAGTCTCCCAAGTCGAACTGTCATCACAGTTAACAAGAAAACAAAAGAACGTCAGGAGTGTAGGAAGAAAGGGAGAAGCCCCAGGTATAGGAAAAATCTCCTAAACGTTCTTCAATCGCTTCCTCTCTTATTTATAAAATGCACTGGTCTCCCTGTAGAATCCTCAATCTTGAAAAAAAGATCCAATTATGGTCATGGAATTCATAAGAAGGGTCTTAACATATTTGATCAAGCTTTTCAACCAAGTGGTTGAGACCAAAAGAGTTCCTTTTCCGAACATTCAATTACCAGGAAAACCCCACACCCTAAGAGCTTAGTTCTAAGCTTGAATTGTTTATTAGTTTCAGGAGGCCTGAAAGGCTGCCTAAATACAGATTTCTTTCTAGAAGTTACATCAGAGAGTTTCCACTTATTAATATCCCCAACAGTCTACAGTAATTGAACACACACCCCAAGAGGAGGCCTTTTTTTTGGCATTAAAAATGAAGTACCAGTGTCAAGCACCAACTCCAAGTTCAGGGATTTTGTAATAATACAGTCCATCATTGAGGACAGCAACCTGTCACCAGAGGCTTGAAAAACTCAGCAGGACAAAGTTGTTCTCAATTTTATTAGAGATTTTCAAGGGCTAAAGACCTGATATTTAAACACAAGTGTATGGCGGGGGGGGGGTGTGTGCATGCGTGAGCACGCGCACACACACACACACAAACACACAAGAGCAGGTGTGAGGCTTATGAGTCATGCCCCACACCTGGCTCTGCCTATCATGTCAAAGATGCTCCCAACTTGTACAAGTCAGTTCATCTTGCCAGAAAGAAGGGGGATAAAAAGGAAAGACTTTAGGGGTGCCTGGGTGGCTCACTGGGTTAAAGCCTCTGCCTTCCGCTCACGTCATGATCGCAAGGCCCTGGGATTGAGCCCCGTATCAGCAGGGAGCCTGCTTCCTCCTCTCTCTCTACCTGCCTCTCTGCCTACTTGTGATCTCTGTCTGTCAAATAAATCAATAAAATCTTAAAAAAAAAAAAAGGAAAGACTTTAAAGCACCAATGAAACCTAACTAACTTATTAATAGAATACCATAGACTGAGTAAATTATGAAAAACAGAAATTTATCTCTCACAGTTCTAGAGGCTAGGAAGTCTAAGATCAAGGCCCTGGCAGATTCCTGGTTCACAGACAGCCATTCCCTCACTGTGTCCTCAAGGACAAGGGAATTCTTGAAGGGTCTTTCATAATGCATTGGGGGTTAAGATACTTGTAGATGTATGAAAATTTGTAAGACATATGAATTTTGGGTAGGGGGCACAAAGTGTCTATAGCAGGTACCAATAATCAAAAGATGCAAATAAATTCAAATGACACATTTCTACAAATTTCATTTTTATCTGACTTTAGAATAAATAATAAAAATTGGCATTTAGGTTAGGAATTTTGTTGTTCTTTTTTTTTTAAGATTTTATTTATTTATTTATTTGACAGACGGAGATCACAAATAGGCAGAGAGGCAGGCAGAGAGAGGGCTGGGGAAGAAGGCTCCCCGCTGAGCAGAGAGCCTGATGTGGGCCTTGATCCCAGGACCCTGAGATCATGACCTGAGCCAAAGGCAGAGGCTTAACCCACTGAGCCACCCAGGCGCCCCCTCTTGTTCTTTTCTTTCGCAGTTAATCTTTAGCATTTGTGTTGGGGGAGGGGGGAGTGGCAATCACAATATATATTCCATAGGCCTCCAAACAAGTGATGATTGCAGAATTATACTTGATAAAAGAAAGAAGCCATTCTCAGATGAAAACATGCTGGATAAAAGAGTTGATAGTGATAGATAATTGGGAGTTGGCTTATCGTGTGTGTGTGTCTGTATTATAGATCTGAGTATGTATAGACATATGTACGTAGCAAATCAATGCCAGTATTATGTGGTATGTTTAAATGTGTATATCTGAGTATATGTTCATGTTTACCTACAACGTGAGGTTGATGTGTATACATTTCTATGGATAAGGAAGTGTATGTGTGGACATATGTACATATACAGGCACTAAACAATTCATGTGTGTGAATGATAAATATGTGTATCCTTGGGGAGCTTCATCCTCACAAAAGAATTTGTCTCAGGAGCCCTGTCTGTAGCTGACATACAGCCTTGTTTTAGGAAACATGTTTTCCATTTATATGGTTTATTATTCCCTGGTTGTTTCCTTCCTCCAGCAAAGAAATGCTGAACCTCTAGCTCCTTCCCTCCTCTCCACAGATCACCTGCCCTTGCTGGGAAAAGCCAAGTCCCTCCCACTTTTGCAGGGCCAGAACTCACACCATCCTTCTCTGGGAACAGCCCAAGGCAGCCCTAGCCTGGTCCAAGAGGCCAGGACTAGACTGTCTGAGAGACTGTCTCTATCAGTCCCAACTCCTTCCTTCCAAGAGCCTTTTCCTCCCCAAGTAGAACACAGATTTTGGTGGTCTCACCCAGACAGCCTCTATCAGACATGTAGCATCTGGGTCCAATAACACCTTATAATGAAGGACCTCCTGTTGCTGGGATCAAGTCACATTCCCTCTGGTCATGGTAAAAGTCATCTGTCTCCCTAGTGTGGGAGGCCACGATAAGGCTAGAGACGAGGACCAAACCAGACCCTGACTTGTGTCTCCTTTAAAGTCCAAATAGCCTAACAAAAGGTTTAGGACGGAAAAGTTGAGTAGCACTGAGAAAGGGTCTGTGCTATGTGTTGTGCGCTCGCCAACGTGACTTCCCACATGTTTACTAGTTAGATGAGAGCAATTTGGTTGGGGTCATAAACACTTAACTGGTCCTTGCTGTTCCAGCACAGCTCATAAATCACTTTCAGGTTTGCTGTTACTTCTTGTATCAATACGCGACAATTGTACTAACATCAGCCATTGCCTGCAGGTGCACCTCGTTCGTTTCTCACTAGTTCTCAAAAGAAACCAGAGGGTCTGCAATTAGACCTTGAGAAGTAGGTAATGGGGAAGTCTGGAGGTTTTTGTGCATGTAGCAAATTCTTTTGTAACCAGCTGAAAATAGTTACTGTTGGCTATATAATGCCTCACAGCCCTGAATAAAGTCGGCACTGTTGGACATCCTCCTCAGTGCTCCTCCTGCCCCCATCTCTTTGTCTCCGAACTTCTTCTTTTCACCATCCTCTTACCCTCACATTCCTGGTCGATTTGCCGCACTGGCCGAGACACCCTAGGTTACAAATTCTCTAAAGAGGACATGGATTTAAGCTCTTTTATATAAATATGGCCCTGCTGCCCTTGAGAAAAGATGGGAAATTCTCTTTGTGGTAAAGGGTTTGTACCCCTAGATGTGCCCACTGTCCTGATGCCAGATGCACATTCTGCCACACCCTGCTTCTCCATCCCCCTTCAGCCTGGCAGACTTCTCCCGAGCACAGAATGTAGACCATCTCCACCATGCCCCACTTTCTTAGTTTCTTGAGAGACAAAGGCAAGAATGAATTTCCTGCCCACAGCACCACCACCCCATTCAAGGCCATAGTAAGAGCATACAGCAGGGTCCCAGGGTTCCCCACTGTCATGCCCTAGGCAGCCAGTCTTCAAAATGCCTCCACCACTCCCTCCCCACTCCCACAGCATCTCCTGGGATGCTCCTATCCTCAATTGCCCAGTCTCAGCCCAGAGGCACTCCCCACACCCAAGGAAGCGCAATAATCCTGAATTCACCTTCAACTTTCTTCGGGCTCATCAAAAACATACTGGTCTTCTGAGGTCTACATCTCTAGATGGAAGACGGGGTTATGCGGTTCATTTGCTGACCACCTGATAAGCAGTTGCTAGCTAACAGGTTCTCTCTTATCAAGAAGATCCGTAGGAGGTAAGGCTGGAGGTGGGGTTCTAAGAGTCCCATGTAAATGGAAGAAGAGCCACTGTGGGAGGAGTGACATCGGGGTCCTCTTATGCCATGCCATGTAAACAGTCACCAACTCTACAGTCAGCCAAGCCAGGAGGAGGAGCCGATGACCACTGGAGAACACTTCTCCAAAAGGAATAGGTTCACTGTTCCTGGTCCTGAACCCCTAACCCCTGACCTCTCTCAGAACCACCCATGGAGCCTCTCTCAGCTCCCACATGGAAGATAGGCCTCTTCACCCTGCAGGAGGGGAGTCCAGCAGACAAACAGCACTCCAGAGGCCAGGAAGCCTCTGTGTGCTTCCCCAAGGGCACCACGGAAGAGTCAGAATCCATGGAACTGGGAGGCCAAGCAATCAAAAAACACTCTTGGCAGGAATACAAGGGGCAGCGAGAAGCTAACTTAGATCCTGCCTGGCTGACTTGGGTCTGGAAAGAACAGAGAAAGAATAAGAAAATTATGTAGTGAATTGTCAGAAGGCAGGAAAGACCAAAGGCCTTGGTCTTAATCATGTTCCATGGGAAGTTCTGGCATGGTGCAAGCGTGAAACCTGCCAGATCTTGAGTAATGGGAACAAGCAAGGGAGGAAAGAGAGGGGGGCTGAGAGGGACTGGTGGGGAGAGGGAAATCAGGCTGTGTCTAGGTGGTGCCAAACATCTGGGTAAACTGTAAAATGTTTAAGCCAATAGCCAGCCATTTTTTCTATAGAACAACAAACATTGAATCTGAAAATGTCTAGGTCGCATCGTTGTGATTTTGTTTTATTTTTCATTGTTTGTGCAGATGTTTGAAAGTTCCTTGAGGGCATAACCAAGGCTTATTTTCAGGTACCTCCACCTTCAGTTCTTAGTACATTTCTGGTACCTAGTAGCTACTCTATATGTGTTTAAGAAAGGGAAAGAGGGTAGGTGGAAGGGAAAAAGCCATGGACAGGACTACACCCCAAATCTTTAAGATAGAAGAACCATATTATTTTATTGCCAAAACTGGGACAACACTGAGAGTAGAGGGGGTGCCAGTACTGGCCCAAGCCAGGTAGCTGCCCTACTTAACGGCAAGTTACATATGGAAGAATGAGGCATTAGAAAGAACTGCCTTTGTTATTTTCAAAAAACTATAATTTAGACAGGCTTGGAGTACATAAGAAAGAGCAAGAAGGCCAATGTGGCTGGAGCAGAGAGAGTAAGGAAGAGAGTGGGGAAATGAGGCAGGAGCAGCCAAGAACTTGAACTTCATTGGAGGTGTGACAAGGTGCCATTGGCATGGGGGAGGGAGAGTTACCTGGGTGAATGACAAGATCTGATTTAGGTTTTAAAAGATCTCTATTAGGCTGCAGTATGGAGAACGAATTGAAAGAGGCAAGAGGACCATCAGGCCACTGCAGTTGTCCAAGTGAGAGGACAGTGGCTCGAGGTAGGAGTGGCTGCTGCAGATGAGGTGGTAAGAAGGGGACAGTCTGGGGACAACTGGTCTAAGTTGAGTCACTGATGCAATGGACACGGGAGGTGAGTTAAGAGAGGCATCAAGGAGGCCTGCTAGGTTTAGAGGCTGAGACACCACCTGGGTAGCTGGTAAAATCCTTTATCCACCTGGGGAACACAAGGGAGGCCTTTACAAGTCATCCCAAAACCCTCAGCTATTCCCTGTCTCTTACCCCTGTTTACCTCCCTCATGGCTCTTATCACCATCAGTAATTTTATTTGTGAATTATTTGGTTAATGACTTGTCTCCCCCACTGATTGTTAGTTCTGTGAGGGCAGAACTAACTAGTATGCCTTCACCAGTATGCCTAACACAGCACCAAGCATCTAATACATGCTTGATACCTGCTAAAAGGAAAACCAAGAGGAGTTTTAAAAATACTACACTTGAGCCCAAGGACAACTTCTGGGACGAGAGAGCTGCAGAACCTTAGACAAGCCACTGGGTCTCTGCCTCTAGGCTCTTATCATTACAGATTTGGAGATGCTCACCAAGTTCCCCTCCAGCTCAAACATTCCAGGACCACGACTGTGTCTCTTGATGCTCCCAGATGAGTTACAATCAGCAAAACCAGAAAGTGGTATTCACAGCTCTCCAAGAAAACACTTTGAGCAAGAGCTCAAAGTTAAGTGAAGAGACAGCAACATCACAGGTAGAGTGGGGGTCCCATTCCCCCTGGGTCTGTAAGCAAGAGCGTAGTACACCACCCTTGTTACCAGCATGAACAGCACCCCCATGTATCAGAAATGCCCATTTTTCCAGGACCATAGGTTGGGGTCCTACCCTTCTATAAGTCAGTGTCCCCTTTTGCTTCTTCATGTCTGTTCCCACCATTCAAAGTTTGATGTGTAGTTTACATGCAATGAGTCAGATCCTTTTGCATGAGAAAGGACAAAGCCTGCCGTCCTCTGACAGTTTACTGCATAATGTTTTCTTCTCCTTCCTCCAGTCCCATGTCCAAGAGGGAACTTCAGAATGAGCCCTGTGAAGGCTGTTGTTCTTCTAATAGCTAAGTGATCTTGGAGTCTCCCCGATTCCACATTTGGCATTTACAGAATCCTACAATTATGATGACATTACCTCCCTTCATGCCAACAAGAAAGAGCACGGATAAAGACAATTTACAGATAACCTAAAACACCATGTTAGTTATTCATTAAAACCTCCTGATCTGCTAACAAGAACAAGAATTCATCCTAAGAATGTCCAAAAACCTCTGCATGTAGACTGGGTCGGTATCGAGTTGCGCCATACCCGCTGTATCTCCACACAGCCATGCCTCACGCCAATGGTTTGTTAGCCCATGCCCAAAGGAAGCCTCCTGAAAACCTGGCCAGAGGCCAGACTAGTGAGTTCAAACATCACGGCCCAGATGTACTGCTGGTGGATCCCCCCTGTCCCATGTCCACACATGAGAACTCCTCTGCTCCTCCATCTCCGCGACTGCACCAGACTTTTGGCCACCAGTATCTGGCCATACTACGCTTGAGCCGCATGCCTGACACAGACCTGCCTCCACTGTGGGCACATGGACACCAGTTTCCTCGAGAGTCAAAGACCCACCCCACCCCCAAACCTTCACAAATTTTTGCATATTTCTCCCCCTATTTTTGCATTTTTCTCCACCTTCCCAATACAAAACTGGAAGCCTGTCTTGGGTCCTCGCTTGCCCTTTTTTAGGCTCATCTGAGTCTAGAGTCTCCTGTCACAGAACTCCTGTTGCAAGGATCCATCGGAAGCATGGTGAGCAGCCACGCTGGTGACTGTTTTCTCTGCCAAACACATTCTCTTATTTACTCTGCTGCTCCCAAATCTGTGTTAAAGAGAGACTTGGCCAGGCCCTCTGAATTACTCAGGCTTTGCCCAATTTGAAGAAAAATTAACACACCTGGTAGCGACTTCTAAGGTAACTGCTGAATGCACAGATGCCCTCTGGGTCTGGTTTGAACCACCACCGTCTCACCTGAGACACGGCCTGGTTACATCTGTCTGCAGATAACAGATAACTGCCCTCTCTGCTATAATTTTCCTCTATAACGGTGATCCTCATCATGTCATACCTGTGCTCAAAATACTGCAACTTTTCTCCCGCTTGTCTCAGGGTAAAAGCCAATGTCTTCCCAATGATCTAGAAGTCCCTTCAAAATTGGAGGTGTACTCAGTTGTTTCTCAAACACACCAGGCATGCTCCTGCCTCAGGGCCTTTACACTGCTTTCCCTCTGAAATAGTTTCCTCCAGATAACATTGTTCACTCCTACTCCTTCAAGTCTTTGTTCAAATGGCTTATGCAGACCCATTACATTATAATTTCAACTTCCATCCAGCCATCCAATCCCCCTTTCCCGGTTTTCCCCTAAATCAAATTCTAACATACTATATAACCTACTTAATTATTATGATATTCTTTATTTCTCTCTCCTCTATTAGAATTTAAGCTCCAAGAAGGCAGGAACTTTCATCTATCTTGTCCAGCAATGAATCCTCAGTGCCTAGAAGAGTGCCTGACATGTATTATGGAATGGATAAGGTAATTAATAAGTTCATCAGGATGCTTGGGTGACTCAGTCAGTTAAGCATCTGACTCTTGATTTCAGCTCAGGTCATGATCCCAGGATCTTGAGATTGAGCCCCGTGTCGGGCTCCACACTGAGTGTGGAGCCTGCTTGAGATTTTTTCTCTTGCTTTTCCTCTGCTCCTCCTCACCCACCTCTCTCTCTTAGAAAAAATAAAGAAAGAAGAAGTTCATCAGTATAGAGTGTAGATGCTGGTCTGACTGCTGAATTCAAATCTCAGATTCAACTTCTATAAGCTATGTGACATTGAACAAGCTTTAACTTTTTTATACCTCAATTTATCCATCTGTAAAAATGGAAGAAAAAAATAACTGCAATGATTTCATAAGACTTTCATGAGAAAATTCATGTCCCACAGTGCTTAGAACATAGTAAGATCTCTGTGGATGATATCTATTATCTTCAGCCTTTGCAAATAAATTAGACTTTTGGAAATAACCAAAAGCCACTTGAACTAAGCATGGTAAATAAAGTAATAGTACCTCTGCTGAAAAGATGGGAAGATAAGGCAATATGCACAGTTCTCTTTTACGGTTCATAAACCAGCTCTACAAAATAATTCTGGGGTCGGGGGCAAAAAAGCAACATTCATGTTGTAAGCAATGGTATTCTCTATGTGGCCACTTGGAAGGGCAACACCCACTTGGCTGTCTATGTTCTGACATATTTCCTAATGCCATAGAGTCCCAATAGTAGAAATAGAACTAGAAATAGAAGCCCTTAGAGGTCCTCTGCTATACCTCCTGCTTCCCTGACTCACTTTATGTTGCTTTTCTGCCAGAGAGAGCCAACTGCTCTGAGTATGTGGGTCAAGAACCTCTGGGGAGGGAGTGCCGAAGAGGCTTTATAGAGAGGATGTCACAGAAAGTGATACCTTGAACGAGGCCAAGCCGTAACCTGAGTGTCATGAAGGTCTAGAAACTCAATCTGGGGGAGAGCAAGCAGAGATGGGACAGCTCATTTGCAGAATAGACTTCCTGGGGCCCAGAGGCAGGGAGTGGAGAGGAGGAACAGACTCACCCCCAAATGGACTAACCACCAGCCAAGCTGTTAGAGCTCTTGGCCTTTCTCCTCTCCCCCTTCCTCTGGCACCTCAGGAAAGAGGGGGTGAGGAGAGAGGGGACGCTCAGGGCAACACCCTCAACCCTGCCACCTGAGAAGACACAAAGCAGAGGGCTCTTCCATTCCTGCGGTTCCTGCTGTCCACCTCCCAAGCCAAGCATATTCTTCATATTGCAGTAGAGACTGTGCTTCTCTGTTTTACAGACAAACGAGCTCAGACCCAGAGGGAAAGGAATGCGGCTGGCAGACAAATTGGTGGTCCAACCATATCCCCTCAGTCCACCCAAAGGTCACTGGCAAACAGGTTTACCTGGCAATGACTTTTGGCATCTCCCTACCCAGGGTCCTCTAGCTTCAGGAGCATATGCTCAGCCCAGAGGCAGAGAGGCCAGGCATGCCAGGGGGTTATTACCCCAGAAGTGACCCTCAATCTACCAGGGAGAGTAATTTCAGATGTATGCCACAGTTTCTTAGAGGTTGATTTTCTCATCAAGTTCAGACCCCAAGTTTTAAAATAGAGGAACATACTTTCATATGTAAAAGAGAAGAACTAAGGGGTAGGTTTTAACATTTTTGTTCCCCTGGACTCCTTTGACAATTTGGTAAGGACTGTGGACTCCTCAGGATAATTATTCTTAAGGCACAAAACAAAACCTATAAAGATTATAAAGGACATTAAATATGTTGAAAGATAATTATCACAATAACTTAAAAATAATTTTGTGATAACGCAGACTGATTTTAGAATAAGAGCTAAAGGAGCAGCTCATCACTACCATCATCTTAAATGAGTGATGAGCACGAATAGTTTCTGCAACAACTGTTTTATGGAAATATGTGTGGGGGCACCTCGGTGGCTCAGTCGATTAAGCGTCCAACTCTTGAGCTCAGCCCATGTGTTGATCTTGGGGTCATGAGTTCAAGCCCCACTTTGGGTTCCATGCTGGGTGTGGAACCTACTTAAAAAAACATATATATGTATAATTTTTGTTGACAAGTCACAGTCACTGCTGATACTACGGTGGTGTGCTGCCTACCTTCATACTGGAGGGAAACAATAAAGTGCAGTTATAAGTTAGAAAATAAAGATGTGATTTCTCAAAGTTAACAGACTCCTGAATTTTCTACATGCACCCTCTGGGCATCTATGAACCCCAGAGAGAAACCCTGTGCTCTATGTGAGACATGCTAACTGTTGACTCAAAACTGGTTCAGTGGCCATTGAGCTCCTGTTCCCTTCCAGAACAATTCAGTCCTAAAGCCATTAGCTGGGGCAAAGCAAGGTAGCAGTTCTGGGGTGGAGATGGGGGAAGCCACAGTGGCTCAGAGTAGGGTTTCAGAGTTTCAACAGAGTAAGGAGGGCAGTCCTGCTAGGGAGGGGATGGCAGCAGATAGGGGAGATTGGTTGGATAAGAAGAAATTAATCAAATGAATAAATACATATATAATGAAAGCAAGGTTCCCGCACTGTTGGGAGAGTTATAAATACAGAAAGGGGAAAGGCAAGCCTGAGCTCTGGTGTTGGATTACAATTAGAGACATCTGTGTGAACTCATGGTTTTCAAAAGACGGAGATGTTAATGTGTTTATACACCAACACACACACAGAGCTCTGCTGTTGAGATGGTCTGGGAGCAGCAATCCCCCCAAGAACAAGGGGCATATTTAGCACTCAGACCTTGGCTTCTAAAATAACATTTTCTACCGAAAGAGCCCAGGGCTTCTCAGAGAAATGCCTGATTCCCGGGCTGGAGCACAGAAAGTTGAGGTGACCTGAGACTATCTTACTATGCCAGAAAGCCAGGAAGAACTCTGAGAATGACAGGGTTTCGGGAAAAGAATGCAGAATCCAGCCCGAGTGTGATCCCAATGATCAAACCAGGGACAATCTGAGCATCAAAATATGTAAGAATCAAAATTCATTCAATGTAATGGGAAACGGTGAGTCTGTATAGATGTAAATAAATAGATGAATCAATTGAATGTGTGATGAGGAATGAGATGTTTATACAGTTTCAAAATACCTTCCCACAAAATATGTATCAGTTACACAGAGGAAGAGAGTAACTTTATAGGGGGAAGGCCTAGAAGACACCAACTTAATTAAGTGATCAAAGGTAACGACACCAGCAATAGCATAAAGGGGCATCTGTACAACTTGATAAGAGGCAATGAAAAGAACATAACCTAACTGCTGTGGTATGTCTGCCCAAAAAAATGCATAATCTGAATGTAATTACGAGGAAACTTCAGATCTAAATTGAGGGATGTGTACAAAATAATTGGTCTGTAAATTTAAAAGTGTCAAGGTGATAAAAATCCAAGTGTGTTCCAGACTGAAGGAAGGCTAAGAGATGACAACTAAATCCAGTTCAGGATTCTGAACCAGATCCTGTTGCTCTAAGAACATTATTAGGATTACTGGCAAACCTTGAACAAGGTGTGAGGTTAGATGATAACAAGGTATTAATGTGAATTTCCTGATCCTATTGGTCGTATTGTGGTTACATAGGAAAATGTCCATTTTCTTTGTAGGAAACACCTTCTAAAATATTCTAGGATGAAAGGATATAGGTAGGAAATTTACTCTCAAAGGTTCGGGGTGCTGGAAGTTTTCACAGTGACCTTCCAGGGTTTTTTGAGAGTTTGGCATTGTTTCACAATTTAACCAGAGGTGGGAAAGCTGGTTCAATGATCTGTATAGTCCACCACTTATCTGTAGCCAAAACGAGGAACTAAAAATAAGTGAAGTAAGATTGGGGAGCAAGAATTCTGGAAAGAAAGTTGTGACCTTGTTCATTTCAGTTGGGTGACAAAGAGCCATTCCCATCTCCATTCGGGCCTTAGAGAGTGGGTATATCTGCCTGAAAGAGATGAACATTTTGCCATTCAGCGTGATGCACATGAACCTGCAGAAACTCAGACCTCTTAGCACTGCAACCAGAGCAGAGCATCAAAAGGTTTGAGCACAGCCTGCCCTTCCAGAGCTGGGTGAGCAGAAAATAGAAACCATCTCCCAGAAGCTGTGGACATCATGGAGGACAGCTCCACATGAGCTACCTTAAAAAGATTCAACTCCAAAGGCAAAGTGATCCTAGCAGCAAGAAGCTCAAGGGAAGGGAATGGTCAGTAGGAAGGTGAGCCTACAAGCCAGGGAGCAACGCAGCAGGCAGTACCTGACACCATTTTAGGAAAAGGGGTACTAAAACAAAGCATGCCAAGAGAGAGAAAGCCAGCATACATCAGCCCCAGAATATAAATGCACTAGTATCAGACGAAAACTACAAAGCACTAGCAGCAGCAAAAATAGAGACAGAAGAGCAAGAAACAACAAGAAAGAGAAATCACAGAACAAAGCTCATTTCCAGCTTCCCCCACACAAGTTCACAAGACTGGATCAGGCCTGGGGTTGGACAAAAACTTGACATTTTGATTCGCACTGTAATTGTTTAATACCAGAAAGCAAAGCTAAAATACCTGAAAGCGAGCAAACATCTATGGATTCTTCCAGTGACGGGGAAGGAAAGGCCAAAAGAACCCATCTGAAAAGCAATGGTGAGCAAGAGTAATATAACTCTCTGCTTCTCCCCTAAGAGAGAATCTGCAATCTGCTGGTTCCACAGGGATTACGCTGCGTATTCATCACAGCACCCGGGAAAGGGGGCCTTTTGTGGTAAAGCCTGCCTGAAAGGGACCTAAATGCAGGCTCCTCAGTACCAAGTCATGGCACCCGGTTTGCCAGCCTTCCCAGGAACAGGTCATTGCTCTGCACAACTTCATCCCTGGGGAATGAGTAAGCAGAGACCAACACAAAAGCCAACAGGTGGGCAGCAGAAACCAATGGAGAGAATGCAAAGAACAGTTGTAGGGAATTTGTTTTGCGTTGCAGTGGCTTCCTGGGAAAGCCACAGCCACAGGGAAGATTAGCAATCAGGGATGGGGTGGTTCCTCCAGCACAGAGGCACTGGCAGAGAGGCAGGGGCAGAAACACACTGTGAAAGCTACAAGCCCAACAAAGAAAACGCCCACATAGGGGATGTCACAAACCAAGCTCACTGCATTGATTCTTAACCTTGCTTATACATTAAAATCACCTGGGAGTTTTGTAAAATCCTGATATCTGTGTCCTAACCTCAGATCCTAGCATTAGGGTTTTTTTTTTTTTAAAGGTCCCTAGGTCATTCTAAGGTGCAGTCTAGGTTGAGAATCATAGCAAACGATTTTGTTCCTCAAGTTTGAAAAAAAGGAAAAAATATTTTATCTCAACTACAAATGCCAGCTCCAGAAAGGTTTGGCTGAGCATGAACCTCAACCCTGAAAAGTAACTTGTTTGAAATATAAACACACTAATGAACGATCCGCCACAGCCTCACTTGCTAGGTTTAAGTATAGATGTGGATATAGAGACATACATACCCATCTTCCTGGTGCTAGTGGTAAAATACGTATTTAAAAGTGTTTCTCCAGGATGCCTGAGGGGCTCCGTTTGTTAAGTATCTGCCTTCACCTTACGTCATGATCCCAGGGTCCTGGTATGAGCCCCATGTTAGGCTCCCTGTTCAGAGGGATCTGCTTCTCCATCTGCCCTTCCCCCTGCTTGTGCTCTTCCCGGCTCGCTCTCAAATAAATAAAATCTTAAAAATAAGTAAATTGGGTGCCTCGGTGGCTCAGTTGGTTAAGCGTCTGCTTTCAGCTCAGGTCATGACTGCAGGGTCCTGGGATAGAGTCCCCCATCAGACTCTCTGCTCAGCAAGGAGTCTGCTTCTCCCTCTCCCACTCCCCCTGCTTGTGCTCTGTCAAGTAAATAAATAAAATTGTAGAAGAAGAATAATTAAAATAAATAAAAATTATAAAATTAATGTTGAAAATTTTAAAAAATTAAAGTGTTTTTCCTGGGCGATTTGGTGGCTGCATGGGTTAAGCCACTCACTCCTGATTTCATCTCAGGGTCCTGAATTCTCAAGCCCCGCACTTGAGGGTGGAGCCTCCTGAAAAGGTGTTTTTCCTGTATTTGGAGGGGATGATCATCAGTTCATCTTATAACCACACTTACTCACCGGGTCTTCCTTAGAGAGAAAAACACACACTTAGAGGGTAGCTGCAGGGCACTGGGTATGCAAGAAGTCCCAGAAAAGAGCAAAGCCACTGGGCCCACCAAGGGACTGAACTGGGCAGGGGAGAAGGGGAGGTTTTTGTTTCCTGAAAACTGTTCTGAAGCCAGCCGCACCCCCACACTACAGCATTTCCATCCACCTACGGACACTAGTGTTTCAATAAAAGCAGAAAATAAACAAGCAGTTAGACAAAGAGTCTTTCTTTGAAGGGACTTTGACATTATTTAACTCCAGCATCACTTTCAACTTTCAACCCCTGTTTTCAGATTATTCTTAATATTTGTCCATTACTCACTGTAAAAGAAAAGGCCCAGCCCCCTGGATCAAGAGGTGGCACACACTTCCTGACGCCTTCACTCCCAGTTCCTGACTTTCGGCAACTACCCCGCACACCTGACACAAGTCAAGGCTTCAAAAAAAGGCACTCCAGCGCGGGCTTCACTGTGGTCTCCTGGAGAACACGCCCCAGCTAGCCCATTGGACGAGGAGAAGCACATGACCCAATGGCCCCCACCCAACAGCCAATCAGCTATCAGACTCGCCCTGTGCGTCATCTCCGCGGAGACCAGACGAGCCTCGCCGCTGAGTCCGTTCTAGATCAGCCGGCCCTCAAGCCGATCCTGCTAGTGAGCGAGAGCAAGACGGGAAGAATTGCCTGGACAAGTCCAGCCTAAACTCCCGTCCTGCGAACGCATAGGCTTAATCAACACCGCTTGTTTGCTGTCACTGAGCCTCTGGGTGGTTTGTTTGTTTTTGTGGCAGAAGAGAGATGATCCAAGTGCCCAAACGAAAAACTGTATGGCAGTCATTTCAGTGAGGTGAAAATAAGTGGGCAAAGACTAGACTACACGGGCCTGGACTTAGGCCGGGGGGTTCACCACTGTATCGCTTTTATACAGCCCAGCCATAGCCACCGGTACGCAATCACATGTGCCGCATGAAGGAAACATCTGGTTGAAACAGATCCTATGCTATAATGCTTCTCGGAATGGTCCTGAAATCATTAACCTCCAAACTTTCAAAAAATATAACTGACCCACTACTATCATTTATTTCTCTCTCTCTCTCTCTCTCTCTCTCTCTCTTCAGCCGCCGCAGGAGCTGCCTCTACTATCATTTATTTACCTTTTTCCTTTCCAAGTCAAAATCCTCAGCCAGCACACATAAACCATGTTTTATGGTTTAAAAAGGATTTCTGTAAAAGGCTTTCCCCCAAAGCGCGGATGACTCTTTGCCCCATCACATAAAGCCGTTTCTTTCCAGCTGCCAGGCTGCTTCTGCAAGAGCCCAGCCAGTTACAGTAGCTGGTGTAAAAGCTAATCTTAGAAAGCACACATCACTTCTCCAACCCCATAATTAAGACCAGAAATCTAACTGAGACATTCTTAAAAAACTGGGGTTTCCAAGTGCCAGCTTTGCCTTAAAGTTCTGCAGAATGGGCCAGATTGGGGGAGGGCTGCCCAGAGCAATCTGATGGGCAGGGGAATGGGAGAATGGGCTCCCGGATGTCCAAGAAACCATGGGAGCAGGCCACAGCCAGTAATTCCCCTCTTTGCCTAGTCATTGGCACAGAACTTGTCTGTCAACCTTTGATGATTATTAAGCGCCAGGGCCAGCCAACTATTAGCAAATCCATTGGAGAAGAACAGATTCCTATGGGCAAGGGTAGCAATTTTATTGGTTTTTAGATCAATGTCTCCAGAGGCTAGTTGTCAATGAGAAGGCTTTTAACTTCTCAGTAGGATATTTCTTTTCCACCAATTTTATCTTTCACAGAAGGGACCAGTTTCAACCAACTGTTGGCAGTCCTGATACTTGGATTCAAGTCAGAGAGGATTATTAAACTTATTTACACAGTGCTTATTACTGAGTTCTGATTTATTAATGGGCTTATTTCTACACAGCTATAACAAGGACTGGGAAACTAAGGCCTCTCCTTCCCAAAATGCGAACATACGCATATACCTTACCTCTGTCTCCAGGCCTTGTGTTTTTCTGGACAAAGGGCTGATCTTGGCAGGTCACCCTTGAATACACTTTAGGAGTCTGTGTCTTTGATAGAGCCAGCAGGATAAAACCACCCTCTCCACATATGTCTTCAATGGCTGAGATACTCTTTTCCCACCACTTCCCACTGTGGAGACTTTTTCAATCTGTTTAATAGTAGGGAGGAGCCAGCTTGCTATTTTGGGTTTAACCATGAAATATTTATTGAGTTCTAACTTACTGGGAGCTATTTGAAACCCCGGAGCCTTTGGATTGTATCATTTTTTATAAAAATGGGCCCAGAAATTGATCAGGTAATGAGAGGAGGTAAAAGAAAAGTCGCCCTGATGGGAAGGATCGGCAGGCCAGGGGCCCTGGGTTATCAACACCCAGAGGACAGGAAGGACAACATTTGAGGGTTTCATTCACTTTTATAGGCCCAGAGTGTAAAAACCGAACAGTACCTTACAAGTCAGGTATTGTAAACTTTCCGTTTTATAGGAGGAAACTGAGGCCCAGGGTGCTTAAGTAACAAACCCAGGTCCCACACCTAATCAGAATCGATTTATTTTACTCTTTTACTCTTTTTAAAATTCAGCAAATGACCATGAGTACCATTTACAAAGATAATATAGTACTACAGTGCTTGGTGTTGTACTTACACACAAGCTAGAGTTCAACATCTTGAATGTTCCTGTCTCCTGGAGGCCAAATTCAGCACACTCTTATCAGTAACATTTTTCATTAGACATTAGCTCTCAAAGGCAGAGAATCCATGATTTACAGCGGGGGATCTCAACTTCAGCACCATGGACATTTAAGTGTGGATAATTCTTTGTTAGAGTGGAAGCGAAAGTATGCATTATAAAACATTTTGAGCTATCCCTGGCCTCTACCCGGTGGACGCCAGTAGCCTTATAGTTTGGTTCTTCAGACATTGCCAAATGTCCTCTGGGGAGCTAAATCACCCCAGTCTGGAGCCAGTGATTTAATATGACTCCTGTTCAAGGCTCCATAAGCATCACTGAACTTCACAATATATATGCATTAATGGTGAGGAAGGTAGAAAGACCTAGAGACTTAAAGAAAAAGACCTGATACCGTCATTGTATTATCCAGTACCTACAACCATACCTGGCACAAAAAACTTCTCTTTCATCTTCTTAGAAATTAATATAATTAATAATTGACATTTATTATTACTAATAAATGTTGATTTATTAATAAATATCTTCTGAATGCCTCAAGTTTACATTAAAATTTTTTCTTTCATTTATCCTACCCGCCATGTACAGCTGGACTTCTTTTCCTAATGGCCATTGCAGCTTGGTTATTTATTTATTTATTTTAAAGATTTTATTGATCACTCAGACACAGAGAGAGAGGGAACACAAGCAGGGGGAGTGGGAGAGAGAAGCAGGCCCCCCGCCAAGCAGGGACCCGATGGCTCGTTTCCAGGACCAGGACCCTGGGATCACGACCTGAGGCCAAGGCAGACACTTAAGGACTGTGTCATCCAGGTGCCCCCATTGCAGTTCTTTTTTTTTTTTTTAAGATTCTATTCACTTATTTGACAGAGAGAGAGAGATCACAAGTAGTCAGAGAGGCAGGCAGAAAGAGAGGAGGAGGAAACAGGCTCCCCGCTGAGGAGAGAGTGGGTTCCCAGGACCCTGAGATCATGACCCCAGCCAAAGGCAGAGGCTTTAACCCACTGAGCCACCCAGTTGCCCCTGCAATTCTTTTTTAAAAATCTACATTGAACTCAAAAGTTTTGCATAGCGAAAGAAGTCATCAGCAAGAAAAAAAAAGGCAACCGGAATGGGAGAAGATATTTGCAAATGACATATCTGATAAGCGGTCAATGTCTGAAACATATAAAGAACTCACAGGAGTCAATACCAGAAAAATAACCTGATTAAAATGGGCAGAAGACCTGAATAGGTGTTTTTCCAAAGAAGATATACAGATGGCCAACAGACACAGGAAAATATGTTCAATGTCCCTAACCATCAGGGAAATGCAAATCAAAACCACAATGAGTGATCATCTCGCATCTGTCAGAATGGCTAGTATTAAAAAAACAAGAAATAAAAAGTATCAGTGAGGATACAGAGAAAAGGGAAACCTCATTCACTATTGGTGGGAATGTAAACTGGTGCAGCCACAGTGGGAAACAGTGTGGATAGTCCGAGAAAACTTAATATAGAAGTACCACAAAATTCCATTGCTGGGTATTTACCCAAGAAAAACAAAAACATATATGTGTACCCCTAAGTGTACTGCAACGTCATTTACAATGGCCAATTAATGGAAGCAACCCAAATGTCCATCGATAGATGAATAGATAAGGAAAATGTGGCATATGTTTACAATGAAATATTATTCAACGATAAAAAAGAATGAAATCTTGCCATTCATGACAACATGGATGGACCTAGAGGTATTATGCTAAGTAAAATCAGCCACACAGAGAAGACAAGTACTATGTGATTTCACTTTTATATGGAATCTAAAAAACAAATCAAATCAAAAGACAGAAACAGACTCGTAGAGAACAAACTGATAGGTTACCAAAGGAGAGAGAAGTGAGGAGATGAGCAAAATGAGTGAAGGAGGTTAAGAGACACAAACTTCCAGTTATACAATAAATGTCATGGGAATGAAAAACTGGGAATGTGGGCAATAATACTGTAATACACTTATCGTGGGGGGCATTTTGTAATGTATGTAATTGTTGAATCACTCTGCTGTACTCCTGAAAATAATTTAATATTGCATATTGACTATACCTCAATGAAACATTTTTTTATTTTAAAAATCATAGCCAGAAGACTATACAAAGTACACAAATGTGGAATAAAAACTATCCCCCCAAATAACAATTCAAAAACAACAACAGCAACAACAACAAACAAACAAAAACAAAAACAAAAAAAATCTCATTCACATTTGATCCTTTACCAAATTAAAACTCATTCGGATGAGCTTGTGTTAGTGTTAGCTCAGTCAGATGGATTTTAGATGGAGACCAACGTGGTTATATGGGGTGCAGAGGGAGGTTAGGGCCTTGGCAATTCAGAACACCAGCTTCATCTCATTTATTATTATTATTATTATTTTTATTTGACAGAGAGAGATCACAAGTAGGCAGAGAGGCAGGCAGAGAGAGAGGGCGGGGAAAGCAGGCTCCCGCTGAGCAGAAAGCCTGATGCGGGGCTTGATCCCAGGACCCTGGGATCATGACCTGAGCTGAAGGCAGAGGCTTAACCCACTGAGCCACCTAGGCGCCCCTATTATTATTATTTTTTTAATTTTTATTTATTCATTTGACAGAGAGAGCACAAGCAGGGGGAGAAGCAGAGGCAGAAACAGAAGCAGACATCCGGCTAAGCTGGGAGCCGTATATGGGGCTTGATTCCAGGACCCTGAAGTAAGCTGCTTAACCATCAGAGCACCCAGGCGCCCCCAGCTTCACTTCATTTAAACTCACAGTTTGAAACAACTCCAAAGTCCTAGGAAATGTAGCCATTTGTAACTTTGTTAAGGTTCCAATCTGCAACTGGTAGAAAGAGCCCAGACAGCTGACCAGAGGCCACGGCTGGACTCAGCTCCAATCCTCTCTTCTCACTGAAGACACACACAAAGTGACTCTGACAATGATTTTTTAAAATTTGTTTCAATGTGAAAAATGCCATCTATCAGGTGAGAGATAAGACTTTGGGGGAATTCAGAAAGGTGGCTAACTATAGTTCATGAGCAATGTGAGGGCAAGCACAGAAATCTGAATTAAGACATTTATGGAAATCTCTCCATGGAAATCTGAATTAAGAGAAAATCAAGACTTTGTACACTGTCTTACTTTCATTTTATTCTCAAATTTGGGGAATCAGAAAGTACTGGAGTATCATCCTCTGGCTTCTCAGGGATCTATTGTAAAGTCTTGCTTACTCAGGAGCTCATGGGGTGGGGGTCCAATGAGTAAGCGTCCAAAGTGAAGGACTTTGAGCACCCAGAGACCACGGGCTTGCCCTCGGGGTGGGCAGTAGTTGGAAGCCAAAGAGAGGCTCACTCGGCAATTCTGTCTTTCCAGAGCTGCCTTCGCAGGGGCTCTCATTTAATTTCAGTGCTGGGGAAGGTTGGGGGGGTCAGGCTTCTACCATGGTGAGTCCACTCTAGAGTGGTAGGTATAAAAGAGACACCCAGGGTCAAGATTGGATACCAGGTCTTCAGCCTCCCAGACCCCATAAAATCACATTGGCTATGGAAGGATACTATTGTCCGGAAAACAGACCAGGCATGGAGAGGCCCAGCCAGGGCTGTTCTAGGGGGCTGGTAGGGGGTGGAAAGATGTCTATTCTGTGGAGTCAGCTTGGGTGACCCCAAGCTCTTCTGCTCCTCTTCCCTCTCCTTCTCCACCACTGAGATCCCAAGAACCCAACCCATCAATGCCTTGGTCTTTGCAATTTCCCCTCTCACATTCTTTCCCTAAAACCGAGAGGAATAAATCATCTGTAGATCTTATTTCAAAGGGGCTAAAGAGTGGATTGCCTGCTTCACTGCCCTCTCAGCAGCTCTAAATCTCTGACTAACCTTGGCTCCCACATGAGCCAGCAGGAAGGTACTCATACTTAGTTCTACAACCAATCACCAAGCTGGAGAGAACCCCACAACTGTCCTTTAGAAAGACTCACTGTCCCACCCCGTGCCACCTGCTTTATATATTGTCTTATTTATACTTTGTAGCAGCTCTCTTGATTACAACATGGCAAAGTGCATTTTCTAAATGAGGAAACCAAAGCTGGAAGTTATATAACTTATCTGAGGTTGCACCAACGTTAAGTAATCTGGCTGGGGTGGAATGAAGATGGTCCTGTGCTCTCCCGATAGCAAGGGATATTCAAGACCCAAGAAAGATGCACAAATAAGAGTTTGAGCCTCTCCTGCCTGCTTGTTCCTGGGGCAGACCCAGCAAATCCCACTAGAGCTGTGTCTCTCTAAAACACCTGCCATGTTGATACCCAGGCTATCTGTGCCGCTATGAGAACATCCTTGAAAGTGGCTATGAGCATTGATGCCCCCTGGATCCAGTACCACGCCCAACTGAAGACCTCCCAAGATTCAGTGCAGCCAGGATCTCCCTGAAAGCCCCACATCCCAACCTAACTCCTCAGGCCAGAGACTGCAGGACCTTTCTTGGAGTTGGGGACAAATGGGCCACCCTAGTCTGACTGCAGGCCCAGGACCTCATTCGTGCATTTCCCATGGCTGCTAATATCAAATCACCACAAATTTAGATTTGTGTGGACAGTAGAGGAGATTTAGGTTAGACAATCTGAAGAACTTGCCCAAACAATAAGGATTGGGTTTTAGATTAAATTTTAGATCAAAATTTAGATTAAATTTCCCAGATAAAAAGAATGAGACACTGACATGAATGATTAAATTGTCTTTCCTTGGAAGCTTTCATAACACAGACCTAGTAGCGAATGTTGTTCACAAATTTAAAAAAAAAAAAAAGATGATCTGTGTCTTCTTCGCCAGAGCTGTCATATCACCCACCCTTGCCGCCCAGAGCTCCAGGTGCCCAGAATGGGGGCAAAGGCGGGGGGTGAGCTGCCACCAGTGCCCCGAGGGAACCAAACCCCAGAGTCAGCGCCCAACCTGTGGGTCTCAAACTTCAGTGGACATCAGAATCACCCATAAGAGGGCTTATTAAAATACAGAGGGCTGGCGCCAGACCCATGTCTCTGACTCTAGTTGGTATGTCCGTAGGTCACCTTGGTGGGATCTGAGAATTTGCATTTCTTTTTTTTTTTTTAAGATTTTATTTATTTATTTGACAGAGAGAGAGATCACAAGTAAGCAGAGAGGCAGGCAGAGAGAGAGAGGAGGAAGCAGGCTCCCCGTGGAGCAGAGAGCCCGATGCGGGGCTCGATCCCAGGACCCCGAGATCATGACCTGAGCCTAAGGCAGCGGCTTAATCCACTGAGCCACCCAGGCGCCCCTGAGAATTTGCATTTCTAATGAGCCTCTGGATGCTGCTGCTGCTGCTGGTGGGGACCACACTCTGGGACAAGTCAGTGTACACTGTTTTGGGCCCCCATCTCCTAAACATAGGAAGACTGAGAAGGGATCTAGGCTTCCTCCCACCCCGTGGAATGCGCTGGGGTCTACAGGATGGCCAAATGCACCTTCTCCCGCGTTTCTGAGGACATCCTCTCAAGATCTTGCTGGGAACGTGGTCTTTCACACAAGAAGCGCTAGCCCTCTTCCCCTGCTACAGCTTAGATGAGGTCTTTTCTCTGAAAAGACACTGATCTTGAGTGCCTGGGGAGGCTGTGAGTTGCCTATTTACCAACCCGCCACCGGCTTAGCACTGATGTCTGCTTAACCTCTGCTCAGCCACCGCCTCCCAAGGATTTTCTTGTCCCACCCTTGGCCAGCTTCGTGTTCTTCAAGTTCAGTCCTGAGAAACCTCTTATTTACCAGTTTGAGGAGTTTGGGTTTCTTTCCTGCACGTGCCACTTCTGGATTCCCTGCCTCCCTTGTTCTCCATCCCACAGCAGCAGAGGGCGGGAGGATAAGGCCGGGCTGAACCGGCGGTCCGGGCAGGGATGCATATTTCATCACCACAGTGAACTGTTGGCATGTGATGATAAAAATCAGTTTGTTTCGTTACTGTTTTTTAAATTCTCTGTAGACAATGCACTCTCCTCCTCAACCCTTACGGTCTGCACGTGGGACAGTTGGCCCCCACCCGCCCCTACCTGGGTACACCAAGGCCGTACCAGGTTGCTATTCTAGAAGCCTTTAAGTTGAGCATTGTTCTTAAAAGGACCATTGTCACAGTGTTCCCTGGGAGCAGGAGTCAGGGTGGAGATGCCAGTCCCCTGTTGTCCTAGCAAAGTTCATGCTACCTCCCCTTTCCACCACCTCCACCAGCGGCCTCCACAGCCCATCAGCCCCAGTGCCCCAAAGTCACTCTTCTTCATGCCTAGTTGCTGTTCCCTTCTCTCCTCAGCCCACCACCCACCCAGACCTGCCCAACCTCCTGCTATGTGGCCAAATGATCTGCCAAACTCATCAACCCGAAGAGCTTCATGGAAAGGCAGAACAGATCCCAGACCTTGCTGCACTGAAAACAGCAGGACTCAGGGAGAGGGGAGGCCCTTTGCGAAAGATCGTGTTGGTAATGGTGGCAATGAAGCAATTTGAGGCTTTAAGAAGGGTCAGTATGGAAAAGGTAGCCTCTGGCCAGGGCCTCTATGATCATCCTGTGTTTGTGAATTCTGAATGTCCTGTGGCACCGGCCTTCTTTTACTGTCCACACAAACTGGCCTGAACCCCCACCCCATGGGAATACAATGCCCTCCTCCAGATTCCCAAGGGAGGTCATGATGGGGAGGACTTGAGGTCTCCTAGCCACCCGTGATTCAATTCTGCCTCCAAGGGACGTCTCGCTCTGCACTCACCATCTCGTCTCTGGCATTTGTGGTTTCCTCTGTGCACCTGTATGCGCTCTCCTCCTGGGACGCTACCCCTTCCCCCAATCCTTTCCCCAAAAGAATGGAGAATCACTGTCCCGAATAATCTGATTCCCTAATAACCTGCTTTCACTGAACTGTGGGAAAAACAGCAGAAAACGGTTTAAAATGGAATATTAGTCCTCAGTGTTCTTAAAGTCGCTGTTCTATCCCTGCCACACTCAACCCCTCCAGCTGGATCTTTCCTTGCTCATGTCTCCCCGTTTTTCAGGCTCCAGATTTCTGTTCCTCCCTCTACCCTCAAATTGCCAAGGGAAAACAGAAATTTCTGTTACTTTATTAAACAGACATGTTTAAGTCTGAACCACCCCTTTCAAGGGACTTTGCAGCCTCTTTCACTTGTCTGCCTAATAAGGTTTCCTTAACAAAAACCCGCCCTCCCCTGGCATGAAATCCTGTTGCCTGCTCACCGGGAAGCAACAACAGTCATTTCTCTTCTGAAAGAGCAATTTTTCCTTCCCTGTTACGCAGGCAATTTCCTCTTCTGCCTACAGGCCTCACTTTGATTCCTAAACCATAAGCTTTTCTTTGTGCCAATTCCGTTTTTTCAATTACTTATATCTTTTTTTTTTCATAATTTCGTATGTTATTGAAAACAAAGAACATGATCCCATCACTCTTCCGGGCATTTTCATTTTCAAATGCTCTATTTTAGTTTCTCTCCACCCATGCATATTTTAAGACATCTATGTTTCCCTCGTCTGCTTTTTGATTTTACGTACTATGACTTTCCCTGTCTTCATTGCTATTTTTTAATAGCTGCAGAATATTCCATTGGGTTATTGCCCCACAGCTTAGCTACACTTTCTCCATCACAAAAGCAGGGACCTTTGTCTGTCTTGATCACCGATGTATCCCAAACAGTGGGAAATAGTGTCTGGCTTGTAATAGGATCTCAGTAAATACCTGTTGAATTGAATGAATGGATGAATGAATGAACGAACGAATGAATGAGACAGATTGTTTCTAATTTCTTAGTGCTATAGGCATGGTGCAATAAACATCTTCATGCATTCCACATTTTTCTTTAGCTTATGATTTCCTTGATGTAATTATTTTCCTGATATTAAAAACTGCAATGGCAAAAGTTTTTTGTTTTTTTTTTTAAAGATTTTATTTATTTATTTGACAGAGGGAGATCACAAGTAGGCAGAGAGGCAGGCAGAGAGAGAGGAGGAAGCAGGCTCCCCACGGAGCAGAGAGCCCGACGCGGGACTCGATCCCAGGACCCTGAGATCATGACCTGAGCCGAAGGCAGCGGCTTAATCCACTGAGCCACCCAGGCGCCCCAAAAGTTTTAATAAAAACTGCTTTTAAGAGTTAATAAAACCAGCAGCAGCAGTCATTCTAATAGCTCACGTTTACCGAGCAGTTACTACATACCAGGCTCTGTGCTAAACACTTTACACCTAAAAAATCACTAACTCCTCACAACATCCCTCTGAGAAAAGTACAATTTACCCTCATTTTGCAGATGAAAAAGCAAGGGACTGTTATTCGCCCAAGATCACATAGCTTGTACACAGCAGAGATGGGATTTGAACTAAGGTCTATCCTACTCCACACTTTGAGCTCCTAACTATGACTTAGAAAATCAAAGGGAATAAATGAACTTATGAGTCATGGTACTTACAACCATGCTGCTTTCAGAAAGTACTGTGGCCATTTAGAGACGTCTTATTTTAAGGTATATCACCTTATAAGGTGCATGTACTTGGGTTTTATTTTTTATTCCATATGACAACTTTTACCTTTCAATTGTAATATTTAGTTCACTCACATTTAATGTAATAGTGGACTTATTTGTATTTAAATATCAACCTTACTATTTGTCCAAACTGTTCTGTGTTCCTCTTTTTTTCTTGCCTTCATCCCGATTGGTTTTATCTTTTTATTTTTTTAAAAGATTTTATTTATTTATTTGACAGAGAGAGAGAGAGAGAGATCATCGGCAGGCAGAGAGAGAGGGAAGCAGGCTCCCCGCTAAGCAGAGAGCCCAATTTGGGGCTCAGTTCCAGGGCTCTGAGATCATGACCCAAGCCCAAGGCAGTGGCTTAACCCAGTGAGCCACCCGAGCACCCCGGTTTTGTCTTTTTCAATTCCATCTTCCCTTTCTATTAGCTGGGTAGGTATATATTCTTTTATTCCTTTTAGAGGTTATCAGGAAAAAGTCTTTATTATAAAATCTTCTGACACTCAATAAATACAACTATTGGCACTTTTTTTGCTAGACACTCTTTAATCAACCTGCATTAAATCATCTCCCAGAGCCATCTTCTCCACACACGGCACTGTGGGTCATAGACTCAGTTCCCCCAGAGCAAGACAGCAGAATTCCCTCTGTATAAGCAGTACCAAATTCTGGCTATAAAATATTAAGCCATTCTTGTTGTCCTCAAAGGCGTTCACTCCAGTACAAACAAGCAGGCAACTCATTCGATACCCTCAAATCAAATGGCCATCGGTGTAAGACACAACCTGAGCATGGGCTGATGGCAGAGATGGCCTCAAACCCAGGCTCTGCCACAGACAAAGCCTAGTCTGCCTCATGCAGGCCTCACAAACCCCAGAAGTCTCTCTCTGGGGACTGGAACCATCTGCCAATGATCTGACCCAAAATGTCATTCATCCTTGCAGCGATTACCTACCCTCCAACATGATATGGTAACCCTTTAATTATACATTCGAACAGAGGGTATCCACATATCCCTTATTCTTGGCTTTAGAGGATGGTTTTTTGTTTACATTTGACATGTTCTCAAAACTTTAAAATGCAACCATGTCGCAAAGGGCTGAAGCAAATGGGCTTAAAAATGGCCTAAGAGGGGCACCTGGGTGGCTCAGCAGGTTAAAGCCTCTGCCTTCAGCTCGGGTCATGATCCCAGGGTCTTGGAATCAAGCACCACATCGGGATCTCTACTCCGCAGGGAGCCTGCTTCCCCTCCTCTCTCTCTGCCTGCCTCTCTGCCTACTTGTGATCTCTGTCTGTCAAGTAAATAAATAAAATCTTTAAAAAAAAATAGCCTAAGACCTTTCCCCTCCCTCCACCCTGCAGCTCATAGACACAGAGTCTGCGGTGGGGTGCCAATGGTCTGAGACCCCAGGGAAATGATGCATGCACCTCAGTAGTAAAGTTGTCTAAGAATCCCTAAAAATTATCTCCCTGTGACCACAGATACAAATAATGAGAACGGAAAGTATCTTTTGCCAAGGAAGTAAGCTATTTCTGTTCCTTTAAAGTATGATTTTGAATCTGTTAACAAAGCTTTGCTGTCTTGTCTGGAGTCAGAAAGGTCAGTTGGAGGTTAAGCCCAAGTGAATGGTCCATCATGAAATAAACAGAGCACAACCCAGGGCTACGTGCAATGTTATGCTTCTACCTTCTTCCTGGAATTTCAGAGGTTGTGCAAATGGAATACAAAAATGGACATAACAGCACAAAATAATACCGGGGGTGAAATCTGCTTACTTGAAGACTCAGAGAAATAAAACACACTTTAACCGTGGATCTGCCCATCTCTGCTCCCCGTTCCCTGAGGGCCATCCCTTCCCCCAGAAAGAAAAACTTGTAGTTTCTCTTTCTTTCTTTCCATGAGACTTTTGTTTCTAAAACTCTTTCTCCTTCTCTGTGTCTCTCTCTTATATACACACAGAAAATGAAACTTAGGATGTTCAAACTGGATAAGAGAGCTGAAAAATCAGCCAAGCCAGAGCTTTTCAAACTTCTTTTAAACCAAAGAATTTGATTATTGATTAAAACCTATTTGTAAGCTATTAGCTATGATTGTAATAATCCTGTGTAACAAACCAATCCCTAAAATAATCCTGTGTAACAAACCAATCCCTAAAATAGAATCCCTAAAATAGTTAGAATGCTTTTAACATTTATTCTCAAGCCTACAGATCAGCAGGTTGAAAATAAGCTGGTCTAGGTGGACCTCAGGCTATGGGTCAGTTTTGGGTCTGCCATACGCATCTCTCCTTCTTTCTAGACCAGTTGCTACCTCTGGGCCGATTCGCCTAGTAAATGGAAGAACACAAAAGGCAAGACAAATCTGGCAAGCACATTTAAAACCTCAATTCATGTCACCTCCCGCCCCCCCCATTCCATTGGTCACGGTAAATCACATGGCCAAGCCCAAAGTCAGTAGGACAGGAGAGTGTGGTCTGATCCAAGGAAGACAGGGGAGGGAATGATTACTGACTGACCAATAATCCAATCTATCACAGAAATCAAATATATAAAATAGACATAGGTGATTCTTTGCTAACTGAATGAGGAATGAATGGAGCCTAGACCCCATGCCCTTCCCCACCCCCAAGGCCCCAGCAAGTCCTCTGACAACCCCAGGGGCCTCCAAGAACATGGCATGCGTTTTGAGGCAACTCATTACTTTGCAGATAAGACAACTGAGATGCATATACTTACAAGTTGTCTACCGTCTGAGAAGTATCAGGCAGGAGACCGCCGGTGAGAGGACCTCTCCTATGAGGTTTCACATGTGATGACAACGGGTCATTTTTCCAGTCTCTAGTCATAGTTACAGAGATTACAACAGTTACACGGTTTACAATTTGGGTAAATTGCCTGCAGGTGGAGAAAATGTTCACACACCAGGTAGCCTAGTAAATAAGAAAAAGAGGGAGAGGCGAACACAGTTCTGACTACCACATCTCAGACTACTCATTTCACACTGCAGAACCCAAAACCAACTCCTTCTGCTCCTGGCTGCCCAACCATGATTTGACATAGGGTAGAGCAGTGGCAGACAAAATGAGAGAACACGGTTGAGTTAAATTCTAAAGGTATCTTTGATGAAGACAATTCTCAAATTAAAGAATAAAAATGGTATCATAATTATATGTTGGTAAATGAAGGCTTCAGAAGCCAGAGTGTTAGAAAAGGCTTGAAGCTTTCCCAAGACCAACTCTGAGCACTCGAGAGTGATGGTTGGCCACCAAAGAGACCTGTAGGTCTGGCTAGAAGCTTTAGCAGGAACCGGTGTCAGAAACAGAGAATAGGCTGAATGCCATAAAAAGAGCCATTTACATTTTTTTTTAATTTTTATTTATTTATTTGACAGAGAGAGAGATCACAAGTAGGCAGAGAGGCAGGCAGAGAGAGAGGAGGAAGCAGGCTCCCTGCGGGGCAGAGAGCCTGATGCAGAACTCAATATCAGGACCCTGGGATCATGACCCGAGCCGAAGGCAGAGATTTTAACCCACTGAGCCACCCAGGTGCCCCAAAAGAGGCTAATTTTAGACAGAAAACTTCACCTGCTTCTTATCTGGGGTTGAAACAAATGGAGAATCGTCTACACATTGAAGCGGTAAGGAAAGGAACGTAAACTGAAGGAGACCCCTGCAGCTGGAGTAAGGCACTGCCCTTGTCCTCCACCTCAAGGTGAAGTGGACTTATTTTCTACAACATCCAAAGGCTTAGCGGAACATGAGAAATCAACAAAAACAATTGTTAACATCTGACCAACTCCTATTATGTGCCCCACGCTGTGCCAAGTTCTTTACATGTAGTAACTTTTATTTCTCAAGGCAACCCTATGTGGTGGATGTTAACATCTCCCCCATCACACAGATGAAGAAACTGAGGCACAGAGAGGCTGAAGAACTTGCCCAAGTTCACCCCAGTGTCAGAGCTGGGATGGAATCCTCGGAACGTGCCTCCACACTCTCAACACCACACTGCACAGCATCTCAATCCCCGCGGACCCTGGGGTAGATACTATCATCCCCACTTTACAGGTGGGAAGACTGAGGTTAAGCAACTTTCTCAAGCTGCCATACCCCACCCCACAACAGCTCAGCCTGGACTTGGAACTTCCACAAGTAAAATCCACCAGAGCGGCTTAGGGATAGTTTGACCCAGAGGCAGAGAGAGAGTTCTAAATGCCCATCTCTTCGCCAACACCACTCCATCCTTCACACTCAGAAGCTACACATGCAATATCTTTCAAAATAACCACAATTTTTAAAAAATCTACCCAAGACCCAACCAGCATTGGCATGTACGCCGTGTCTGAAAATGGCACACGTAAACAGAAGGAAAGGATGAATCCAGCCGCACTCTAGGTTGGGCAAAACATCTCAAATTATTTGTTTCAAACATTTTGCAACTGGCAAGACCCAAACCACATTTTTCCAAGCATTCCCTTCTCTGCCCCAGCCCCACCTCCACTGCCCTGCTTTACATCGTAAGCCCATGTGTATTTCCCCAAAAATGTAATCCATATGTCTCTGATCCATGTACACTTAACTCATCAAATTGTAGTTTGCTAGGAGTTGTTTGCTGCCCATGAAGCTTTCTGAGACTGTCTGTGAGGCCTTCAAAAGGCTCTTTCAGACTCCTTCCTTAGAAATAGGAAGCTACATTGAGCTAAAGGCAAATGGAATTGGAAATGTTGGCAATAGGAGGGAAGACCCTCCGTGACCAGAAAGTTTCTTATTTTCCACTCAGCAGAAGAGCAAGGAAAATCCCCCTGAGGTGGTATGTCAAGGTCCTAGGAACTCACTCTGGTTGGATCGCCAAGGCCAAGGTTGGGTCCAATTTTGTTTTCAGCCACAGTCACAGTCCCTCTGTTGCCACGGCCTCTAGAGTGTCTCTGGAATGTAATGGAGAGCCAGCAGCACGTCCCTGACCCGGGTCACCGGTGATCCTGATGGTATCAACGACTTTGGTGGAACTAAATCCTGTATACTGGGTTTCTACCTTGGCAGTCAAAGATCTTGCAAGGTCTGTTTTTCTATCTGCCTTAAACACACACACACACACACACACACACACACATACATAGACTACAGACCAAACACTTCTCAAAACAAACCATTACATCTGATATGGTTTAACTCATCCATGTTTTTTGGCTTTAGCAAAAGGTTCTAGTTTGGGGTTTGTTTTTTTTTTAATTGCTTAAGTTCAGCTCACTTATGTCCTTTGGGAAAACTGATCTATGTAAATGTGATTTAACTAAAGGGGTTTGAGCCATTCACATGTGTTTTACATTTTCTAATCATCCTGAGCTCTGTACATAGTGAGCAGACTGAAAAATGATGGTGGTCTCATTTCAACATCAATTTTTAGCCATTCTATCTCCCAAGAATGCCGAACGATGCCTGGAGAGACTCTCACTTCCTATTTCCAGACAATCAGAAGTTGGTAGGTATGAAAAGCCTGGACGTATGTGAAGTTGATTGGATAGGCAGAAGACCCATAAGAAGACAGCAATTCTTTAAGACGTCTCCATTCTTAAAATCAGCCAAAACTTTAGCAGAAATTCACTTTAAATGTTCCATTCCCTGATTAAATCCAACAAACGTTTAAGAAATGCCTCCTGTATTAGTTTTCTATTGTTGCATAACAAATTACCACAACTTCAGTGGCTTAAAACAACATACATTTACTATCTCATAGTTTCCATGGGTCAGGAGTCTGTACATGGCTCAACTGCATCTCTGCTCAGGCTCTCATAAGGTTACAATTAAGGTGTCAGCTGGGCTACATTCCCATCCAGAGGCTAGACTGAGGAAAAATCTACTTCCAAGTCCCTTTGACTTGTTGGCAGAATTCACTTCCTTGTGGCTCTATGGCTGAGCTCCCCATATTTTTGATAGCTGTTGGCCGTGAACTGCTCTCAACTCCTAGAGGCCACCCTCAGGTCCTTGCCTTGTGGACCTATGTTCTTAAAATGTGGATGCTTGCTTCTTCAAAGCCAGTGGAAGAATCTTTTCCTTTGGGAAGGTCTAAGCCGGTTTAAAGACCTTTTCACCGAGTTAAGGCAGGCCCACCAGTATACTCTCTATTAGGGTTAACACAAAATCGACTGATACGGAAGCTTCATTATATCTGCAAAATCCTTTTTCTTAGCCATATAATGTAACTTAATCAGGGGCGTGACACCCTTCATATTCATAGGTCCCATTCACACTCAAGGAGAGGGAATTACCTAAGGTGTGTATACTGGGGAGGTGGGAAGCTTAGGGGCCTAAGGAATCTTAGAGTTCTGCACACCCGTACAAGAGTATGATGCTACATAAGTTATGAACTCTGCCTTCATGAAACTCAAGACAAGTGCCATGGATATGCAACAAGAAATTAACTACTTCATGGGATGTGTTCTGTAATAGAGGTATGTTTGGTGTTTAGAAACAGCACAAAGGTGGCCACATGGAACCTGGGATTAGTGAGATAAATAGGAGATTTGTGAGATAAATAGGCAGCAAGTGGGGGGGAAGGGGCGATTAAGTGGGATTGGCTTGAAAGAATGTGGTGTGATTAACATTGCCAGAAATCTGATTTTGATAACAGTTAAGTAAATGTGCTGAGCATTTTTATTTGCTTTATTTTGACTTATCTTCTCAAAAGAAAAACAAAATGAATTGCTTTATTTATTTTCTTAAAGATTCTATTTATTTATGTATTTATTTAAGACAGAGAGAATGAGAGAGTGAGAGAAACACAAGCAGGGGAAGGAGTAGAGGGAGAGAAGCAGACTCCCTGCTGAGCAGAGAGCCTGATGCGGGGCTCGATCCCAGGACCCTGAGATCATGACCTGGGCCGGAGGCAGACGCTAAACTGACTGAGCCACGCAGGCGCCGGAAAATGAATTGCTTTAAAGCCTGGCTGATGGACCACATGTATGTGTGTGTGTGCGTGAGATACACTGTGCATGACTCACCTGTTTACAACAACCATGAAAATATCACCACGGGGGAAAGCGTATCATAAATTAACACTCTAGCTGCTATGGACTGAAAGTTTGCATACCCTCAAAATTCATATATTGAAACCCTAATCGTCAGCATGACGGTATTTGGAGGGGGGTCTTTGAGAGGTAATTACGTCACAAGGGTGGAGCCCTCATGGTGGGATTAGTGCCCTTATGAAAGGAAACGTGAGAGAAATGATCTCTCTGCCATGCGAGGATACAGTAAGAAGGCTGCCGTCTGTAAACCAGGAAGAGGGCCCTTGCTAGAACCCAACTGAGCCGCCACTCCAACCTGACTTGCAACCTGCAGACCTGTGAAAAACAAATGTTTATTGTTTAAGCTGCTGGTTCATCTTGTTATGGCAGCCTGCACCCACTAAGGTAGCAGCCCTACAAGAAAATAACTCCTGGTTCTCCTTGGGAATGGATAGACCCTTTACAATCAGACGCACCCCTTGAATTGGTGTTTCATCCCAGGAAGGTGGGATAAGTCCACCCCTACAAACATAGCCACAGAAAGAGCCAATGTAATTCCTGCATCCCAGAGCACAAAGAACAGCAACCGAGGCTAGATGCGAAGTCAGGCCAATGCTAGCGCCTGCGCGGACACGTGCTGACCTGCCCCCCCATATCCTGGCACTTTCACAACCTGTAACAGGATTCACTTTTGAAGCTGGGAACCTCTGATTCTTCCACCACAATGTGGAAACACAGGCCAGAAAGGAAATACCTCTAAAAAACACATGTCTCCATGTCAACCTCAAAATACCCCTTGAGCCACTAGGAAGATGATAATACTGTAAACGAAACGTAACCAGAGTGCAGGTGGTTGGGTCCATGGGTTTCATTTCCACTGTCAAGTCCACCCCTGGGGTATTTCCTGGTGACTCAGACCTGCTCAGGTTGGTCTGCCTCTCTGTGGGCCTCTGAGAAGCCCCACGGCAGAGGGAGCACTTGAAATAGAACGTGAGGAGGCCTGTGCTCCTGTTCCCATTTAATTTGCTCTTTCATTTACCTGGGATTGTTGGAGGACAAGTTTTCTACCTATTCGGATAGATGGGTTTTCCAGACAACTGAAAAACTTGCTAGCTACAAGATGTTTGCACTTTATTATTTAAATACTGGAAATTTTCCTAAGATATGGGCACATATTAAGAACATGTGCCATGGGGCCAAGTTGCCTGTGTTTGAATCCCAGTTCCACCACACGCTCACTGTGTGACACTGGGTAAGGGAACTGACTTCTCTGTGTCTCTGGGGACTGTTCCTACTTCATAAAATAGCGGTGAGGGTTAAATAAGCCAACTAGATAAAACACTCATGTACCTGGCACACAATAATCATCTCAATAAGTATTACTGTTGTTACTATTAAAGCAAATGTAAAATAGAAAAGATAAGAGAGGCTGTTTTTCTCAGGGTCATTTCCATAAACTCCAATCAAAATAGTGTGTATATATATGTACATAGGATGTACTCTATATTACTTTACACCCACTCCCACTAAATCTATATAAATACACATATATATATACACACACACATATACATGTATACAATATATATGTATATTATATACACACATGTATAAATATATATAAACACACACATACATATACGTATAAATACACACATATACACATATATACATACATATAAATATACATGTGCATATACAAATATATAAAAACATGCCTCTGTGACCCTCTGAAATATATTAGGAAGATGACATTTATCCCAAATGACCTCAGAAAGTGGTTTTTAATGCCCTGTGTTTGTCTTTTTAAAACATCCTTGCCTCCTATCATTGGTCTCATTGTTGGCCACAGTCATGTCAGGTTAACTGTCTCTGCCTCTGAGCTCTTTTTCTCTTTCTTCTATGGCTGGGAAACCAGATTACAAAGCTTGTTATAACTGTGGGTAGAATAAGAGCACAGAGATCTGAATACCATTGAGCTTGCTTACTGGATCTTGAACATATTCTAAATCTGTGGTTTTCAGCCACCTTCACAGGTCCTTCCTGCTCTGTGAGCACATCTCAGGGACCCTCATGGTGGAGGGATGGTACCGGCAAGAGGGATGTTTACCCAGTAGGGCTCCAAGTCCTCCACTCCCACTTCAATTGGAGAAGCTCTGATAGAGGTTTTATGTAATGGAGTTCTGCATACAGAGTCATCTGAAGAAAAGCTTCCGCTGCTAAGTCAATAAATACAGTGACAGCTACTGTTCTTCAGTCATGTTTGCCAGACAGATGACATCTGGACATACACTCTTTTCTGTATGTTGAAATATCTCAAATATTAAAAAAAAGAAAAAGAGTCACAAGCCAAACCATCACTGGGAATTAAACCCAGCAAGAATTCATATTTGATAAATGAGACTAGACAGCTATAGAAAGCATTCTCTAATAAGCCACCATACATATGATTTGTAAAAAAAATTTTAATGAGATTAGGCTAACCTCATGTCTCACTGGAGACCAGCCAAGTGAAAAGTAAATAAATGTAGAATGAGTTATAATTTTGAAAAGTCGTAAACTGTTAACGATGGATACATATTGATGGGAGTGAGTTGCATGGTGGGGAAAAGGAGGATGGTTCACAAGGGTTTGTCAGTGTTTTTCCAGAACTCACCAAGAGAAAGCCCAATAGCCGATGCCATGTTTCTACCCACGAAAATCCTTAGAGTGAAGATGGGCACATTAGCGTGGCTTAAATGACCTTTCCACAACATCAAACTCCCTCTTGTTCAAACTCTATCTCTACTAACTGCAGCAGGTAGGACTGTGTTGGCTGTAAAAAATGTAAAACACAAAAGAGACTTTTAAAAGCTTAAACAAGATCAAAATATAGCTCTCTCACAGTCTGAAGGTAGTTAGCCCAGGGCAGACACAGCACTCTACAATTTCAGGGATCCAAGCTTCTTCTACATATTGCTCTGCCTTGAGTAGCTTCCATTTTCAAGACCCCTTCTGATCCAAAATGGCTGCTAGAGTTCTAGACACTATGACTGTGTTTCAGACAGCGGGAAGGAGGAAGAAGAGGAGAAGGAAATTCGCCTTCCTTTCAGAAGACTTTTTCAAGTTTCATATACCCCTTCTGTTTCTATCATATTGGTCATAACCCGTAATATGGCCATACTTAGTTGCACAGAAGGCTGGGAAATGTAGTCTTTATTCCAGACAATTCTGTGCCCAGCCAAATCTGTCATTCCATCACTATGAAAGGAGGGAAAACAGATATTGGATGATAATAAAAGTTTCTACCATGCCAACTCACCTCCTGATTTCTATTCTGACTTCCTAAGCAGACTTATTCAACAGAAATAGTGCTATCCCTATTATCCACTCTTCCCCCAACTATATTTTTAAAAATTAATTTTCAAGTCAATGTAATGCTACAAACGTTAGCTAAGTACCAATGATGATTCATACAATGGAATACTTTTCAGCAATAAAAAGGAACAAATTATTAATATGTGGAACAACTTCAACAAATCTCAAAATGATTATGCTGATTGAAAACAGCCAGACCACAAAAAATAGAGTACATGTTATATGATTCCATGTATATAAAATTCTAAAAAATGCAAACTAATCTAGAGTAATGGAAAGCACAAACTTGATTATCTAGAAACAGTGGGAGGAAGGGAAGAAGAATTATAAAGGAAGCATCAGGAGCAAAGGACATGTTCATTATCTTGAGTGTGGTGATGGTTTCATGAGTGTGTATATATATATATATATATACCCAAACTTATCAAATGGAAAATTTTCAAAATGTGCAGTTGATTCTATATCACATGCCTGTCACCATGTTAGGCACTGAGGTTACAAAATAAGCTATGAGTTCTGTCGCCAAGCAGCTCATAGTCCAGTAAATTGTTCTGGTGAATAAAATAAGTTTACGGGTGTAGATGATTTAGTTCTCAACAAATAGACTAAAGCAAGGCATTCAGTCTCTAACTGAGGACCAGATCCTAGAAAATGGGTCCAGTAAACCCCCAAAACCCAGCTTGAAGCCCATTAGTTTTAACCACTTGATAGTGAGAAGCCACGTACATGTACACACCATTCTTTAAATCTATTTCTACATATGGCTATGAATACATATGGGGAATAGCATTAATAATTTAAAAATCCCAGAATTAATTGTATATTCTCCACTTTTTGAAATGAAATCCAAAGGCATGCTCTCTTTACTTTTCACATCTGTGTTGCAGAGCCAAGAAGGATCATATGACAAAGACAAGAAGTTGGCACAAGTGAATCTTTAGAAGGAATAGTTTAGCAAGACAGCCGTTTGGTACTGCTATTTCCAATGACCAGGGTTGTTCACGTTTTGACATCTCTTGGTTATAGTCTTGCAGCATGGGTAACATTGCAAAAGTGCAGTATTAAGCCCTGGAAGTGTCAGATGTTGGCTCAAGGGCAAATACTACAGATCAAATTCTTTATTCTATTTTCTCCTCAATTTTGCACTCTCTAGTTCCTAGGGCTTATGAAGGTTAATAGGACATTTCCTTGGACCTGGAAGCTATTGCTACTACATTTTTCACTCTGTATTGATACCAGAATGATGGTTACATGTCATTACACATTTGTCTAAATCTATAGATTACACAATACCGAGAATGAGCTGTAAACTGTAGATCCTGTATGTATGTACAGCAATTATAACAAATGTACCACTCTAACAGTACATGTTGGTAATGGGGGAACTAGGCATATTTTGGGATGAGGGTACATGCAAAATCTCTGCACCTTCCTGTCATTTTTTTGTGTGTGTGAACCTAAAACTGGTCTAAAAATATAAAGTCCTAATAAAAAAATCAACATGCAAAATAGTAGTCAATCTCATTAGAATTATATTAATTCCAATAAAAAATGAGATATTACTGCTCAACATACTGACTTTTTCTTTACAATAATCAAGGTGTTCCTATACAGTAGGTAGGAGTGTATATGATCATGTTCCTCTGGACAGTAATTTGGCAAGATATATAATGAGCCTTTTGAAAAGTTCCTGACAATGTACATATAAAATATTTCCAAAAGACTATACAGTGAAGTGTTAACTGCTTAAAAAAAAAATCATTAGGGGCAGCTGGGTGGCTCAGTCAGTTAAGTGTCTGCCTTTGGCTCAGGTCATGATCCCAGGGTCCTGGGATCGAGCCTCACGTTAGGGTCCCTGCTCTGTGTGGAGCCTGCTTCTCCCTCTGTGTGAGCTCTTTCTCTCTCACTCTCTCTCTCTCTTTCTCTAATAAATAAATAAAATCTTTTTAAAAAAATCATTCATTGCTGAATAGATGGCTTCTTAAGAAGTAACAAGATTAGATCAATTCATAATCCATGCCAAAGAAAGTAAAATATTTCCCATCACCCACAAAGACTTTCCCAGTAGAGCTGTGTGGCCTAAACAGCCCTGAGTAGGGAGTGTTGTTCAGAGTTGTATCAAATGCTGCCCACAACCCAAAACACCCCCGCCTCTTACCCTTATCCACCACTACCACTCCTGTATCATTGACCCCTTTAGATTCAGATGCTGAGGCTGAACTGTCCTCTGGGAAAAGAAAGCAAAAATCCCAATGGCTCACGTTGCCCAAAGAGACTTGGAGGACAGGTGTCAGGTAACCCCATGGGGTTAGTATGCTTGATCACTGTGGACCTGGGGGGGGGGGCTGTGCAACAAAGGTCACTGTGAGACACATGAGGTAATGAACCAATAAACGTTGGTTATGGGAAATTTCCTTGAGAACCCAGTACATCATATTGTAACAAACTAATCGGGAGTGAAGTGAGGAATTATTCCACACAAAATCATGAAATCGTAATTCTTTTCAAATGTCGATGTGTTTTTAGAGATCTGTGATTCAAAGCACTCCTTTCATTTTTATTCAATCTCCTAATAAAAGCAGAATTGCTGTCCTCATTAAGCTCAATTTATTGGCACTTGGAGCATACTGACTTACTAGTCTATGATTGCCCTAGTTTCACTGTAAATTCCAAAGCCAAGGAACGCCACTGATGAAAATCATCCCTCCCTAAATCTCCCTTTCTGACTGGGCACCTCTGTGCATTGAAAACACATTCTCAATGTTAACCAGGAGGGATTTTCCTAGTTCTTATCATGTTAATCTTGTGGTCTTAACTTTTTTACTGGAAGTCCATTTCTTCCATAATTTCTTTCTTAAAATCCCTTTGAGCCTGGCATGAAGATGCTCATCAATGAGAAGGCCCAGTGCAGATGTGGAAGGAAGGAGAGAGAAATCAGTGACAATCTTCAACATTTGTTCTCTAATGACAAGCAGCCTGACCCTCCTGAATAGAACATCTGAATCAACTACCCACTTCTGAAGCTGATGGGAATCATTCTGCCTGAAACAGAAGTCCCTCATTATAACACGGTTTTCATGAGCAGACGTTTCAGGGCAGGGGGAGGTTTGGGACAGGGAGATGTCAAAAATGGCCATGAAAACCTGACATTGTAAAGCCTACACAACACTCATAGTTGCAATCTGGCATCAGTCCCAATTCCCAGTATGTCTCAGAGGCATTTACCATATCACCCAGTGACTCTCCCAAGCACATCCACTTTGGACTTGCTTTGACCTTGGACAAGTCACTCCTCACCTGAGTCTCATTTCTCATCCATACCAAGTAAAGTCTGGACTAGGGGACCTCTACTGTCCATTATAAACATCTATTCTGTTCTGGAATCCAGTCCATGAATTACCTTGATTCTCCCCTCGTGGTCACACTTTGACTTGATACCTTAATTCTTCATGTCATGAATATTTCATGTCATGACTTGATACCTTAATTCTTCATGGCATGAATATTCATGTCATGGAGAATTAAGGTATCAAGTCATTCAAGAATTCGTGACTAACTCAAGACCCTTTAAGGAGGTCTACTCTAATTTTTTTTAAATACCACATCCAAAATGCAAAGAGAGAACCTCTTCAGGAGCATGGTAGGATGGTCCATGGAGGACAGTTGGTGAGAGCTTACGATCTGCTGAATGGACCTTCTGAACATCATCTACGCAGACTGGCCTGGAGCTGGGGGTCGATTTTGCCCCTCGGGGTACATTGGCAATGTCTGGAGACATTTTTGTCATAACTGGGGGCAGAAAGGGGCTCCTTTTATCTTCTAGTAGGTAGAAGGCAGAGATGCTGCTAAACATCCCACAATGCACAGGACAGCCCCCGACAACCAAGAATTACCCAGCCCAAAGTGTCATTGCCCCGAGCTTGAGAACCCCGGTGCTCAATCAGCACTACAAGGCAGCCAGCTCCCCAGAGTCAGCTGTGTGCATCTCTTTCCAGTTCCCTATTCCTAAGTGAACTTGAGCAGCTTGAAATTGGCCATGGGGGGCATATTTACATTGTGGACATCAGCACATGCTACAGAGCAAGGCGATTCTATTTCTTTATTTCGGAGATCCTGCTGTTAAGCAGCTGCCGACACACCACTACTCAGAACCAACACCTAATATAACCCATCCCAAACTCAGAGGTGCTTTCAGCAAGAAGGTTGCACTGTGGCAAAACCAGAGATGATTTTACCTACAGGCAAGGAGTCTGACCTCAGAGTACCGCCATGAGAACAAGAAAGAAAGATGAAGCAGTCCGAGGAACGTGGGGAGCAGTATCAGGAGCCTCTCCTGTCTTCTTTTGCTTGCTTATTCATACACAACCTGCCTTCTTCCAGAAAGCATTTGAGGGGACAGTTTAGGAAATACGCAAGATGCTTGTTTATTAAAATCCTCCCAGGAAGTACGTGATGGAATAATAATAATCCAAGACATTTAATCTCGAAAACTTGACATACAAAAATAAAGATCAACACACAACAGGTACAAAGCCTGAGGAGCTAGCAAGTCAGTTCTTCCATACCTGGCCCGGCAAACAGAGGGGTGCACTTCCTGGTGGGTCTTGCAAGTTGGCAAATCTGGGCTCCATTAGATTACCCCCTGAGAGACCGTGGGGCCAGCGCTGTGGTTCTTAAAGGGCTTCGTGCCGATATTGGGTGCCCTAGAGAGACTCAAGCCACATGGGAGGGAAACCCTTTCCAGAATTTGCTCCTTCTTGCTGTCTTGATATTTGCCTCTGGTTGCTATGACAAAATCTGGCGTTGGAATTTTTCTGGGAACAAATAGGAAATAGTTGTGGGAGGAGATTCAAGACGCTACGCACATCTAGGTTTGCTTATAAACATTCATGGTAAAATAAAGAATTGACTCATGGACTTTCCCTCGAAGAAAACCCCCAGATATTTTTTTTTCCATCTATTTATTTATTTTTTTTCAGCGTAACAGTATTCATTCTTTTTGCACAACACCCAGTGCTCCATGCAAAACCCCCAGATATTTTTTTAATCCCCATTCAACATCTCTTTTTTCCAGAGGTGACCAGCTAGAAGCTATTTGCTCTAGACAAGATGACAGATGAACTAACGGGGTAGAGAACTGACCAGGGGAGCTTGGTTGGTCACTCAGTGCCAAGACACCCTCTGCTTTCAGTCTGTTTCATTTCTGGAGCCGAAAGTGCTAACACCACACAGTGGAAATTTCCCATTTGCTAGAGTGGATTATCTTGTCCCGCCTCACTGAAGAGAAAAACAGGGTTGTAGCCATTCAAATTCTGCCCCCAAGGGTCTGGGAGATCTTACGAGAGCCTTCAAGCCTATGGCATGCCTTGGACCCAAATGGGCTGGGTGTCTCTTTGTTTTTGTCTATATTTATCAAAGTCTTCTGTGTCTAAAATTTTGTTTTTGGAGGCGCCTGGGTGGCTCAGTCAATTAAGTATCTGCCTTCAGCACAGGTCATGATCTCAGGGTCCTGGGATTGAGCCCCACATTGGGCTCCTTGGTCAGCAGGGAGTCTGTTTCTCCCTCTCTCTCTGCATGCTGCTCCGCATACTTGTGTTCTTTCTGTCAAATAAACAAATAAAACATTTTTAAAAATAAAGTCATTGTCTCTGAATCTCCACTTTTGACCTAAGCCCAATTAATCTCTCAGTTCACAAGTTCACCAACTTGTCCTCTAGATGCAGCCTTATAGGTGAGAAGCGGCAGCTGCCATCCTAGGGAGTGCTTTGAAGAGCGTGTGGAAGCCCACTCTCCCCTCCATGGGCTGGTCAGTGTGACTAGGCATCCACAGCATGGAGGCTGGTGTCAAACACGACGGATTGGGGAGATGTGCTGAAAAAACAGCCTACTGATCCTTTAAATGGCCAGCAGGCTCCAACCTATCTTTCCCATCACATCCCCTAATGCTCCCCAGTGAACATATTCCACTCCAGTCAGGCTCATATCCCACCATCTCTTGCATCTACCATAGACGCCTCAAATAGTGATTAACATAGAGCATTTTTTATCTCTCAGAATTCCTTGAAACAGAAAATAGATCTGTTTGGAGGAAATATTTAAGTAAGCCAGTTGGGGAGGACAGGCAAGATCTCTAGGGTTATTCAGAGAGCAAATAGTGGTCATTGAACTACTATTCATAAAATAAGTTAGGAAGAAAAAGGCAACAGTTAAGGGTAGGTTGGGCCCATGTGGGAGGGAACTGAGAGTGATAACTCCAAGACTATCTAATGCTTAGCTCTACCTAGTACTCAATCTCTCTATAGGCGCCACTCATTTAACTCTTACAACAACCCTAAGAAGGAATCAGTAAAATTATTCCCATTTCACAGATGGGGAAACAAAGTTCCAGAGTGGTTCGATAAGTTGCCCAAGGTCACTTGACTAGTGAACAGTGGAGCTAGTGAGCAGTCTGATGCTAGAATCTGCTTTGAACCACTCTATACAACTGCCTCAGTGAGTAAGCCTCTGGGCCCAGCAGGAAGGACGACAAAGGAGAAAGCTACAGGGATTTCATCAAATATAAGAAGGTGCCAGTGTCAGGCACACCATTATTTTATGTTATTGCTGTGAGAATGGCTATGACATTTATTATTTTATATTATACTATGACACATCATGGTAGTAAGACAGATTCTGGCTCAGAGATATCCAATATTCACATTTGAAAAAGGTGCATCTCAGATCCAAAGCCGAGTATTGAAGGGGGATTATAAACCTGTTTCCTAGAGAATTTGCAATCTCTCCTTGAAATCTGCAGTGAAGTCTCCGTTTCTCATTAATGCTATTGTGTGTACAGACTCTTGGGGGGAGGTGGTGGCAGGGAAGCCTGGTAGAAGTACTGTGTGTGTGCACGCACAAGCATGCACGTGTGCGCCCCTTGCGTGCAGGCATTGGTGAACAAATGCAGGGCAAAGACAATTTTAGTAGGTTCAAAATTACCCTACATTTAATGACACAAAGAAAATATAGCTTCATTATTTTCTGTAATTGCTCTAATCTTTTTCCTGAGCCCTTCGCTATACTACGCAGGGACGGAAAATTAAACATCATCCAATCCAATAATTTACACCGTCTCCCAAATATTTTTGATCATGCAGTTTTCCTTCCCCATTTTCTCTTTTCTCTCCATGGTGGTCCCCTAAGTAAAAGAAGAGGGAGGTCCTTGACCTCCATGATTCATATGCACCGGTCCCTGTACCATCCTCTGGGTCCTACCTAAAGACCTTGATGTTGAAGTCAGTGGCTGGTAGGATCTGTTCTGTGCTCTCTGGGCAGGGCTCTGCTGCCTGAGCTCCACTTAGGTCCTCACAGGTGTCACAGGTCCCCCGAGGTCCAGCTACCTTTTCCATTTGATCTTTATCCTGGGAGTCGGCAGCATGAAAACACCCTGCTAAGTTCATAACTTGGCCCTCACAGCACTCTTGTTCAATGAGTCCTTCTGTCACCACCACTATGTTGAAGTCCGCATATTAAGTAAGCTAGCGCCATCTTGGATCTACTGCTGATTCCCTAAGAGGCGTACCTGTTGGCCATTACCTGTGCCCAGGAGATGGTAATCACCTGAAGGGGGAACACCAACGTTAGATAGACATGCATTTAGTACTGACTGAATTAATAAATAGCTTTATCACCTACTGAACATGTTAGCATGGGCATTAGTCCTAATTCTAGTAAATATTAAGCCATCAATCTTCCCCAAGGGAGGGAGGGGGACACATGCAGCATGGGTATGTGCTGTTCAGGTCAGATATCCTTCTGGCTGACTCCCTCAGGATAACCTGACCCAGTAGGGGGAAGCATGGCATGTGTGTGTGTGTGTGTGTGTGTGTGTGTGTGTGTTGGGAATCTGTCCAGAACTTTGGGTTGCCATGGCTAAAGAAGTGATAGGGCTAAAGAGCTGATACTGAAATCTTATCCATGTCCAGAAGTCTGGATGAACCCACCAAGTGCTCCAGACAGAGCCCAGGCCATGTGTCTCCCCTTCTGTAGACTAGAGCTGCCAAACGTGGAGAAGCCTGTCCAAGCCAGAGAGCAGCACTTCATCTCTTTCTCCACAATCCTGTTCTTCCTCTTCCCAGAACATCTACCATCTGTCACCTTAACTGACCTTCTCCCTCCGTTCAATGAGTGGAGTGTTTGAATTCCACATTTAAAAAAAAAAAAAATCCTCGGAAGGCAAAAAAGAAAGCATGTGAAAATGAGCTCTGAAGAGAGAAGAGAAGGACACAGAGGAGAAGCACTGCTCCCCTGGACCTCACACTTCTGGCTCTGCCCCTTTCCTGCCTAAGTGGTCCCAAGCCCACTTCTGGAACCTTCCCGAGCAGGTTCTCTCCAGGGCCAGCCACATCTCCAGTGCACACACAACTTGATTTACAACTTTTAAATATTTAGATGTGCTGTGTGAGCCTTCATTTTTACCTGTGCTGGGCCCCACGAAAGTGAGGGGAGGACATGGGGAAGAGAGGGATGGGCGACTCTCTACATCAAAAAAGACCAAAATTGATTCTCTGCTGTGTGGTGCTTAGAAAGCACATAGTACACATTCAAATATGTGCTGAAAGAGAAAAGAAGGAAGAAGAGAAGGATCAGGCAAGGAGAGAAAAAGGGAAGGGTTTGAGTTAAACCATTCACACTTCAGGAGTTTGTTTTACAGAGTCAGAAAGACCAGAAATCAAAGTCCATCTCTACCATCCCACTTGTGTGTCCCTGGGTAATAGGCTATTCAACATCTCCAAATCTCATTTCCTCATCTAGAAAATGGGGAGACCATGCCTATGAAAAAGAGAAAACAGATAAATATGAACTACTTACATTATTCTCATTGTCATCAATTTTTATTATATACTCCATCTCCTTAATCCTATTTAGCTTATAAGTCATATTCTGAGCACCAATTTATTTCGAACAATCTCAGGAAGGCTACTGTTACTGAGGTGCACAACACTGAGGGGGGCTGTTTCATGATCCCCACATCAGCCCCACTAGCAGCCTCAAATGCTCCCCAACCACCATGGCAGACACTGCCGGTGCCCCGTCCATATCCCCCAACATGGACCATTTCAACACTCACCAGCTTGACTTCCAACTGCCAGAACCAGCACTTCTTTGCATAACGGCATCCCCAGTCCTCCAGGGCCTACATTGCCACTTGAATGGCAGGACAGAAGTACCAGAGAATTAATGTCCAAGAAGCAGATTTCAACCAATATCAGATGGGAGTGCATATCAATACCCCAGCTCTCTCACTCCTACAGGAAGGTAACTCCAGGGTGCACAGTCTATACTGAATCCCAGTAGGTAGGATCACATTATAGATGCCCTCAGTGGTGACTTGCTGGATAAGGAATCATTTGGTTACTACACAAATATGCATGAGCCTGGTCATGCCAGTTTCTATAGTGACTACTCCTTCTAACTGGTCGGTGCTCATGTCTTAGTCCTTATTAAATATTCTTAAAACCACCTCTTCACATTTAACCAGTAAGTTGCTCCCACAAGTGCTTCTTGAGAATTATCAATATTTAAAACTAGACCTAGCAGCACTTCACCTGATAAACTAATAAATACGTATTGTTTCCCCCTTCCTACAACACGGCATTTAAATTCAATAGGTGAGTGGAAGAGAACAGACGATAAAAGATCACTCAGTGCTTCTACCCACAACCAAAAGCCAGCAGACACCACTGGTTTTATTTTTTATTTTTTTTAAAGATTTTATTTTATTTATTTGACAGAGAGAGAGATCACAAGTAGGCAAAGAGGCAGGCAGAGAGAGAGGAGGAAGCAGGCTCCCTGCGGAGCAGAGAGCCCGACGCGGGGCTCGATCCCAGGACCCTGAGATCATGACCTGAGCTGAAGGCAGCAGCTTAATCCACTGAGCCACCCAGGCGTCCCTGGTTTTATTTTTTTTGAAAATTTTCCCACATGTTTAAATGAGGACCATGACCCCATATAGTCTATCAAGTAGGGCATCTGCTGTTATGCACTTGTGTACTTGGCAATGACCTCAGGGCTTGACTAAATATGCTGTCTCGCCGTTTTTATTTATTATCTCCTAATCCCTTGGATGGTGACACATTCAGAGATTCTATCAAATATAGTAAGATCCCAATATGAATGTAATATAACAAAAAAGATAACCTAGATCTGGAGTTGGTAAATGCCAACCCAAACAGTGGCTAAACAAGGCAGCTGTTTGCAATTAGGTCCAATTAACACATTTTAAACATGGCAGTGCTTGGGAACCTCTTTGAAGTGTATTGCTGGTGAAGGTTTTTCTTGAAACGGGTTTCCGAGCAGGAACCAGTCAAAGCTCACAGCTAAACAACTCAACTTCCCATTTTGACTTCAGTCCCTCGCAGAGTTCACAGTTTTAGAGTTCAGTTTCCCCAGTTATGTGTAGAAATATTTCAAACATGTACTGAAATGTCTGGAAAGGCATCTTTCCTGAAAAGAGCATTTTAAAGCCAGGAAGAGAGAGGAAAGCAAGGGCAGAGATCCTCTGTTCCCAGTTGCATTCTGTCGAACTGCCAATCTCTACTAGAAACATAAATTGCAAAATATTTATTTATGTAATAAACGCATAAGAGCATTGTCTACCCTGAAACAGAAGCTCACGAGGGCAAGAACTTTGTCTCATCCATTGCCATATCCCTAGCATCTAGACGGATGCACAGCAGGCCTACAGTAGATATTAGTTGAATGAAGGCAGGGGTGGATATTTACTGAGTGAATAAACAAATGTATGAATGAAATAATAAAGTGAATTATTTATATACATATGTTTGGAAAACACAAGCGAAAGTCCCTAACTCACATGTGTGTGACACAAAGGCACCACACATACACTGGGAAAGGGAGAGAATTGTCTTAATTCTCCTAATTATTTTGCAAGTAGTGCCTATTTGGGGATAATTTGGGACATAAATCTCAGCTTCACAGGTCACCTGGTGGGCTCAGTCAGTATGAGCTTACAATGCTTGATCTCGGGGGTGTGAGTTCAAGCCCCACATTGGACGTAGAGATTACTTGAAAATAAAATATTTTTTTAAAAAATCTCAGTTTCATTTTTCACATCTGACATAAAGCTGAGGAACCATGACTGGCTTATTTATTAAGTAAGCACTTAATATGTATTTGAGAACTAGTGAGTGAAAATGCTAAATGGTGCTTGGTTCTGTGGCCTCTGACCAAAAGAGACCTGACATCTAAGTGCCTCATTCCTTGTGTATTTCCTGAGTCTTGTTCACTGACCTTCCTGCATGACCTTATTGCAGACAGAGGGTCCAGCCACACAAGACAGCTTTGGAAGAAGGGGCAGGGAGACATCCTCCCTCCCTCCAGTTCTGTCTCTGAGACTGATGGGTCTGTGGCTTTGTTCCAGGTGAGGTCAACAAGAGGCGGTGGGAGGTCTGCTTAGGAGGATGGGTTCTACAGCTGGGCTGCCCACAAAAAATGCAGATTCCTGGCTCTTAGCCCCCACGGCTCTGACTCATAGTGGATCTGGAATTTCACCCGGGGATCTGCATCGTAACTTCCTCTCCAGGAATGCTGACATAGATAAGCTGTTAGGAAAACGGGTTAGAAGGAAAGCATTCTGGAAGAAGCATTCCATCCCGAGTGCCTCCAGGAAATAACTCCATGTCCAGCTGGTGGATGCCATCCTGGGACGTTGCTTCAGGGGCATTCTCAAACATTCTCTATAAAGACCACCACTTACTTTAATGTAAAAGAGAAGGGCATAACACATATTCTTTCTTTCCTGGCTGCTGTGGTGGATCTCACACACATGCACACATACACATTTCATCAACCATACAGTTTTAGTTCCTAAAAAGGCTGAAAACTAAAGAAAGAGCCCTTGCGCGCAGTTTGAGAAACCATCCACATCTTCTCAGACCCACTTTTCCCTTCAAGGAAGTTTAGAGGTTTGCTGTCACAGAAACAAACCAAAATAATAATAACAACAACAGCAAAACTAGAAAATAGTAGTTGGGAACACCCATGCTAAAGAAAAGCAAAAGAGGAAGAGCACAGGCGCTGGGCTCTAGACGCAAAAGAGATCTGGAAACTGCCCACGCGACCATCTCTCAGGACAGAAGGGAAGGCTGGACCAGAGCTGGACTTCAGTCAAATCCTGGAATGACAAGTTCCTGCAGCCTAATAGTTTAGAGACTTACAACGTATCTGTCCACACGACAACAAATTTCAGAGTCAGTGGCGTACTCCTTGAAGACAGCTTAGAAACCTGGGAGATTCGAGATAAATGGCCTGTTAGCGGAAAGGAGCTCAATGGTTTAAATCCTCCATTTATCACGCCTCCATGAAAGGCTTCCTCTGTAAACAGAAGAGCGAGACCACACTGCCTTGTAGTAAGATATGCTCGGCTTGTTTAAAAGGGGGCATTATTTTCCACTGGGCATGTGGTTTCTCCATGATTTCACATACACACTGTGCACAGCGCAGGAAACTTTTTTGACAGGCTCTTGGGCTTAGCCTTTTTGTACTACCTTGGGAAGCTGAACCACACACTAGGTGGGATGTGTCTACAGTATCAATGGGTCAGACCTCCATCTCCCTCCGGCCAGCAATATCTCTCCCCTTCCCACTGCCTTCCCACCCTGCAACTAACCGTGTCTCGCTGGATAGACAAAGCTACTTATGTTTTGTTTACTTGATACTAAATATAGTTTTAAAAACTTAAGTGGTAATTGTATTAAGCATGTATTGTATTGTGATAATTACATAACATGAGATCCAAATCATTTCTGTTGACTACCAACCATGAGACTCATGGCAAAGACCTTGTGCCTATATGATGAATACAGGTGACTTCTCATAAATGTCAGGAGGGAAGAGAAGATACCACATTCCATGCAGGCTAGTTTATACTGTGGCAGCAAACACTACCCAAATCTCAAAGGCCAACAAAAGGCGTCTTTCTCATTCCAGCACATCTTGATCTGTGTAACCAGGCCCATGGGAGAGGAGAAGAGAGCACAGTCTCACAGCAGCAATTATGCACTGGGTCTGGGAGGTAACACGTGTCATCTCTATACGCATCTTCTCACCCAGAACTAATCATGGGGGCCCAACCACCAGTCACCCAACGACTAGGGGGCCAGGAAGTAAAATCCTCCCCTGTGCCTGGAAGTCAAAGAGTCAGAAAGATCTGGAGAATAGCACTAGTGACCACCAAGAGAGAAGGAAGGAAGGGAGAAGAATCCAGAATCTGAATGCTACTGGGGAACACACGCTGAAAAAATCTCACCTCCTGTCACTGACTATACCCTCATCCCTACTCAGCAACTCCTCCCACTGCCCATAGTCCTGCAAGTTTTAAAATTTTAAAAAACCAAAGATTTGTTTAATCCCATTTTTTTATGTTTTCATTTGCCATGCATGAAATAGGCATTCTCATAAATGACTTTTATGAACAAAGTTAATCAGGTCTTTCTGGAACATTATTGGTTATGCATAGAAGAAACATTTTTTTTTCCAAGTTTTCCATTTTATTTTTTCAGCGTAACAGTATTCCATTGTTTTTGCACAACACCCAGTGCTCCATGCAAAACGTGCCCTCCCTATTACCCACCACCTGTTCCCCCAACCTCCCACCCCTGACCCTTCAAAACCCTCAGGTTGTTTTTCAGAGTCCATAGTCTCTTATGGTTCGCCTCCCCTTCCAAATTTTTTTTTTTAATAAACATATAATGTATTTTTATCCCCAGGGGTACAGGCCTGTGAATCGCCAGGTTTACACACTTCACAGCACTCACGATAGCACATACCCTCCCCAATGTCCATAGCCCCCTTCCCCTCTCCCAACCCCACCTCCCCCCAACAACCCCCAATTTGTTTTGTGAGATTAAGAGTCATTTATGGTTTGTCTCCCTCCCAATCCCATCTTGTTTCATTTATTCTTCTCCTATCCCCCTAACCCCCCATGTTGCTTCTACCCTATGACCCAGCAATTGCACTACTGGGTATTTACCCTAAAGATACAAACATAGTGATCCGAAGGGGCACGTGTACCCGAATGTTTATAGCAGCAATGTCTACAATAGCCAAACTATGGAAAGAACCTAGATGTCCATCAACAGATGAATGGATAAAGAAGAGGTGGTATATATACACAATGGAATACTATGCAGCCATCAAAAGAAATGAAATCTTGCCATTTGCGACGACGTGGATGGAACTAGAGCGTATCATGCTTAGTGAAATAAGTCAATCGGAGAAAGACAACTATCATATGATCTCCCTGATTAGAAGAAACATTTTAAAATGTCATTGCATTTCATTCTACAATTCTACATGGAAATGAATCCTTAGGAAATAAGCAGAAATGCAGATAAAGATTTATGTAGAAGGATATTTTCTTAACCAACTGAGCCACCCCGGTGCCCAAGATTTATGTAAAAGGATATTTTCTTAATAGCATTATTTTTAATGTTCCAAACTGGAAGGAGCAAAAACATCCAATGGTCAAGGGGCACCTGGGTGGCTTAGTCAATTGAGCGTCGACTTGATTTCCACTCCAGCCATGATCTCAGGGTCTTGAGATCAAGCCCCACATAGGGCTCTCTGCTCAGTGAGGAGTCTGCTTGAGATTCCTCCCTTCCACACCCACCTACCCAACGCTCCCCACCCCCGCTCACACAGCTGCAGGTGCTCTCTCTCTCTCTAGAATAAATAATTTTTTTTAAAGAGAGTATTAGTCAAATAAATTCTGCTGCATCCATAAGCTAGAAGAATGGATAGCTATTAGAAGAAATGGCTCAGCAGGCTGGTGTCCACACAATGGACATTCTGACATTCAGAGTCACAGTTATGAGTGTGATCTAGAAATATGAAATACCTACATGAGGTAATGATAACAGGACAACACAGAACTTGATAATACACACATTAAAATTATATATTAAATAAATAAGGCCTATCTTAAATTCAGAAGGGACGGGGGAATATACATGATATTTCAAGAGTTTGAGCTTTTCAGATCTGTGTCCCGATGTTTTGTTCAATGCTTGTTCATTTGATGAAGGAGAAAAACAAGCAGGGCAAGGAGAAAAGTTAGAGTGAGCGGGGGAAAGAAGGAGAGAAAGAGGGAAGAAAGGGAGAAAGAGGAAACAAAAAGTTGAAGTAGAAGGAGCACAGAGGGAGAGGGGTATGGACGAGGCTCGCTGCGGTCAACATCCTGGGCTCCATCCCTGGCAAAGTCCTGAGGTCACTCCTCTGTGAGCTACACAAAAATAGTGTGGGTTTTAGTCCCCCTGAAGGATGTTTGCTGTTCATTAAATACACGGAATGTGTAGAAGAGAACTTTAGTACCTCTACCTCACACTCACAGACATTTCCCACACAGGAAAAGTAGCTTTGGCATCTAAGCAGTGTGGCCACCTAGAAGGTTCTCCAACTACCCCATTGGCTGGGTGTTCCTGGAGTACAAGGTACTTGGTTTGGCCAGTTCCCAGTTGGTAGCATTGATGAGCAAGGCTGAGTGGCAAGTCTGGGTCTGGGTTTCATCTAATTTCTTGTGCTCCATCCTTGAGGACAAAACAGAGGACCTAGAAGTTAGTATTAGAAGTTCTTGAACAAGCATGAAACTTTTTTGCAACTCCGTAGGCTACCAACAACCACACACCAGCAAAATGGATTTGATCTAAGACTGACAGTGTCAAGTGTTAGAGAGGATGTAGATGAATGGGAACCCTCCATCACTGCTGGTGTAAAATGTTACAGCCACTCTAGAAAATGGTTCAGCTGCTTTTAATTAATTACACTCCTAGGTATATATACTTAAAACAAATACATGCATATACCCACAGAAAGACCTACACAAGAATGTTCATAGTGACCTTCATCATAATATTTCACGTTTGTTCCATCCAGCTCCTTTCTGTGGGATGATGGACTTCCTTATGGTTTTCTCATGGTCAACCTGGGTCACAAGAAAGCAGAGGACACTTGCCATGCCTCTTGAAGTTCCACCTAGAACTGACACATGGCACCTCTGTCCTCCTTCTGTTGGTCAAAGCAAGACATGTGGCAAAACATTTACTGAGCATTTACTGCAGGTCTGACTCTTGTAGAGCATTTGCACCTTTTCAACAATGCAGTGAGGTGGGCACAAGTAGTAACCCCTCTTATAGATGAAGAAAGGGATACCTTGGGAAGTGAAACAAGTTTCCAAGGTTACAAGGCTAGCAAATAGCAAGGAGTTGAGTGCACAGTCAGGCTCCAAAGCCGCTCACCCTGAGCCAAGTTAGCAGATCTAGATATGGGTTGTTCTCAACTTGCACAGCCGTCACTAAAGCCTGTGGGGTGAGTTGGGCATAAATTTTTAAGTTGCTTGGAAAAAAAATCACTTAACCTATCTGGTTTTCAATTTCTTCTCCCATAAAATGAGAATTATATTGGATCTCTAAGCTCATTCCAGGTATAAATTTAACACCAAGATTCTGTGAACCCAATGGAACATTTACAACAGCTGTAAATGGCTAATTTGCTAATCACTAAAATTGAGCCCGCAAACTACTGGATTGCAGTATGAGCAACTGTATTCTGGAGGGTCACAGCGAGATGGTGAAATTTCTTTATGTAGAACAATACCAATGTAATTCTCATTTTTTAAAATATTGAATTTTGGGTTGTGCTCAATTCTAAAAGCACTAGAAAAGAAAGGAATTCATTGTAAGATTAAATTCCTCTGTTAATGCAGGATTTACTTTAGTTTCCGCGGAAGTGTAGCTGGGCTGCTGGCAGTGGGTCTTGTCCTCTATACCTCCACGGGCAAAAAAAGTGAGAGTGGGGTTGATACCCAGGAGGGCTGTGTCTGGGTGTTCACTCAGGCAAATTCCATCCCAGTAAGAGCAATAATAAGCATTAAAATTACCTCACATCTATGTTTTCTTAAAATAACCAAACATTTTTTGAGGATTTTTTTAAAACGTGCTTCTCTTGTCTCCCTAAATGGACTTACAGACTCAGAAAACAGAGAGCTTCTTCTGGATTGCACCTCCATGATCGCTTAGTACGGTCCTGTCATCATCAAACAGGATGGATGGATGGATGGATGGATGGATGGGTGGACAGACAGGTGAACACGTACTGTACCTCTGTTAAAAATGCTCTTTCCACTCTTGAGTCACCCCCGTGAGGTCTCATGGTGGAGTCGCTGCCGGACGCAGTCCCTACCCACTGTGGTCTGTAGTGCTTGCAGTTCTTCTCTTTTAAGATGCCTGAGGAAGTGCACCATGGAGAGGAGGAGGTGGAGACTTTTGCCTTCCAGGCAGAAATTGCCCAACTTATGTCCCTCATCATCAATACTTTCTATTCTAACAAGGAAATTTTCCTTCGGGAGTTGATCAGTAATGCGTCTGATGCCTTGGACAAGATTCGTTATGAGAGCCTGACAGACCCTTCCAAGTTGGACAGCGGTAAAGAGCTGAAAATTGACATCATCCCCAACCCCCAGGAGCGCAACCTGACTCTGGTGGACACAGGCATTGGCATGACCAAAGCCGATCTCATAAATAATTTGGGGACAATTGCCAAGTCCAGAACTAAAGCATTCATGGAGGCTCTTCAGGCTGGTGCAGACATCTCCATGATTGGACAATTTGGCTTTGGCTTTTATTCTGCCTGCCTGGTGGCAGAGAAGGTGGTGGTTATCACAAAGCACAATGATGATGAGCAGTATGCCTGGGAGTCTTCTGCTGGGGGCTCCTTCACTGTGCGTGCAGACCATGGTGAGCCCATTGGCCAGGGTACCAAAGTGATTCTCCATCTTAAAGAAGACCAGACAGAATATTTAGAGGAGAGACATGTCAAAGAAGTGGTGAAGAAGCACTTGCAGTTCATAGGTTACCCCATCACCCTTTATTTGGAGAAGGAACGAGAGAAAGAAATCAGTGATGATGAGGCAGAGGAGGAGAAAGGGGAGAAGGAGGAAGAAGATAAAGATGATGAGGAGAAGCCCAAGATTGAAGATGTGGGCTCAGATGAGGAGGATGATAGTGGGAAAGACAAGAAGAAGAAAACAAAGAAGTTTAAAGAGAAATACATTGATCAGGAAGAACTGAACAAGACCAAGCCCATTTGGACCAGAAACCCTGATGACATTACTCAGGAGGAATATGGAGAGTTTTACAAGAGCCTTACTAATGACTGGGAAGACCACTTGGCAGTCAAACACTTCTCTGTAGAAGGTCAGCTGGAATTCAGGGCATTGCTCTTCATCCCCCGTCGGGTTCCTTTTGACCTCTTTGAGAACAAGAAGAAAAAGAACAACATCAAAATCTATGTTCGCCATGTGTTCATCATGGACAGCTGTGATGAATTGATACCAGAGTATCTCAACTTCATCCACGGTGTGGTTGACTCTGAGGATCTGCCCCTGAATATCTCCTGAGAAATGCTCCAGCAGAGCAAAATCTTGAAGGTCATTCACAAAAATATTGTGAAGAAGTGCCTTGAGCTGTTCTCTGAATTGGCAGAAGACAAGGAGAACTATAAGAAATTCTATGAGGCGTTCTCTAAAAACCTAAAGCTTGGAATCCATGAGGACTCTACTAACCGGCACCGCCTTTCTGAGCTGCTGCGTTACCATACCTCCCAGTCTGGGGATGAGATGACTTCTCTTTCAGAATATGTGTCACGCATGAAGGAGACCCAGAAGTCCATCTATTACATCACTGGTGATGTAAAGAGCAGGTTGCCAACTCCGCTTTTGTGGAGCAAGTGCGAAAGTGGGGCTTCGAGGTAGTGTATATGACGGAGCCTATTAACAAGTACTGTGTGCAGCAACTCAAGGAGTTTGATGGGAAAAGTCTGGTCTCAGTTACCAAGGAGGGCCTGGAGCTGCCTGAAGATGAAGAGGAGAAGAAGAAAATGGAGGAGAGCAAGGCCAAGTTCGAGAACCTCTGCAAACTCATGAAAGAAATCTTGGATAAGAAGGTTAAGAAGGTGACCATCTCTAACAGGCTAGTGTCTTCACCCTGCTGCATTGTGACTAGCACCTATGGCTGAACGGCCAACATGGAGCGGATCATGAAAGCCCAGGCCCTTCGGGACAACTCCACAATGGGCTATATGATGGCCAAGAAGCACCTGGAGATCAACCCTGACCACCCCATTGTGGAGACACTGCGGCAGAAGGCAGAGACGGACAAGAATGACAAGGCTGTCAAGGACCTGGTAGTGCTGCTGTTTGAAACAGCTCTGCTCTCTTCTGGGTTCTCACTCGAGGATCCCCAGACTCACTCCAACCGCATCTACCGCATGATCAAGCTAGGCCTGGGCATTGATGAAGATGAAGTGACAGCAGAGGAACCCAGTGCTGCTGTTCCTGATGAGATCCGCCCCCCCACCCTTGAGGGTGATGAGGATGCCTCTCGCATGGAAGAAGTACATTAGTTCTACCTGCAGACCTTGAGCCCTCTGTATAGTGTCCCCATGGCCCCCTAGCAGCCCGGAGTGGCCCTGTTCACCTGGTTCCCTCTGCTGATGTCTAGTGTTTGTTTTTTTTTTCTTCCTCCTGTCTCTGAGGCAGGAAAGAAGGCCCTCAAGCCCTATCTCTTCTGATATTTGACAAGGGGTTTGGATGTGTATTGTGTTTTTTTTCTTTTTATTTTGTTCTGAGATTAAAGTATGCAAAATAAAGAATGATACAGTTTTATAAAAAAAAAAAAAATAAATGCTCTTTCCATCCCACTCTACCTCCTTTCTCCTAAATCCTAATCACATGTTGTTCTCAGATCAAGCATTGCTTCCTCAAAGAAGGCTTCCCTGAGCCCCAGTCAAGGGTGGCAGCTTCCTGCATGGTCCTTTCACAGAGCCATGTTCCTTTATTCAGAGCACAAATCTGGGTGTATTTATACATTCATCCATATAAGCAGATGTTTAATGCTGATCTCCTCATCAAGGTTGTAAGTTCCATGAGAGCAGGAACAATATGTGAGCTAAGAGAGATAGATTATAGATAGACAAAGGATAGATAGATGAAATATATATAGAGAGATGATAGATACATGATAGACAGACACATATATATGAACAAAGAGATGAATGAAGAGGTGAATGTGTGGATAGTGGGCCATGAGCTTGGAACTTGATTATAAAGACATTTCTATGGGAACCACAGAATCTCAGTATTTAAGCAAAGCAGAAACCTTCAAGGTTAAATGGTACTCACACAATGAAGGAATCTTAGAGTTCTGTGGGACCTTTGGTTCAGCCTTCCAGATAATGTGGGAATCTGCACAGTAATGAGATTTGACCTCTGAACAAAGTGTATATTTTCAGTGAGGCTTTCTTTTTGGAGTGGGTAATTTTAATTCCTTGGAAAACATCATTTGCTTGGTACCCTGAAACCCTGAGATGCTTAATTTAGCTCATATTAGTGTACATTTCATTCTAAAGGATTATTTTACTCATGCTTTTTCAATTAATCAGTTTCTAGATCTGCCTATGTCAACGTAATGCAATAGACATATACGTGTGTCTGTGTGTATAAACAGACACACACACACACAAATTATGTGTGAAATCCATCAGTGAAATAATTTGAAGGACACCAAAGTATTTTCTTCTATACAATGAAGAATATTTTAAACTTGAAAATTTCTAACCCCCAGTTGTTGTTTTATGAGTCCAGATTTTTAATCTAAGCTTCCTGAAAACAAGACACACCTACAAAGATACCTCCAGTACCAGATTTTACCAAGAACTGATTCCTCAGAAAAATGACTATGGCTCATTTTCTCATAAAATAGAATAATATATGGGCATTAAGCTGGTTCCCTCTAGTACGTTCCAGGAGCCACATGGAGATGACCACTGGGTTCCTCCCTTCTGCTTCCTTCTCAGGTTGGTGCAGGTCATGTTGAGATTCTGCCCTCATGCAGTCTCAACTCACAGCCGGACCCCGCCCACTAACTACTATGGTCTTTGTCCACGCCTATGCAGACAGCTTGCCTGGCTTCTGGAAGATTCATCCCTACCCTATGTCCTTAGGGTATTAGTTCATCAGCTGTTCCCCAACCTGATGCCAGCCAGTCACGGGTAAGAGGAAAGGAAAATCACGTGGCCGACCCCAGCAGTTGCTCTCACTCATCTTTGCCAGCAGAATCCTCACTGTTAGGCAGCATTATATCCAGTTGCAAAGGCTGACTCATGGTCGGTTTACTCACCAGGCACAGCCCTCTTCCACTTTGCCAATGATGTGACGAGGACGGTCATGTGAACCAGTTCAACTCAATGAGATGCGAAGAGAAGCCTGCTGGGGGTGTGCTGGGGAGAGTTTCCTCTCTGATAAAATGATTGAGGGCTCCGAGAGGAGCCCTTTTCTCTCCATTTCCCCCACCCCTTTCTTCTCATTTGGGACACCACCATGTCATGACTTTTGGAATTGTGACATCCATCTTGCACTGTGAAAGGAGGTATCGCCAGTACATGGATAAGAGCAGAATGCAGAGAGCAAACACTAGGTCTTGAATGACATCATGGAGCCACTGCAGAAATCTTGGGACCTTGTACATAAGGTACGTGATCAATAAATTTCTTTATAGTTTAAGCCATTGATATTTCAGTTCTCAGCTACTTGTAACTGATGTAATGTAAAATGCATTCCTTTTTTAAAGATTTTATTCATTTATTGGAGAGAGACAGACAGACAGAGACAGAGAGAGAGCACAAGCTGGGGGAAGGAGCAGAGGGAGAGGGAGAAGCAGGCTCCCTGTTGAGCAGGGAGCCCGACTTGGGACTTGATTCCAGGACCCTGGAATTATGATCTGAGCTGAAGGCAGATGCTTAACTGACTGAGCCACCCAGGAACCTCGGCAAATGCATTCCTGACACAAGTCATAATGTAGTCAATATCTTGTATCAGCATGGCACTTCCCATTCTTCAAAATACTTCCACATCCATTACCTCTTTTAATCCTGCCAACACTCTTGAGATTGAGTGCAGGGAGTCAAGAGTCCAAAGTCCCTCAAACTGAATGGGGAGTTAGAAGATCCTAGATCCTTGTTCTTGATTTGCACAGCCATCACAAAAACCTGTGGAGTGAGTTGATGAAGAGTTAGTGGAGCTATTATCCCTCATTTTACAAATTTATAGAAATGAAAATTTAAAAAGAATTAATCCCATGGAAGGAAGGAAGGAAGTGAGGGAGGAAGAAAGAAGAGGACTAAAACTGATTTGAGACACTTTGCTTTAGTCTAAGTGATAGCAAACTATGGTCCACGGGCCAAATAAATAGTGGGCAAACAAGGAGTATTTTCTGCATTTTTAAGTGGCTGGGGAAAAAATTGCAAAAACAATAATGTTTCCTGACATGGGAAAAATTCATGAAATTTGAATTTCAATATCCCCAGAAAAGTTTTATTGAAACACAGCCATGTTTATTCGTTTACATACTATGATTGTTTCAATGCTTAATGTTTGATGCAGAACTGCATCATTGTGATGGGCTATATGGCCCCCAAAAGCCTAAAATATTTACTACCTGGTCCTTTACAGAAAAAGTCTGCTGACCCCTGTGCTAGCCCTATCAAGCCCACTCCAGAAAACTCAAGTCCCAATAAAAACCACATAGAGTGGTCAGAACATCATATTTTACACACTCACCTTGTGATCTGAGGTTTTGTTTGCTTTTTGTCATTTTTTTCATCATCTGAGTATAACCTACTGACAGCTTCATAATCCCCAGACTACCCAGATAGGAGCAGGGAAATGTCTTCCCTAACTGCTAATTAATCAGTCTGGCTTAAATTCTCCCCTCAGTAAACACCAGAACACATCTGTTTAAAACGATGTTTTGATGAAACAGCCCGTCCATCATAAAGCAAAAACTAACATCCTAGGCGTGCCACATTGCAGTAGTTTCTCTACTCTGAGAGTGACCATCGCATGAATATCAATGAATCATGCTAAATCTGGTGTAAAACATACAAAAGCCTTCCTCTGCAGAGAGATTACAGGCAACCGTATTATGCAAATCAAGACTATCCAAACCAGAAAAGGCAGATCTAAAACAAATACATCATTTTTTTTGTTTTGATCATGGTGACATAATATTTAATGAATAATTCATTCCACTGGGTGAGAAAATACCCATACAAACACAGAATTAGGATACCTAGGATATATTTTGTACTTGTTAAAATTAGTTGAACCTGAAATTCCATGAATCTTGGAGAAGAATATTTTTAAACCACTTAATTGTCAAGATATTTTTTTTCAAGATTTTTTTTTTAAGTTTGCATCTTTAGCACATAAATGCTAGGAATTGGCAGTCTACTAAAATTCATCTGAAAATAAATTTTTTCTCATTTTTGTGGCTTTGGTTTAAACCACTTCATAGAACCCCCCAAACATGCCTCAAAAGATACAATGCCAGCTTTATTCCAGCCAGTGTGATTATGCCAACATGGTTTTGCCAGAGTTTACGAATCTTTGCATTGTTCTAAAGCAGAACCAACATACTGGTTTGTAAAGACTCCTTTAAGAGTTTTTATTAAAAATTGTACCCACTCACTACTAAAAGTTTTTTTGTTTTGTTTTTGTTTTTGATTTTTAGGGCTTCAGAGCTCCTGGCTCTCTGTCACCTAGGGAACTCAATGTTTTGAGTTTATCTGCTCCCCCTGCTGCCTGGTTCCGAAGTAATTACAAGGTTCTTGGAGCTGGGCTGACATCTCATGTGATAGAATAAGTCTACAAGCTAAGAAGTAAACGTAAACAGCCGTGTTAGTTCCAGCAGTGTTCAAACCTTAAGGCCGAAGGAAAACTGCTGAATCAAAAAGGAACAAACTCCAGCATTCGAGCAAAGAGCCAAAGGGCTACATCCAGTAGGCCCAACCCACCAAAAGAAAGGAGATCAGAAAATGCGCAGACTTTTAAAGATACAATGGTTGAAAATCCTCTTTCTTTCCTAGACAAAAGCTTTATTTTAATAATTGCACATTCTCTGGAAGAATTGATTGATTAAGAATCCAGTAATTGCGTTACCAGGGGAGTGGGGGGCTTGAAGACGGCATGTGAGAAAGAATCGCTTATCACTGAAGTTACCTTTGCACCTTTTGAAAGACAGAACGTGTGCATGTATCATTTCATCAAGTTACCACATTAATTACTTTTTAAGATTCCATATTATGCACCAAACACCTGTGAATCGACCCAAATTACGAAAAGCATGCAATGCAAGTTATGACTTCTAATGGAATTCTTATTTTCCCAGCACTTAATACCATTTGTGTGTTAGGTTCTAGGGATGCAAAAATGAAAGATGTGATTCCTGCCCTTGCAGAGCATTTGATCTAATGAAGCAGGAACTGCATACAAGCATTTGTGTGTGGTGCAAGGTACAGTAGGAACAGAGGAAGGATACCCAATAAACACAGGAATGGATACCCCCACGTGGATGTTACCACTGCCTAGCAGTTCCCTGGAGACACCATGCACTTGTTCCAGGAATTCTACTGTTGTTCAGCATTGGGAGTTCCTCTTTCGGAATCAGTTTTCAAGCTGTATTAGTTCTCAATCGCCATAACAATGCTGTGTAACAACCACAAAATCCCAGGAGCATAAAACAAGAAGTATTCATCTGTCTGGAGTGGTCAGTGAGGCAGCTCTGCTGATCTTTACTAAGCTCATTTACACATCCAGGGGTGGAGGTGTGAGCTAACTCTCAACAGATCGGTTGATCAAAAAATCAGGTTCCCGGAGTGAGAAATGGGTTACACTTCTTTTCTTAAGTGAGCCACGTGGGACCACCAACAAAGAGAAGGTGACAGCTGCCTGAAGCAAAGGAAGAAGGCTTTTCTCATTTCATTCACTGGGAGGGAAGGGATGGAGTATTCAATGCTTATCACTGATGCACCCTTAGCAATCAGTGTGCAACAGCAAACACCAGGGAAAAACCAGCGTACAGTACCAGTGCTGCTAAATACACGTTGCAGCATAATTAAAACTACGCACACATTCTTGGTACGTGCTGGTATATAGGATCTCATACACACGTTAGCTACCATGCCCTCACACAAGTAGTGGTGCACACTTTCTCACACACAGATACATTTATCACCAACAGTCCTACGCTGCATACTCAGTTTCTGAAGGCTCTATATAAGGTAGATTGCTGTATCAGTGGAGCTACCACTTTTCATAAAAGCACATGCTAAAAGATCACGTCCACTGTAATCTTGCAACAACACTCGGAATGATCACACATTCACTGGCTTGGCTGTAATGAATGGAGCTACCCTACTCTGTTCCACGAGTCTCTCATCCTTCATCCGGCGAGCCCCAGCATGTTCGCCTGGTAACGGCACAATCTGAAAAAGTGAGAATAGGTCAGCCTCTGGGGTTCTAAGCTCAGAAGGGGGAGATGTTCACTGTCATCGCATTCTGCCGGCCAGAGCAAGTCACTGTGTCAGTGCAGATTCAAGGGATGCGGAGAGGCGCTACCTGGTTAGTAACAACATTTGCAAAGTCACACAGCAAAGACCATGAACCCAGAGAACCAAGAGGAAGAATGGAGGCCCTCGTTGCAAGGTACCCCAAGCCATACAAAATTTCAGTCTCCAAATTACCCTTCCTCAATTTTAACCCATCTCTTTCAGCAGAATTTATTTCACATGGCTTGGCCTTTGCCCAGAATTAAACCCACCCTCAAAATCCAGATAACTGCCACTACTGAAGATAGGGGCATTAGCTCGTGCCTTTTTATGTCCCTTGACAACTGCCCACACAAGTCCTTATGAAGCAAGGTGCTTGCACAGCTCTTTGCTAAATGAATGAAGAAACACATTCACATAGCATAAAAGTGCTTTTAAGCAATAGCCGTGTCTTAGAATATGCAAATAATCTCCTCAGGGGGCCACTTAAGACACATGCCACATTCTGACAAACTAGTGTTCTTGTATTTGTATAAAACATTAATCCACTATATTTAGGTCATATTCTTACCATCCAACATTGTAAAGCAGATGTCTTATTACATTTACCTTACTTTTACCTTTTGTTTTTACTCATATTTCTAAAATGCACTTCCCAATCTTTCACCCATTATTTTTCAAATAGTGAAGTCATTCTACAAATATGCTATTTCCTAACCTCATGCCGGGTATATTATGGGCTGATCTTTCATTGGCTAGAGAATGACAGGATAGGATTACCACGACCTACCCTACAAGATTGTTCTGGGAAGCCGTATGATGGATTCCTTGAAGAGTGGTCTGCAAATGCGCTTTTGTAATATTAATTCTTTACATTTCTAGAGCTGACTTTCTCTCAAGGAACTCCAAGCGCCTCACATATGGCAGGCCAGATCCTCTTGGAGTGTAAATTACGCCCCAGGAGTAAGTGAATTACTTGGAGGGAGGCATTAACTCTTTCAGGTCACCAGGGTTCCACTTAGAGCACAGCGGGAGAGCAGTAATTCATCAAGTAGTACCCCGGCGGCCAGAAAGTATCCATGCAATATAAATTATTCCCAGGGAGTAATTTGTGAACTCAGAAAATCTAGCTTATTATCTCATCTATTCACACAGTATCCAGTGAGGGAAAGAAGGAGTAAGAAGAGAAAAACAGGCAGGGCTACGGATGCTACAAGTTTCCCACAGCTCATCCAGGGCAGAGGTCCAACTTGAATTGCCTGATCATTGACATAATTTCCTCCTAATTAGTGGCTTCAGGATTTGGGGCTCTCACCTTGACATTTCTGCTAATCGGGGGTGGGTATAGGGGGAGGCAAGTGTGCTGCCCACCACACAGATTGAGAAGCCCCTGTTGCCTCCCCCTGGTCTTAGCCCTGCTACTGACCCATGAGGGGTATGTGAATAGTTGCTTGAAACATCTAAAGAGCAGAATTCACACTTGCATTTACTACTTGCTTCTCATAAACCCATAAACACTGATGAGTATTCGTTAGTTAATTACTTAATTTTCCCACACTGAGAAAATGTGGAAGTCAATAATGGTAGGGAAGAGAAGCTGTCCATATGGTTTTGTTGCCAGAGTTGGAAATGGCCAAAGAGCTCATCTATTTTTGGTAAGAAAAGATTGAATTCAATCTGGATTGAAGTCTGTATGATGTAATTAATACATGGCAAAGAGGTCCCTTGGAATATTTCGGCTTGAAGGTCCAAATGTGGAGTTTTTGCCCCAGAGTCAACTCTTTTATGGCAATATCTTTAACCATCACCGTGTTTTCTACTCTTTAGAAGACTCTGGAAGCTCTGCTGCAGGCACTAGATGGCCCTACAAAAGAATTAGGATGAGGGTATCTTGATTCCCCTCTCAAAGCTTTCTCTCACACTCTCTCTCTCACACACACACACACACACAACGTATCTCTGTGCCTTTATGATGAGCTCCTGGGTAGCTGCTGTCTGAAAGCCAATCACAGGAATAAAATGGCCTTTTAAGGAGGAAAAAAAAAAATCTATTTAGTGTTCCACTTTGCCTGGGAAATCTGCTATGCTCTAAAAGGCAGCAATCGACCTCTTTTCAAAATTCTGTCCCAATTCAGGCTGACAACAACCTCTGCCGTCAATAAAGATTTCAACTGATTTCTCCGTATTTTGACTCATTTCTTGCCTCAGTGAAATATACTAAATCATAATTTGAAAGAAAGGTGATACAACATACCTCCATGACTACCCCCTGCTGTTGCCATGCACACCCAAGAACACACACACACGAAATAATTTGATCCCACATTTTCTCAGAGGGTAGGGGTATGTCACTCACTCCAAGAGTGGCCTTGGCTAAGTCACTTACTCACTCCCTGCCTCAGTTTTCTGGTCAAACGAGGAGATTGGGCAAGAAGCTTCAGGGCCCTTTCAAGCTCTGGTGTTTCATAACTCTAGAGCTAGTTGATCCATGTTCAAGTTACAACTTTAGCCAAAGCTGGAGCCAGCCAACTACAGCCTTTAGGTAAAATCCTGCCTACTGCCTGCTTTTGGAAGATCTATGAGCTAAGAATGACTTTTATGTTCTTAAATGGTTGGGGGGAATAAATCAAAAGAATAGTATTTCATGACAGGTGAAAATCATACAAAAATTCAAATTTCAGTGTCTGTAAAATGTTTATGGACACATATGTCTCTGCATATACATTTACATATTATCAGCATATGCTTTTGTAATATAAGGGTAGAGTTGAGCGATGGCAACAGAAACTGTACTGGGGACTACAAAGCCAAAAATATTTACTGTCTTTACTGAAAATGCTCACTCTTTACAAAAAAAGCTTGCCAATCCCAGATCTAGCCGTTAGACCATCTGCGTAGTAACAAAGTCTGCCATAACCCTCTTACCTGATTCAAGTTTTGGTTCTGGAAAACAGGAGTGTCAGAAAGTAATCTCAAGAACCAAAAACAAAATTAATGGATAATTAGTCAATCAAATCCTTATCAAAGACACTGCCAGAAATCATTGATAAACCTACCATGTCAACGTCAGAGTTGATGTCTTCTGAGAAACGCTTTACTCCAAAGAATTTGTCTCTTACTACTACTTGCCAAAGAGGCCATTACTGTCCATTTTTCCCCTTTTCTTCTTTTCTCTTCTTAGAAGTAGTCTGAAGTATAGCAAATTTATCTTTCCTTTATGAGGAATAGTATCATTGGTGAAAATGACTGCAAAAGGGCAATCTCGCATGAAACAAATCCCTCCCCAATAAGGTGGTGATTTTGAAAAGGAAATTGCCTTGCTCTAGTGATGGATTCTATCTCAGCCGTCATGACCCATGTTACGAGGGAGTCCTGGAACCCAGGGCCTGGCCCTTATAGTCAAAGCGGCTGCACAACCTCACTGGGAGCTCCCTCAGGATGTTCTGTGAATGGCCAAGGGCTGACCCGCTGCTCCACCCCCCCTAAGGACTTCGGGGCTGAGCACAGAGTCTCCGGAAGCCCTTCCACCTAGCCTGGAATGCTCCTCTTGCCACCACCCCCCCCCCCCCCCACACACACACACAGACACTTCCTTTCCCCAAGAAAGGTCTAGCTTGTGGTCCAAATATGGTAATAGCTGTGGCCCACAGCCTCATGATACCCTGTATTTCTTTTTATCATTTGGTTAGTGTTTTCTCTTCCCCGGGACTGTAAGATCCCGCAGTACAGAGAGCATCCATCATTGAAAATCTTTCCGTTAGAGCTCTACGCCAGATTCCAATGAAGATGATGACAATGCAATGGGAAATTAGGAGGGTTTTGAACTCTTCTTCGCAAAGAGGAAATGAGATGCTTGAACAATATTTGCTTCTCTCTTTCTGATCCTCAGGCAGGTTTTTCTGGGTGAAAGGCTGAGATCTAGGGCCAGTGTAAGGATTCTTAGCAGTGTGTTGTTATGACTTTAACAGGGGACAATCGACCTACTCAGAGCAAAAGTGGGGCTGCAGACTGTTCTCTTCTGGGCTTTGCTGAGGAACAGCTTCATATCAAACTTAGCTTTGTTTCCTAGAAAAAAGGAGAAGATGGGGGGGGGGGTGACACCTGAGTGGCTCAGTCTGTTAAGCATCCAACTCTTGATTTTGGCTCTGGTTGTAATCTCAGGTTCCTGGGATTGAGGCTCCCTGCTCAGCAGGGAGTTGGCTTGTCTCCCTTTCCCTCTGCACCTCCCCCTGCTCATGCTCTCTCTCTCAAATAAATATTTTTTTTTTTTTTAAAGAAAGAAAAGGGAGAAGATGGAGCTATGGAGGGGACCCTACTTTCAGCGGCTGTGGGCTTTGAGATTGTGACATCCGGTAATCCTCCTGTCTTAGGGACATGTCTTCATGGCAGTCACTTTAGAAGAAATTTTGTTTTTTATTGTCTGTCAAGCCCTGAGCCTGAAGAGATTTTTGTCAATACTAATTATAGTACATTTAAATGCTGGGCTTTGTACTAGGAGATTCTAGCAACATTGGACCTTTTCCCCTTTTCTGTAGCCATCTGAATGTCGTAATCATGCAAATAAATATTCTTCCCAAATAGAACTATTTGCTTTAACTCTAAATTCAATTTTACATTTTCCTTTATACCACAATTTCAAGATAATCAGTAGTATTCCAAAAGAAATTTAATACTTTGGAAGCATCGTAGTCCTAGGAGGGTCTAGGTCTCTCAAAATCGATAAATCTCTTAGTTTTGCTCTCAGAAAGAATCATAAAATGATTATAATCATGGGAAAAAATAAAGTTAATTGATACCTCAACCCCAGGTGTACTTAGAACTTAGGAAACATTAAAAAAAAAAAAAATACCGACTTCTGGACTCCACTGCCCAAGAGAGTCTCAATGAATTGCCCAAGAATAGGTCCAAGGCATGAATATGTTTTCATAATCGTCCCAGAGTTTGACTGGCCATGGGAAGATCGGACATGAGCACCTCATACATACCCCTATGTATACATGAGCGTTTGTCACTGTACTGTGACGACTTGTATGCATGTCTCCCTCTCTTATAGCAGGTAAGTGCATGGAGATCAGGAGTTGAATCTTATTCATCTTTGAGTCTTACAGTAGACAGAGCTTTGTTAATTTCCAAGAGGCTACCATTAATACAGTTCCTTCTGGGGGCACAAATCCTGTGGAAAGAAAGCAAGTATGAACTCTGGGAAGTTTCTTAAGCAAAGGTCACCAGGCTCGGTACCATGTGACCCCAACAGCATGGCCATAGGTGACTAGCCCAGAAGTACCTGACTAAGATCTGCTGATCTACAGGGTGTCCAGCAACCAAATGGAGGCCTGGTACAAATGCTGAGTTCAACCCTAGCATCTGGTTAGTGCCCAGTGCGGCCAATTAGATTCTTTCACTAAAGGAGTTAAAATGTGAGATCAACAGAGAGCTGAACAGTTGATAGCAGGATCAGAAGCCAAGAGACAATTAAAGAAAAGCAGAGAGAGAGAGAGAGAGAGAGGAGCTGAATCACCTTGGCGGCTAAGCCTGCTAGTAGGGATCGCAGAAGCCTGCTGCTCAGGGGGCAACAAGATAACCCAGCCACAGAGCTGTATCCTGAATGACCTTCCAGTTCCTGAACTTCAATCCAGTTTTCGTGAGGCCTGGCTGGGTGGCCTTTCCGGAAGGCTTTTCGGAGACACGTGGCTGAGTGGTGGAGATTCCGGTCAGCTTTCCTTCCACAGTGAACTCCCATTACTTGGGGTAAACTCAGAGGTATCTGTTCTTTGCAACCCCTAAAAGCCCAGTCAGCGCAATTCCAGGGTCTAGCGCCTAACAAGTGCTAAATCATTGCAGGTGCTGGGACGGCATGACCATCCTAAGTGAAAAACCTTCTGAAAATGAAGAAATCATTCATGGGAGGGATACTGACTAGGGTTGCCTTTGAATTCCCAAAACAGTGCTAAACTATGAATATAAGCCTAAATATGTTAAGCTTATTCTGCCCTCCCTTTTCCAAATCCATCTACACGTCTACCATAAATCCAGCAAAGAAGGAAATATCATGTTCTGCAGAACTACAGTGATCATCCTAACTTCAGCTAAGGTGTGTTTGGATGACTTGATTTTCATTCCGCTTCATCTTAAATCACGGTAGCATTATTAAGAACAATTTTCTTCCCACACTAGCTTTACTGACAAACCTCCAAAGGTAGCTGATCTTTGGCTTTCAGAAAGTTTAATAATACATGATCTTCTCCCCACATTGCCACACACATTTCCCCTGTCTATTGTCTGTATCAGCTACTTGAAGAACACACACTCCCCAACAACCAGATGACTCACACAATTAGAGGTACATGGACGTAAACTGAGCCTGTTTATGCTTTCCCCGGCCCCAGTTCATAAAATAAAAGAGGTCCCCCTGAATTCAGGTCCCAATGGTTTCTGAAAGGCAGGCTTCAGCTGAGCGAAAACTTACTTTATTTAGTACATTGTTTTAAAGGCAGAGTTAATTTTGTGCTGTGTGAAAGAGATGTATTTATGGGGAGAGTCAGGCGCAGGGGGTGTGTAAGGACTTGCCCTCCTCATGTCCTCTACAAAAAGAAGGCTCTGGCTGCTTCTGGTGGTAAGCTAACCAACAAAAGGAATGCTTCAAAGGTCTCACAGAGATCAGGAAAGGGAGCTGGGTCCCAGCTCCCTGGAAACTCAGCACCCAATGGAGTGCTTGCTTAAGTTTCCCATCCGCATTTTGCAAAATCAGGATAAAAGAAGGTTTAGCCCAACCTCCTTTGACCTGTTCCTGATAAAATGATCTTACCCCTCTGGAATTGGGATTTTGAATGTATGTGCCTACCCCACGTCTGATATTATATTACAACAGCATGAAAATGGAGCCTAGGACTGAGGAGCCGGCCAGCCTCAGAAGCCTTCTTCATTGCCTGCCATGTAATACATGATATGCAAAGCCTCTGACTTCAGCCAGCAGGTATTTGGAGACCGTGTTGGCCCTTGCATGGGGACTAAACTAATGTGTGTTTAGGTCAGAAAGCGAATCAGAAAAGCCACTGGAGGGCACGTCACAGAGTGAGAGTCCTATAAATTCATCCCCACTCTCAGCGTCCCCTGGCAAACACTCTGCCTCCTTGGCTGGGCCGCTGCACATCTCTCCTTCATAGTGTGAGGAGGACTCCAGCAAGCTGCTCCTCTCCTCCCCCACTGCCTTCTGCCCTGCAGAAACGCGAGAGGGCTAGACACTCGGGAAGGAAGGAAAGCCTTTGACAGGCGCGAGGAAAGCCCAGGGTAAACCTCCACCCGACGGAGCGCCCTCCCTCACAGCGCGGGGCGCTGGGGCAAAGCCTGGTGCCGGCATCGCGGTCAAGTTCAGATTGCCCCCTTCGGTTGGTCTGCTCGGAGCTCCACACATTCCTTCGGATCTACCCCGCGAGGAGGAGACGCGAACCCGGCAGCGTCTCCACGCGCTGAGCGCTCTCCCTGCACCCCGGGGAGGAGCGCCTCGCGTCACCCACTCGCACCCCGAGCCCCCTCCTCGGGAGCGCGGGCGCCTCCTCACTGCTCTCCTTTTCCTCCTTCACAACCGCTTCCCGACCCCTCCCCTCTCGGGGCCCCCGCGCTTCCCCTCCCCCACCCCGGCCCCCCGGCCCGGGCTCTCAAGGACCAGCCTGCGCTCCTGGCGCCCTCATGTCTTCACGGGACTCCCCGCGCCGGTTGACGTGGTGTCTCGATCGGATTTCCAGGCCAGACCTCAGCTCCGGCGGCAGCATCAGCCCAGCCCATCTCGTGCTCCCAAGCGCTGCGCCCCGAGAAGGCGCAGAGCGCGGCCGCCGCAGCTGAGCCGCCCGCCGCGCCCCGGGCCCGCGCAGCCCCGGCCAAGAGCGCGGCGCGCGCAGCCGTGTCACCCCCCCCCCCCCCCCGCAAGGCAGCGGCGGCTGCTCGGACCTCGGTTTCTGGGGGTGCAGGGCTTCGGCGGGGGAGCTGTCGGCATCCCTCGCTCTTCTCGAGGCGGCGGCGGGAGTCTTGGCTACCGCCTCCTGCGCACCCTCGCTGCCCCAGGATTGCGAATTCGTGCCGCTAACCAGTTGGGCGGGGCTTTGCGCTCCTGCCCTCTGCCCGGATGGGGCTCCTGGCTGGGACTCGGGGCTCCTGGAGTTAATGTCCAACTGGGGGTCTGCGGAGACCGGATCCGAGGTAAGTGGGAGAGCGGGCCGGGGTGGAACAGGGGGGTGGCGCCTGAGTCGCCGGCGGCCGGGGCGGCCTGCAGGGCGCGGGAGACAGAGGGGGTGCGCCTGGCCCCCAGAACAAGCGGTGAGATCGGAAAGAGAAAAGACTAGATCGAACCGAGGCGCCGGGAGGGTAGAGGAGAAAGAGAAGTTGGACGCGAGAGGGGCTGGCCTTGCAGAGACGCCGGTTGCCTTCTCCACGTGGGCAAAGATATCTGGTGCCCAGATGCCTGTGGACCCCGTAATGTCCGAGAGGTTCAGTTTCCCTCCCCGGCTCCTCGGGGCGCTCTTCTGTCAAGTCCTGGGACGGGCAGGTTTGGGGTCATCTTTGAACCCACCGCGACCAGAAAGTGCATTCTCTGGACTTGCAACTGCAGAGATCTCATCGCGGGCGCGTAACTTATTATTGAGCTTGTTGGGGTATGTTCCGAGGAAAGGCGCACACCCTGGGAGGGACTTCTGAAAGGTGCTGAGAGCCTAAAAACTGTGGGCTCACGTCCTCAGGGCGCCGTCTTGCAAAGCCACGTTCCTCGCCCTTTTCGGAACCCGGTCGCTTGCACTTTCCTAATGCCCGCAACCTCAGAAAACCATGCCCGTCGAGGTTAAGAGAGGGACCGCCTGGACAGTCCAGGACTTGGGTCTCCGCCTCGAGCAGGTTCTTAAAACTCCTCAAAGTCTCCACTAGACCATCGAAGTGATCACTTTAATGACCTCTTTTGTCCTGTAACTCTGTGCCACCTCCCCATTAACACCCTCCGCCACTACCTTGCACCACCTCTGGGCTGACTGCGCCGAGGTTTGGTTTACCAGCCCCACCCGGTGAAAACGAACCCTCACTGGGAAGGGGAATGGACTTTCACCGGAACCCCCAACCTCCTGGCACCTCCCTAGTTTTGGCTGTAGCAAACCCGCCCGCAGAGCCGACGTGCGCGCCCCGGGGCGGGGGGGGGGGGCTGCCCAACCCCGTGCTCCCAACATTTTTGCTCATTGGCGGGGACAAACACAACTCTTCCGGCCCCTGACGCCGGTGTGCTAGAGCGTGCTCGGCTCTTCCACAGTATTTTGAAAATACGCTTAAGTATTCCGAGGAAGAATGCAGCTTCCAACTCCACGCACGCGCCTCTTCCTGCAAAGCCCTCGAAGTGGAAGCTGCTGGGCTTCTGCCTTGCCGGGACCAACTGTCACTCTCACTGTTCAGCCACACATTCGCTTTGGGGGTTAGGGGGACAGTATCGCTTTTTCAACAAGTGTCAGGTGCTCAGGGGTCCCGCAGCGTCCCCAGTCCAGTCTCGCAAGGGGTTCGGGTGCCGCCGGACCTAGAACCTGGTCTTTGGACCCTTACCGGAGAGACCTCTCCCCAGAGCTGCATGCAGAAAATGTCCTTCACTTTTTATTTACCCTGGTCTTCGGCCCAGCAGTTACGGGGAAATAAGTCCTCCGTCAGGCTAGGACACGAGGAACACTGAAGAAAACCAATACTTCAGCAACTTCTGTCCCTATCCCAAAAGAAAACCCCTGAGTTACAGCACGCCCCCCACCACCCCGCCTCCCCTTTCTCTCCGCCAGACCTGGATCTTGAAGGCAAAGCCCAAACAAACCTCCCATCCTGCCAGACAGAGGAAGGTGCGGGGGCACTGGCGGCGGGGGCGCTCACCCTGGGGGAAGCTGTCATGGTGACGCGGGAATTGGGGGAGGGGGAAAGTCTAAAAGCAGGTTACCGAGAAACCAGATCAGGTGAGGTGGGAAGGGAAAAACGGGAGAGAGGATGGAGGGTAGGAACCTGAAAAGCAGGCAAGCTGGTGAGCACATCCGGAAGTTCCTGGGGGTAATGTGGATTTGGGAAGGATTGTAGGGGGACCGGGGGTGTTTGTTCACGGATTTCATACTTAAAATGACGCAGCCTCTCGTTCGCGTGGGCGCCACGGGACTCGGAAGGTTTCTGGTGCCCCCTGGTGCTGGGAACCCAGAAGCGCCCCACCGTGAGCGGCGGCTTCTGCGGGCACTGGGGCCCTCTGGGGCGCCCTTTCCCCCGCGGGCCTGGGGGCCGCCGGGTACGGGCGCCCGCGAAGCAACCCTTTTGCCCTGCGGGAAGCACTGGTCCCGGGCGCAGTGGGGGAGTAGGCTGTGGGGTACAAGAATGGGTGCGGGGGCACCTGGCGGGGCCGACTTCGGGAGGAGAGCGTGGTTACTGCACGTGGCAGCGCGTTAAGCAATTCGCGCGCGTAGCAAAGGCGGCCGGTTGCAGCAGAAACACGTCCTGCAGCTGTGCTTTGAGAAAGCGATAAAAAGACAAACCGGGAAGCGGCGGGGGGTTGGGGGGGGGCGCCCAGATGGGCCCTGGGAAAAGCTTCTCAGTAGACAGACCACTGTGTGTGCTCAGCTCCCAAACCCCCTTCTTCCTCCGCCCAGCAATACCGGGAACTGAAGAGCCGCTCCGAGTGGGGCCGGGCCCGGCGGTGCTCGCAGGGAGGAATGCGCCCTCCCTGCCGCGGGGGAGGTGGGGGAGCGCTTTCCGGGCCTGCGCTGCACCCGGCCGCGGGCGGGAACGGGAGCCGGGAGCCTCCTCTGGCGAAGCGGAGACTTTTCCACTGTTTCCTCTTTTGCCAGCTTCTCCACAATTCTAATTGAGGATCCCCACGTCCAATTTAAAAAGCTCTCCGTCGGCCAAGCAGGAAAAAAAGGAAAAACCCTCTTAATGCGGAAGGGAAATCTGGTGCCTCCGTCGCTTTCTGCTGGCGGGCACCGCGATTTGGAATGGCGCATTAACCCCGGGGCTCCCTGCCTCTCAGGGCCGCCAGCCATTTCGCACGCATCCTGGAACTGGCACCGAGGCGAAGGGGTGGGAGGCCTGGCGTCCCCTCCAGTTCTCTCCTGTGCGCTCCTTTTGCACGGCCTGGGTGCAGTGTTCCCTAGGCCCAGGCGCCAGAATCTAGAGCCTCTGCTTTTTCCCGGGTTTGTAAACCAGCCCGCGCGGCAAAAAGGGCCGGGTGCTAGCTGCAGGTTTCCGGGAGTTCCCAGTTCCTGCAAACACCCCGAGGCCCACAGCTGCGTAGCTAACAGACGCCCGAGGGATGGAAAATGCATTCGTCTCCGCAGCGGTGGGAGGTGGCGGCCGAATTAAACCCTTCCCCGGGTGGCCTGCAAGGGAATCTGGGCGGGAGTTCTGGGTGGAGATGGGGGTAGGGTTGGGGGACGGGAGGTGGTGAGCCCGGAAGCTCCCCGAAAAATGCCGAGCCCAAGTTTTTGCGTTTACCTGCACACTGTCTTACTCTCTCCCATGGAGAAAGTTCAAGGAGATTTTCCTTAGAATCGTCTATGAAGGAGGAGGCATAATTAACTACTTGAATCCCGTAGGTTCCACTTAATTTGCTTGAAAACTGGAACACGGACATTGGGAAGACAAGAGAAAACACCACACCCCGAAGTGCCTGGGTCTCCTCCACCCCCTGATTGGGTGGGGCTTGGCCCTGAGATGACTGTGCCTTTTTCGCCCCCGCCCACGGCTGCGCTGGTGTAGGCCGCCTTTCTGCGGGTTTTGAGGGCTGAGGAGATGAACGGAACCCCCTCGATGAGAGAACTGAGCCCCAACTACGCACCCTTTGGTGGTTCTAGGCCTTTCCCTTCCCCTTCCCGCGCTGCGCGGTACCATCCTCCTGGATACCTGGCGTGGGGATCTCAAGACTTCTCTGAGCGGGGAGAAGGGGCTGGAGGGTCAGAATCTCGCAAAACTACAAAAGTGAAATAGAGGAAAGTGTTCCAGTATAGAAGGAAGCATTAAAATTGTCAAGGCAAATGCAAATCCTACCTAACAGCCATGCTAAAGCAGTTATTGGGCGCTTACTGTATGCTCTCCTAGGTCTTTCATACGTTAATGTTTCTAACCTTGAGAGGTGGAGGCAGTATTTTAAACCTAGCTGATGCTTTGGGAAGTAACGTAACGCAGGTGTTCCCACACAGGCCAGAAGTCCCCAAGTCCCTACTACTCCTTCAGCGACAGAATACTTCTATAAATAAGTGGGAGGAATGAAGCGCGCGGGCGGGGTGAGGGGTGCCACAAAGCCTGCCCAGCCAGCTGACCGGAGCATCTGGACCCCGGATAAAGGGTCCTTGATTTTATTCGTAAAATGAAAAGCTGACCGCTTGCTTGGCTCGAAGGTCGGTTCCCGGGACCTCTGAGAGCTGCGGGAAGGTGGGAGGGCCCTGAACCGGGCGGAGGATGCAGGGTGACGGCTGCCCCCTCGTCCCACGGGGAAATGGGGCAGTGGGGACACCAGAACGGGTTTCGTCGTTGTTGGCCAGGTATCGTGGTGCCGTCGTGTTGGTACCTGCCGGGGCACTGGCCCCGCAGGAAACTCTGACCCCTGGGATCCGCTGGCAGGAGTGGAGGGGGGTAGTAGGTTGGAGGCGGAGACCTAGCCGCGCCTGGGACGCCCCCGGGACCGCGGAGTGAGCTGGGGACTTGGAAGGAGGGCGCGGGATGCCCAGGGAAGCGCTGGGCTGCTGCCGTCCCGGAGGAGGGCGGTGACGAGTTTGGAGCGGGGCCCTGGGACTTGCGGGGATGCCGCGCCCTGGGCGTCCGGGCCTAACGCGCCTCCGCCGGTCCTCTCCCCCGCCCGTGCAGGTGCCGCTGCCGGACGGGACTCTAAGATGAAGTTATGGGATGTCGTGGCTGTCTGCCTGGTGCTGCTCCACACCGCGTCCGCCTTCCCGTTGCCCGCCGGTAAGAGGCCTCCCGAGGCGCCCGCCGAAGACCGCTCCCTCGGCCGCCGCCGCGCGCCCTTCGCGCTGAGCCGTGACTGTAAGAACCGTTCCCTCCCCGCGTGGGGGGGCCGCCGACGGACCCCCACGCACCCCCGTCCGCTGCCCGCACACACCCTAAGCCAGCCGGGACGGCGGGACGGCCTCCCACGCCCGCGCGGTAGCCCCCCTCCCAGGGTGTGCCTGTTGCCTGCTGCCCAAAAGCCCTGACGCCCCGTCCGTATGGGACACGTGCTGGTTTGCCTAGCCCAGAGGGTATCACATTTTTTTGCTACCCGTTTAGCATTCGGATGAACATTTCCCCCCAGTCACTACCAGCACCGCAGGAAAAGACACAGTTGTCCCCTTTTCTCCGCTTCCCTAACATACACGCGCACTCCCGTTTTGTTTTGTTTTTTCCTTTCTTATCCGTTTGGGTGTGCCTGGCTGTGCTGAATTCTGGAAACAGTTGTATTTCCATCTTGAACTGCCCTTGCAAGGGAAGAGGCTGAGGTTTTCCAAAACCAAGCCCGAGTCAGAGAAAACACAGAAGGGTCTCGATTTCCAGAACAAGCATCTGGGCAGTGTCAAATCTGTTCAGAAAAGTTCCGGTTCTAGAAAGACTTAAGGGTAAGTAGTGCTAGCTAGGACTAGGGGGAAAAGCTGTAGCTGGCTCCACACTTGACAATACTAAGTTTTAAGAAAAGAACATACAAATAAATAAATAAAAATCTGTGATTTACCTCTCGAAAATGTTTTAGATAGACCTCCATGAGGGCATGTTCAACTATGATTTGCTATAATTTGCCATAGGCTCTTCAGTTTATCTGTTGCATTAAACAGGGTATGTGCGTACATTGTAAGTTAAAGGTTATTGGGGAAGTATGTAGCTAATAGAGGTAGCACTCGAAAATTTAACACAACCCCCAAAAAGCAATAGTGAGCCATAGCCCAGATGTCACCCTACCACTATGGCCTTCCATTATCCCACTAGCTGTTTTCCACTTAAAACAAACTGAAGTCATATGCACAGGAGAAGCAACCCTGTAAGTCAGCTGTGAGTCCCCCAAACCTAGTGGCCTCCAGCTGAAAATGCAGTTCAGGAAATGGGATGTTTATTTTATGCTTAATTACAACAATAAAAGCCTCTTCTTCCAAAAGTCCCAAGAAAGAGGAAATAGTGCATTCTCTAAACTAAATTAAGACTTCAAGAGTGACTTAAGGTTAGCAAAAGAACATGGTTGATGTCTTGAAATTAAAGTAACTGTTTTAAGAGTTTCTGTCGATTAGTTATATAGATTTATTTTTAAAGGGTTTGGTTTTAGCCATGAATATCCACCTTAGCGTACATAAAAGTTTCTCTGATACAAACCTAAATTTAAAATGCCCCTTAGTATCATTGTCTTCAGAATAGTACCCATGAGAGCTGAGTAAGTGGCTTTTCATTCACTCTAACAGCCTAGGCCAGAGGAACAGGAACGCAGTGTTAGACAGTACTTCTCTAATCAGAAAGCTCAGGAGAAATATGACTGTGCCTGATTATGAAGCTGATTAATTCATGGAAATCTAACTAGCATTTTAGTGTCCTGTCTACCTAGGCTTATTTAATACTGGCTCTTGATTCTGGCTCCACTTTCTCTCTTTTTTTTTAAAGATTTTATTTATGAGAGAGAAAGAGAATGAGCAAGGGAGAGGGAGAGGAAGAGGGAGAAACAGACTCCCCACTCAGCGAGGAGCCCGACCTGGGGCTCAATCCCAGGATCATGACCTGAGCCTGAGGCAGATGCTTAACCCGCTGAGCCACCCAGGTGCCCCTGGTTCTGGCTCTACTTTTTTTTTTTTTTAGATTTTATTTATTTATTTGACAGAAAGAGAGAGATCACAAGTAGGCAGAGAGGCAGGCAGAGAGAGAAGGGGAAGCAGGCTCCCTGCTGAGCAGAGAGCCTGATGTGGAGCTTGATCCCAGGACCCTGGGATCATGACCGGAGCTGAAGGCAGAGGCTTTAACCCACTGAGCCACCCAGGTGCCCCATCTGGCTCTACTTTTAACTAATTCTGACTTTGGCCAACTTACATATGTACTTTACAACTCGGTGAACAGTTTACAACCTTGCAGTAAGGGGAGGCCTTTCTACTCCAAAACACCAGTGGCTATAAGACTTTGTCCCCTGGCCTTCATGGTCCTGCCCTCACTGTCCTCTGGGAAAAGACTCAGAAGGAGAGAGCCCATGCTCGCTGGAATCACCCAGGGATCCTTAATGGAACACTGATGCTGGGCCTCACTCTGAGAGCTTCCGATTTAATTGGTTTCTGGTGTGGCTTGGGCGTTGGGAGATTTAGATGTTCCCAGGTAACTCTAATGTGTAGTCAGGGTTGAAATATTATGTTTGATAATACCCTAAGAAAATCTGTGCCCCATGTAAGATACAACCAGTGACAAAGCAAGCAAGATAGCATTAATCCTACTGATGAGGGCAGGGTGGCGGTGTGCAAAGGACAGGTGGGAGAAGGGAGATTGCTTCCCTTTTCCAGAACTGATGCTAAGTCATCAATGGCCAAGATTCCTACTACTCTATTTACATTTGAACCAGCAGAACACACCCAATTCCGTTTTATCTGCTGGAAGACCCAATAGATCCTAGAGGACACTTGAAACAGAAATGTTCCCAAAGAGAAACTGAGCTGCGTTCTAAGCCAAGTTGACTTCTTTCCAGGTATGTTCAGTTCGGTAGCAAGCTGTTAGTGCAGGGAAGGCAAAGGAATGACAGTGTGCAGACTTCGAAGGCTCAACCAGGGCCAGCAGGCTCCTGTCATGATGCTGACATTTATATCTTGCACACCGTACACCGTGCGACTGGTTAACGCTTATGAACAAACACATTAAATCACGAGTTGCGTTGAGAAAATAGTTCCTCCACTTTTCAAATGCCTGTGACTTAGTGATTGAGCAAAGGTGCTTTTGTGCCACCTTAAGCACTCTGTGCTGTTTGAAGGGGGCTAGCCTGCACACCCCTGAGGTTCCAGGTGTCCTGCTGCTTCCAGTGTAAATCAAACAGTCAGAATTCTGTTCCTAGCATTTTCACAGGGTGAACTACCCACATAGAATGCATAACTGGCTCGCTTGCTTGCCTACAGGTTCACTATAAAGTAAATGTGGCTGCTTCCTGTGGCAACCGTGAACTTGTCTAAACTCAAGGACTTGTGGTTTTCCCTTTGGGGCATCCAAGGACATCTTTTTCCCTTTAGTGATTTTTTTTCTTGTATTTTGCTTTTTGCCAGCATCTTCTCCAAAGGGTGATTAGAGCAGGCTGGGAGGAACCTAGAAGGTGAAATTTGCAGATCTCATAGCATTGCAGAGCTGACCCAGTTAAACCCTTCCCCTCCTCATGGTAAAGCAGCTTGCCCAGAGTGCAAGAGCTCCACGATCGTGGGAGGCAGGTCGGCTGAACTGGGACCAGAGTTTCTCCCAATCACGGAGACACAGAGCAGAGCATTCGATTTTGCTGCTTGGGAGAAAACTCCTCGGTGGGAGGAAGGTCTTCAACTAGCGACTAAAACCCTATTGCACAAGGTTGTCTGAATTTTTTAAAGGTTAGTTCATCTTAGTTGTGTGTCAGATCTTGGCCGTGAATGACAGCTCTAAATGCGTTTCACAGGCAAAAGCATGAAGTGCATGTGGTTTTAAGATTTGCAATCTGAAAGCATGTATTCATTCAACAAATAGTTCATGTGTGCCTTTGTGGGCCAGGCACTGTCCTAGGTGCTAGGAGATCCTTGGTACACCTAACAGGCAAAAGTCTCTGCCTGCACGGAACATACTTTCTAGTGGAAGTATGTCCAGCAGTGGTACAATCCAGTAGCACCGTGAACCAGAACTAAACGTGAACAGCCTTGGACCAGGAAGGCAGACTTCTTGTGTGACCAGAGGCCAACTAGAAGAAAGATTGGGCTTTGTTAAATTATAATTACAGGTAATACACAACTTATTGTAATACGATGAGACTATTTTCCCCCAGTTGGGTAGCACATCATGAAATTTCCTGTGGAAACAATTTTATAAATCAAGCTATCCAGTTCCCAGGCCAGCCCACAAAAATCTAGGTGTAAACCATAATATAACTGAAATACAGTTCATAGTATTATTAATCTAGAGCCTCTTCCCGGAGTGCCAGTTCCCATAAGTTGCAGAAAGAGGGCACAGAGCAAGAAATCAGGGAGTCCCAACAAGCAAGAGTTCCAGTTCCCAGCATTGGATCAGACTAGGGTTTGGGTCCCAGCCTTGGCACACAACCAGCTCTTGCTTAATATTTCAAACCTCAGTTTCCTCACCTGGAAAATAGGGATGCTATTACAGCTTTCTCCTGGGGTTGCTCTGAGGGTTAAATGAGAAAATTCTTTGTAAAGTAAGTAAGTGCCTGATAAGTAAGCACTGCTGTTAGTAGAGGCCATCTTCCTTCTTCCAACAGCCCGATGAAAGCCTTTTCCCCACCTTTTCCTTCAGCCTCTGCCAAGACTTTGCTCTAAATGCTGGGATTTCAAGCAGCAAAATATAGTATGGACAGTGAAAGAAATGCAAGCCTTACAAGGAGGCAAATTGGGGCCCCAAATTCTGTCATTTGGTAAACACTTGGTCAGGCCAACCTTGCCTGGGATTCTGCTCCCTGGGTCAGGCCCCCTGGCTCTTCCCAGGTTTCATTGCTCCTTCCCTTCCCCATTTTCTTTCTTTCTTTTTTTTTTTTTAAGATTCCATCCATTTATTTGACAGACAGAGATCACAAGTAGGCAGAGAAAGAGGAAGGGAAACAGGCTCCCCGCTGAGCAGAGAACGTGATGCGGGGCTTGATCCCAGGACCCTGAGATCATGACCTGAGCTGAAGGCAGAGGCTTTAACCCACTGAGCCACCCAGGCTCCCCCCCTTCCCCATTTTCTTGAGCCCATGGAGTTCCTGTGGAATTTTCCCCACCAGCTTCCCACGGACATGTTGGGGAGACCCTCTTCCCCCACTGGGGAGAAGGGAGCCAAGGCAGGCAGACCCATATGTGTAAGTGATAGGGGAGTGTGGATTGTAGGCCACCTGTATTGAGTATTTCTGCTTTAAGTGATCCCTGCTGGATATTTAATTTAAGATGCTTAATTTTAAGATGTTTTGGAAACACAGCAAAACCCTTCTGGTGAACTTTACTAAATGTTCAGTCTGTTGTTATCCAGCAAAGGAAGCTTCTAGAAACTAGTTCAATGTTAAGCTTTCCAATCTAATGTTATGGGATATAGAACTTGGAATGAATAAGCAGCATTTACCTATTGCTTCTTCTTGCTTTACTATGTGAATGAGCAGTGCTATGATAAAGTAAATACCTAAGCTGGAAGGGGACTCAGCCCTTTGGGACGAGGCTTTTGAAATCAAGAAATTTCATGTCTGACCCTTTCAGGAGAAATGGATTCCTCACTTGAGATCTGAGACCAACAACTCACTCTGGCCCCAGTCTGGAGACCGATATTACACTCTTGCTGTTTACAGAAAGCTATTTCAGGCTTAATTTGGATTGGCCGGTCTTAGGACCTTCGGCTGATCCGAGAGCCTAAGAATTATGCTGAAAAGATTCTACTTTCTGTGATATAAAAATAAAGGCAATCCGCCCCCACCAACATCCCTTTCATCTTTGTTCGTTTAGCACTTAATGGTCCATTGCACCTTCATTCAATTAAAACACTTATTCTTTAATTAATCACTTGAGCTCAATCAAGAAGCAAGTATTAAGTATCTTTCATGTGCTGGGTGCTGTGTGGCATCAAAAAGACAAAATGGTGAACTTAAACAGCTTATGGTCTGTTGTAAACTACGGAGAAGCAGATGGGTGGGTGGGCGGATTGTCAGACAGACAGATATGTCTACCAAGGGGCTTATATTAGCTGAGGTCATGGTAAGAATTCTTAGCAATGAGGTCACTGGGATTTGGAGATCACAGCAGGAAAGGATTCAGGGAAGAGGGAAGATTTGAGCTGGTACTTGAAAGATGGGTATTAGGAAGGGAAAGGAAAGGGGGAAAGACACATTCCAGACTAGGGAGAAGCATGGGCAAATTTATGACCATGATATGGGGAAGGACAGGTGGTAACTCCAAGGAGGAGGCCAGACCTCCTGTCCAGAGCTGAGGACAGGTGGCGGGAAGTAGTATGAAATTTAGGGGATCTCCGCAGGTGATCCCCAGATGATGAGATGCTATAAATCCGGGACAAGGGAGGGTTTGCTGTGTTTGATGGCAGTGGAGGGTCCACGGGAGCATCTCGAGCCGGCAGGTGGCTGTGGGTGTGGGATCTCGCTGCAAAGCCGTCTCGCCGCAAAAGCTACTCAGGCACACGAGCTGTTTGGACTGGAGTCTATAGCATTAGGCATATCTTTCATTTTGAGGTATTGTGTTCTCATTTTTTTAAAGGGCACAATAAAGGGCATGTTCTAGGCACAGGCACGGTTGAATCAACGTATTAACCCTCAAGGAAGTCAATAACTATAAATAAAAACTGAATATTAAAAGTATTGTCATAGCACCTTTTGGCTATCCAGATGGTTGACTTCGTTTTAAACGAGTAAGTTTTGTAACTTGTCTGAAAATTGAGTACATTTGAGCTCTACTGAACGGGAGGAGATACTTGTATCCCATTTTACAGATGAAGAAATGGGACTTTGAGCATTGCTCAAGGTCATGAATCGAGTAGGTAGTGAAGCCAGAGTTCAGACTTCTGGCCTCAAAGCCAGTATTTTTTGGCTTTACACAGACTGTGCTCCCATATTAGTAGATTAAGAAAACACAAACATTGGCTTACTAAAAATACATTCACTAACCCTGAAACACAGATTTTTCAAGGAAGTCCAAAGAGTCAGCTAATAGAAGTAGGGAATATTAAATTTTTTAAGACCTTAAAAAATTATTTATTTATTTATTTGACAGAGAGAGAGAGAGAGCACAAGCAGGGTGAGCGGCAGGCAAAGGGAAAAGCAGACTCCCCGTTGAGCAAGAAGTCCCAAGAGGGACTTGATCCTGGGACCCTGGGATCATGACCTGAGCCGAAGGCCGAAGCTTAACCCACTGAGGAACTCAGACACCCCTAAGGCCTTTTTTTCATTTCCATTTGGGTGGCAGTGGGCCAAAGCTCCTATGATTAGTGGCTACTTTGAAGTCCAGATCAGCAGCTTTTAAGGAAGAAACGTGAATTTCTGTACATACGCCAATACCACCAATGCCTGTTGCTGTGAGAGGAGGCTTCCTAACATGTGGGGACAAGTGAGTTCTGCTCATATGTTTGGTAGGCTGACAGAATTTGGGAGGCCTTCCAGGAGGTACTTTTTCTCAGATCAGTCCTATTCAGCCCTGGAGAAGAGGACACTGACATGGGAAATTCAGGGCCACTGCATAAGGGCCAGAGCGACCCCCATGGTGGGAGCAGGAGTGAGTTTGCACAGGGAGAGCTGGGGTCACTGTCGGGAATCTACCAATTAGCTCAGGAGAGGCAAACCCACTTTTTGCATGGCTTTAATAAGATCATGGAGGTGGAAAGGCATGGTTTTAAAAGTCTTCAATCTTTCTTGTCTGTAAATCTGCAGAAAGAATGTTGAAAAACTCTTGCACACTTCTCAGAGGATACCTAAAATTTTTGAATCACAAGTTTAATAGTCATACGAGATGTAATTTCCAGCCCATTAGGGAACTGTAGGAGTGCTTCACATATATTTGTAGTGAAATCTTCGAGCTGCAAATTTAGCTTCTTCAATTCATGGGAAACTAGCAAACTAAATAGCCCAGATAAATGCTTTTTGGTCAGAAAAGATAGGACTTCATTTCCAGTTCAAAGACACATGTGAATATACATCCACGACAACCATCACAATTCTGGATCCTAATTACACGATGAAGAGATGGTTGGGTAGGTGGACAGACAGGGGAAGCCCAGAGCCTTGCTGTGGTGTCTGGCCAGAATGAAATATGGAACCACTCACTTCAGCATATCTTGGTTTATTCATATGGGACTTCATAGTACATGGTTCATAGTACAATAAACACCACGTGTCCTTCACCAAGACTGACCTCTTGTTAGCATTTTGCTTCATTTTTGTCCCCTGAACCACTTGAGAATTAGTTGCAAACATAACATCAAATGCTTCTGTACCGTCTAAGAACAAGGGTATTACCTTACATTACAACAGTTCAGTGATCAGTCTCAGGAAGTTTAACAATACTGTTACCCAATACACAATCTATATTTGTATTTCCCCAGCCGTGACAATAATATCCTGTGTGTTTTTTCCTCTTAATCAAGAATCGCAAATTGCATTTGATGATTATGTTTCTTTTTTGGGGGAAAGATTTAATTTATTTATTTGAGAGAGAGAGAGACAGGGATAACGACAGAGATAGTGAGAGAGAACACAAGCAGGGAGGAGAGGGAGAAGCAGGCTCCCCGATGAGCAGGGAACCCGATCTGGGACTCAATCGCAGGACCCCAGGTACCCCATTGATCACCTTTCTTTATTTTCCTTGAGAATAGCTCAAAGCCTTTCCTTCCCATGACATTGAAAGTTCTGCAGATTCAGGCTGTCTTCCTGCTCTTTTGTAGACTTGCCCTTCAATTGGAATTTGTGTGACTTTTTCCATGTTACGAGATTCAGGCAAAAATCCTCAGAATACTGAGTTCCTGATGATGTGTCCTACGTCAGGAGCCACCAATACCGGTTTTTCCCCCAGAGCCACGCATGTCTGCATGGTCCCAGCGTGGCCTCACAGCAAAGTGAGTGAGATGGGCAAGAAGCACCCCTCTCTCACTGAGGTGGAAGGCTGATTTTGTAAATGAAATTATTTTTGAATGCTCTGTGTAGCTGATTCCATGAAGAGTCTTTGAGACGCCAGTAAATTCTTTCACGGGGGTGGGGGAGCAGTGTGTGTTGCATAGCAAGTCCCTCCTCACATTTGACTGTAGGAATCTGGTTCAAATGACAGGGAACACTTTTCTTTTACCCCATGTATGCTCCTCTCATTTTGCCGGTCTTCTGCTTGCCCAAGTTCCTCAGACGGTCAGCGTTCCTCTTAGCCGCCGCTCAGTGGGCCCCTGGGAGGGGCTGAGGGAATGAGAACACAGAGCCCCAGAGCATTGTGGGGCCTCTGGCCTCACGCAGGCCTTTGTGGGAGGGGAGTAGCAAAGGTTCCTTTGCTCCCAGGGTCCTTTCGGAGTTTCCCCTCAGAACCCACCTGCCTCAACACCGCAAGGGATTCTTTTCCCAAGTGGCTATTTGAGTGCTTAATTTTACTGAGTAATTTTCTCACCTTCCCGTAAGGTTTTCATAAATGCAATCTCAGAGCTCATGGGGTGTGCTCGTTAGCACGGGGGTGTTTACTGCCGACCGTGAAGTGCTTTTAGCTCACGCCAGGTGTTCATGGATTAGTTAACAAATGGACACCCTGTGGGCTGTGTTTGTGACTTAAAAGCAAGAGGATGGACGTTTTCCTTCCAGGGGAGCGATGCTGTATTACTGTAAAATTATTAACATAACTATAACGAAAGCATGGACCACATAGGTGGAAATCAGAGCCGGGCAATCAGAATCTGATGGCAAAATGAATACGCTGTCTGTCTCTTCCTCGGTGAGGTTTCGGGGCTATTTGTCTTCCTGGAATGATTTCCATTACCCTCATGGCAGGTTTTCTTAGTTAAGTTGTGGGATAAAAGTTCAAGATGGTATATCTAATACTTGTGTGAGATGTTGGTCAAAGTAGTTGGAGATGGTAAATAAAATGGCATTTGGATGAGAAAAGTGGCTTTTAAGAGTATACTCAAGGCTCCTTTCTATATTCGGAAATGGTTTGCATACTAGTTGGGTCTTTTTCTTCTGCTTTGAGAGGATCCAGAAATGCTTTTTTTAAACAACAAAACACTGGTGTTTTTACAAAGCAAATACTTTTCAAATAAACCCATGTCATGCCTTCCTGTCAACAAACCACCGGTCATGAGGAGAATGCACTGTAGCTCTGGCAATGGTCACAGTGACTTAGTAAACCACCTCAACTGGTGAGTGACTCTTAGGGAACTAGATGCCATAGACCCCTCTTGAAGTTAACCCTGGAGTACCCAAGGACTAGGCCAGTCTATTTAATCTGGGAGAGTACTCTGTCTAAAATAGGAAAACGACGATGATCGTTATGTAATGTGACACGTATCTGCATTCTGGTGCTTAGTGACCCATAGGCTTTTTATTTTTAATTAATTCAAATAAGTGGCAAAATTAACAAATAACTAGTAGCAGATGACAAAACTCTGTAGAATTTTTCGGAGAACTAGAACATGCTCGTGGAATAACACCACACATTTCAGAGGTCGCTGAAGTTCAAATAGAACAAGAGTCAATAGCTTGCAAGGCAGGCTGGACCCGTGATCATTTGGTAGCAGTCACAGTGGGGGATTCTAGCCTTGGAATCATAAGCTGGGTATGACCAAAACATACTTGAAGCAGCAAAAACAGAAATGGATAAAATGGAGATTATTAAGAAAATGGCAAGTTTAGCATTCGACTTCCCGTCGATGGAGATGGAAGGCGGACAGTGGTGGATTATGTCCTCTCTGAGGCCATCAGCCCCATCCCTTCCTTTACAGATGGAGACTCCGGTGTAAGGATGCCTCCCCCTAGAAATCCCTAGAACCCCCTAGAACCTAGGGTGTCTTGAGACTCAGCACCCTTTCTACACTTCTTTTTACCTCTCCTGCATGGGGCAGAGGAAGATGTTGAGTTGAGAGACACTCCGTGGTGATTATTTCAGATGTAACCAATGCACTGAGCCAAGAGGTAAACTGAAAAGGTCGAGAACTGCGAGACTTTAAAATACCTCCCGTGGGCTTTCGGGGGCCCTGGGCAGAACGCCGCTGGGGTGACAGCCAGAGGCGGCCTCTCCCTGACAAAGGTCACCCAAAACAAATGTTTTCAGCAACCACCATCTGCATCTCAGGCCATTAGCACTGGGGAGGGCCCCAGAGAAGGTCCAGTAGAGCTCAGGAGGACTCAGTGACTGGCCCAAGGTCCCCAGACGGTCAGGGACTGACCCCAGACTGGAATTCGAAGCTGTGTTCTCTCTTGCTCCGCCCTGAGAGCCTTGTCGTTTGGTGCCAGAGTGAGTTTGAGGAGCTTCCGGAGATGGGGCCTCTCTGTCGGAATCCGCCGCCACCCTTGGCTGCTGGTTTTCCGGTTTTAACTGGGAAATTGCCAGCTCTGCCTTAGAGTGATATGCAAGACCCAGGGCATGGGAGGTGACCCTGAACAGCATGGCTGTTCCCTTCCCGGAGACGACTTACTGTATTCTGTGGCCCGCAGGAGCCCGAGTTTAGCATCTCCTTCACGTAACTCAGTTCATGCTGAATTTTCCAACAGAATGTCTGTTTCTCACTGGACTTGGTAAATGTGTTCAGGTGAAATCAGCGTATTGTCAACTTGTTCCAGAGTAAATTGCCACATGCCCCTAGACTTAAAAAGCTGCATTGTAGTAAGCTTTTTTTTTTTTTTTGTACTTAGAAACAGGTGTAGCATGGAGCCTTAGCTTAAGTTTGAACTTTAAACCAACAGAGTCCACATTTATGAGTCACGTGGACTTTCTTTTCATCTTCTCTGAGTCTCAGTTTCCCGATCCGTGAAGTCAAAATAATACGCAGTCCCTAGTTAGCCTTGCAGGGATGTTGTGGGGCTTAAAGTTGATGTTGTAGGAAAAGAGGCATCCGTCCCTCCTTTATATCAGTAGTATTTTATGTGCATCAAGGAAGCTGTTATTTTAAAACATAGAATGATGCAATTTTGTAATGTGAGGAATTTTTAAGTTTTTTAATACTTATAATATTTCAGTATTTCAGTATTAGTGAAGAAAAATCATGTTTATATCTTATTGAAAAGTAAAAATAATGTATTCCAAAGAATGACATGGGCTGGGAATTTTCTTGAGAAGCTCTAACAGTCAGGCTGATTCTTTTCATATAAACACACATGTGCGCACGTGTACGCACACATGTATGTACGTATACGTGTGTGTGGATAGATAGAACTTGTGTTCTGCATGTGGGTACTCTACAGAGCAGTCTAGACTGTATCTAGGGTACAGGCAGGTAAAGATATCCGATTAAATACTCCCACCCCCAGGTTTTCCTGTCCCTTCCTGTCTGTGAACAGCCTTTTCAGGGAGGCTCTCCCTGTGAGGACAGGCTGCCCAGTACCTCAGCAGCCTGGGCATAGCCTTCCGTGACCTTACCTCCCCCAGCCCCCCCCCCCCCCCGGGTGTACCCACTGGAACAGGGCACTACTTAGAGTAAAACCCGTGTGGTGTTGGCTTACGCAGTAGCTCACCCGTGGACCTCAGTGTGTTAACCCTTGCCCTTCTGGTACATAGCAGCTGGCTCCCTTACAGTGGAGTATAGACGCTGGTCCTCCCCCAGAGCAAGAAATAGTCGGGACCTTTCTCTGGGGCCCCTGCATCCTTGAGGCTGACTCTGGCCTGGAAGACTGTTCCTCTAAGAGAGGATACTGTGGGTACCAGGATCTAGCCCTACCCCCCCCCCCCACATTTATTTGCTGGAACTCTCAGAACCTCAGGGACCTTCCCTCTGTCCCCAGAGCCCACTCGCACTCTGGGGGAGGAGTCTTCTCCTTGTGCTGCCTACCTTTGGGGCCCATGGGTTGAAGACAAGCTGAAGGCTGGCTTAGACGCCCCCCCCCCCCAACAGCCTGGCTGGGGCAGAGAGACGGACAACCTGATATGAATATAAAAGGACCCCTTTGATTAAACTGTACTGTTCTTAAGAGAAATCTAATATTTAGGAGACCGTTTTGTCCATGGGATGCCTGCTTAACTAAGATAATGTTTTGAATTATGTACTTTTGACTTAGGCTATTACAAGAAGTACTCTGCGTCCTTACATTGTTCCTATAAAAACTCAATTACCTTTACAAAATGGTCAATATCCCAGTCCTTTGTTCCTGAGGTGACTTTACTGTCTTTCCCCATAATCAAAGGAGGCAAGGTCTCTGCTGTGAACGGTTTGTTCCCAGAAATATTCCCCCAGTACAAGGTTTCATTTGTTTAAATAGCACTGTTTATACAAAGGGCACATCAAAGTTAAAATATTTTGAAGAGAATAATGCCAAAATATCTGGTTGCATACTGAAGGGTCACTTTAAATGCATTTGCGTATTTTGATTTTTTCAAAAACTTTAGCTTTTAGACATGTTTTTTCCAAGACATATCCTCCAAACGGGTCTGGGAAATGAGCAAGTGTTTGACCTGTTTTTTAAAAATGATGCTCTTCTTTTGTGGTTTGCAAGTATTTTACTATCAAAGTTACTACTCACGAGGGCTGTTTGTATAGCTGACATTTTGCCAAGCCCTTTATAGGATGCAGAAGAAAGTGATATGCCATTAAGTTTTAATTTAGGGAACTAATCCAAACCCTAATCCCCTACATTCCCCTCAGCTCATGAATTCTTGGAAGATAGAGGCAACTATGGGTTGGCCAGAGCCTGGGGTTCGAAGCCTCTGCAGAATTTCTAAGAACAGGCACAGTGAAGCGAAGAGCTCCTCGTGCCCCCGAAATGCCTCGTGTTGATAAATTAAGGCGCCTCTCCATAAGGGAACTCAGTCAGCATCAAGAGGCCTGGAATTAGGAATCTAGTTGGAAGAGACAGGCCTATTTGCTCTGTGGTTTGGAAAATATAATATGGGTCAGTGGCGATGTCGGCCACCCACCCAACCTGTCTTGGAAAATATAATGTTACCCTTTTCTGGTTTCCAAAATTCATATCCATGTAAAACTTGCAAACTAAATATTTAGTTAGTTAGTTTTGTTTTATTTTTTAAGGAGAAGAAAGGAAAAAGGGAAGAATTAAAAAACAAAAACAAAAACAAAAAAAACCCTCTGGGCTTAATGAGAATCGCCTGGAGCCTAAAACTGGGGCTTCGATAAATATTTCCACATTACCCACCAGGCATGAGAGAGATTTTTCCCACCAAAAGGAAAAGTTCTTACCAGCTGTATCCTTCGGTTTTACATCAGGCATTTATTGACTGCTTCCCAGGTTCCTGGAAGCCTTTCGATTCAGATTAATAATCTGTTTACCACCTCATCCTAAAGCATACGTGGCTGGTGCATTCTCTCTGCTATACTCTTCACCTTGAAAAGCCAACTGGAATTTAAAATAAAGGAACTAAACGTTCTCATAACAAAGTATAAGTATGTTGCAAACATCATTTAGGACTGCTTATACGAAAAATGTATTTGCAATTTGTCTGAATTCAAATTTAGCAGGGTGCTCTGTATTTTACCTGGCAAGCAAAACCAATGGACAGAGCCATGTAGTCAAAATGTCACGAAAAGGTGGGAAAATGATTTTCAGGAACTTTGAAAGGATCAGGCAATAAATAAGAACAAATACTGATTCAAATTGTTATTATAACTCCAGTAATATAAAAGTATGTAATTTATCATTGCATTAATTAATGAGTCCCTAAACCAGTGTAAGTTGAACTTTTATTTATTTATTTTTTAATATTTTTTTAAGATTTTTATTTATTTATTTATTTGACAGCGAGAGAGAGAGATCACAAGTAGGCAGAGAGGCAGGCAGAGAGAGAGAGGGAAGCAGGCTCCCTGCTGAGCAGAGAGCCCAATGTGGGACTCGATCCCAGGACCCCTGAGATCATGACCTGAGCCGAAGGCAGCAGCTTAACCCACTGAGCCACCCAGGTGCCCCGTAAATTGAACTTTTATAACTTGAATGTTTTCCTGTGCATTTATGTTAAGATTTTAGTAATGTTTCCTCCTGATTTCTGATTAATCTTCAGTTCTTAATCGATTTTAACTTTCTATGTCCCCAGGTTCTTAAGTTACTGATCTATTCAAGAATTCTTGAGTAGAGTTGGCGGGGGAGCGGGAATCCCTTCATGTGAGTCCTTTTGTAACACAAAGGATCTTTTGGGGGAACATGAAGACTTTTGTGGTATTTTGATTAATCACCCCTAATACATCAATTTTAGAAGTTCAGATTTCTATACAAGTATGGTTTTTTAAAACTGAGCACATCTAATTTCCTCTTCAGAGCTTATTACTGGAAAAAATCACCAATAGCATAAAGAGCTCATTCCTCAAGCCATTCATTTCTTTATACAGAGTGATTTAAAGGTTTTTGTGTTTTAAGAAGAAAACTTCTTAAGGAAGTTCAGTGAGAAAGTGGTTCCCAGGAAATGATTAATCAGAGCTCCTCCCACACCAGTCCTCCCAGAGAGAGCCCCTTCCAAGCCCTGTGGGGAGTCAGACCTTGAGAGACTTGCCTGCTGCAGGAAGCTGGCCAGGTAGATATTTCACTCTCAGGTGGAAAATGACGATGTCACTCAGGGCATGGCTGCTTCCCATGTGACGTCATGGGCTGTTTACCTGGGAGCTATTTATTTCATGATGGTGTGGTTCTTAACCGAAGTCTAAGCGCCTCCTTGAAAAATTAAGGACTCTTTCTTCTCCCCTTACGAAGTGCCCTATTTCATTCAAAAATTATGGTGGGCTTCCAGGGACAAGATCCTATTTTAAGTGCTTGGGATCCATGGGTGAACAAGCCAAGCAAAGGTCCCTCCCTTCTGGAGTTGACTTTCTATCAGAGAAGACAGACAACAAATAAAAAACTTAAGAAATCAGTTCTATAGTGCACTGAAAGATAGTATTATGGTGGAGGGTGGGGAAGCAAGGCAGGGGGGTCTGGATTCAGGCTTGGGGACACATTGTATTTTAAACAGGGAGGTCAGGGTTGGACTTCGTGGTGGTGACATTTGAGCAAAGACCTGAAGGGTTGTGGGAGTGAGCCACTGGGTGCTATGCAGGAACAGTGTTACATGCAGAGAAGGAACAGACAGCACAACAGCCCTGAGCTCCTGATCTGTGATTCTCAACCCAGGGTGCTTTTGCCCCCAGGGACATTTGGCAATGTCTAGGAAAGGTGGGGGCATATCACTGGCATCTCCTGGCTAGAGGCCGGGAATGATGCTCACCAACCTACAGTGTGGGGAACAGCCTCCCACGGCAAATAAGGATCCTGCCCAAAATGTCAGTGGGGCTAGTATTGAGAAACCCCATGTGTGAGAAGCGGTGAGGAGGCCTGGAAAACTGGAGGAGAGGCGGTAGGGGAAAAGAGAAGTAGAAGAGAAGATCAGAGGTGACAAAGGCTGGAGGAGAAGGAATGGCTAGGCCAGTGAGGGCCTTAGGCCAGTGTGGAATTTGACTGTTACTCCAAGAGAAATGGGGAGCCGTTGGAGGGTCTGGAGCAGAACGGACATGACCCACATTAATAGCTCTGGCTGCTGAGTGGAAAATAGGTTGAAGGAGGGTAAGGCTGGAAAGAGGAAGCTCAAGGCAGCTGCGGTAATCCAGACAGAGACAATGGGCCCAGGCCAGGGTAGGAGCAGCTTCGTGACTTCCAGGCAGTAGGACTTTCCAAAGCCAAATCCCAGATATCGGACAATGAGGCATTCTAGGGGTTCCACACAATCTGTACTCTTTTCATTACTATGTATCCTAGATTATATGTTCTACATAAACTAGATAGATCAGTTTTCATCAATAGACTTATCAATTGATCGATCAAGCAATTGGTATAGTTAAATTGCCTTAGCTGGATTTTGCTTTACACACAGGATTCCTGGTATGTGTTTTAACAATCAGTCCATGACAGGGGCCCCTGGGTGGCTCAGTCCATTGAGTGTCTGCCTTTGGCTCAGGTTGTGATCCCAAGGTCCTGGGATGAAGCCCCACATCGGGCTCGTTACTTAGTAGGGAGCCTGCTTCTCCCTCTCCCTCTGTCTGCTGCACCCCCCACTTGTGCTCTCTCTTTCTCTGCCAAGTAAATAAATAAATAAATCTTTAAAAACAAATCCATGACAAAACAATTTTGTAGGAGTCAGGCACAAAGTAATCCTTCTCTGCTTTACCGTGGTCTCAGCAAAATACGTTCACTCTTGCCAATGACTACTTTGAGGTGTCTTTTTCTGAGCCACAGATAACCGTAAACATGCTAAGTTACCTAAAATGGGGAAGAGGGGACCATAAGAGTTCTAGGCCCTAATAATGAGGGGTTTAAATGACTTTCTTCTTTTAGAAATGCATTAAATTGTTCAAACAGTTCCTCACCTCTTACTTGATCAGCCAAAGCAGATGCTGCAACAGAGCAGAAAACCCCAAAAGACTGGGAATCCTTGCTCTAACCCCAAGTTCTCAAACTTCTGAGAAGAGCTGCCTCCTCATACCATCTGAGAGTCCCTACTCTAGCTCCGATTCTTAGCCAAGAAAAATAGCCTTCAAGGAGCCACCAGCTCCCAGCAACTGCAACACAGACTGGTTAAAAATGGCAGATGTTGGGGCGCCTCGGTGGCTCAGTCCTTAAGCGTCTGCCTTAGGCTCAGTCATGATCCCAGCATCCTGGGATCAAGCCCCGCATCAAGCTCCTTGCTCCACAGGGAGCCTGCTTCTCCCTCTCCCTCTGCCTCCAGCTCAGCCGATTTGTGTTCTATCAAATGGATAAATAACAATCTTTAAAAAAATAGAAGATTAAAAAAAATGACAGATGTTATTCAAACGGAAGATGTGCTTCTGAGTACTTGTTTTCTGCAAGGAAGTGTGTCTGTCCCCACATGCTACTCTCCTCATTCATTCATTCATCCATTCATTTATTTTAGTCTCCTCCTTTAACTGGACACTTTCCCTTCTAAGGGTGCATTTTCACCTCTGCTCCCGGCAGGGATCAGGGGGGAGGCTGCACTGGTCATTTAGCCTGACCAGCTACTGGTTGCACTGGGGGTCCCTGCTAGGCTAACTTTGCAGGCACTTTCCCGGAGAAGCCCGCTTGCAACCAGCCTTGTTGTCTCATGTGACCTTTTCTGTTTTCTCGCTGAACAGCAAACATGCTAGAGGATTATTCTGATCAGTTTGACGACGTCATGGATTTTATTCAGGCCACCATCCGAAGGCTGAAGAGGTCACCTGAGAAGCAAATGGCCGTGCCACCCCGGAGAGAGCGGAATCGCCAGGCGGCGGCCAGTACCCCAGAAGGTTCCAGGGGGAAAGGGCGGCGAGGCCAGCGCGGCAGAAACCGGGGCTGTGTCTTGACTGCGATACATTTAAACGTCACTGACCTGGGTTTGGGCTACGAAACCAAGGAGGAACTGATTTTTCGGTACTGCAGCGGCTCCTGCGACGCAGCCGAGACAATGTACGACAAAATATTAAAGAACTTATCCAAAAGTAGGAGGCTGGTGAGTGACAAAGTCGGGCAGGCTTGCTGCAGACCCATCGCCTACGATGACGACCTGTCGTTTCTAGATGACAACCTGGTTTACCATATTCTAAGAAAGCATTCCGCTAAAAGGTGTGGGTGTGTCTGACTCCGGCTCCAGAGACTGCTGTGTATTGCATTCCTGCTACAGTGCAAAGAAAGGGACCAAGGTTCCCAGGAAATGTTAGCCCCGAATGGAAGATGAGGACCAAGGAGGCGGAGGAGGAGGACGGAGGAGGAGGAGGAAGAGGAAGGCAGCCTTGGGGGAGCCTGGTAGAGGGAGATTCAGCTACAGAGAACTGGACGGGAGAGGAAACAGCCATCTGGACTCTCCCGGCTGGCAGCCGATGTCGCCGGCAGCCAATGTCACCAGCAGCTCAGGGCTGGGGTCCCCGGTTGGATGTTTCCCGTCATCGGACACAGCCCGCCACAGCCAGCCCCGGGCGCAGTTGCGGATGCACTTGAAACCAGACCAGTGTATCTCCTGTGGTTTATTTTCACACATCTGGAGACACCTGGGAAACGGTCATCCTGGTGTCGTTCCTTGTCACGACGTTTTACTGCTGAAAGCAAGAAAGGCTTATTTTTCTGTCACTCAGGGGAAACATACCCTGGAGAGGAGGAAGAAAAAACAAAACAACACAACACAAAAAGCAAAGACACAAGAGATCGTTACCTTTGAATTTGAAAGTCAAAGCCTGACGTTTCCCAAAGCCAGCATGGTTTGCCAACGGTCGGTCAGTGATGGATTTGGAACCTGGTGCGCGGGGCAGGAAGAAGTTGGCTAGGAACCAAAAAGGCTGTCCTCATGACTAAAAACAAACTCGAAGGTATTTCCTTGATGACCTTGGAAACAGGAAACCAGTTGTGGTTTTCGGCAGCATTCTTGCAGGAGAGCAAGTGGGGAAGGCCCCCAGCCGCCCCGGGGCAGGGGGACCTGCTGGGCCTGCCGGTTTACAAAGAGACAGAGGTTACATACCCCCCAGCTCCGTTTAAGCATGGTCACCAGTGACCAGAGAAGCTACTCGATGCAATGCATCTGTTTCAGATACAGAAATATAGAGAAGATATTTATTGAGATTTAAGTTATTGTTATTTATTACCATTCACTGAGTTGCTCTTTTCTCCCCTTATTTATTAAAGTTTCTTTTCAAGGTGCCAAAGTATATGTGGTCGCAAAATGCAAAGAAAAGTGACAAAGGAAATTTTGATTGGGAACAAGGGTCCATGCTTTTCAAAGTATTAAAAAGTTTCTCAGTAGGCAAAAATCACTTACTTTACCTTTTTAAGAAAAGCCCTCCCTCATCTCCCCCCCCCCCCATTTCAGCCTCTTCCCTATTTTTATTTTTGAGAAAAGGAATGCATCAGAAGGAGCACTTCTGACAGGCCCCCTCTCGGGAGCCGTGTGCAAAGACCCGTGCGCTCCGGTTTTACGTCCCGCTGTTCTATCGTTGAGCAGGTCTGCCGCGCGCTCCCCTCTCTGTTGTATGTAAGCCCTTACTGCCTTCCACGTGTATCTATCTATGACATGCATAACCGTGTATATGAAAGGTTAAATCCCTTTTAGTAAGTAGTCCTGGAGTCAGTGTTGACCTAAAAGTAAGATACAAATCCTGTCAGCTGTCCGTCCTTCCATCCACCCACTGTCTTCTAGAGAAAAGTGCTCATGCCCAGTGCAGCCAGGGAGCACGTGGCCCACCTTCCAGAAACGGGATCTATCTGGGTGCTGTAAAAGTCCCTTGGCTGTCCCCTGGGGGCAACAGTCGCTGTCCCAGTCAGAAGGAGGTGGCCAAGAAGGGAGGATATCTGGCCCAACCGCATACACACACTGAGTCTCATGCCCACAGAATGTCCTACCTGTTACGCTGAAAGCCTTTGGAGGGGCGGGGGCATAAGGTGGGAACAAGCATCTCCTCACACGAGTCCCGAACGTGGGATTGTCTGGCAGCTGACGAGGCACGAGGCACTGGGCCCTATGTTAAGAGTTTGTTGCATGTTTCATAAAAGGGATTTTTATCAAGGAAATCATCTATCACTATCCGAGTGGCTAATAGCCCGAAAGTATGACAGATTTAGCAATTAAGTGACCTACTGGCCTCCCTCAAACAATCATGTGAATTTTGCAAAGAAACCAAGAGGCACCATTTAGCAGACATCCTTTCCCCCAAGCCCCAGAAGACCCAAGTTCACCATCATTCTGTCCCTGTCTTTTCTGCTCCCCTTGCACAACTTGGAGATAAAGTAAAAGGAACCCCCCTACCCTACCCGCGGGGCCAGAGTGGGGACCTCGCTGAAGAGCAGCCTGCTTCAGGGACAGACCCAGCCGTCTGGTCATTCGTGAAGCACAGTGTGACGTAGCCCCAGGACTGTCTGTCTGGTTCAGACAATCCTGGCAGATTTGGTGGCTGGCGTCCCCAGGGGTCAGCCTCAGTTACCCCCGCCCCGACCCCGATTCCCATGAAAAGTCCTTGTTCACAGGGGCTCTAGGACACAGTGGATGTGGACAGCTCGTTCCCAGCATCACCACAAGCAAGTTTTAACTGAAGCTAATCACTCTACCAAATCCACAAAAAGGGTAAAGTTTGTGATTTTTCTGTATCATTGCGATTACCATCTGATCTGGTAGGGAGTGCACTTCCTCGGAAGTTCTGACTTCTCTGATCTGTCTCAGTCGTTTGTGTTATACAACCAAAGTTCTCTACAGACTTTATTTTTGTACAATATCATTTTGTAACTTTTTACAAATAAAAACTCATTTCTATTGCTCCCTGTCCTTCTGTCCTTCCTCCCGTGCCCGGGGACCCCAGCTAGCCCAGGCGGCCATCCCAAGCATTTAGGATCAGTCGGGCCCTGGACCCGACGCCCGCCCCCGCCTTCACCACCACACAGCCCACAGTCTGTCAATGACCTTGCCCGTCTGCTGTCCACAACTGATCCCCACCCAAATGAGAACAAACGTGAAACATATTCCTCACTTTTTCCACCCATACTTCTGGTGTGCCCACCCTCTGCCAGGTGCTGTTCAAGGCACTTGTCACCCCAAAGTGTCCAAAACCAAAAAGCTTTGCGCTTGTGTAGTTGCTATTTTATTTTAGTGGAGACAGTATTCAAAAAAGTAAACATATGTAGTGATCCAGGCAATAATAAATGCTATGAAGAATACAAAGAGGCTATTACAATAGGGGGAAAACGGGGCCTGCTTTAATTAGAGGTCACACTGAGGCAGGATTGAAGAAACAGAGAGCGCCAACAAATGAGCCTCTTGGCTTCTGCCCTGAACCGGGCAAACACTTGGATGGAGCCACCACTCTGCACGACTTTGGGGGACACCATTCATACCTTTTCTGTACGACAGACCTTGGAGTCGGCGCAAATGATGGCCTTGAGCCGAGTGTATTCTGGTAGCAAGAAGAACACACCAGAGAGAGGAAATGCCAGTGCCCTGGGTTGGGAAGGAGAATATGCTTCCTCCTCGGATGACACACTCCCTGTGTTATGTCACAGGCAGCCTTGTGACTATGAAAAGGTAGCCTTGTGTGGTGTTTTAAACCCAAAACAAAACTCGGATACTCTGAAAACTCATTCCAAGTGTCTGCCAGCTGAGGTTTTCTAACAGACAGCCTTCAAAGCAGTGCCAGGCTTTGCCCAAAATGCTCTTTCCTTCCTGACGCTCCTGGCCCCCTGCACTGAGAGTCCATGGCGTCTGGGGGGACCCTCTGTGAGGCTTGCGATCGGAGTCCTTCTGCCAGGGCTGTGCTGGGGCCAGCCATGCTTTCCGTCAGCCAGATTCTGATACAAAGTTAGTGACTTGCAGAGGGAATGCAAAGATTGTAAACTCTTGGCTGCCTTCTGTTCCCTTTTTAGAGCCATTTCCCCAAGGTAGGCTCCCGGGATTGCTAATGGGATGATATGCTCCTCAAAAACAAATGGAGGATGGGGTGGTTCTCTGATCAAATAAGTTTGGGAAACATTGAGTTAAATAACATCAAACAGTATTTTCAGGTTAAAAAAGAGAAATGCAGAACTTATCAGAACCTTGATTAGACCAACAAGCATTGCGACAATCTAGGAGGAGCGTGGTGTGCAGTCCTCCCCAGGTGGGTGGGGCCAAGGAACTGCCTGCTGCCTTGTTTTCTTGGCATGACACCTATGCACCATCCCTTGGAACTACTGCCCGATCCTATGAGCATCAGGATGAGCAGAGAGGGGGCTAGAGATCAGTAAAGCCGCAGAAACTGTTGGGCAGCTCCCACGGGAAGGACACCCCACTGCATACACACCCCTACACACACACACACACACACACACACACGCACACATGCACACATGGGTACTGTGGTTTCTTGCTCAGCATGATTAACCAGCGGTCAGCTTTGGAAATTTCCTTTCTAAAGGGAGAATGTGAAAATGAATTTCTCCCACGTAAGGGAGAATGTGTTGAAAGCTGGGAAATTCCTAGCAATAAAAAAGAGAACTTTCACCATGCTTACTGAAAATCCTCACCAGGCTCAAATTATTCTGAATCACGAGTGCAGTCTTGAGGGGCTGATTCCCCTGTGTAGTGCTCCTCCAAGGGAGAGCTGCTTCTGTGGAGCTTCAGGCTCCGAATTCTTGCTGCCGAGAACTCTGAGAGCACTGGATAAGGAGTCCCCTCACCATGCTCTAATGGTTTCCAGGGGCTTGTGCCCATGAGTTCGGCCCAGGCCGGTTTTCTCCTCTGTGGCCAGTGCTGAGCAAGGCAAAGGTTTACAAGAATGTTTTAAAGAATCAATCTGCTCTTGAGGTAAAGGCACAAAATCAGAATTTCGTGAACCTAAGTCTTTAAAACCAAAAGCACCACCGCTGTTCACATGCAGAGTCCTGCTTGGGTCACGGCTGATTTGCGATCTGACCCCAGAACCCCCGGGGAGGAGGGAACCCAGGACCTCACACTGTCCACCTCAGAGCACAGTGGCAGGGAGGGAACGGAGGTGTCAGCCACGGGTTTGGGGCTTTTTTCCATCAGGTTATGAAAGGTCTGAATCCGAGTGTCTTCTTGGGACACATCTTGGGTAACAGAACTGTTGCTGTGACCCCATGCAATAGTTTACTTTGGTCTCATCACGTCCCTGAATGAAATTAAAACCAAATACTGCCAAGTCATCCCTGAAAATAAATAAAAGGAAATAAAGGGAAAGCGCCCATTTGCTCATGGGTGACAACGAAAACACTGCCACATCCTGGCCCCAGGATGGGTGAGGGGAGCGGCGAGGAGAATGCAGACGCGGGCAGGTGCACAGAGAGCGCGGGAACGCCCCAGCCGGCTGCTGGTGAGAGGAAAATGAGCCAGGGACAGTGGCAGAGCTGGATGGCTGGACCATTTGAATTTCAGATAGACATACCACAACTTCTCAGTATCACTGTGTCTTGTGTAAGATGTGGGACATGCGATACTTGGGACAAACCTACATTAAAATGGTTACTTGTTGTTTATCCGAAACGCAGCTGGGCACCCTGTATTTAATTTGCTAACGCTGGCAAGAAATAGTGACATTTGAGCTGAGCCTTGAGGGTGAGCAAGAATCTGTCAGGTGGATGAGGGCAAAGGGTGGGGGTGGGCTGAGGGACAGACGGTCCAGGCTGAAGGAACAGCGCGGCCCAGAAGGACGGAAGGGCCCTGTGCGTTCCAGGAGGAGTAAGCACAGCAATGGGCTGAGGCTGACCTAGCCATGAGGCACAGCAGACACCTTGGCTAGGAGCCACAAGATTTTTAGAGGTCCTTTCTTTCTTTTTTTTTTTTAAGATTTTATTTATTTCTTTGACAGACAGAGATCACAAGTAGGCGGAGAGGCAGGCAGAGAGAAAGACAGGGAAGCAGGCTCCCTACTGAGCAGAGAGCCTGATGTGGGGCTCGATCCCAGGACCCTGAGATCATGCCCTGACCTAAAGGTAGAGGCTTTAACCCACTGAGCCACCCAAGCGCCCCTAGAGGTCCTTTCAATTAAATATCAATTTTAATACTTCTTTAAATCAGAAGAAAAATTGAACAATATTGACTATGTCATAAGAAATCTAGTCTGGATTCTACTTCTCTTTATAAAGCCATGTGGTCATATCATTTTTAATATTTCCCATAGAGAGGGGGCCCACAAAGGCAAAAGTAACGCAGCCCTGGTTGGGGGCAAATAACAGCCTTGACGCACTCTCTACCTGCAGTTTCCTTCCGAGCTTCCCTCTCTCGCCTGTCACGGAAGCCAGCCTCATCATGAACATCATGACCAACACTCGGTAAGACCTTGTTACATATATTGTCTCATTAAATCTTCACATCAACAACACCACCACAAACCCTCTTCCCGCGCTTCAAGTTCAGGCGTCTTCTCAAGATATTTGCACTCGCACCCCACTTGGGGAGACAAACCTAAGGGCAGGCCATCCACATTCCAAGATTCATTCACCTCCTTTGAGAAAACACATGAAGGCACGTGGCCCGGAGCACACTGGCAACTGGGGGACAGTGACAGAGGGAAGAAGTGGTCAGATAGAAGGCAAGAAAGATAGAGAGAAGAGTTAAGGCTCTGAGAAATCAGACAGCCGTGACAAACGAGGAGGTTTTCAAACACACGGAGTAGATTATTTTAACTAGAGAAATTCTTTAAAGTGGTGTACATAAGGAATTTAAACCCACTTCCGGCTCTGTGTCTGGGTTTCATTCATTCAATTAATTATTTAGCATCTACCTCCTACTGGGGAAGAGTATAAAGATAAAAGCATATAAAGATAAAGCCCTCAAGGGGCCCCCAGATCTGAGGGACATAAACAGTATAAAATATATGATGAAGACAGTGATAAGACAACACAGCATTCTGGGAGAGTCGAGGATGAACCATAAATCAGCTGAGGCTGGGGGGTGGGGAAAGGTATCAGGGACAGCTTCCTGGAGGTGGCTGCCTGCATGTACTATTATAAGGTAAGTAGGAATTTTCCAGACTGAAGTTGGGGAAAAAGAAGGCATTCCACACAGAAGGGACTTGGGAGCTCAGCCAACAAGAGTAGAAATACCCTGGTGTACTTTTGGCTTGGAGGGTAGAGATGGGTCAAGGCCAGAGCTTTGGAAAGCAGGACTAATGAGCTTTATTGGGTAGGAGAGGGAAGGAAACAGTGAGGCTGAGGGTGGAAAGAGGTGGGGTCACAGTTGCTGGGCTGGAAGATACTCCAAGGGTTCCTTTTTTTTTTTTTTTTAAGATTTACTTATTTATGTATTTATTTATTTGAGAGTGAGAGAACATGAGCAGGGTGAGAGGCAGAAGGAGAGGGAAAGCAGACTCCCCACTGAGTAGGGAGCCTGATGCGTGGCTTGATCCCAGGACCCTGAGACCATGACCTGAGCCAAAGGCAGATGTTTAACCAAGAGGTTCTGATGCATGCTACACACAGAAAAAATCAGCCATCATGGTCTTCATTAGTGCTGTTCACCAAATAATCACATACTGTTCCATTCCTGGCTATATGGTAAGATCACACATTTGGGTTCTTTTGTGATTGACTGAAACCAGTGATGGACCAAAGAGCATGAGCAGAAGTGGTTGTGTTTCTTCTGAGCCTGATATTTAATTGCTGTTATGTGACCCTCAAGAGTCTCTTTTCCTATAGGACAGAAACCAGAAACATTCAAGATGGTGGCTGTTCTGTCAACCTGGATTGGCTCTGATGAATGGAGCCACTCTGCCAACCCATGACAGACATGTGGGTGAAAGAGAAAGGACCCATTGTAATCTGAGCCACTGAGATGTGGAGGTTGTTCGTTACTGCAGCATATCTTAGTCTATCCTGACAGAGGCCAGTTTTTATTGTGATGAGCCATATTGTGGTCCATGAAGACAAAAAGAGCAGTCAGCAGAGGAGGGAGAGTGATGAGTGTAAAGGCGCAAAGAGAGTTGTAGGGAATTAAGTGGAGGAGGTCGAGTCTTTGGGGCATTGTAGGGATTTAGGATTTTATTCTGAATCAGGCAGGAAGCCATGGGGGGGCGGGGTTTAAAAGACAGGTGACAGACCGGATCTGGTTTGTGATGTTAAAGGACTCCTCTAGCTGCTTTGTCGAGTACAGACTGTTGAAGGGCAAAGGCAGGTGCAGGGAGACCGGAGAGGTCCCTGCACTAACGCACGCGGGTGACGGTGGAGACTTGGACCAGCGTCAGCAATGGTGGTGCCCACAGGACTCGCTCAAGGTCTGGGAGTGAGGGGCTAGGAGAGCAGGAGTGAAGGTGTGATCAGAATGGTACCAAGTCTGAAACCAAAGCTGTGGCATCTCTAGAAGGCCAAGCTGCACAGGTCTCATGCAAGGGACCTCATTTGGGTCTCCTTGTGGAGCCTTTCTGCTGGGAAGGCGACCAGGTGAGTAGTCAGATGCTCCCTCCTGACATCTAACTCTGGGTAAAACAGGAGCAGTGCAGGGGCCGGGCTCTGAGGGAGTCTGCCAGGCCCTGAGGTCTGGAATGCCAGTAAAAGTGTGCATGCCAGGCCAGTTGGCTCATGGTCAGGATGAATCTGCCACTGCTCCTTCTGACAATGTTTAGCATGAAATAAAAAGTATGGCTTTCAAATGACACCGCAAGGAAGATTCTTGAGCAAATATGGCCAAGGCTGCTCTGCAGAATGCTCTCAGAGGCTGGGATTCCATTCGCCTTCAGCCCTCTTTTTTCCATCTGGCCCTTCCCAGCCCTGCACTGAGGTCTAGCCGGACAACTACATTGGCCTCCTCACAGGTCCCCCGCCTTCCAGCCTTTCCCCTCCAACTCCACTCATGGCTGCCAAATTAATCTTCCACATATCACTCTCCTACTCAAATTTTCTCTACCTTCCTCCTGTCCATCGAATCCCTCAGACTGCCAATCAGAGCCTCCACAATTTGTTTCAAACAAATCTTTTCTCTAGTTGTCATGTTTATGTTCCCCAAATCTTCCTGTTTAACCTAACCTCTACCCTTCAGTCGCTATGGATGACCTACAGAACCTCAAAATACACACTGAGCTTTCTACACTTTCCACAGCTGGACCCTGCCCAAGTCTTTCCCTCTGCTGGGAATAAGATCCTTCTCTTCAGTGCTCCAGATTCTCCCCAGCTGGTGTCCATCCCCTACTTCATTGTAGTCCTGCGGCCAAGCATCTTACGTGCGGTTCAAGCTGATGGCATGGCTCCTGTTTCTCACGGATATGAGTGCACTAGTCTCACGTTCTCTGCTAGGTTGAAGGTTCCTTGAATGGAGGGGCCACATCTGGCTCATCTTTGAATCCTGAAAAGCCCTGAGCACATACTATCACATGTAGCAGAAAATCAACTCAAGCTGCAACAATGAAACTCAACAATGCAAATGTTGAGTTTCAACAAAACAATGCAGCTCAACAATGAAAGGGAATTGATTAGCTCACGCCCCTGGAAAGTTCTGAGGTGGATCTGGTTCAGAACAAGCTAGAACCAGGTGTTCAATTAACATCATGAGGGAGAGCCCCCCGTCAACCATTTTGTGATTTTCCATTAGGTTGGCCTCATTCTTAGACTGTCCTTTCCCCACGTGGTGGCAAAGATGTCCAGTGGAAGTTACAGGCTTAGGTCCCACTCTCTTAATTCATCAAGGACCTTGGAGGAGATTCTGAATGACCACCTAGAGCCAGATGTCAGTGTCTCAACCAATAGCTATGGCCAGAGGGGTGGACAATTCTGTCCCGGCCTAGGGCATGTGTTCACGTTGGGTGTCAGCTGGTAGGCCAACCTGACTAAACTGCATGAGCTAAGAGCATGGGAGGTCAGACGCTGTGAAGGAGATATGGGTGCTGTGACCTAAAGAAGGAATGAGGGATGCTGAGAAGCCAAAAACAACAGATGTCCACGACAGTCATTTTATGTGATAGTGCATTCCAGCAAACAATTTGGCACCTCTTTTCTCAGATTGATTTTGTCAACCATCTGCTCAAAGAAATTAAGGTTTCCATCTTGGCTTATTTGTTTGGCCGTAACAGCAAGTTCATATAACAATTCAAACAGAACAACAGGGAGTAGGGGGCATCAGTTAGAACATAACTGGGAGAAATATAAGTATTGGTACTCAATCTTTTTTACAAAAAAAAAAAAGGAATATTGGATGGGTAGATGGATGGAGGAAGGAAAGAAAGAAGGAAGAAGGAAGGAAGGAAGGAAAGAAAGAAGGCAGGAAGGAAAGAAGGAAGGAAGACTGTTTTATTTATTTGATTGTGTCATTGTCAGATTAAAACCCTGTTAAAGGGTGTCTGGGTGGCTCAGTCAGTTAAGCAACTCTTGATTTCCACTCAGGGCATGATCTCAGGGTTGTGAGATTGAGCCCTACATTAGCTCCCCCACTCAGTGGGGAGTCTTCTTGAAATTTCCTCTCCCTCTTCCTTTGCCCCTCCCCTGCTTAATCTCTCTTTGTAATAAATAAATAAATCTTTTTTAAAATCCTGTTATAATGGGCCCCATTAAAAAGACAGCTCGAAGAATTTCAATTAATAGAAAACCCTATTGCAGTGGTTTAAATAGGGGATTACTGGGGTGCCTGGGTGGCTCAGTGGGTTAAAGCCTCTGCCTTCGGCTCAGGTCATGATCTCAGGGTCCTGGGATCGAGCCCCACATCGGGCTCTCTGCTCAGCAAGGAGCCCTCCTCTCTCTGCCTGCCTCTCTGCCTACTTGTGAACGCTGTCAAATAAATAAATAAAATCTTTTAAAAAATAAATAAATAAATAGGGGATTACTTATCTCACACAATTGTTTATGGATATGTACATGGTATGTGCCACAGGAATAATTTTTGCAGGTAGATCTATCAATGGATGTTAACATTAGTGGGCATATGCTTAAGGAGAGATACTTACATTTTTCTCAAAGTGTCTCTCCCAAGGTATTTATTAATTACAAAGGGAAAAACAGTAAATTTACATTGGAAAAACTCAGCAAACACCATGTTAACTAAGTGATCAGGGCTAAGATCACCAGTAACAAGACATATTGATATCGTGTTCCCAGATACAAATGAGGAGAACACAATATCACTTCTTTTATTTTTGCCAAAATTGCAAAACCTCTGTCTAGCCTTGAGAAAACATCAAACTCAAATTGAAGAACCTTCTACAAAATAATATTCACAAGTGTCAAATATGAGAGAGAGAAGGAAAGATGGAAGAATGGTTCCCAGCCTGGAGTAGACGAAGGAGACGTGACAATTAAATTGAGGTGGGACTTCAGATTTGATCCTCCATAAGTGAGAAAACTGGGGCAATCCTTCTTGATAAGGTCTACAGTTTTGTTAACAGTATTGTACTGATGTTAATTTCCCAGGTTTGATCATTGTACCAGGTTATGGAAGATAGAAGCACTAGGGGAAGCTGGGTGAGGGGCATAAGGGAGCACTCCTCTTATGATTTTGACAACTTCTCTATCAGTCTAAAATTATTTAAAAGTCAAAGTTAAAAAAGAAAACCATGGTATTGGTTCTGAGTAAACTTAGAAACCAGTTGCTACCACAGTGCAAAGATGTATAGGGTTAGTGCCCAAATCATATGTACATACAAGCAATCTTAGAGTTTGAAGGAAGGAGGACACAGTGTGACCTTGATACTTTTGACATCTCCAGCTTCAGGCAAGTTGCATGGCTTCTGCTAGACTTTGAAAGCATGGACAAAGGGGTAAAAGGACTTCCATAGGGAACCCCGACAGAGCAAAGACAAAGAAGTGTGAATGAATGTCCATGGCACGTTCTGAAGGCTGCTCAAACTTCTTCCCATGCAAAGAAATGGACTTTGGGCTCTGATCTGGAACTAGCATTCTGGAATTTCAGGCCCGGTGTGGGAGTGGGAAGGGCATGGGATTGGCTGTGGGACATGGGAAATCTGGAACATAAAGGCAGCATCTTCAGAGAAACTGGTTGTGGAAGCAATGGATTCATTTCTGTGTTCAAAAAGACACATCAGGAGCACCTGGGTGGCTCAGTAGGTTGGGCCTCTGCCTTCAACTCGGGTCGTGGTCTCAGGGTCCTGGGATCGAGCCTGGAGTCGGGCTCTCTGCCCAGCGGGGAGCCTGCTTCCCCTCTCTCTCTGCCTGCCTCTCTGCCTACTTGTAATTTCTCTTGCTGTCAAACAAATAAACAAAATCTTAAAAAAAAAAAAAAAAAAAGACACATCAGTCCATTGAGCACAGCCCTGCCCCAGGGTCTCCCGGGGGCAGCGGAGACCCGGCCAGGTGAAGACTCTCTGCTGACCACCTCACTACCACCAGTGCTTTTGGCCTGGCTGTGCAGTAGGGCCAGCAAGCCCAGCTCTTCCTCATCCCTCCTCTTATCATCACACATCATTTCTCCTCTCATCCCCTCATCCCTTCCCAGCTCAAATATCCCATGACCCAGGAAAAGACCTTCCAGCCCTCCCACCAAAATGCACCACCATATGCAAAAATGCAGGAGCTGGGAGGAAAGGCAAAGACCCTTCGACATCTCCCAGGGACTCATCCACTGTTCTTCTAGAGAGTGGAAGAGACTTCTACCTCCTCTCCCCACCAGGCAAGTTAGGAACACTATTTCTAGCAATCAGTTGGAGGCATTTTCATTTCCTATGAGTATCTGGAAAGTAGGCCTCGTCCCTAGATGATCAGATTCTCTTCTACCCAACGAGCAGAGAATGAGTGTTTCCTACACACACTGGGGTGACCAAAGCACAGCCTCTGCCTTCAAGATGCTCCTAGTCTACTGGGAAAGAAGGTCAAGGTAAAACCACAGCAGGTGCCAAAGGCAGCGGGAGTCCAAAGGAGGTAACGCCCTATGGAAAGTAGGGGTTGGAGAACTGAGAGCTAGACCCCAAGTAAGGGAGTCTGGTGGCTCCATCATGCAGCCGCACTTTCTCCCTACAAGACACCCTAGTGTCCACCATCTTCACGAGGACTGTCAAGATCCTTGGCTGGTGGGGCTTCCCTGCTAATAGGTGCAGACTCTGTAGCAAACCCTGCAGACCAGTTCAGCTGAGCCTCACGTGCTCATTGTCTTTGCGTTCTCCACAATGGAAGGCTTCCTCACAACTGCCTATTCCTCCCAGGCTCTAAAGCATGGCCCCCAAGTCTTCCCGAACCCCTTTGCTCTGAGTCTCGGTGTTCACTCACTGCCCTGGCTTCAGGGCCCCGCCCAGAGCATGGACCGCACGCCTGGGCAGCTATGGTACCACCCCCGACCCACCGGCTCTCTGAGCTGTGTGGACAAGAACGCCCCTGCCCTGTCCCCAGCCACCCACCTTCCCTGGCACTTGCTTGGTCCTCTTCTCACTCTTGCTGTTGTTTGGGAACATTCTCCCCCTTCTCCATCCAAATCCTAGTATTTGAAGTCTGTGTTCACAGACATCAGCTTGGGATCAACTGTTAGACGGTTGTTTTCTATACACCCAAACTCATCCCTCCGGAATATGATGGATAAGGCTTTTGAGGCTCACCCACATTGTAGCAGGTAAGAGAACTTCATTCTTTCTTATGGCTTCTAGGCCCTTGTATGTAGATGCCATCGTCTGCTTATCCATCCATCTGCTGGTGGACATTTGGGTGGTTTCTGCTTTGGCACAACTACCGTCAACATTCGAGTGCAGGTTTTGGTGTGGCTATATGTTTGTTTCTCTTGGGCATGCACGTCGGTGTGGAATTGCTGGGTCAGGCGGTTGATGCCAAACTTCATGAGAAACCACCAAACCGTTTCCACAGCAGCTGTACCATCCCGCTCTCCCTCGCTGCTATGTTGCGACCACTGTTAGTGCAGCTACTGTTTATCGGGTGTATGATGGACCAGATACCCTGTTCCAACATAACGGAATAAAGTTGATATTGAACGAAAGCAGACTATGTCACCCCCAAATAGACCTCTTTTTTTTTTTTAAAGATTTTATTTATTTATTTGACAGACAGAGATCACAAGCAGGCAGAGAGAGAGAGAGAGAGAGGAGGAAGCAGGCTCCCTGCTGAGCAGAGAGCCCGATGTGGGGCTGGATACCAGGACCCTGGGATCATGACCTGAGCCGAAGGCAGAGGCTTTAACCCACTGAGACACCCAGGCGCCCTAGACCTCTTTGATACAAAAATTATTTGGGGCCACCTGAGTGGCTTAGTGGGTTAAGAGTCTGCCTTCAGCTCAGGTCATGGTCTCAGGGTCCTGGGATCAAGTCCCGCATCAGGCTCCTTGCTCATTGGGGAGCCTACTTCCCCCTCTCCCTCATGTGCTCTCTCTCTCTCAAATAAATAAATAAAATCTTTAAAAAAATTATTTTGCACTGAAGGCAATTAGGACGAAACAAACTCAGGAAAAAACTCTTGTTTTTCTGCTTCAAGGCAAGATATAAATTCTCCTTTCACTGGTGACAGACTCTTATTTGGCCAGAGGTGGCACCAGAGGAAATTGCAAATATTGCCCCATTAGCTCCCTCCATAGATCCATCTTCCCACAGGTTGCCTCCCCACCTGGGACCTGACCGTGGCTCTCCTCCATCTTGTCATTCCTCTACAGATGAACTGTTCTTCATTTAACACAATCGATAAGCCACATTTCTAAGACATTGCTCTGAGTTATATTTGGTTCAGGTTTCTCCTGCGGGATGTGTACTGCATATGTTAATTAATGGTCATTTTCCCCTTGATGGTCTTTTAGTTCAAGAAACACAGCTGAAGCCTAAGGTGGGTAAAGTTTAACCTTCCCTACAATATCATCATCATCATCATCATCATCATCATCATCATCATCATCACTTTACCGACGGGAAATCGTAACACAGTGACTTGCAGGGAGGATGTGGTGGCACCTGCCTTGGAGCAGTTTGCGTGCACAAATCCAGCCCCACATTCAGGGAGCGGTCAGGGCATAGAGGAAGACCTGAAGCTATGTCTTGAAAGAGGAGTGTGCACCTGTCTGTGGGGGGGGGGGGGGGGGCGTGTGGTCTCAGAGCAGCAGAGATAGGCAAGTGAGCAAAGGCCCAGGGCTCCTTGTAGAGAAAGGTGCAAATGAAGCAGCTTCCTGCTAAGCAGAGAGCCCGATGTGGGGCTCGATCCCAGGACCCTGAGATCATGACCTGAGCCGAAGGCAGAGGCTTTAACCCACTGAGCCACCCAGGCGCCCCCAGGTGAAGACTTTTGAGGGTTGCATCAGAAAGCCCACTGCAGCAACAGTATGGAGTATGGCTTGGACTAGATCTGTGTGGAAGCAGGGAGACTGGTTAGGCAGCAGTTGCAAGAGGCCAGGAGAAAGATTTGGGGGAACATCTGAACCGAGGCAATAATGCATGCAATGGGAAGGAGAGAAGATGAGTATGACGAATGGAAAGAAAATAAATAACCTGCCAGCGGGGCTAACAGACTGGATTTCAGGGCAGAGGGGGAAGGTGGGATTGTGCCTCACTTCCAGGTTTATGTTTGGATGATGGGACCGACGGAGGGGCTGGCCCTGGCGGGCACAGGAAGTGCCAATGCATGGTCATGCGTCCCCTACATTGGCTGTGGAGTATTTAGGCTGCGGGGGGACATGACAGTGAATAAAAGATCGTCTCTCAAGCTCAGGAGAGAAGGGAAGGGGATAGAGAAGTAAGGGTTGTCAGCACTCATGTCATCGCTGACATCACTGGGTGCATGAGATCCCAGAGATAAGGGCAGAAGCAGGAAAAGCAGCGCCTGGAGACAGAGCTCCCCCCACCCCCACAAGTGGCCCCAACCTACCACTACCGCTGTGCTTTCCCCAATCCACTGAGACACTTCCCGCTTGCTTTCTTGTTCTCAACAATGATTTAATCTAAGCTAGCCAGAATTCACTTTCCTAGCCCATAGACTGCCCTCCAACCCCACACATGTACTCATATCAGAAGATATTTCAAAGAATATGTACGTGCCTCAACTTCTTTGCCATCCTGACTATCTATTCGTTCACTTGAATTCATCATTTTCAATCACTGGGGAATATATAACCACAAAAGCTTGTGGAGGAGAGAAAGCTCTGTCTTTTCCTTAAAAGAAAGGATGTGCCCCTCAAAATGGAGTTTGGTGGCAGCGGGAGCAGAGCAGAGCTCACACGGATGCAGGCGCAGCCAGTGTCCTTACAAGGAACGGCAGGCAGCCTTGACGTAGGGACTTGGTGCCCTTGGGCTCCGGTGGCAGGGTTGACTCAGATTCTCATCCCGAGAGAAGTGTCTCTCCCTCTCCGGTTAGACATTCAATTCCTCTGACTCCACTTGGTTCTCGGCGTCTGCCTGCCTCAAGGAGGGGACGAGCTGGCCCAGCCAGTGTGGGATTCTGAATCTCACCGTGGGGATTTCGCACTGGGAAGGAACTATTCCAGCTTCTGCTTTCATCTCAGCCGTGGGAGTTTGGGGAGTGTCGTTCTGCCCCTGGACTCGCCCTTGATCTGTGGACAAAATGCAGTGACCCAGCCTGCGTGCTAAGACACAGCCCTTGGACCTGGTCAAGGGCCCTGACTCCTGCCTGCCTGAGAGGACGCCGCGGAGCAGACAGCCCTCCCCAGAACGACTGCTTCTGGACTGGGAGAAAGCATACTCATAAAATCACAGGGTTCACAGCCCAGTTAGCTTCCTTGAAGGACTACTTCTGGATACATTCTGTGAAGTCACAGTTTAGAAAAACAAAACCCCCAAATGGCTTTGGAAATGAAACCATCTTCAGGTTGGCAATCAGACTAACTTGTAAACATTTCCTCCCATTTATTTCACTTTCCCCATCCAAAGGCAGAGATGGGAAACACAGCGTGTGCGGCAACATATTGGTGCTGCTGGGGAGAAGGGAGCCGCAGGGCCCCCGTTGGCCAATGCATTTTCCCCCACTCCAAACCCCTCCCGCATGAGCAGGTAGGCACAAGCCATAATGCGCATGGGACATGGGGACTCACAGGAAACCAGGTGGCAACCAACAAGACTGCTGCTAAAATACAATCCACCTTAGCCTGTAAAACTGCTCCCCTTTTAACCACACCCCCAAGGCCCATTTGGCCCTTCCGACAATCCCCAATACGTCTTCTACCCGAAGCCTGGCCCTTTCTGACAGTGCTCTTCTCAGCTTTGCTGCTCTAGCCTACCTTTGCTTTGAGGACAAATAGTGTTACCGGAGCGCCTTCTGTTTTCTCTGCATCCTGAAGGTGCTGCCTCATTCGATCCTGAACAAAGTTAGGAAGAGACAATGAGCAACTGCTTTTTATAGCCAAACCCCCTAAGCTCAGAGAGATTCCAATTAGCTTAGTTAGGGTCACCCGGTTGTTAAGGAGCAGAGCCAGGGTTGAAGCCGGATGAGGCTGACTGCTGCGAGCACCTCTTCCCATCTCGCCCTCTGACATTGGGCAGCTTCACGGGACAGATGGAGAGGTGGGGGACGGACGACACAACCACCAACTGAGCAAGGAAGCCAAGAAAGCAGAACTTTTCTTTGCTCACAGCTGTGAGCAAAGGTGTTTCTGGCCAGTATTTTTCTTACCAGAAATGGAGCTGTCCCAGTATTTATTTGTCAGAGGGATGGGGTAGTACAGTAGGAAACACATGCACCCAAGAACCAGAAGCTCAGGGACTCAGACACTTGCATTTGGAAGCGGGGGGACCTTGCGTAGGTGTAAATCTCCCATAGGCTCTGCTCTTATTTCCTCCTGTGTCAAGTGAAGATAAACAATGCTTGCTCTCCCTTCCTCTCAAGGCTGTTATGAGGATCAATGAGGCGATCGAAGTGAAAATTACAAAATGGTCTACGAATCACGTATAAATGTATATTTTTATACTGATGTATTTCCACCTGGTAGGAGAACATTTTGGGGTCATTGAATCCATTCCTCACCTCCACTCTTGGACACAACATTCAATTTCTCTTGGCCTCAGTTTCCCCATCTGTAAAAGATGGCCATGGTGTTCACTGAACCCTAAGCTTCTTTTTAGCTCTGACCCAGGGCAGATTAATGACTCTGATTCCTACCATGTCCAACCAGCCCCTGGTGACCAGAACCCAGAGGTGGGGTTCCCTCACACAGAACCATCTGTCCTCTCAACCAAGAGGAGGCTGGATATGAAACAGCAGAGGTGTCTCCAAGAATGTTCGACTGCAGAAACTGGCAGAATTAAATTCAGAGAGGAACAACAAAGTTCATCTCCTCCACAATGTTTATCCGTGGACATTATGTGCCACAAGGTATGCTAGGAATAAGACTGGGTAGAAGGAATAGTCTAGAGCAGGAGACAGACTTTCAACAAATACTTTCCTGGGTAATTATTTAGTTGGAGGCATGACATAGAGTAAGACTGTTGATCAGGAAATTATAGAATGGGGCAGAGGCATCTCAGAAGGATTTCCCAAAGAAGTAGCATTTCCAACAACTTCTTGAAGAAGATCTGGATTTAGCAAGGCATGGGAAGGAGTTGAGAAGAGGTTAGAGGATATTCCAGGCAGAAGGAATATCCAGTGCCAAGGTCTTTTAAAGAGGAAAGTTCTTGATCTACTTGAGTTGCTGAAAATGAGTCGATTTGGCTGTGATGCTGCTAGTGACGGGGACGGTGGCATGACATGAGGTTCCAGGTATAGACAGGAACAGATCATGCAGGGTCTTATAGGTCAAGATGAAGAATCTGGGCTTTATCCTAAGAGCACAAAGATGCCACTGGAAGGTTTTAAGCTGGAGGATATGTTCTGAGTGATGGTCCAGAAAGATCATGGAGGCAGCAGTGGTGTACTGGAGGGAATGTCTGGGTGGGCGCACCCAAAACCAGTCAAGGGCTAGAGCAGTGGTCAGAGGCAAGAGCAGACAGTGGCTGGGACCATGATGGTGGCCATGAAGACAGAGAAACATGGAAGGAGTCGAGAGATACTCAAGAGGTGGAACTCAGGTCACGGTCATTGATGGGGGGAAGTGGAGGAGAAAGAGGGAAGTAACTTACATATGCTACTCATCCTAATCCACTGGGGTGGCGGGGACCATGCCCCCCAGTTTCCAGTTAAAGAAAGTCTCTGAGAGGCTGAGGGACTTGTCTAGATACAAGAGCTGGAAAATCAGGTTCCCAGAACTCTCAGCTCTTACATCATAATTATTTCAGGTTTGGAAAGGCTTCCCAAGTGACTCATTCTAGGTGCTATCATTACTTCACAGAAAACTCAAGGAAGGTCTGATTTCATGTGTCTTGGACGCCAAGTGCATCACGGCAAAGGCCATATGATGAGAAGGGACCAGAGTGAGCAAGTGACATCATGGGCCAAATAGAGTCGCTCCTCGAACGTGCACTGCCGACGCCTTACACAATCCCCTAATTATAGTTCCCGAGGAAGCACTGCACAATAGCGCGCTGTACAGAAGCCAGTGGGTAACTGTCCAGACAGCCCTTTTAGCCAGAGTTGATATTTGGAAGATCCTGTGTAATAAGCTCAATGAGGTTTTTGTGGTGGAGCTTTTGGCTGAACAGGTCATAAATCTTTCCTGTCCCAGAGAAAGGCCTGTCCATCTTGGGAGTGAACAGGCTCTTCCATATTCCGGAATTAAAAGTCCGCCTGACCTTAAAGCCTCCTCTCCTCGCGTCCCAGTGAAAGGGAACAAAGAAGTTACAAATTTCACATAAATATGTGTATATCCTACACGCAACGCAGACTTCACATACTGCCGCTCCTCCGACTGTACTGACCCAACATGGTTTGGCCAAGACAGAGTTCTTTCCAAATACTCTGGTGTTAATGACTATGGTTAAATAACTTCCCTAAAGCCCCCAGATCGTAAGAGGCAGCGTTTGCAAACCGAGTCTCTCCAAGCTCAGGGTCATGCTGTCTCGTAACCAATCTGAGCCTCTGGTTCCTCGTGCACAACGAGGACAGCGTCCACCTCACAGCTCAGTGGTGACAGCTAACACCTGGAAAGTGTCTCACACGGGGCTGGGCTCCTGGCAAGAGCTCAGCAAATGGTCTCTACCAGTTCCAATAGAGTGGCAACAGAGTACATGAAACATCTCAAAATAGAGCTGAAGTGAATATAAATTATACCAGTAGCACACTCTGATTTATTCAGAATGACCAAGACTGACGTTTGAGCATCACACATGCATCTGAGCTCTTCGGTGACATAAAGTAACAACACATTTCTCATTCAATGGCTGAAATTTTACTGGTCGCATTTGCCCGGCTCTGCTCTCCTGCATGACTCATTCATATTTCCTCAAGTACTTCAAGGTCTTGCTATGCTTTCGATCCTTGAAAGCAGCATGCGCTTTGGAAAATGCACTTAATAATGCCAATGCCGTTTCCTGCCTCGCCTGGATTTTGCCTCCCTTCAGTTGATAAGCATGTGTTCCTCTTACGGGACTGATTCGGGCCAGACACGCAGCTCGATGCTGGCTCAGCACGCAAGCGGGCGGTGTGGCCACTAGTATCACGCAGCTCACGTTTTGCGGGGGCCGAAGGCCTGGAGCCCCGCTTCAGATGTGGTGGATGGAGAGCCATAAAAGCAGTAAATCCACGCTGAAAAAATAAAAAAAATAATAAAAAAAAAAAAGCAGTAAATCCCATGTGTTGGGGGGAAAGGTCTGGGAAGCTGCTGCCTGAGCTCCAGAGGGAGAAGTAGTCGAGAGCCTGCCTTTTCCTCAAGTCCACCATGCAAGTGAGTCCCAGAGGGAGGTGCAGTGAAGAGGAAGTGAGCTCGGTTGCTGGGGCCAGGAGAAACGGGTTTATGTCGGTGGGGAGGAGGAGGGAGAGTTGCAGACCCATGGCCGACTGAACACCATAACGACTGAGTCCCATGGAGTGTCCCAGTTCAGGTGGACGCAGGGCAGAGGCGAAGCTGGCCGCCTTGCCGCTGACACCGACCCGGCCAGGGCGGCCTCTTCCCCTCACCTCACCCCACTCTCCTTGGTGTATCACTTTCTATCACCCTATCCTTAGCTCCTGCCACCCAGAAATTTTTCTCCAGATGGGAGGCCTGGCAATCAGCTCCCGTCCCTTGTGTAATCAAATATGTCACCCTGAAGATATGCTCAGACTCTGGCCGGGGCTCGGTCCTCCGGTTGACAGCGCGGCACAAAGCAACCAGCCAGGCGGCCCGGAGCCCTGCTGGTTTCTGATTAAAACGGAGCAAGTGTTTCTTTAGACACAGACCAAGTTCTTAGAGGAGAAACAACAGGTTCCTCTGAGCTTGGCCTTCAGGGCTCACACAGATGGGCTGTTTGCGAAGGGCAGGCCAGTAGGCTGGTTTTGAAAGTCCAAACGGCTGTATTATTATTATTATCAATTATGTGAACCGTATTTGCCACCTGACACTGACTACAAAGAACTTGAGTATGTCTCTGGAGCGGCATTCAGTAGACGGGGGCGGAAATCGCAGTGTCTTAGTGTGTCGGAGCTGCAAAAATAAAAAATAATTTCCTGTCTCCCTTTGGTTATAAAAATTTACCTAATCCTCTCCATATTGATTGTATTCCGCACCATGCTATGGAAATGTTAACATTTCTGAAAATAAAAGTTTTTATAATTAAAAGTTAAAAAAAAAATTCCAAAGTGATTTGGGAGTGAACTAGTCCCTGCTCCAAGAGGCAAGATTCTGTGGTTCAACCCTGAGACCACAGAGTTCATCGCCTAAAGGCGGGAGTATTGTTCAAACTACTGAATGGCCATTTCGGCCCAGGGCAAGGACTAACCAGCTAACAGACGCAAGGTTTAGCTCTGGAGCAGGGAGGCAGAGACCCTGGGTATCAGATGGGACCTCTCTCTAGCCAGGTAGTGGGGAAATAGTTTGGGGGGTGTGCTGTTGGAGAATGTACCCCGAGTAAGAAGGGTGCTAAGCTTAGAAGAGCTATTTCCCAATAGAACAGGAAGATCTCACCAGTTTAGCAACTGGTTCAGCAACACACTCACTAAATCCTGGCCCTGTCCAAAGGGAACAGGCAAAAACCTAAATGAGGGAATAAGCTGGCCGAGGGGTTGAGGCCCCAAAGGGGCAACCGTGACTTGGTTCCTGCTAATTGCTGCTAGACCTTCTGATTTCTCAAGAGAAGCTAAAAATCTGTGTTTCATTATGGTAAGGAACACACATTAAAAAAACAAAGCCATGGGAGCCAAACCAAACAGGTCAGCAAGTAACCATTTTGTGACCTGTGATTGACAATGGCCCAGGGCAACAGGCCTATTTGTACCCATGGCCTCCAGAGAAACACGAACCCACCAGGTTGCTCCAAAAGCCAAAATCTCTCTCTACCCCCGAAGCTCCTGCCCTGGTTCAAGCCTCACATGCGTCCCCACGACAGGGGGAAGTGGTCTTTCCACTGCACCGCAGACATTCCCCTACTCTAAACCCACCACCTCTAAGGTGCCTGAGTGGCTCAGTCAGTTAAGTGTCAGTTCTTGACTGTGGCTCAGGTCCTGATCTCAGGGCTGGGAGACTGACCCCATGTGAGGCTCTGCATTGTGCAGCAGGTCGGGCTCCGTGTAAGGCACTAAGCCTGCTTAAGATTCTCTCTCTCCCTCTGCCCTTACCTCATCACCCTCCTCCCCCCCCCCACCCCCTCACACATGCGTGCTCTCTCTCTCTTTTAAAAACCAAAACAGGGGCACCTGGGTGGCTCAGTGGGTTAAAGCCTCTGCCTTCGGCTCAGGTCATGATCTCAGGGTCCTGGGATCGAGCCCTGCATCGGGCTGTCTGCTCAGCGGGGAGCCTGCTTCTCTCCTCTCTCTTTCTGCCTGCCTCTCTGCCTAGTTGTGATCTCTGTCTGTCAAATAAATAAATAACATCTTAAAAAAAAAAAATAAAAATAAAAACCAAACCAAAACAAACCCTACCATGTCCTATTGTAACGACTTCTCTGTCTCACCCAGAGGTTCTGTCTTTTTATTGCTGTGTCTAAAGAGCCTCACAGCAGACTGGCACCCAGAAGTCATAGAAAGGGAAAGAAGAGAGGAAGGAAAGAGGTTTTACTCTGCTATTTCCAGTCCCTTTATTATTTTTAAAAAAGATTTTACTTATTTATTTTAGAGAGAGGGAGTGTGTGCATGCGTGCATGTGAGCTAGGGGAGGGGCAGAAGGACAGGGAGAAAGAGAATCTCAAGTAGACTCGGCTGAGCATGGAGCCTGATGTGGGGCTTGATCTCATGACTCTGAGATCATGACCTGAGCTGAAACAAGGAGTCCTTTGCTTAACTGACTAATCCACCCAGGCACTCCCAGTCCTTTTAGTACCTACTCCCAGTCCAGTAGTACCTAATGGTGATATGTGGGCTGGCAGCCCAGCTTTATTTAACTTGGAAGATGCTCATCCAATCAAAGAAGAAATAAATAAGAATTTGACATTAAAGTATTTTAGATCATAACAGAAAGCCCGAAATGGAAAGGTGCAGCAAAGGCATCTGTAATTGTCATGGTGACCATGTGAACTCTCTCTTTTAAGTTCAACTACAGAAGGATTTTTTAATCATGAAAACATAGCACCAATTCCTTAATCATTTTTTAGAAAATTGAATTTAAAGTTTAGATAGGTAGCCTATAGCCATTTCTCCAATAATGTTTCATTCCTGAAATGTATATATTTTTCAGCTCTCAGGAGCTGCTCTTAAAGAGATGGTCCTCATTTCCCATCAATGTGAACAGACTTAACCCAACTGAACTGTATACTAAAAACGGCTAAGATTTTAGATTTGATATTATGTGCTTTTTGCTTTAATAAAATAATTTTTAAAATAAATGTATTTTAAAAAACAGGTGGTCTTCAGCCCACTCTCCTTCTTAAGAGGCCCTTAATATGGAGAAAACAGGCATCAACACAAGGAAAAGAAGTAGGAGAGCAGTTGAGATGGAGCCCATACCTTGGTCCTGGCATTCTGTAGTCTAGCCTAGAAACAGCTGTACTGAGGGGCGAATTGTTCATTTCCCTCTAGTTGTTATGATCCCATTCTTCAGGGGTGTTCATTCATTCAGTACGCCTTTACTGAGTGCTATTACTGAGGCAGTCTGTGCCCTTCACTTACTCGAAACCCCAATTCTAGTGAATGTGCTGCCAATATACTTGGGAGTTTGAGATGAAGTAGGTGCCTGCTAAGGCCCAGACTGTCCACAATTCGTCAATCCTTAGCAACATTCACATGCCTGGTCAAGAGGTCAGGTGGCCCCCGGGGAGCCCACGTCTGCCTGTAGCTAGAGGTGCACATCACTTTCTTATTCAATTTTAGGTAAGAACGCATAAATATCTCCTCACAAGCTTCCTCCTTGCCATCTGTGCTCTGACTGCAAGAGGTCCTGTAGTTCCCCAAACAACAAGACAAAAGCTGAAGGCAAAATGAATGGTGGAGGCATCTGTTCATGCTCAGAGGGCAAGAAAATGTAAATGTAATCTGCCACCCTGTTTTCTCTGAGCCCTGAGGCTTCTTTCTGCACCCCTGGAAATTTACCAAGTAGCAGATTTCTTCTCAGGCTGGTTCCTGAGCAAGGCACCTGTCCATACAAACTTAGCTTTCCCAGTGGACTGGTGGGAGTTAGATCGAAGGATATTAGACACAAAAGACAGCTTAGAATCAAGAACTCTCATTTTATAAATAGGAAACCCCAAGAGCTAGTCAATTTCCCAAGCTCACAGCAATTTATTGGTCAGTTTGAACCAGAACTCAGATCTCCTGACTCTCACCATAATTTAAGCTACCTCTACTAAGAGAATTGGAGTAGACTATTAAGCTAGTTTCAGATGCTGATCATATAAAAGTTTTAGAAGTCTTTCCTGTTCATTTTGAATGTCTTTTTGGTAACTCTCTGGATTAAGGTAATGACGGCCACACCTATATCCAATCAGGGGTTTTATACAGAAAGGCAGGAGAGCCTGCCACGAAGCCCCCAACCTTGGTGACTGGACCATGTTCTAGTCGCGGGTCTAGTTCCATGGGAGCTTGGGGATCCAGACTTCAGCTCAGTTGTCCAGTCAGCGGAATGATCTCCATGCCTCTGTATCTTCACACGTGAAATGATTTATTGCAAAATTCTAGTGAGGTTACTGTGAAAATCAGAAGGTAGCGTAAGCTGTTCGTGAGTATAAGATAGAACACTTTTCCATAACGATGGGTCAGTCTAGGTTCACGCCTTAGAATGAATGTGCCACTCTGGTAGAGGATGCTGATGATGAGGGAGGCGGTGTGTGCCAGCAGGGGGCGGGGGGGAGATGGCAAGGGAGTTATGCTAGAAATCTCTGTACCCTCCTCTCAGTTTCGTTGTGAACCTAAAACGGTTCTACAAATAAAAGTATATCAAATAAAACAATTTTTATTATTTCTGAAAAAGATTTTATTTATTTATTTGAGAGAGAGAGACCGTGAGAGAGAGCATGAAAGGGGAGAAGGTCAGAAAGAAGCAGACTCCCCATGGTGCAGGGAGCCCGGCAGTCGCTTAACCAACTGAGCCACCCAGGTGCCCTCAAATAAAATTTTTCAAGAAGATAGAACACCTCTAATCCACAGTTCCTCTATTATTATACAGTACCTTTCCTCTTAACTCAGAATACAGGGGCTCCATTTTATGGGCAGAAAGACAGAGAATCTAGAGGTTGTAGCGGGGCCAAGACAGCAACACTGCTTGCGGCTGCCCACATCGGGCTGGCAGCCTCTCAGCTCAGCCACATCGTCTTCAGGGTCTTGAGGGAAACTGAGGCACCAAGTTCCCCAGATCTCCTTGAGCTCCGAATCAGAAAGAACACGACTACTCTCCGTTGTTATGAGAAGTGTTTCGCGGAGCAGTGTTCATGACTTCCTGCTTCAGAGTCACTTTGGGACACTTGTCGCAAATGCAGAATCATGGGCCCTGCCCCAGGGTCTTAGGGAAGCCGAGTGACTGGGAGTGGGGCCCAGGACTTGGTATTTCTAGTAATCGTCCCCAGATGACTCTGATGCAGCCCGCAGTATTAGACTCAGTTTCTGCTGGTATTGGATCACCCTTTTATGTCGAGACCATACCCCGGAAGGCTGAATCCATAGCGTGTCTTAACCCAGAAAGCCTCCCTCCGGGCAACATTCTTTCAGCAACTTGTAAGGCACCACAAGCTGTCAGAAATGGCAGTATGGACAAGGACATCACTGAAGGGGGAAAGGGCCCCCATTTCCCAAAGAATGAATGCTTCAGCAAATGACTGAGTGAGAGGTTAGCAATGCAGCCATGGCCACAATTATGTACAGACAGAGGCTGCCCAAGTGCATGACTTACACTCCAGTCATGGCTTTGACTTTTGTGGGATCTCTGGTCTGACATTTTCTAAGACCAGATCACTTTCCCTATATCTCGGGTTGGCAGGATATTTAGGAACAGGGCCCATAATGTGCCACCTGGGGGCTACAGAAACTCTCGATCCCAGAGTCACCTCAGGCATACCTGCTACTGTAAGCCTCACTTAAGTCCCTGTGCTTCGGTTTCTTTGGAGGCGGAACAGAAACTCTCTCACTGCCCTGCCTCTAAGGGGCACTGGCAGGAGAAAGGGGTGGGATTTGCAGAGAGCTGAGTGGGACAGAGGACCCACCTTCAGATGCCCCTGGGATTTATGGCCACCCTTGTCTGAAAATCAAAATGGTTCCCCCTGCTGCGGCTCACGTTCTGGGTCTTGCCAAGCCGCAGACCCAGGGGGTAGAACTGAAGGGAAGCCAGCTGCTCCTTCCAGTCCCATACAAGGCCTTCCGGCATTTGGGTACTTGGCCTTCCACAGCTCCACTCCTTCAGCACACTCCATTTCCTCAGCCCTACTTCCTCACTCAGTGTGTGAGCCCACGGCAGTCCCCCGCCAACGCTGTTGGGACTGACCTGAGGCTCTGTCCGCTGCCACCAAGGCAGTCGGTTGGTACGCCCCTCCTTCCTGCCTTCTCCATTTCCCTCTCAGGCCATCCCAAGATGTTTCTTCATTTCATCTTTACTCCTTTGGAAGTAGCCTTGGAATTGTTGGTATTTCTTTTAAAAAGAGCAAAGAGAGGGAAAGATCAGAGAGACTAGATTGGAGAGCCACCTACACTTAAAATCCTCAAAGTCTAAAGTCTTTTGTGAGGCTTCTGTTTGGATTCTCCTATGACTCTTTTTCAAAAAACAATCTAAATTTTAAGTACAAGTCTCCAATCAGTGAGAAGACTTCAATAAGACCCATGATGGCTCAGAGAGTTAGCAAGAGAAAATGAAAAAGCTGATTTCAGTTTCTCTGGACTGTATTTGAAAGCCATGGGTAAAGAAATCAGATCTAGCTCTAGAAACCACAAGGGGATAGAAGGCAAACCAAGCTGAGAAAAGATTAGTCTAGAATTGCTGGCAAATCCAATTCTGTTAGGCCAAATATATGTATTGGTAGAGTGACTTATCGGCCTTTTGTATAATCATAATAACTGCCACTTACTGAGCGTTTGCTGTTGTCTTGGCCATGGGTTAAGTCTTTCTCTTATATTATTTCATTTAATCCTGACAACAACTTCACAAGGTATATATTGATTTCTCAGTTCTATGGATGGGGACATTAAGGCTCAAAGAAGTGAAATAAATAGCTTGCCCAAGGTATACACGTCAGAGCTAGGACCCCAGACTAGGTCTGTCTCATTCTTGTCAGTGACCTCCAGTCACTATGGAGCTGAAGAAACCCTGGGCTGCTATCAGAGATCTTTGTTATGGTCCCAACTCTACCATTAACTGGTGGTTTGTTCTGGCACAAGTGGCTGACCCCCAGGGCTCTCATTTTCTCAACCGTAAACTATGGGACTCAGTAGCAGATGTGCTCGAATGCCCCTTCCATGCCTACCAATCTTGAATTACACCTTCTCTCTTGCACATTATTCTGGCAGCACTCTGCTGCTTTCTCTGGGTTTTAGGATCCAGAGTAGGTCATAACTATAACTTATGGGATGCTTAACCCCTGATCTTGTTGACCTCCAAATTACAACATTGTTTTTATAAGTAAAAAAATCCAACCTCCCGGACCAGAGACTGCTTTGCCATAGCCCATGTTCCTGACACAGCTCCCAAGGCACACTGGGGCAAAGGTGAGGGAATGCTTGTCAGACAGAGCCAGACATAAAAGCAAGAACATTTGCTTGTGTGGTTCTCTCTTCTCATTATTTACAGTCCTGTGGTCTTCAGTAAAGGGGAAAAATTGAAAGCTAGTGACACAAAAACTAAAAGAATAATATTGACTGCTGTTGACTGTTTATAAGGAGAAAGATCTTGGAAGATGTGAGTAAATCCAGGCACGGATGTTAGAAACACACATCTGGTCCTGAGCAGCTTCACAAATCTCACCTCTAAGCCACACATAATCAGGCAACAGAGAGGGCCAAGCAGCACAATACTCCGGGCTTCAGCCAGCCTTGGACCACTGAAATAAAGAGCATGGTCACTGGGGAGATCAACAGGAGAAAGGCTAAAGGGATGGCTCATAATCTATTCTCCGAATTCCAGGTGGGGTTAACTGTTGGTGGGCATTGAACATGTAAGGTCTGGATTTCAAAACTAGGGCTGTGCATTTTTGAGACAAAGAAATATATCTGCAACATATTCTTCAGGACTTACTTATTTCAGGCCAAAATACACGTATGCCACATTACAGCATTTCCAAGAAGTACCTCAAGGCCAGAATCTCTGAAAAGCTGGTCTTCTCGTGCTAGGGCGTCTCTGAACATAGCAGCAGTAATGAGAACATTTGTGTAGTCGTTGTTTGCAAAGTGCTCTCACACTTTGATCCTTCTGACATCCCAGAGTCACCCAGGTTCCAGAAACCTTATGTAACTTGCCTGACCTGGCATTTGTACCCAGGTCTCCTGACTCCAGAGCTTTTCTCTACACCATGTATTTCTGAATAATAAGATTTTTTTCCACAAAGGGAAAAATTTTTCTTCTTTTAAAAATAAAATAAGGGAAATAAAATAAATAAGGGAAAGAAAAATGACTCTGTCCTTAGGAGGCAAGACAGCTGCTGGCTGTTCGTCATGGCTGACTTGCTATTTTTCATAAACATGAAGCAGTAGGGTCAAAGGGAAGACCAAATGGCACCCAATGAAGTGAACACAATCTTTTTCAATGCTGGGGAGAAGCAAGGGCAAATGAGAAAAAAGCAACATCAAAATAGCCTATGAGAAATGCAAAAGACAGCGTTCCCATTTTTCTAAATTTAGATAGGTTTCAGATATTGTCACTGCCAGCACCATGAGGGTCATTGTGTCAAACATGGCCAACAGCAAAGCCAAGAGGAGGTTGATCAGGGTTCAGATTGGTTCCATGAGAAGCTGAGTCAACCAGGACCAGAGTCCACCTAAGACAATCTTAGCCAAATCTTGGATAACTTTCACATTAGATGACAACCTCTCAAACACACAGATCAAATTCTCCTTACGAATAGAGCATCCTGGCTGCCACCCAGTGATTCTTAATTATCGAGCTGATATGGATTTGGGCTTTTTTTCTAAGATTATGTCCTTTCTGTACATTACTAAGATACTAATAATAAATAACCACAAGTAACCAACTATATTAGCATTTCATAATTTGCAAAACTCTTACACACCACACATACACACACACACACACACACACACACTCTCATTTGAAACATCAAATACTCCTCTGGATATAGTGAGGGTAATCAATATTGCCATTCTACTGATGAAAAACTGAGGTTCACTGTTCATGTTCATATGACTTCTCTAAACTCACAAAATTACTAACTAGTGAAGGAGAAACACAAACCCCAAACTTCTGACTTTATAGTTCATGCTACTTCCAAGATACCAGCCATACCACTGATTAAGACTCCTGATTAATATAGTAAAATTCTTCTCTCATATGTTTATCTTTTGCCATGGCTGATCAACTTCAAAGATCTGAGAGCGGCACCACACATCTGGTCACATCAGCTCTGTCAGGCAGATCTGAGGAGAGAATCCAGTTGTCAGCCACCCACGCTTTAAAATGACTTATAAACAGCAAAACCATCAGCCATAGATGTCTCAGAATAAACAAGGCTATGAGGAAGACTTACTCATAGGCTTAGAATGTCAAGGGTACTTTGGATAGGAGGCTATAAAGCTGGATGTCTGCTTGTCTATCCAGAGGATGAGGGAAAAGATCAAGTGTGGAAGCCATAGCAATGTAGCAACTCAGGGAACCACTTCCAGCTGAGCCAACTTGAGGGGGAAATGGAGAAGGGACAGCAACTCCGCTGACTCAAAGCAACTGAAGGAAAAATGTTACTACTATTTGCTTTAGCTATGATCTCTGGGTTTGTCCCAAGTGGTTCCTGACAGTCTTCTCATCCTATAGAATAAAATCTGTCCCCTCACCCCTACCCCAACAAGAAAAACGAAGTGACCTCACCATCCTAAGACAAATTCTTAATGAATCCACCCTCAGAAGATTGAACAGACGGTCTCTCTGGAAACTAGTGGCTAGATACTCAAAATGTAAGATGAATTAGCTACATTCGCTGCATTAGACATTGTGTTAGTTGTCGACTGCTGTGTAACAAATTACCCCAAAATTTAGTGGCTTAAAACAACAACTATAATAACTCAAGTCCATGCTGAGGGTTCAACCTGGGGAGCAGGGGAGGAGGTGGAGGACAACAAGATTTGAAACTTTGATGTTGGATCTGAAAAGTCTTGTGACTTTATTTTCCCTTTTCCCGAGCACTTAATGAGTTGTGATATGCAGCCTTGAAGAGTTCACATGGATCCAAGTGTTCCTTACATCTTGTCACAAGGTATATTCATTCTCTAGGGCTGCCTTAAATTATCAGACTGGGGGGTTTAAAACAACAGAAATTTAGTTTCTCACAGTTCTGGAGGCTAAGTCAGAAAACAAAGTGTCATGAGGGCCATATCCCCTCTGAGGGCTCTAGAGAAGAATCTTGCCTTGCCTCATCCTACCCTCTGGTGGTTGCCCAACAACCCTTAGAGTTCTGTGACTTGTAGCTACAGCACTCCAATACCGGCCTCCATTTCACATAGTCTTTTTTTGCCTCTGTGTCTTCACATGACCTTTTTATAAGGACACCAGCCATTAGATTTAGGGCCCACCCTAATCCACTATGACCTCATTTTAATGTAACTGTATCTGCAGAGACCCTATTTCCAAATAAGGCCACATTCTGAGGTTTTTAGGAGGGCATGAATTTGGGGGAGACACTATTCAGCCCATTATACTAGGAATAGCTCCCAGGATCATCTCTGTCCTCTCCAGTGGGGCATTCACTGTTAAGCTAACTACCAAGATTACAGCAATCCTATCTATCAAATATGAATCATTCCTTTTGGTCCCCATAATCCTGTTTTCATAACTAATTCTACGGATTTTACGTATAAAAAGATACTTTAGGCATAGAAATAAAGCAAAGCAGCACTGCTTATGACAGGAAGTTTGAAAACAACCTGTTTCCAATAATAAAGAATGGTTAAGTATAGAAAATACATCTGTATAATGAACTACTAAGTAGTCCCTAAATTTATATATGAGGCTTGTAGTAATATAGAAAATTTACATGTTTATTTAACAAGTGAAGACTATACCATATTTTAAATAAATATTATAATTATGCTTTAAGAAGAGCAAATAATTCTCAAAATTGTACATAAAGTTTAAAAATTGGACAGTGATTCATTAAAGTATTATCACTGTCAGCATTTAAATGATTTCTTATCTTTTAGGTCATTTCAATTCTATATTTCTGCATAACAGACAACCCCATAACTTATTGCTTAAAATGACAATAATCATTTTTTGTTCTCCTTACACGCGTTTCAGGCAGGGCTCCATGCAACAGCTGCTGATGCAATGGTACTGGGACAGGAGGATCTGCTTCCCAAGACGGCTCAACCACACGCCGGTGCGGACTCTCTGCTGGGAGCTCAGCCGGGGGTTGGCCAGGGGCCTCGGTTCTCCCCCAAGTGGTCTCTCCATGGGGCTGCTGAAGCTTCCTCCCAGCATGGCAGCCCAGTTTTGAGAACAAGTGCTCTGAGAGAAACGAAGTAGAAACTGCAGGTCTCTTAATTGGCTGGGCCTCGGAACTAGCATAACGCCCCTTCTGCCATGTTCTGTTGGTCAAGCCATCACAGAGCCTGCTCAGATTTCAGTGGTGGGGCTCTTCCTGATGAGAAGAATGTTTTGAGAAACTTGTGGCCATCTGTAATTTGCCATTTTATGTCGACATCTTCCAGACTTTTCTTTAAAGAGTATTACTACAAGTGGGGGGCAGGTGAAGTACCTTTAAAATGATTTTATTTTAAAATCTGAAGACCCCTAATATAAACTCTGATAATTCATAAAATGACTTAAAATAGCAAATTTCTCTACTCTTAGCCCTCAAAGCCCCTTCTCCACCTATATACTCCTAGACACACACACACACACACACACAATCTCCCATCTTTAAGCACTTCCCACCCCCGGTCAGTTCTTTGATGAGGGTGTTGAGTAAATTTGAGGCATGGTCATCGTGGCTTGTGGTATACTCCATTCCAGGTAGAAACTTTACAAAAGGCATTTAACAACCCTCCCCCACTTCCTGACCTACTCACACACAAGAAGACCAATGAACTGTCAACTGCTGTGTAACAAGCATGTCATCTGTGAAGGGCCACTGACCCAGGTTGGATGTCCACATCTAAGCAGGCATCTGATTACCCTCCTTATCTCCTACTGCATCTGATTCATTGGTTATTAAACACTGAAGGGCTCACAGATGCCCGAAATAGTAATATCGACTCCTAAAAGCTTTTCTCAAATTGGCTCAAATCTCATAATATTCACTCTTAGATCACATAAAGAAGCACTTACCTTTGGATGCTGCCTTCAGGGAATCATAAAACTGATCTCTTTAACTGCTAATGGGACAGAAGGCTAATCATCTTTAAAGAACCAAAATTAAGGTCTGACTACAAAGCAGTAAGATCAACTGCCTAAGATTCCATGAAAGCCAGTGTGTTAGTGGTCTGGGTTTAGTTTGTTCTGTTTGGTATTTTGTGCATATGTGATTGTGTATGAGCATTATGTTCTTATTTTCATAACTGGATGGCCCAATTTTATACAGTCCTCTTGAGAGATGAGGGGGTTGCTAGCAACACCCAGTAATCCAGAATTTTAATTAATGCTGTGGATCCTCCCTACAGAAAGACATACATGAGCCTAAGCAAAGTGTGCTGCACACTCTGGGGCATTCGCGGACACCCTTCTTGGGTTAAGAACCTCCATGCTAGAGATATCTCAGATCTTTGGTGATTCAGTGATTCAGGATAGGAGGTGAGTGCCTGAGGATGTCATGATGGCTTAGAGCTTATTAGGCCATGCCAGGTGCAACACAGGCAACTGTTTACAATCCTATTTCCTCCTTAAGCCATCACAATAGTCACCTGTGAATAAACCCCAACAGAGAAAGGCCAAGCAGCCTAGACGCAGCCCCAGCTTCTGTACTAATGATCCTCCTTCCCATTGGCGAGGCAGAAACACTTTTTCATACCTCGTTCCTTTTCCATCCTCGCCCTTCTGTAATTCTCTTTCCCTCTGTCTAGTATTTAATGAGCTCCTTTTTAAAAATTTTATTTTTTTATAAACATGATGTATTATTAGTCCCAAGGGTACAGGTCTGTGAATCGCCAGATTTACATACTTCACAGCACCCACCATAGCACATACCCTCCCCAATGTCCATAACCCCACCACCTCTCCCTACCCCTCTTCCCCCTGACCCCCCTCAGTTTGTTTTGTGACATTAAGAGTCTCTTATGGTTTGTCTCCCTCCTGATCCCATCTTGTTTCATTTATTCTTCTCCTACCCCCAAACCCTCCACATTGCATCTCCACTTCCTCGTATCAGGGAGATCATATGATACTTGTAGTGAGCACCTTTTAAACCCTTTCTTGGGGCAAGGGGTTCGGAATACAAATGTGGGTAAAATATGGCTCCTCTTACTCATTAAACAAATTCACTGAATATTCACAGAACCCAATGTACTTTAGTTTTTACAATCTACATCCCAGTAGGGGAAACACACTCAAGCCCACAAGCCATGCACACATACACTTACAATGAACATATAAGGCCATAGCATAGAGATATGTAAGCAACCATGGCAGCAGAGGAGGGAGGAAGTAATTATCCACTAGGGTGGGTCATGGAAGGCTGCTCGGGAAAGGTGACATTGATCTCCGTATTCAAACACAAACAGGCAGACAAGGAAGGAAGAAGGGAGACAGTATGTGCAAAGGTACTCAGGTGCAAAGCACCTGGTACTTCCCAGGTTCAGATTTGCTGGAACTGAGAAGCTTGTGCAAGATCAGCAGGAGTTAAAGCTGGAGAGACAGGGAGAGGCCAAATGTAAACATCCTAACCACCACACAAATGTGTTCATTGTACTGACACAGACACTCCAGAAGGCTCTTCCCAGAGGGACGAAATGATGGGTTTTAGTTTTAGAAAGCTAAGTCTGATGACAGAATAAAAGATGGATTTGATGAGGACCAAATGAAAAACAGGGAGATTAGTTGGGAGGGAGGCTCCTGGAAAGTCCTGGTGAGGGATAAAAGAGGGACTAAACTCTAGCAGGGGCAGCAGGGAAAGAGATGAAGGTCAAATAGAAGACAGTCAGCAGATGGCATGGATGGAAACTGGCAAATGATTACATGAGGTGGGAGGGGGGTAAGGGAGGAGTCATTATTATGACTTCTGGGTCCTTTATTTGAGCAAATAGAAATGCAGTTGACCACGATAGGGAGTATAGGGTTGTATGGGGTAAGATAATGAGGCCTGAGGGGCATGGGGAGTGTGGGGACCTGGGGAATACCAATTGGCGATTCTACCTTGGTGATGGGCCAACAGGTCCAATGAGCATTATTCATCTAGTCCTGGTTCTGAGGTCCTTACTCACCCAAATTGATATGGAAGTCCTATGAGTCTTTAGCCAATCTTATGTGGAAAAATTACTTTGTATAATATTCTCAAGTGAGATAGATCATCTCAAGCATGAAAAGGGCCACTTGTGTTGTGGGTAACAATGAGAAAATCATCTTCGTGCTAAATCTGTCTTTCTCTCCCCTGACATCATAGCAGGCTCCGCCAAGACCACTATGATCAAGTTTTTATTCCTCCCTCCAACACTTCACGACAACTTTTGGCTGTGTGAGACGAATACTTCCATATGGTGCAATGTTTATGTTAAGACAGGAAAAAAATACGAAATGCTTTCAGTAAATTTTATCCAAGAAACAGTAAATTTACAAATCCTAAGCACTTGGAACAAAATATTGGTCTGTAATTGATTTTGGATGAAGTGTACAACAGGAATAGGAAACTTGGGGCAATTTGTTAATTACTGATGCCTAGAAATCTTGGGTGTCTTCATATAGCCCTCCCTAACTTTAATCTCAGACAGACTGACTTCTTGAATCTCTTTTGTCTTGTCTGTAAAATGGGTTTAGCAATTTTACCTACTCATGGGGTTTTTGTGATGATTAAATGAGCTATTATAGCAGGTAAAGAACTCAGAATAGTAGCCATCAGATGGTAGGCACGTAACAAATGTTAGTTCTTATTACCTATAAGCCAAGGGATGAGGGAAAGGAACAGAATGAAAATGGGGGTGGAAGAGAAAAAGGACAGAGAGTAGATTTTTTAAGGATTTATTTATTTATAGAGGAATGCCCACTGTCACCCACCTGAGAACTGCAGAGGCAGGAAGGCTGTGTACCTATGATTTTGGTAAAAAAGATTTTTTGGGGGAGGGGGTAGGTATGTGAGGACTGCAACTTTCCAACACACATTTTTGATCATCATTCATTTTTAGAATTTTTTAATTCACTAGGACAAATGAGAGAAGAGGGGAAAAGGCAAGAGGATTAAAAAATTCCTGAATTTTCTAGTGGGGACTATTTGACATGCAGTATTACCCCAGGTCTGTGTGAAAGCAGTCCACAGAATTTTATTCGATTGACTCATTATTACTGTGGACAAACTGCCAACTTTTGTTTTAGTTTTCTAGTCACAAAAGCACAAGGGTCTTTTAGAATGATTTTTAATGTCTTCTAATTATAGGTACAAAGCATTTCCATACTTTTCCACTTTAATAGTGATAAAAATCAGGCAAAGTAGATATCATTAGCTCTATTTTAAAAAAGGAAATGGTGTATATTTATTACGTGCCAGGTAATATACTAAACACTATCCAAGGAGTGTCTCATCGAATCCTGTAACAAACCTAGGACGGTGGTGCTATCATCATCGGAGGCTGGAAGAGAGAAGTTTAATAACTCCCAAGGGGACCTGACAGTAAAGAACAGAGCCAAGGTTTGAACCCACATGGGTCTGACTTCAAAGCCTGTTTCCTACATCCTAACCGCTATATTCTGCTGCTTAAGGATAATCAGATACATGTTCTTTCCTAGTACGGCAATGCTTTTAGCCTGAACTCAGCCTAATTAATTATAATCATGTAAACAACTTGTGAAATTACACAGAAATATTAAACTTTTTGATGTCTATCTCCATATTATGCTCCTAGAGTTGGTCAAGGCATATGTCCATTTCACTGTACATCTCCCGCCCTCAATGTTTTAAGAATCTGTACAAGACCAATAATAGTTGAATAAAGTTTCCAAATACCTAAACTACTTGGTAATAGGCTAAGAATCTGTTTCTTATTTACTTATAATACAGATTCATAATTGTAGTTAAAAAATGTAAGCACAATTTTAGTGGAGGGTAGCTACCAATATTTTGAATGATTCAATAATGCAAACTACAAAAGCTGTTCATAAAAATGTACTTTTTATTTCATTAAAAAAAAAACAAACCAATAACCTGTCCAATATCACTCCCCCTTCATGCAAACAGCTCTCATGTGAGAGTCTTTAAATTTTACGCTTTTTCCATTCTGGCTCATTCTTTGCTTCCTCATCATCAGATTCAACTTGGGCAAACATGGTTTTGGGCTGAGTCCTAAAAGAAAGTTAATGAAAAGAGGAAAAATTTAGTCAGCAAGTGTTTATTAGATTAGATTTTGCTATTTTCATCAAGTGGAAGCACGTCTGGGGAATCAACTACATCTCAATCGTTAAATATCAATCATTAAACTTCTGGCAAAGAAAAGGAAAACAGAAATTTACTTTTGTTCATCAAAAGAGCCAACAGTCTTTTAAAGATTTCCCTCTGTGGCAGACCATGTATGCTGTCCTTTTCTTAAATGAAATAAAAATACATCAAATTCAGTACAATCTCATTTATTCATAACCACCCTCTACTTCAAACTCTTGCTAACTGGGACTGTTTGGGAGTCCACATTAGTTACCCAGCAAGAACACACATGATCTTTATTTACAGCTCTCTGCGTTGTTCCTAGACTTAAGTAATCCAAATACATGCGATTACGGTGCACATGAACAGGAGAATTTGAGATAATCGCTTTCTTATTTAATGAGTCTAAAATAATTGATAACATATAGAGTAACTTGAGCACTGCCAACAAAAATGAAACAACCAAACAAACAGATGGGACATTCTCTCCACCCCAACACCCAGTTCAGTGCATGGAAACGTCAAGCATTTTAGGATACATCACTGGCTACTGCTGTTGTTAATACTGGCACACGGTACCTGAAGCAATCTTTGTGTTAGGACGCTTTGGGCTTTGTAAACATACCTGGTTCAGTGACTTTCTTTTTTACACCATTCACACAGAAAATAATTTCAAGAATATGTGAAATGGTTATAATTGATGCTCCTTTCAGTTATGCTACTGCTACCGCTATAGGGGCGCCTGGGTGGCTCAGTGGGTTAAAGCCTCTGCTTTCAGCTCAGGTCATGATCCTGGGGTCCTGGGATCGAGCCCCGCATCGGCCTCTCTGCTCCGCGGAAAGCCTGCTTCCTCCTCTCTCTCCCTGCCTGCCTCTCTTGCCTACTTGTAATCTGTGTTTGTCAAATAAATAAATAAAATCTAAAAAAAAAAAAAAAAACCAGCTCTATAGGGCGCCTGGGCGGCTCAGTTGGTTGAGCGCCTGCCTTTGGCTCAGGTCATGATCCCGGACTTCCAGGATCAAGTCCTGCATGGGGCTCCCAGCTCCTTGGGGAGTCTGCTTCTCCCTCTGACCTTCTCTTTCATGCTCTCACTCATTCTCTCTTAAATAAATAAATAAAATCTTTAAGAAAAACAAAATAAAACAAAACAGCTCTATAGGCGCGCCTAGGTGACTCAGTGAGTAAAGCCTCTGCCTTCGGCTCGGGTCATGATCTCAGGGTGCTGGGATTGAGCCCCACGTCGGGCTCTCTGCTCGGAGGGGAGCCTGCTTTCTCTTCTCTCTCTGCTTGCCTCTCTGCCTACTTGTGATCTCTGTCAAATAAATAAATAAAATCTTTTTTTTTTTTTTTAAGATTATTTATTTATTTATTTGACAGACAGAGATCACAAGTAGGCAGAGAGGCAGGCAGAGAGAGAGAGGAGGAAGCAGGCTGTCCGCAGAGCAGAGAGCCCGATGCAGGGCTTGATCCCAGAACTCTGGGATCATGACCTGAGCCGAAGGCAGAGGCTTTAACCCACTGAGCCACCCAGGTGCCCCAAATAAATAAAATCTTAAAAAAAAAAAAACAGCTCTATCACATTACAGAGAAATATTTTTAGAAAGCTTTTTTAATTTTTTTGTTTGTTTGTTTGTCTCAGGAGTAGAATTTAGTAATTCATCACTTACATACAACACCCAGTGCTCTTCACAACCAGTGTGCTCCTTAATGTCCATCACGCATTTAGCCTATCCCGCCATGCCCCTCCACTAACTCTCAGTTTGTTCTCTATTGTTGAGAGTCTCTTATGGTTTACCCTCTCCTTTTTTTCCTTTCCCATAGGTTCATCTGTTTTGTTTCTTAAATGCCACATATGAGTGAAATCATATGGTATTTGTCTTTCTCTGACTAGCTTAGGTCACTAGGCATAATACTCTCTAGTTCCATCCATGTTATTGCAAATGGCAAGATTTCATTCTTTTTGATGGCTGAGTAATATTCCATTGTTTATATATGTGTATGTTTATGTATGTGTGCTTGTGTATATGTATGTATATGTGTATGTTCATATATATATATACCACATCTTCTTTAGCCATTCATCAGTCGATGGACATTTGGGCTCTTTTCATAGTTTGGCTATTGTTGATAATGTTGCTATGAGCATCAGAGTACAGGTATGTGTCCCTTTGAATCTGTATTTTTGTATGCCTCGGGTAAATACCTAGTAGTGTAACTGCTAGATTATAGTAGTTCTGTTTTTAACTCTTTGAGGAACCTTCTCTGTTACTGTTTTCCAGAGTGGCTGCACACATTACGAGGAAATATTTAAGCACTGTATCTGAAGATGATATATTTTTGCTTACATCTTCATCTTGAATTCAATTCATTGTATCAAGGTAATTCCAGAATGTTAAAATAATGACAATAACCATTCCTTTTCTTTGACAAGTGAAAACAGCGTTAAAACCTATATTACTTGTTGCTGTCTCTTTATTATTCTGGGAAGAAATATGTACTATCCACATTCACACTGATGTTGCTCTGATGCAGAAGCCATCATTCTGCATCATTCTGGAATTCCTCATGCCCATCCCACACACCTACTGGGAGTCCAAGGGGCCCCCATACACAATCCAGTCAGTTGAAATTCTTGTCACTTCAAGACACTGCTATGACATCTATATAAACAGGTCACAACTCTAACATTTCCGAAAACAGCTGCAGATTTTCATAGGTCACGAGTTGCTGAGTTACTAGAAAGCAGACCCCCCTAGGCTGGCTCTCTAACATGTGACAGTAGGGCAACTCGTGCTCATTACATATTTCATCTTCTGGCAAAGATGTGGACCACTGAGGTACAGACAAGACCTATATAGGAACAAATTTGGTTTAAAAACTCTTTGAAAAGAGAAAAAAATAACATGGTCTTGTAACCATATCTGGCAATAAGACACCAGCTCATCAATGTTAGTTGGAATAAGACTTAAGTACTAAGAATTGTAATGGTGCTTTTTTGGATATTTAAAAAAAAAAAATTCAATGACAGATCACAGAAGAACAAAACCTAAATCTTAAAAAGGCTATTTCATTTAAGTAATTGCTCTCATATGCTACCTGCCTTCCAAAGTATATTTTACAAGTTGGTGGCTAACTTGAAGAACATAGAATGAATGGAACTATTTCACAGGGGGGCAGAAAGGGAGTAATGATTGTAAAGAGGCATGGGGAATGTTTTGGGGGGATGGAAATGTTCCATAATCTTGACTGAAGTGATTACATAGGTGTATACATTTGTCAAGACTTGAAATGGGTGCATTTTGTATTTTATTATATATATTATACCTCAGTAAAATGGACATATAAAGTAAATCAAAACCACTGAATAGAAGGAAAGGGTAAGCATAACAATACAACATTCAACTTCCTAGTAGCCCAGACAAAGACAAAGAAAAAGGAAATATATTAGTTTTCAAAGGAAATACCTCTTCCCCCAGCACTAAATTAAATTAAGCAAAATTTACTGAGTAAACTTTTACATCAGGATCACTTTGACTGTTGTGCTGAATTACCAGACCAACCACAACAGTTTCTTTTGTCCTCTCCAGGTATCTGAACTTGGGGGATATGAATTTGTTTGGAAGGTAGAATGGTCTCTTTGAGGAACTCCATGCAATTTAGTATTTTAAATTCCAGTTTTTGAACTAATAACAATGTTGCCAGGAAAAGAATCATATTATGTATATGCAACATCAAATCATGACATTTAGCTTTCAAACAGCCAGGCTGTCCTTCCCCCAAGGAGAAGCTCGTGTCCAGATTTTCCCAGCAGTACTTGTTTACCACTTTGTCTTTCATGTTATTGGCCAAGTAGGGAGCACCTGTATGTAAGAAGTAGGCTCCTTTTAAAAAATGGTGCTGGCAAAATTGTACCAAAAGCAATAAATAAAACTGGACCCTTACCTTATACCATATGCAAAAATTAACTTAAAATGAATCAAAGACCTAAACCTAGAGCAAAAACTATAAAATACTACAGAAAAGCTTTATGACATTGGATATGGTAATGATTTCTTTGATAAGACACCAAAAGCATAAGCACACACACAGAAAAGCCCCAGGTAAACTGAACTATATAAAAATAAAACCTGTGCATCAGTAGATTCAATCAACAGACTGAAAAGGCAGCCTATGAAAGGGGAGAAAATGCTTGCTAAGTATATATTTATAAGGGATTACTACCTAGAATATATAAAGAACTCCTGAACTCAACAATAACAGTAAAAACAACAATAATAATGAAACCCCAAACAACACAATTAAAAACAGGGCAAAGGACCTCAACAGATATTTCTCCAAAGAAGATAGCAAAAGACTTAACAGGCACATAAAAAGATGCCCAACATCGCTAGGCACTAGGGAAGTGCAGATCAAAACCACAGTGAGGTAACACCTCACACCCACCAGGATGGCTACTATCAAACAAAAGACAAACAAACAAAACCTAGAAAATACCAAGTATCGACCAGGATGTGGAGAAACTGGAACCCTTGAACAGTGATGGTGGGAATATAAAATGGTGCACCCTCTATGGAAAACAACACAGTAGATCCTCAAAAAATTAAAAATAAAATTACCATTTTATTCCACTTCAGGAAATATGCCCCAATACTTTGAAAGTGGGGTCTTAAATATTTGTGCGCCCATGTTCGGTGCACCTTTACTCAGAATAGTCCGAAGGTAGAAGCAACCTAAGTGTTGTGGATAGAAGAATCGATAGAAAACAAAATGTGGTGATATGTACAATGAAATTTATTCAGCCTTAAAAAGGAAAGAAGTTCTGGCAAATGCCACAAAGATGAATCTTAAGGACATTATGCTAAGTGAAATAGGCAAGTCACAAAAAGACATATACTGTGTCATTCCACTTATATGCGGTACAGAGACAGTCATATCCATGAGACAGAAAGCAGAATGGTGGTTGCCAGGGACTGGATAGAGGGGAAAAGGAAGAGCCCTTGTTTAGTGACTATAGAATTTTAGTTTGGCAAGATGAGAAGAGTTCTGTAGACTGGTGTACTTAACACTATGGAAATGTACACTTAAAAATGGTTAAGAAGGTAAGTTTTAGGTTATGTATATTTACCGACATTAAAAAAAAAATTGTTTTGATTAAAAAAAGAAGAACCAGACTCTTGGGTTTGGGAATAAGGAATAATGAACCTGCTTCTAGAAAAAACAGGAAGCACCCTGGAGAAGGCCTCAGCCTCCAATCTGGGGCCTGGCCTAGAGCAGTGCTTCTCAAACCATCTGTGGTGCATGGCGAGGCTTTGTTTTCTAATTTCCAAACCCTTGCAGGTAAGTACCATATTTCTAGAAAAATAAAAAGACTGCAAAGTGCAAACCCAAATTTTAATTCGATTCCAAAAATGTATCAAATTGCTCTACAGTTTCCTAAGTGCTTACTCTCAATTCCTACACTTCCCTCATGCGCACTGAGCAGCACCTGTGGGAACACCTCCTCCCCCTCGCCCCCCGAAGCTGGGAAAAGAAAGCAGCAAAGCAGGGCTCTGAAACCAGGCTGTGGAGTAAGAGTCTGTTTTCTTAACATCAACTCTGACACAGGATGAGTTTCCTTTAACTGGAGGGAAGTACTCCTCACCTTGGGAGAAGTCGACTCTGGATAATGGCACTGAAGACTGAGTAAAGGACAGGGTTTGAGGCCTCACTCTCCCAGCCCCCCCCCCACCCCCGAAAGAGCAGTCTTTAATCCCTGGGAGTGAGGCATGAGCAGGTTGGGGGAGATGTGGCCCAGAAAGAGAAATTTCCCTTGTTCTAATCTGTCCTGTTCCCAATACCAACATTCTCACAGCACCATTCACATAAGAAGTCTATGTTATTTGCTGAACTACGACTAGGTTCTGCAAAAAAAAGTATTTGACTTGCGTACACTGAACATCTCTATCTAGTCTAGAGAATGCCAGTGTTTTATAGAAGCAAAGCGAGACAATTACAGCTTTAAATCTTGAAGCTATTCTTTCTTTTGTTATCTTTAAATTTATTTCCAACAGTTATTCTTTTGAAAAAATTTGGAAACTCCTATATGACAAAGACCGCCCCCCCCCCCCAATTCAGTTCAGATTATCTAGGGCATTTAAAATGGGTTTCTGCAGTCACTACTTTTTAAGACAACGAGAAACAGAGATGATTAGGAAGCGTTAGGAACAGAACCAAAAGATTTCTTCCCTGGGGGATAGCCTAATTTGCCCTTGACATAGAAAACTACTATAAAAATAAACCAACAAAGCCAAGCAGAAGTAAAATGACACATGCAAAAAAAAAAAAAGCTAATGGATTTGAAAACACTTAAAAGTTGCTCCAGAAGTCCCTGCTTTTAAAACCAATAGGAAACCAACAAATAAACAACAACAAAAAACACTTCAAGTCTCTATTAACGTTGTCCCTGGCCACAAAAGTGGATTCCTTTCTGAGCTGATTAAAGAAACAGAATTTGTAGTTGATTTTAATATAGACTTTGTTGGGTGCTCCTGTGAGTAAGAGAAAACCAAACCAAGCCAAATGGGCACTGAACACATGGCAAGAACTCAGGAAATATACACAGAAATAAAAAATGAGCAAGAAATATATCCCACCACCTTAAGAAAGCATTTCCATTTCTGACCCATTCCTGTGTCTTCTATTTAATCAGATCCTCCAGGATTCTATACCTTGTTTCTCGAGAGACAGGAAGTTGCCAACTCAAACTTCTAGCCTCATGGAAGATTTATGTCAGTTGCCCCAAAACAAAAGCCTATAAAAAGACTGACTTGAAGGAAAAGGTGGTAAGGGGAACATTCCATTCAGCCAAGGGGATAATCACAGCAGCTGCTCAACAGGTCAGTAGTGACCCGGTAAACCTCACTGAGAAGCAGCAGAGTAACCCACATGATTGAAATCAGCTTTATCCAGACTATCTAATTTACTGATTGATGGCCCACACTAACCCATTTTTCTAAATGTTAACTGAAAACTTAAAACTTTACAGAAAGCTGGTGTGAAACTTGTTTTCCAGTTGGATTAACTTACTTGGTGAACAGTAAGCATTTTTCACTTGACTACATATGTCAATTTGTTTACTAGCGTTACCAAGGAAAGGAGAACAGATTACATATCAACATAGTAATTGTTATGAACCATTCAATAAACTAATCAGAGAAGGGCTGAAAGTTTTTTTGTTTCATTTTGTTTTAGCTTCAGTAAACTCTGCATTTGCTAATAGTTAATATTTCATGAAGCAAAGATAAAAGTTTAAGCAAATGTCTTTCTCAAATCTACCAATTCTGATAGATGATACTATGTGCTGAATAATTTTCCCCTTGGGACATTTTTTAAATGGAATTCTCACACATATCTGTACAAAGCAAGTCCTTCCCAGCAACTGTGTGTTAACGGAAAAATGTCAGGAGCCCAACCAAAACTGAGTCCCACCTTCAGTGTTTCCTTCCAGGGGAATTTTGTGTAGAATAGTCAGTAATGAATAAAGATTCCTCCTGCAACACTCTATGAGGACACTTCTGGGGTGCACTGCTGGTGTGAGATATTCAAACTGTCAGCAGAGCGGTCTTCTCTCTTCTGACTGAGCTTTAACCTAGGACTTTTACGCTCCCTTTCCAGAAGAATCTCAGAATATTTTCAGCTGCAATGGTAAGTACACAGGTCATGTTCTTTTTAACGAGGGATATTCTTCTGATATGATTCATTTAAAAAGCATAAAGCCAGTTCCAGGGTCACAGAATGAGTATGAGGAGAAATCACTTATAATATTCAGTCATCACTATGTGAGTATAAACCACAAGCTTTTTTGGCTCAGGGCCCATTGTTTATTATGAAGGAAAACCTCAAAGCCAAAGTCAATTATAGCCATGACTTGACAATCTGACACACTTGTTAACCCTGTTAGAATGAATACGGTCCGGATGAACTGTGACCCAGTCATCACAATTGCAGAATTATTAAGATTAAAAAAGGGGCTTGACCAAAAGATTCCACTTGAAATGGGCCCTTCTTTCTGGTGAGGAGCTAATCAAAGATTTTTTTTTTTTAATATTAAGGATGAATAAGAAGATGAGACACAACATGCTGTTTCTATTTTCTTCAAAAAATGAACACATAATATTTTGGAAAAATAGATAAACATATCTCGGACTCATTAAAGAGGGCACACTAACTCATAATGCTGGTGTGTGAGTTCAAAGCCTGGATGAAGGCAGGGAAAAGGGACAAACATGAAACCTGTGGAAATGGGAAACAGAAAGAGAAAACAGAGGAAAAGGAAGACAAAAACCAAAACATTACCTGCCTTATCACCAAATGGTTAAACAAGTTAAAGGATAAAATCTTTGAAGAGTGCACAGGCCTAAGGCCGTCCAGGTGTCATGGCGCCCTCTCTCAACTGTAGAGCTGGGCCTTACTTTACCACAGCCCAGCTCTCCTCACATACGGGGAAACAGCCCCAGGCCACATTAGCGAAGCACAGGGCGAGAGCAACACCCTGGAACTTCTGGTTCTAGTCTAGTGCTTGGCTCTGCCATGCTGGCTCACATGGTTGTCTTTTTAGCTTCACTAGTACTCAATTTTTTTTTCATAACTGCCATGAGTTGCTTTGTGATGAGAAGCAGTACACTGTAGTCGTCAAGGCCAGAAGCTTGACCCTGAAGCCAGACAGCCTGCACTCAGATCCCAATTCTGCCACCTGCTACCTGTATGGCTTTGGTCCTCCTCATCTGTAAAATAGGGACAATAATACCGCTTCCTTCATAGCACTGTTGAGAAGATTAAATGAATACTATATATAGAGTTCTTAAACAGGGCTGGCACAGTGTAAGTATAATAAAAGTGTCATTGTTTTTACTATTATACCCTTTGCTTCTGCTATCATGGATTCCTCATCTCATACAAACTGTTTTCAAAAAGTTGTATGTAGAATAATACATTTAGCAAAATAATTTACATATTAAATATACCATAGCACCTTGCTATTTAAAAAAAAAATACCAGGGAAATTACTTGGTTGTGCAAATAATCTGTTTCTTCAGCATAAATCTCTATAATTGGAATAATCTATTCTGTACATTTTAAAGGGATAAATCATTTGTAGTTTATTTGTGGTTTACTTTAGTGCACAAAAAAAAAATAGTCACCGGGGAAACTTCTTAAGATGTGGATTTCCAGCCCCAAGCTCACAGAATCTAACCGAGCTGGTCTGAGAAACAGTCTAGAAACCTGCATCTTTAACCCCCTACTCCCACCCTTGACGCTGACACAAGGCAGTCCACAGAACTGCTCTGAGAAATGCTGGCCTCTACACAGGGATATGCTGGACAGGGACAATCCGTCACCTAAATATAACTCAGGGAAAAAGTTACACTTTCCTCTGTGGGTTTATGTCTCTTCTTGGCAAAAACAATACACAAACCTTTACTCGCTCAAAGAATGACCTCTTTAAATACTGCCTACTAACAACATGGTTTTAAACGGATCCTTTACAGATGGGAACGATATTTCAACACACACACATACATCCAAGTATCCCGTATCTGACAAGACGTGCACACTGAAAACTACACGGACGGAACCAGCGAGAATGGCAGCTTCTCTGGCAGGAAAAGTGACCGTGGCTGACAGAGCTGTCAGGATGGCAGGCTGCTGGCCTGGGGCCAGGCTCCCACACACGTCCATCTCTGTGTGATGTGTAAGCTAATAGCATTCTGGATCTATATCCTGCCTGCTCTCCAGCCGGCTCCGCTTCCCTCCCCGCACAGCCACTTCTTTTAACCAGAAACTGTAATCGAATCTGCCCATGTGTGGCTGCCCTAGGGGCCTCTGTGAACCTGCTGGGTTTTTAAACTTCCACGGCCATCACGCGGCTGGTGCCAGGAACGAAACTCGAGGCCTCCATCGGCACAGGTAAAGTGTTTAAAGACCGTTCGTTCTCATCACTGGAGAAGGAAGGAGGGTATGTGTCATGTGTGAGCACGGAGATTTATAGAATGCCTAATGGGGCTTTTCTGTGATAAAGTGAGATACAGTCAATCTTCATTTCATCACTGACAGAAGTCAATTGCAGTGAAGAAAAACAACCAGACACACATTCTCAATTACAGTGACCTTTACGGAAAGATCCTTTTAAATATTAGCTTCCCTTCGGAGACTCTGCCACTTGGCAGTAAACAGTATACTCCAGCAGGTGAACACGGGAGAAATAGCGCCGCGGTCCTGGCTAACAAGTCACATGCCGCAGACAGTGCCATGAACTTAGTATGCAAGAAGTGGAAGGTGACCAAATGGGGTGGAAGGAGACAGGAGGAAAACGCCACCGCAGAAGGGTATATATATTAGGAGAGAGCGCAGCCCTCTGAAGAGCTCACTGGATGAGAGATGGCGGGGGCTAAAGTTCAGTGCTGCTGCAGTCACTCTGGACGGCAAGCTTCAGCCTCCTCACATGTGGGGTAAAAGACAGGACAGTGCCTGTTCTCCCCACCCGGCAGAGCTAATATTTAAGCAGGCACATTATTCAACTGTAAATATAATTAAACCACCTATAATGCCGGAAAATATCATTCGTTAGCGCTCACCAAAAAAACCAAAAGAACTTCTGCTTCAAGTAATTCTATTCAAAGAAAGCTGAAAATCTGGATGCATGAATCCCCAGGAAAATATTAATTACTGAGCAGACACAGAAGACTTGGCAAATCCAAACAGAGTATTTACCATGAGGGGATGGAAAAGAGAGAAACCAAGAAATTACTCTTTACCCTCTCCTCCACAAAAGCACCGGGTTGTGACAGTTTCACAGGTGAATTCTATCAAATCTTTACAACGGAGATAGGTTTAATGGTATTCAAAACAGTTTGAGAGCATATACAGAAAAGAGTACAAGATTCTTCTGAAGCCAGTCTGACATAGGACAAAGACTAAACCAGAACTATGTGAGTGAGGGTCATACCAAAGATTCAAGGATAATTCAATATGAGGAAAGCCAATAATATACTTCATCATATTCATTGATCAAAGTAGAAAAGTCATGGGGGGGGCGCCTGGGTGGCTCACTGGGTTAAAACCTCTGCCTTTCGTTCAGGTCATGATCCCAGGGTCCGGGATGGAGCCCCGCATCGGGCTCCTTGGCGGGGAGCCTGCTTCCTCCTCTCTCTCTCTCTCTGCCTGCCTCTCTACTTGTGATCTCTGTCAAATAAATAAAATCTTAAAAAAAAAAAAAGTCATAGGGTCACTTTTGCGAAATACAATAAATGAATCCAATAAAATTCAGCATCTATTTCAGATGAACATGCCTTGGTCTTTGTATGGTGTTTTCTTTGCATGGAGTGCTCTTCCCTTGGATATCCACATGGCTCACTCCTTCACTTAAGTAAAGAATCACATAGCAGAGGTTTTTACCCCAATCACCATATTTAAAAAACAGTAACCTTTTCTTCCCCTGCTTACTCTACATCCTCTTATCCCTATTTTAGTTTTATTCTTTGCAATAGCTATCATCTAAAATTTAGGGACTTATTTACTGTCTGTATCTGGCAACCTGAAAATAAGTTCCATAAAAACTACCGTATCCCCATAATCTAGAACAGTGCCTGACCCATAGTGTTCAATAAATCATTATTGGATAAACAGAAGAGAAAGATATGGATTCATCTGTAACATCTTGTATGTACGAGTTTTCAAAAATTATGCTTTATGGAGAAATATCATTAAATTGAACAATGTGATATTGCCAATATTTGACTTTTTTTCACCTAGAAAAGGGCAATTACTTGATCTAACCTAATGGAGTCACTTCTTTAAAGTTCAAATTAAGAAAAAGATGTGTGGTATCATGATATTATTTAATACCGTGCTAGCAGTATTAGTCAATACAATTAGATAACTAGTACAAAAACTGGGCAACATCTATTCATGATAAAAACTCTCAACAAAGTGGGGTTAGAGGGAACATACCTCAGCATTATAATACCCATATATGAAAACCCACAGCTAACATCACATTTAATGCTGAAATCCGAAAGCTTTCTCTCTAAGATCAGGAATAAGACAAGGATGTCCACTCTTGCCACTTTTATTCAACACAGTACTAGAAGTTCTAACCACAATAATAAGACAAGAAAAAGAAATGAGGCATCCATACTGATAAAGAAGTTAAACCATTACTGTTGGCAGATGACATGGTCCCATACATAAAAAAAGCCTTAAGATTCCAACAAAAACTACTAGAAGTAATAAATGTATTCAGTAAAGCTGCAGAATTCAGAAGTTAAAACCCAGGAATCAGTAGTGTTTCTATATACTAATAATAAAGCAGCAGAAAAAGAAATTAAGAAAACAACATGATTATACCAAAAAGAATACCTAGAAAAAAGTTTACCAAAGAGGTGAAAGACTGTACTCCAAAAACTATAAAACACTGATGAAAGAAACTGAAGACACAAACAAATGGAAAGATATTCCATGTTAATGGATTGGAAGAACAAACGTTATTAAAATGTCCATATTACCCAAAGCAATTCAATGCAACCCCTATCAAAATACCAACAACATTTTTCACCAAAGACTCTGAATTTCCAAAGCAAGCCCAAGAAAAAAGAACAAAACTGAGGGTATCACAATACCAGATTTTAAGATATACTACAAAGCTATAGTAATCAAAACAATATATTACTGATACAAAAACAGACACATAACATTAAACATTAAACATAGTTTAATAGAACAGAATAGAAAGTGCAGAAATAAACCCACACTATAATGATTAATCAATCTATGACAAAGGAGGCAAGACTATACAATGGGAAAAACCCAGTGTCTCCAACAAATGGTGCTGAGAAAGCTGAACAGTTACATCCAAAAAAGGGAAACTGGACCCCTTTCTCACAGCATACACACAAAAAACCCTCAAATGGATTAAAGACCTAAATGTGAGCCCTGAAAAGACAAAGATTCTAAAAGAGAATACAGGCAGTAATTTCTCTGATGTTGGCCTGTACAAACATTTTTCTAAATGTGTCTCCTGGGCGCCTGGGTGGCTCAGTGGGTTAAGCCTCTGCCTTTGGCTCAGGTCATGATCTCAGGGTCCTGGGATCAAGTCCCACATCGGGCTCTCTGCTCAGCCAGGAGCCTGCTTCCTCCTCTCTCTCTGCATCCTTGTGATCTCTCTGTGTCAAATAAATAAATTAATTAAATATTAAAAAAAAATAAATGTGTCTCCTGAGGCAAGGGAAACAAAAGCAAAAATAAATGAGTGAGACTACATCAAAATAAAAAGCTTCTGCACAGCAAAGGAAACCATCAACAAAACGACAACCTACTGAATAGAAGATATTTGCAAATGACATATCCAGTAAGAGGTTAATATTCAGAATACATAAAGAACTTATATAATTCAACACCAACTGCCTCCCCTTAGCAATCTGACTAAAGAATGGGCAGAGGACCCGAACAGAGATTTTTCTAAAGAAGACATACAGATGGCCAACAGACTAATCATCAGGGAAATGCAACTCAAAACCACAATGAGATATCACCTCACGCTTGTCAGAATTACTAAACTCAAACACACAAGAAACAGTAAGTGCTGGCATGGACATAGAGAAAAAGAAAACCTCATACACTATTGGTGGGAATGTTAACTGGTATAGCCACTGTGAAAAACAGTATGGAGGTTCCTCAAAAAAATAAAAATAGAAATGCTACGTGATCCGGTAATTCCACTATTGGGTAATTTACCCAAAGAAACAAAAACAATAATTTGAAAAGATACATGCATCCCTATGTTTACTGCAGCATTAATTACAATAGTCAAAATATGAAGCAATCTAAATATCTATCATTAGACAAATGAATAAGAAAGATGTGACACACACATCTACACAGTGAAATATTACACAGCCATAAAAAAGGATAAGTTCATGGTATTTGAGACAACATGGATGGATGTGGATGGTATTATGCTAAGTGAACTAAGTTAGTCAGAGAAAGAAAACACTGTAGGATTGCATTCACCAGTGGACTCTAAAAAACCCCAACAAACAAAACCTTACAATGAATAAAGAAATAAAAAACAGAATTTGACCTATAAATACAGAGAACAAACTGATGGTTGCTACAGGGGAGGGGGTTGGAGGAGACAGAGGCTCCCAGTTATGGAATGAATATGTTACAGGAATAAAAGGCACAGCATGAGGAATATAGTCAATGATATTGTAACAGTGACATAACAGGACCGAGGGTAGCTACACTTATGATGAACACAGAATAATGTATAAACTTATAAAATCACTAAGATGCACACCTGAAAGTAATGTAACATTGTGTGTCCTCTAAACTCAAATTTAAAAAAAGTTTTTAATTAAAATAAAAGTAAATTAAAATAATTAGAAAGAATGAGGTAAATGTATCATTATTTGCACAGGATATAATTTTCTGCCTGGAAACTACAAGTAAACTGAGTGGAAAATTATTGAAAACAAGAGGAAAAAGGGTAAATATAGTTGTATATAAAGCAACTACCGACATATGCATTAATAATACACATTTATGTGGCCACACAGCACTTCCATATACACGGGAGTTATAAACTCAGCAGAAGAAAAGGTTCTATTTACGATGGCACAAAAAGATAAAATAACTGGAAACAAAATTAAAAGAAAATGTGAAAGATCTATATAAAGAAAACTTAAAAATACTACTGAGAGACAGAGATGTGACTGAATAGAAAGACATACCCTGCTCTTGGTTTATGTATTTATTTTTTTAAACAATTTTTTAAAAGATTTTATTTATTTATTTGACAGAGAGAGAGATCACAAGTAGGCAGAGAGAGGCAGAAAGAGGGGGAAGCAGGCTCCCCGCTGAGTAGAGAGCCCAATGCAGGGCTCGATCCCAGGACCCTGAGATCATGACCTGAACCGAAGGCAGAGGCTTTAACCCACTGAGCCACCCAGGCGCCCTCTTGCTCTTGGTTTTAAAAAACCAGTATTGTAAAACTCAGTCTAAGTTAATATATACATTGACTCAATTTCAATACAAATAGCACCAAGAATTGCGGGGTGGGCTGTTTACTAGATAGCTTAAAGTCATGGAAACCTGCAGAATGGAAAAATTTTACTAAGAAGAATGAGAACAGGCAGCCCAACAACAATGAAAACAGTCTGATACTGCAACTTGAACAGACCAAATAACAAAACATAACAGAGAGCCCAGAAGTGGGCTCAAATTCAAATGGAAGTGCGTGTGTGTAACCATGTGATTTCAATTCAATGAGGAAAACTAGATTGTCCAATTAAAAAATGTTAGAGCAACTGGCTAACCAACTGGCTAACCAATAGGAAACAATCAAATTAGAGTTCTACTGTGGTAGGCTGAAATATCCACCCCAAATACCTGGACACTGTGAATCCGACCTTATTTGGAAAAAAGGTCTTTGCATATGTGACTAAGGATTTTAAGATGAGGAGATAATCCTGGATTGATTATCTCGGGTGGGCCCCAGATGACGTCATGGGTATCCTTATAAGAGAGAAGAGGAGACCCACACAAAGCAAAAGGCAAAGAGAGAACTGAGAAGAGCCTGGGGTCACGGTGGCTCCGAGCCAAGCTAGCAGGCAAACTCTGGAAGCAAGCAGAGGCCTGGAACAGATTTCCCCCGGAGCCTCTGTATGGAGTGTGGCCCCTGTGATACCTTTATTTCAGACTTTTGGCCCCCAGAACTGTGAGAGAATTCATTTCTGCCTTTCAGGCCACCACGTTTGTGGTAATTTGTTCCAGGGGCCACAGGAAATGACGATACCTTTCTCACTCCCTTCAATTATTAAATTCAATTATTAATTAAAATAATTTCAGGTGAATAAAAGATTTAACACTAAAAAAATTAAAAAGAAGGTATTAATGGAAATATGGGAGAATCTGAAGAACTATCTTGAATGCAGAGGCCTCCCTAACTAAAACAAAACCCAAGAAAGAAAATATTCCTAAATCTGACTACATTAAAATACATTTGATAGCGAACTGCTCCAAATAGGTTTGTGTGTGTTTACATGCAAAGTAAATTACTGAGGCATTTCCATAAATACTGAAATAATACTGCTGATTATTGGGTGATATTAACAATATATAATTTAAATGAAGGTGTCAAAGACCTTACTTACCACTGAAGAAAATGAGACACTGAGAAGATAACTTTTAGAACCTACTGGATAGTAAGTCCTTGCTAGAATCCAGGCCAGGAAGCTGGCCTTAGAACTTCCAGGTTATTGTTCTAATTTCTAACAACTACTTATTTTGATGAAGGATCTAACTTTAATATCATATGTCATTTACATGTCTGAGATTTTAAGGAATATATGCACAGTGAAAAAAATCCAGCAGTGCTCATGGGCAGACTATGGAGCTTCGAAGTCCCCTTTCACTTCACGCTGCTCTCCCCATCCCGCTCCCCTCCCCACTCCTTTGTTCTCCTACTTAAAAGATACCCACCACCTACATTTCTTGTATTTATTCCCAGGGGGAGTTCATATATAAATGATCAGATATGCGAGTAGGTATATTCACTGTGTAAAAACAGACAGCAGGTTTTGCAAGCTGGTTTCTATTTTTGCTTATTGGTTTTTTACTTAAGGAGATTGGGACACATCCATCCATATATACCTAGCTCATTCTTTATATTTTCTTCTTACCTTTAATTAAATGCATGTATTATACTTTTCTAAAACAATATCTCACTGAAGGACACTTACATTGTTTCCCGTCTTTTGCTTTCACAAACAATACTGAACTTAATATCTTTGGACATACATATTTACCCACATGTGCAAAACTTCTGGAAATAGAATTGCCAAGTCAAAGGCTATTTGCATTTTAAATTTGTATAGATAGTGCCAAATTTTTCTCCAAATGATGCTCATTATGTTTAGCAAATCTTAAAACATGGCTCTGTTTCCTCAGCTAATTTTTTTGCCTGTTTCTAAACAAATTTCTTTAAGTATAAAAAACCCCTAATAGTAATAGAAAATAATGACTTCATTAAAAACAGAAGTGTCAACAGAGGCATAATCTATAAGCTTATCTGACTGCCAATGACGTGTTGACATACATTAGCTTACACACACACAAATTCTATACAAAAGAGGGCTAAATGCACACTAGTTAGCTGGCCAGCCTTAATATGACCCTCTTAGCTGTTGTAATATTATCCAACTAATTGTTCAGAGATGTTCCATCTGTACCGTCTGGTTATTAGTACACACTGTGAACAACCGCCCCTGACAGTACGGAGTCAAGTCTGTTCCTCTACACGGATAGCGGAGGAGGCAGCGCTCCCCATCAAAGGCCCACAAATCTCTTCAGCACTTTTGTGTGGGGTACTTTCACTCACAACAGCAGCAGCTCTTTCTCTCTTTGTCAGAAGGCTGTCAGCAGTTTGCTGAAGCCCTGGAAAGCTGAAAGTACCTGGGAATGTCTCCCCGCCACCCAATCTCCAGCCATTAGCAAGGATCAATAGATACTGGAGTGTGAGGACTCCAGTCACCATGCCTCTGACCTGGATCTCCAGGGTTACCCTGTAGACTGAGCTAAAGGGGAGCTGGTCCCTGAAACCTTGCTTGATACACCCTTACTTGGCCTCATTATACTTCTCTACTCCCCTATTGGTTTTCTCTGTGGGTGCGTCCTAATAAGCATCCTAATAACAAAGTATCCTCAAAGCACCTTTATATGAATCTTTGTCTCAGGACCTACTTCTAAGGAACCCAAGCTAAAACAGTGTGTTTTTCTTTAACGCAAATAGCTCATAATGATTAGCAGACAGAGCACTGATACTGGTATAATGTCTGTTGAGTTGGTTCATAAGTGATTTTTTCCCAGCATATTAATGTTCTGAAAAGTGATCAGGGTCCAACTTTCTCAAAATTTAAGAGAAAACTTTAATAATATATAAAGACATCAAATAAAAACCAAAACACACCTCCAATGATATAAAAATAGATATGCACAAATTTATTTACTGTAGCACTGTTAGAAATTGCAAAATACTGGGACAACCTAAATGTCTCCTCATAGGAGAGTGGATGAATCAACTGTACCTCCCTGCGATGGGGTGCTATGCAGTAGTGAAAAAGAACGAGAAGGAGCTCTATGAACTGATGTAGAATGATTTCTAGGGCATAATCCTAAGTGAAAAAAGCAAAGCCCAAAAGGGGCTATCCCTCATGTTAGAAAGGAGAGGGTAGAAGAAAATACAAATCTGTTCATTTGTGCAAAAGACCTACAGGAGAGGTAGACCAGAAACTAAAGTGATAGGCTACTTGTGGGAGTGAGTGGGGAAGGGACCAAGAGAAGTGGGTCATGGAAATGCGGGAACAGAGGGGAGGAACGAGTCTTTTTTAAGGCCCTGACTCCTAACACTAGAGTAATATTTTGCACACCCTACACAAACCTCCAAAATAAATAGAACATAGGGGAAACCCCAAAAAGGAATGCACACTAACAAATGACCCTAGCTACATTTCAAATGAATTCTAGAACCACCCTGACAGGAGTGGAGAAGAAAATATCTCACCCAAGCAACTATGAAAACCCGTCTCTTGACCAAATACTATATGGCCAAAAGGACAAAAAAACAAAACAAAACAATAACCAAAAAAAAAAAAAAAATCCAAAAAAACCCGAAACAAACAAACAAAAAACTACATGAATGTGGTTAAAGAAATGTTTCTCACAGGTGTATGGGTAGGCAATTTTGAAACTACTTTATATGTAAACTAGCAGTGAATAAATAAGTGAATATATTGTCAGTAATGAGAGCTGGGTTTTTCATTATTGGAGAAAGAAGTTAAAAATACAGGAAGGAGAAAGGTAAAATGAAACCAGGTTATAGGATTGAAATCAGAGGCATCAGTATAAACTCATAGTTTTTAAAATATGAATACAGATATGTGTGTGTATGTATATATGTACATATGTGTACGTGTACTGAAGCACAGGTTAGTATACATATATATTTTTCCAAGTTTTGTCAGCTAAGAAGACCTAAAGGAGGAACTAGAAGCAATGACACTTGGGTAGCAATAGGGACATCTAGCACCAATGTCTTGGTTTCTAAACATGTTCTCCAACAAAAGCAGCCTAGGCTCCTTGAAGAAGTAGTTGATTCCAGGACTGGAGGGAGAAAACCAAAGATGACTCTGGCACATCGTATAGTATGAGAAAGCAAGGAAGTGCTCAAAATGAAACGAAACAAAAAATTCTACCACACGACCCTTCTCTAGTGTAAATGTGCCTGGTTTGGAGGCTTTAAGAACCACTACATGTTCACCCATGTTGAGCCACCTGAGGGACTCCGCAGAGGCGGACTCTACTCTGCTGGCGTACGTGCTCCTTACGGACACAGTTCTGCAGCCAAAAAGCAGTCCGTGATGACAGACCTACAGACTGCTCCTCTTCATCTGCTTTCAACCCTCTTCAACTGAGGTAATGCATGCAGGGAGGAGTGCTCTTCCTTCTCGTCAGAGGTAGGATGGGTTTCCCATAATGGGTTTACGCTAGGTCATAACTGATGGAATTGACCTACTTTTTAAAATGCACCATTCTAGAGTCCTAAGATACAAACAAATACCTAGGTTCAGGACTGTGAGTACTTGGCTTATTTGTCATGCTCAAGAATAAAACAAGAGGAGTGCCTGGGTGGCTCAGTGGGTTAAAGCCTCTGCCCTTCGGCTCAGGTCATGATCCCAGCATCCTGGGATCAAGTCCCGCATTGGGCTCTCTGCCCGTGCTACCCACCCACCGCCTGCCTCTCTGCCTACTTGTGATCTCTGTCTGTCAAATGAATAAATTTAAAAATCTTTAAAAAAAGAATAAAACAAGAAATGGAGAATTAGAACCTCAAAGTAGTGTTGTTATATTCTTTCCAATTCATTCAACATAATATATATTTTTCTATTTTAAAAGGCTGTTTCCTTACTTAGAATATGCTGGAGAAACCCAATACGGGTTGTCTTCAGCTGCTTTAGCATGCCGCAGAATGGCTTCCCGGGGATTGCTGTCATCAGTTTTGTCCAAAGCAATGTTCTTTACAATGTAAGACGACAGAGTGCCCCCGTGGGTTCCAACCCGGCCGCCACGACCTGTTTCCAAGGAGAAAACACAGATCAGAACTGGAATGAGCATGACAGTATAGACGCATACTACCTTGTATGCCCTGTACTTATCTGAAAAGGTTGAGAACTCCTCAGTGCTGGCTCCCAAGGTGGCAGGTGATATGAGAAACAGAGTGAGGCCAGAGCTTCGGGTTTACCCAATTTTTGTCATTCCCTATGGGATCGAGGTTTGGAGCACTTTGGGACTTCTTCAGATCCCGGCCTAAAGCACACAAATCTCAATGGGACTTCGGTATCATCCCTTCAGCTTTCATTTATGATCATCACAACCGAAGTAGGAAATCACCAAACTTTAACTTCCCCATAACATTTTTTTTCTTTCTTTATTTTTTCAGCGTAACAGTATTCATTGTTTTTGCACAACACCCAGTGCTCCATGCGATATGTGCCCTCCCTATTACCCACCACCTGTTCTCCCAACCTCCCACCCCCGACCCTTCAAAACCCTCAGGTTGTTTTTCAGAGTCCATAGTCTCTTATGGTTCGCCTCCCTTTCCAATTTTTTTTTTTTTATAAACATATAATGTATTTTTATCCCCAGGGGTACAGGTCTGTGAATCGCCAGGTTTACACACTTCACAGCACTCACGATAGCACATACCCTCCCCAATGTCCATAACCCCCTCCCCCTCTCCTAACCCCACCTCCCCACAGCAACCCCCAGTTTGTTTTGTGAGATTAAGAGTCATTTATGGTTTGTATCCCCCATAACATTTTTAAATAGAGATTTTTTTAAAAATATGTCTTAGCTGTTTCATCTACATAGTGATACTAATGCAAGGAGGAATTACAAATACTTGGCCATGTATAGGCCTTCAAAAGATTCCTTAGGCGTGAACATTTGAAATTCAATTAATAAAAATAACCAGTACTGGGGCACCTGGGCGGCTCAGTCAGTCAAGCGGCTGACTCTTGATTTTGGCTCGGGTCAGGATCTCAGGATTCCGGCGTGGAGCACTGACTGGGCTCCCAGCTCAGCAGGGAGTCTGCTGCAGGATTCTCTCCCTCTGTCCCTCCCCACCACTTATGTGCACACACACATGCTCTTTTTTTTCTCTCTCTAATAAATAAATAAATCTTTAAAAAAATTAACCCATTTTTGTTAGATGCCTATTTTAGCTTTAAACAAACATATCTTAGGGCTTGCCATCTCCCAAGTACCTTGCAGGAGAAAAAACAAACAAGGTGAATTCCGTGATTCACATTATTTTATGGTACTAGAACTGCTCTCATAGACAAAAGCTCTGTTAGTGCAGGGATTTGCACCCTGCTGGATCTCCAACAGCAAGTCTGGTGCCTGGTACTCAAAAAAATGTATGACTTTTATTTCTAAGACCTTATTAATTTATCTGTCAGAGAGAGAACACAAGCAGAGGGAGTAGGAGGCAGAAAGAGAGGGAGAAGCAGACTCCCTGATGAGCAGAGAGCACAAGGGGCTCGATCTCAGGACCTTGGAATCATGACCAAAGCTGAAGGCAGAGGCTTAACCAACTTAGCCACCCAGGCACCCATAAAATCTATGACTTTTTAGGAAGATTTGAAAAAACAAAACAAAACTACATATGAAGAGCCAAATTGTACTATATGATTAATTCTATAAATCAAGATAAGAGGAGGGGCACCTGGGTGGCTCAGTGGGTTAAAGCCTCTGCCTTCAGCTCAGGTCATGATCCCAGGGTCCTGGGATCGAGCCCCACATCAGGCTCTCTGCTCAGCGGGGAGCCTGCTTCCCTTCCTCTCTCTCTGCCTGCCTCTCTGCCTACTTGTGATCTCTGTCTGTCAAATAAATAAATAAAATCTTAAAAAAAAAAAAAGGTAAGAGGAGACTAAAAAAGGTAGGAAATAATTAATTGTGAAAGAATTTGTATGGCCAATAACTGTTATAGTACTTACAGAACTATTATAGTACTGAGGTGGTCGGGGAGCTCTTTAGGAAGAGATGGATCCAATCTGAGAAAGCTCTGAAGGCAGAGGTCATTTTCAGAATGAGCAGAGTGGTTTCAGAACAAAAGTACAGAAAGAGGACAATTCAATGGGCATTTGCGGGCAGGAGTGACCTGACAGTCGTATCAGAAGGTTGGAGGAGGAGGGAAGTGAGGTGGGATGCTCAAAAGCGCATTAGAGGGGCACCTGGGTGGCTCAGTGGGTTAAGCCACCGCCTTCGGCTCAGGTCATGATCTCAGGGTCCTGGGATCAAGCCCCACATTGGATTCTCTACTCAGCAGGGAGCCTGCATCCCCCTCTCTCTCTGCCTGCCTCTCTACTTGTGATATCTCTCTCTCTCTCTCTCTCTCTCTAATAAATAAATAAAACCTTAAAAAAAAAAAAGCGCATTAGAGTCAGAATGCAGAGAATGACTCTCTGGAAATGCAAAAGGAAAGTGCGGAGCTTTTAAGATTTGGGGGCAGAAGCAGTGTGAAAGCCGGAGGAGTCGGGAATAAAAGCTGTGTAGAAAGTGGATGGAGGCAAGGTGGGAAGGCAAGAGAGTGACTTGAGATATGGTACCTAGTTAGAAAGGCCTTTCAATAATTCAGGTAAGAATATTATTTAGGAACTTTGATTTAGAATGGTGGCAGAGAAAATGAAAAAAAAAAAAAAAAGTTAAAAGACAGGTATGTGAAATGTTTTCAAGGCTCAAGGTGGAAAGGGCAGGCCAAAAACAGATGGAGGCCCAGAACTGAGGTTCAGGATGAATGAACAAGTCAAAAGCTATAGGCTTAGGAGCCTAGGAAGACAGAAACCGCACAAGTGATAATGAGTAAAATGGGATTCCAGTAGATGTATGTGTCGTATGAGAGCAATGCTGCCTCTCTTGCTTCTGGTACCTACTTTCTTTCTTTCCTTTTTTTGGGGGGGGGGGGGCGGGGTTGGGAGGGGGTACCTACTTTCTTCAAACTTCTAAAGACTTCTATCCATCCTCTAGGGGAATGGGCAGCTCCAGATTATCAACACAAAACTAAATGATGGCCACTTCTCCCTTATGTGAAACCTAATCCAGCCCGGATTCTGGTCAAAGTACTCAAATGTTGTGTATGAAGCCAACACCGACAGCAGCAGTTTCAACACTGGGTTCCGGGAGCCCTAGAGTTCCACCAAGACCACCTAAAAGGGCTCAAGTCAGAGACCAAGCAGAAAGGGGCCCAGCCTTCTCTCTGTTAGCACTGCAGCTCCATTTTTATCAGTTTTATGCACCAGGATTCTGTATCCTTTAAGCAAAAAGTTCTGATCCTAAAAAGAAAATGTTTGAAAACCACCATGTAGTAAAATCTCTCTAGAGACAAAGCAGCAATCAGGAGCAAAGCATCTTCCCATTTCTCTCTCAGTGAACCCTGCCCCCCCCACCCCCGCCCCCCGCCCCCTCTGTAGGTCACCTGGGCCTGCCACAGGAGGTTCGGGTTTATGCGACTTCAGGGGATCCAGTCTGTCCTTCTCCAGCTGTTTCCTTGTACTCCGTTGGCGGGGTTCACGGAACATAGGCAAGGCATGAGCTACGAGAAGTCACATTTGAAAAATTTTATTATAATAATAACCCTTCCATCCAAAAACATAGCTGAAGCATGACTAACTTGAAGATGAAATGGAAGTCATAATGACAGCCTTCCTCTAATAATAAAAGACAGTCTTACTGTAACCAATTAGCCAATTTTGTTTGAGACCAGACTCATTGTTCACCTCTCCTGGCAACTAATGGCACTCGGGAAATACTGTCAAATGCTGTCACGGAAACACTGGTGAGGCTCCCCATCGCCCAAACCATGGGTAGCAGTTAAACTTAATTTCTGTGGTTTTGAAATGAAAACACTTAATGGGACTGCTTCTTATTTTTTTCTTACAGGACCCAAATGTGAATGAGGCCAGCAGCTCGCCTGTCAGCCCTGAAGTCTCCTCGGACGCCTCAAAAAACCTCTGGAATCACTTCACACGTTTCTGAAATGTGACCACCTCTCAGGAGGAGTTGACGACACTGAGTAACCGGAAGGGAGGAGCACTTCTCCCACTGAAACTGGGGTAAAGGTTGCCCTGAATGCGGGGGGGTGTCTGGATCTCCGGGCATGGTGACTTGATGAAGACTCTTCCCTACTTCTATGTGGTGGACGAAACAAAAGGGTAAGACTCAGAGTAGTATTTGTCCAATTGCTACTGGTTGTTCACTCAATGTCAGAATTAAATCTTATAAAAGAGTCTATGAATGTAAAAGGAAAATAGTGATATTCTGCTGGAGAGCAAGAAGGTGACTGGGGGGGGGGGATTAAATAATGATCTTTTTCTTAACCAAAAACTGTTTCAGAATATTTTCTTTGGATCCTTACATCGAGGAGTACAACCTCCTTTAAAAGAGAAAACCTTTATCCAGGGGAGTAGAGCAGAGAAGGAAAAGGACTAAGAGGGGCTCAAAGGGAATTTATAATATGAATGACAGAAATGTCTCAAATACTTCAAAAACTCTTCCAGTATCCCCCTCTCCCTAGCACCTGCTGGGGCCAGGACCATCTCACTCACCAGTAAAACTCTCCTGCCTTGAGTCAGGGGAGCTGAGAAACACAGCCACCCCGTCACTCTGTTGGGCAACACGACACAACAGTATTTTTAGGAGGGGGAAAAATAGCTTTTCACTTCAAACGACTGGAGGAATTTAAGTAGGCCGCATGTAATTACATGAGCTAGACTGGTTGTGACACAGACTCTAACACTTCTACTCTTGCACAAAGTGTCACGGGATCTCCTTACTGATCATAAGCTCCAAGAAACTTGGTCTTACAGGAGACCCACCACCAGGGAGAAAAACCCAGCAGTACAGCGCCCCCTGGGCTTGAGACGGAGACCCTGGTGAGGTCCACAGGGCATCTGCTCATCACAACTGCTACTTCTCCCAAGAGGTCCCTCCAGCCACTAGCTGTGACAGGTCTGAGGCGCTGGCCCTGGGCAACACACATCTGCCAGGGTGACAAACATGAGAGAAGCTGCTTATTCTGGTAAGATTTCTGGGTAGTTCCTTTTGTATCTAAATGTCTCCGGATCTATTGTCACAGAGTCTCAGAGGGAGCTGAAGGAGACCTTTCACCCAGTCTCCCCACTCTCCTGATAAAGTTCAGTTGTTCAACATCACACTGCATGCCACTGGTAGAACTGGACAAATCCAGGTCTCCTGATTCCAAGACCAGCACTCATTCTGTTTATTCTTAGAACAGACTGTTATTCTTTAAAAGGCTGCTTTGGAGTAATGCATTAGGCCCAAATAGGCTTTTCCCTTTTGGGTTGAAAGTTACATGAAATTACCCTGTCTCTGTGATGAGTCACAGAAGCTACAGCGGTTAGCTGTTACATGACTCGCAGCCCTGTCCACATAGTATTTTGTAATACATGCCCGGACTCCGAAGACTTTTTCTGTCTCTAAAGCCATGAGAGCAATGCCACACTACAGCAGAAGGGAGAAAGATGATGGAGAGACCATGCTAACAACTTACGGGTGATGATGTAGTCCTGGGTTAGAGTCTCGGCTTGTTTCGCCTTCCGCTGGGTTTTAACCACACACAATTTTGCTCCCCTGGGGCGAGTAAAAGCACATTATTTTCTTTACTTGGTCTTATAAACAGAAAGTCATGTCAAAAGCATTAGATACTTTCAGGAACACACTCTGTGCACACCATCTCGCCAAATCCTTGACTTTCTAAGGGATGGTCAACAGAAGGGGCCTTGGTGATAAGGGCTTAAATTTATGGGAAAGCAAGTCTGTCAGTCAGTGGTTACTACTGAGTGAAAGGGCTGGAGAGGTAACTGAGCAACAGAACACTAGTTTAAGAAATCTATAGAAATAACTTAAAATTTAAGATCTTAGAGAGATATAAATAAAATTTAAAAACCTTTTTACCGTGACGGTCACAGGGTTCAAATTTTAGTTTATGTCTCAGATGAAAGCAACCTGGGTGGTCTACACCCCAAGTGGCATTTGTCCGCATCTCAAATGTAAGAGTACAAGTGTCTGGAACTGGGTCGGCTTGGCAGTGTTGCCACGGGGCAACTGCCCAAGAATGTGTGGGATTAACCAAAAGTCCGATTAGAACATTTCACTTCTCCATAGCAATAATGAGCGATCCCTCTCAGGAGAAGCAAATACAAATAAAAAAATTTCTTCAAGATTCCAAACATAGTAGCTTCCAAATAGGGGCTAGCAAATGGGGCTCACTGTTTTCTCAAGTGAAACAGACTCTCTCATTCTAATTACGTTAGCATTTTTAATTTCTTTACTTATTAAAAAACAAACAAAATCCTATTTGTTCTTGAATATAATGAAAACTTTATTTTAGAGGGTAAGCGTTCCAAAGCTAGTCCACAAAGTTCCAAGGGAAGACAGGACTGTCTGTTTCTATTCAGATCCAAATTATAACAATGAACATTCATTAATAGAGGAGGAGTTTCCTTTCCTCAAAAAGGATGTGAGACCTCACAACAGGTTTATGGGGGACCCCAGTGAATTTAGCACGTGCCGTTTCATACTAGCTAACCAAGGCTTACTCCAGAGAAAGAGCTAATCAAGTAGTGTACCTTAACAGAGAAACAAAACCATCATCATTTGGGGTGGTGACAAGTGTTCATCTTTGTACCCAAAGAAAATGAAAATAATCTGAGGAACAGAGGGAGCCTCCAGTGAAGTTTTCAGACTTCTGAAACACACGGGGATGTTTAAGTCTAGCATTTGGGGTGGGCATAGGGTTGAAGAAGAAATAATTTGTGCTGTCCCCTTCCGCTGGTGGAGAACAACCCCCAAAATCCAAACCATTACCTGATAAAAGCCCAAACAGAAAGGGAACAAAACAGACTAGCTGTTCCCACTTCCTATAAGTAGTTAGTTCTCTGCTTTGTTAATCCCTTACATGTATCACTGCTAATGCCATGTCCAGGGAAGTATGCAAAGTGGGCAAGACTTTTTCCCCCCCTTTGCACTCAGCATTTCAGCTAAAGAACTGCAAATCCCCAGGAAACTTTCACTTTGAATTCTGTCTGGATCAAGGGCAATATCTAAATCCTCTTTAAAGTACAATACCAGGAGTCTGAGGCTTTGCTCTGTGCCAGCTGCATTTTCTAAAAGGGTGGCTCCCCCATCAAAGGGGGAAATAAATAAAAGCAGGGTGGGAAATGAAGCCCTCCCCCCAGTTGTTGTCATCCATCTAAAATAGGCCATACTTATGAAATACCTCTGGCTCTTGTTGGGGTCGTAATAGACTTTAGCCAATCCATTTCCAGTTCCTACCATGATCTGGTTCAGCTTTGGATGCCACAGGCAGCGGACAACACTCTGAAAAGGAAAGGCATAGGAATCAACTAATGGAGCCAAATAAAGATGGGACAAATCCTATTTTGGTGGCTAGTTTGCTAAAGTGGGCATCATCCTGATTGCTACCTGTAATTTTTAGGACATTCTCCCCCTAAACCAGAAGGTTGTGTCCCTGAGTTAGGTTCTATTCCATCACTTGTTATAAGTGTGATACCCTTTAAAAATGAAAAAGATGGGGCGCCTGGGTGGCTCAGTGGGTTAAAGCCTCTGCCTTTGGCTCGGGTCATGATCTCAGGGTCCTGGGATCGAGCCCCGCATTGGGCTCTTTGCTCAGCAGGGAGCTTGCTTCCCCCTCTCTCTCTGCCTGCCTTTCTGCCTACTTGTGATCTCTGTCTGTCAGATAAATAAATAAAATCTTTTAAAAAAATGAAAAAGATGTTCCTTCCTGACACCACTCCTCTCTTTTCCTAACAACCTAGCAACCGCAGAGGTAGGCTTCCCCAGCTCCTTGGCCATGTGAGACTGGCATCTTGGAACGCTAAGCCCACATAACTCAGTTCCGCTTACCACTGAAGCAGATTTAGATCTCAGTGTTTCATGCTTTTATACACACAATACGTCCCTCTGGACAGCAGATTGAAGCCAGGTGCTTATTGTTTTTAGTTCACCAAGATCCAAATCTCATAAAGCTTTTTCAGGAACAACATATATTTGCAGGCATTGAATAATATCTCCCTATCTATGAGATAAACCAGCAGGATGATAGCAGAAGTAAAACAGAGATACAGCATACAAAGACTTGACGTTAACCTGAATGAAAAACTATTTAAGAGAAGGTTTGCTGGAAGTTATGATCCTTTGAATTCATTACTGGTAAGGAAAACAAGTGGTGCTCTGGGGTCAAAAAGAATGAGTTCTCAGTGAGAATGACAACCTGTTTTTAATTTGTGTCTGCAGTAAGCGGGCCAAAGTGGAGGTTTAGCAGGGACAGAATGGTGGGGTGGGGCGGGGTGGGGGGAGATAAAGCTCAAATTGGTAGGCAGAGACACCGTGGGCCAGGTTCTGCAGATCTCACTCTGACAGAACAAGCAATGCATGGAAACACCAATTCAAGATTTATTAAGGAACATCACGTGCCACGCAATGTACAAGGACTAAAGAAAAAAGGGTACGATTAGATACTGCTATTTTAGGTTCTGAGAACAAAATGAAATTCGCGAAAATTCGTGGCTTCCAAATCTATCTCAGGCTGAATTTCTCTGGTTTCTTCTCCCTAACCATCCCATTCTTGTTAAGACAGAGTATCTGTGCATCTCCTCAATCCCTTTTGATAGAAATTCTGGCTCCCACCTGACTGGCGAGAGGTATGCATATCGTTACATGGCCCCAGATCCTTCTCTGAGATTCTTGAGGAACTCAAGAGGAAACCTAAGAGTCTGCAGATCTTCTCATTCTTGTCTGACAATGCTCTACAAGAGCGGTTCCTAAGCTCTGCAGCGCGGAAGACAGCCAAGATGGTCTACACAGAAAATAAAACCAGAGTGGCTGTTTTTTCCCAGTTTCGGGGGGAGGGGTAAAATTGGGTTAAAAGGGCAAGTTTTTATAATTTTAGGTGTTCTTTCCACAATTAAATCTATGGTGCCCACTACCCAGTGTCCACTAGCAAGCACTAAAAGATTATAAAACATAACTCAGTGAGTGGTCATTAACAAAAATCCTTAAGAACAGTATACTACACACGGCTTGGCTTTTGGAGGAGGGTTGTCATTTCGTTCATATGCTTGTGAAACCTACTTTATAATGCATAAGCATAGAAGACACATTTTATCTTATAAGACTGTGCTTGGCTGGTAAGATGGAATTAAGTGTATCAACAGTTCATGATCTACAAAGCACAGCCTGACTTACAGTTGCTCTGCCATTGAGATTCATTTGAGAACCATGCCTTGGCCACTGGAAATTTCCAAATGGTCATGGCTAGGTATAAGGAAACATGAAAGGAGTCACAAACTTAACCTTATAAAACCCAAACAAGAATAAGTTCATCCAAGCCAATACTCATCTCATTCAAATCAATGCTTACATGTCATCATGCCAAGAGTGCCCCATTTAAAACTGTACCCCACAACTTCCCTTACTGTTTTTTCATTTTAACCAAAGCATGTATCACCTTTTAACATAATATATAATTTTATCTTTAATTATGCTTATTATCTGCTTCTCTGATGTGAACATAATTTCCACACAGGCAGAGATCTTGGCGTGTTTTAGGTGGCAATGTATCCCAAATGCCTAGATTAGTGTGTGGTGTTCAATAAATGTTTGCTGATGGAATGAATCAAGGGTCAGAGTTCACTCAAGTCTAAATGGACTGCTTTGCTATGCAGAGTTAGAGACAAGTGAAAGTTCAAGTTAAAATCATTACAATCTATGGAGAATAATTTTATTTCTCTAGATCATTATCATACTCAAGTATCCTACTGACAAAGTAGAGCTCGTTCCTTCCTAATGTGGTCCTAAAAAGAAGGATATGCATGAACCAGAGAGTGAGAGACAATAGTCAGAGGGGCTTTCAAGGGCCTTCAGAAATTCCAGCCACCTACAAATGGCCCCAGGACAATCTCAAGGACATAGTAGTAAAGTTATTTCACTTCCTTGGTTCTCTAGAGGTCTGGCTAAGCAGTCTAAGATTACTTGTTCTCAAATATGTTTTCAAGTGAGCAGTGTGCAGAATTGGAAAGGATCCACAATGTAGGCCTGGTAAATTCCAAGACACCCAGCCAAACAGGCAGTTTCCAGGGGCAGCAGGTTACTGTTACTCTCTCCCTCTACGCTGAGGGTGTAAATGTTAGAGAGAGGCAACTGCCCAGGCCAACCGACCAAGGCTGATTGCTTTCTAGGTAGTCCAAGCTCAGGCCACTGCACCTCTATTCCCGTTCACGTCCTTCCCCCTCCAGAGTTCTTAGACACACACGTGGCTGGTTAGCATAAATCTCACTTACCCTCCTTTTTACATGGAGGCAGGGAGAATGCAGATAAGACCCCTTGAACTAAACAGTCATTCCAGAGTTCCATCCACTGTGGCAATGAGTCACCAAGGCAGCCAATGAGGGCTCTGTGAGCCATCTAACTTAGGCAAAGGATACTTAAGGCTCAATTACCCTAAGACTGGTTATTAATCAAATGCTACAGGGATTCCAAAACATGGAATGAAGGAACAGAATTCAAAGTCAAAGGTGGGTGGGCCTTTTTTGTTTATTAATATTTATTGTGTGTGTTTAGCTAACCTTTGTAAACTTTGCAGCTAATGCGGCTCCACACTTTGTCCTGTCAAGGAAATGCATCTTATAGCAGAGAGCTGGCCATCTGCCAAACCAAACAATCCCCGAGACAGCAGCGCGGGACAGCCAGCAGAGCCGCCACGCTGCTAACTCGTCAAACATACATACCGGGCTTTACTTAACAACAATGGGACACGCGCCTACTAGAAACCCAAGGAACTATCAGAAGACATACAAGCTATAACTACTTAGGCAGAGGGCATCCCCTCTGTCAACCACCCACCCGAGCCTCCCTTCAGGCTCTGGTCTTCGGGAGGTGCTTCTGTGGCAGGGGGCTGATACAGTCGGACCCACCCACAGGCTTCCTGAGCAAGGCGGCAAACGGAGGGTCCCCAGCACATCTGAGTGGCGGGACCGGAGAGGAAAATGACACAAGAGCTACCTGGATCTACGAGAAAGCCTTCACACTGGACCCTGAGATTCAAACGGCGGGAGCCCACTGTCTTGGGAAGGACTAGATTCTGAATTTAGTCACATATTTTAATAAACTGATTTGCTATACTGACTTGGTAAGGCATTTTATTCTTACGCTAATCTACTTCAGCTTACCAAAACAATGTGGATCCACTAATGGCTTCCCCTAGCTAATTAGGCTGACCTCCATTTTAGCACAAAATGAGGTGTAGCCTTGTAAACCAAAGCTTACCTTCATCTTTGCGTTATAATTTGGCAGTGCAGAGCAACCACAATCTGCCCCAAAGGTACTTAGCTCTAGCAGCAGCCACAAAGAGATGGGAATGAGGCTGGAGATCATAAGCAAGATGACAAGAAGGAATTACAAGACTTTAATGTACTTAACACAGAGATCTTTCTTCTCTGCAGAGACCAAAGAAAAAGCAGGGGTGTGGGCTGGGGAAGAAGAGAGTGCTGTGTACAAATAGCAGTGTCGACATTCTGAAACAGGAATTTTGGGATTACCCCTTAGCAAAAGTAAAAAGACCATGAAAATTTCCAAATAATTTATTTCTGTGGTTTTTATGGTTTACTTTAAGTGAAATCATGGAAGCAAATAAAGAGAGGAGAAGGAAGCGAATGAGAGAAATGAATCTATATTTTAGGGCATGGTGGGAAGGGAACTACTAAATATCTGGAATTTTATATTATCTAAAGTAACTGAATCCTTGCAACAATACTACAAAATTAGCAATGTTATCCTCATTTCATAAAAACAAGAAACTGAGGCTTAAAGGAGGGTGGGGAACTTTCCCAATGCCACGCAGCTTATACAGAAAGGAGCTGGGATCAGTGGGGAGGTTTTCCCAATTCCAGTGCTCCTTCCCTGATACTACTTAATTATGCAAAGTCCTATTTTAGAAGATGGGGAGGAAGGGATGTGGGAGATCTGAAATCATTTCCAAACCCACCTAAGCCAGAAGTAGAAATCTTAGCAAGTTTATATTAAAAGGCAGATGGTATAACTAAAATCATAAAGGAAAGGCTCACTACTAACCAGGTCATAAATGTTACTATAAAGAAATCAATGCCTGTATCGTATCTTAGGCGTCTGTAATGCACATACCCAAACACCACCGTTATTCTACTCTACATGCTAAAAGAAGCCTAACATCCTTCATAATTTTATATCTTAAACATGATTATGATGAAACACCATTTCCTGATCCTTCCCAGCTGCTGAGCCACACTGTAAACCAAACTCCATCTGGTTTTTTCATGTTTGGTTTTTGTCACATAGTACAAGAATGGGTAAGCTAGCTAGTGATTCCTTGGGAGAACCAGCACTTTTCAGAATTTTCAAATAAGGAGACTTACACCTGTTTGTGAAGGAGACAGTCACAGTTTTGCAGATCTGTATGGCAGCAGCCTCACGGTCATGGACATCCTCAGGAATATCCACTGCATTTGAATGGCTGTGTGTGTGCCGATTCCCAAGGCTAAGATCACAGATCAAGATATGAGTCCAAAATAAATAAAAAGAAGGCAGATGAAAATGGAAAAATACTGGAGAAAGAACTCTCTTCAAATTTTCACAAGCCCAAATTTCATTTCACAAAAAGAAGAACTGCTTTCTACATTAAAACACTGAGCCAGGAAGGTAGACGAGTAAGATGAAAATTCTTTATACCTTGTAAGCTATTTGACCTGTCCTGCCAAAGTCATGATTTCCCCAAATTTGGGGTATTCTGCCCCATGCATGGACCATGAGGCCTGGCTTCATCCCTCTGAAATTCAGGAGGAAAACCTGGTGAGTAAGTCTCAGTCTCCAATAAATAAAACTCAACACCCACCTGATCTCCATGGAGACATCCCTCAAATGGAAAAAATTAAAGACAGACATCTTCTCAGTTCCTCTTCCTAAATACACACCTATCCTTTCTTCTTCCTCCCCACCTCCTCCAACTCCAAGGAAGTTCTGCCATAGGGCCAGACATGAAGCAACTGTCACTCTTTTATTGAAATCTCAGTCTTCCCCCTTTCCTGCCCCAAGTAATTTTCTGATAAACCAGATAGCAGCTTAATGGTGAAAAGAAAAAAAAAATGCCGTACCATTTTTATAAATGTAGGGCCTGCTGCAGAAAAACCAAACAAGGAGAAGTGTTGCTCTGTACCTGCCACAAATATCTGATACAGATGTACAGATTATGACTTTTAAAAACTAGCACCTAATTATCAAATTAATTCCCATCAAAGCCATGGAAAATTCATTTATTAAAATCTTTTCCTTTATAGCCTATGCTCTAAAATTAAGGTAATTGCTAAAGCAGCAAAAATCTGAAACCTGGTAGTTGTCCTTGGCACTAAATGAATCACATCTGTATCTGATAATAAAAATGCCTAAAGAATTTCATCACAAGAAAAAGTTCTCAGAGTAAATGGAAGGTCTCTTGGGTAAGAAAATTAAGTACAATTTTCTTCATCTAATTCAAAACACTAAACGTTAGTTTGCTCCAATCCACTTATTTGAGAAGAATTTACAAAGGCAAAGAAAGCACAAATCATGACTGAAGAAAATCTGGTAATTATTCTTATGAACGGCAGTCTGGGGAGCCGGAAACAGGCAGCTGGAAGCTGGAGTCCACAGGATGAGTGACACTCATCCTTAAACACTCAAGTATCTCAGAGGCCCCATACCACAGCGATCCACAGAGAAGCAGCACTTACTGGAGGCACAGTCCCAAAATTCTAGCAGAGCTTCCCACTGGTGGGCACATGATGGGCTGCAGGCAATTCCTCAGGCCTGAGATTTCCTCAGGTCCAAGATGGGCATAGGGTACTAGAGCCTTCAGCAAATCAGTTAACAGCAAAGAGTACCCTTATCTGTTTGCACACTCTCATCCTGAGTACCTGAGAAAAAGCTTGAGAAACGCTACCTAAGGTCACATCTCTCAGCTAATCTACACAGACCCAGGCCTCTTTACTCTTCTTCACTCATCAAGTTAAAGATGGCCAAGGCCATACATGAAAAAGCCACAGCTAACATCACTGGTGATGTTATCACCATTCAATGGTGAAAAGCTGAGAGCTTTTCTCCTAAGATCAGGGACAAGACAAAGATGTCCACTCTTGCCACTTTTATTCAACAAAGTACTGGAAGTCCTGGTTAAAGCAATCAGACAATAACTAAATACATACATACACACATGGCAGGCACATTGCTAAAGAAGTAGTAAAACTTTCACTATTTGCAGATCACATGATACTGTATATAGAAAATCCTAAAGACTCACCCAAAAAACTAGCAGAATAAATAAATTCAGTAAGGTCACAGGAAACAAAATCTATATACAGAAACCCACTGTATTTCTATATATCAGTAATAAAGTGGCAGAAAGATAAATTAAGAAAACAAGCCCATTTACAATTGTACCAAAAATAATAAAGTACCTAGGAATAAACTTAACTGAAGAGATGAAAGATCTTTACTCTGAAAAGTATAAAACACTAATGAAAGAAATTGAAGATGACACAAACAAATGGAAAGATGTTCCATACTAATGGATTGGAAGAACAAACAATGTTAAAATGTCCATACTACCCAAAGCAATCTCCTGATTCAATGCAAACCTATCAAAATTTCAACAGTACTCTTCACAGAATTAGAATAAATAATCTTAAAATGTGTATGGAATCACAAAAGACCTCAAATAGTCAAAGCAATCTTGAAAAAGAGGAACAAAATGGGAGGTATCACAATCCCAGATACCAAGATGTACTACCAAACTGCACTAATCAAAATAGTACGGTACTGGTACAAAAACAGACATAGATCAATAGAACATAATAGAGCGTCCAGGAATAAATCCACAATTATATGGTCAAATAATCTTCAATAAAAGAGTCAAGAATATGCAATGGGAAAAAGTTTCTTCAACAAATGGTGCTGGGAAAACTGGAAAGCTACATGAAAAAAAAATGCAACTGGACCCCTTTCTCACACGATACACAAAATTAAACTCAAAATAGATTAAAGTCCCAAATTTAAGATCTGAAACCATAAAAATCCTAGGAGATCTGAAACCATAAAAAACCATAAAATCACTGACATTGGCTATAGCAACATTTTTCTAGAAGGCCTCCCATCTAGGAGGCAAGGGAAACTAAAGCAAAAAGAAACTATTAAGACTACATCAAAATAAAAAGCTTTTATACAACAAAGGAAACTATCAACAAAACTAAATGACAACCTACTGAATGGGAGAAGATATTTGCCAATGACATATTGGATAAAGTTTTAGTATCCAAAATATATAAAGTATGTATATAACTCAACACCCAAAAAACAAACAATCTGATTAAAGAATGGATAGAAAACCTGAATAGACATTTTGCAAAAGAAGACATACAGATGGCCAGTAGACATATGAAAAGATGCTCAACATCACTCATCATCAGGGAAATGAAAACCAAAACCACAATGAGGTACCACCTCACACCTCTCAGAATGACTAAAATCAAACAAACAAGAAACAACAAATGTTGGAGAGGAGGCGGAGAAAAACATACCCTTGTACAGTGTTGGTGGGAATGCAAACTGGTACAGCCCCTGTGGAAAATAGTACGGAAGATCCTCAAAAAATTAAAAAAAAAAATTGCTATAGCATCCAGTGATTCTACTACTGAGTATTTACCAAAAGAATACAAAAATATCAATTCAAAAAGATAGGTGCCTCCCTAGCGTATTGCATCATTATTTACAACAGCCAAATTATGGAAGCAACCCAAGTGCCCACCAATAGATGAATGGATGAAGAAGTGGTATATATATATGCAACAGAATGTTACTCAGACAAAAAAAAAAAAAAACCCAAATAATATCTTGCCATTTGCAACAACAGAGATGGATCTAGAGGGTATAATTCTAAGTAAAATAAGTCAGTCAGACAAAGGCAAATACCATAACCACGCTCATATGTGAAACTAAATGAACAAAACAAAGAAGCAAAGAAAAAAAGGGACAACCCAAAAAACAGACTCTTAAGTATAGAGAACTGATGGTTACCAGTGGGGAGGTGGGTTGGAGGATGAGGGAAATAAATAAAGGGGATTAAAGTACACTTATAATGATGAATACTGAGTAATGTTAAGAATTGTTGAGTCACTATATTGTACATCTGAAGCATATTTAATATAGCACTGTATGTTAACTACACTGGACTTCAAATTTTAAGAAAAATAGATATGTGCATAAAGATAATAACCATAAATCCTTTGGTTTTTTTTTTTAATATTTTATTTATTTGACAAAGAGAAATCACAACTAGGCAGAGAGGCAGGCAGAGAGAGAGGAGGAAGCAGGCTCCCTGCGGAACAGAGAGCCCGATGCGGGGCTTGATCCCAGGACCCTGGGATCATGACCTGAGCCGAAGGCAGAGGCTTTAACCCACTGAGCCACCCAGGCACCCCAAATCCTTTGTTTATATGAGTAAACAAAGCACAAGTAGATAAAGCTATTAAATCCCTATAAAAGGTAAGAAATACACGTCATTAAATCTTGGAAATCATCAGCTATGTAAAACCAACCAAATCAAACCAAACAAGAAAAGTTGAATCTTCAAAAATGAACTATATAGGGGCACCTGGGTGGCTCAGTCATTAGGCTGCTGCCTTTGGCTCAGGTCACGATCCCAGGGTCTTGGGATCCGGCCCCACATCAGGCTCCTTGCTCAGTGGGAAGCCTGCTTCTTCCTTTCCCACTTCCCCTGCTAGTGTTTCCTCTCTCGCTGTTCACTATGTCTCTCTGTCAAATAAATAAAATCTTTTAAAAAAATGAACTATATAGGATATGTAAAGCACTACTTATCTTAATATAGTATGGGTAAAAATGTTTTACAAATCATACTCTTTTACTTAGCCCTTTGGGGGGAGGGGTGTCTCACAACCCCTCCTCACACATGGCAAAGTATTGTATCACTCCAAAAAAATAAAAAAAAAAAAACCACTATCCTGGGATATGTGTTAATTATAGACCTCTTTCTTCCCCACACTATATATAATTGTCTGGCCAGAGGTCTGATAGAACAGCTGGAAAACTTGTTACTAAATATCGTTCATCAAATGCAGGTTGGGAGAGGAAAAACTGTCACAGAATGTTCTACAAGACATAAAGTCCTTCACTGGTCTGCTATCAGCAGGACATAATACGGTGCTGGGGTTAGACTGGAGCACTAGTCATCATTGCACTGTATGGTTTCACACTGTATAAAGAAGAGTGTGTCATTCTGAACAGCTTCAAAAATCTATAAAATCAAGTTCTCCTTTTCTGATATTTTATAAAGGAGTCAAGTATGTTTCTCCTTCAGGGCTGTATTATCTAGTGGCTAATTCTTCATCCAGCTTAACCATCATGGCAATCATATCTATACAAGGAAATACAAATAAATTTCAATACCAATTAAAAGAACATCAAACATAAGAGTGTAGAGAAGAGAAAAAATGTTTCTATTTAACCAAAAGGGTAATAGTGACTTTTGCTATTGTTTTTGCAGGTCCAGAAATGGAAGTAAAACAGTAAACAGAAATCATTTCTTTGAAATTGCTAATACCAATAAGTAGTAGATGTCTTTAAATATAGCATGATACAGGGTAAATGTCACTAGAAAATGAGTAAACTATTAAACTGAATGAGTTCTCCTTTTGGTCCTCATTCTTTTGCTTTCAGTGATTTATGAAGCCTAGAGCAGCATGTGACTGGCACTTCAACTCAACATAACTCTCAAAATAAGATCTTTCAAATAGATGATCAAAGAGATAATTACAGGAAGGACATCTCACTATAGGTTTTGAATGAATTCCTACAGCAAGCATTATTTCAAGGAAAAGAATGGCTGAAAAGAGAGGATCAGAGATAACAGAAATGTTGAGAAAATATGACCCACAAGGAAATGTTTAAAAAAAAACCACAAAAAAACTAAGTTTGGTTCTCGTAGACAAGAGAAGACTGAACAGAAACTTTGTAATAGAGGAAACAGAGGATGTTGACCAGCTGTTCTCCAACTCCATGAGGACTCCCGTAAAGGATGTGGGCTCTAAGCTTAAGAATGTGAGGCTCAAGTACAGGAAAAAAATAAAAAAGATCTGATAGTAAGGGATTTCAACAAAAGGAATGAACTCTTGGAAGGGCTGTAAAATCTGTTAAAATTAACTCTAAATTTCACATAGAAGAATTAAGGCATAGTTCTGAGGTAGGCAAGGAGATGGACTCCGGAAGATAATATTGAGAAACTAAACAAAGTATGCTTGATGCCAGATGGCAGCTGATTAAGCAAAAGCCAGTAGCTTTGCCTGTGGCAGTTACATCAAGGGAACACACCACCAGAGTAAGAGAAGTGACTCACACCAGGATCAATGACATTATTTTACTTCCTACAATATAAATGTCCCTGTAAATGTGCAGGGATCTTAGAAGCTTCCTCCTAGGCACATCTGCTGCAATCTGTACTATGCCATTATGTATTTTCCTATTACCATTGTAATTTTTTTTCAAGGAAGGAAGGAACGAAGGAAGTTAAGGGAAAAAGGAAGGAAAGTAGGAAGGGAGAAAGGAAGGAAGGGCTGGTTTTAGGCAAGACAGAAGAAACATTCCATTCAGTTTTGCCTTCCGAATGCAGTTATATAATACAGAAGGCATAGAGCACCTATTTGAGGACTCTGAAAAGTAAACAGTAGGAGTAGGTAGATTGGGGAATTAGTCCAGAATTCAGAACATCACTGAAACAGAAAAGTTTCTTATAAGAAACTTTTAATAAGAAGAAGTGAGCACTGGGTGTTAGATGCAACGAATGAATCATTGAGCACTAAATCAAAAACTAATGATGTACTATATGTTGGCTATTGAATTAAACAAACAAACAAACAGACGGGAATAAGTAGAAGATGATGGAGTTCTTGTACTGCCTTGTACTGCCAGCGTGAATTATTATTTTAATAATAATAAGAAGTACTTATTCCAGTACTTCTCACTACCCCACTACCCTGCCCCAAAATCTGTGATGCACAAAATATCAAAATTTTGAAAAAGACAGCTCAGTCCAGTTCAGTTCCCCTTTTGCCTTAAGCTTTACTACACCTTGGCACAGCCTTGTTACTCATCCCATTTTTATTTAAAATATTGGTATTTTATTCATCATGGATTTTTTGTATTTTCATTTTTTATAATGTTGTATTAAAATGTCATTTATCTTGTACTGAGTTTTTTGGCACCTCCTTTAATTTTGTTCTTGAGCCTGACCCTAGACCTAGATGGACCTGTCTCAACGTATGTCTCCCTCTATTACATAAAATTAAGCCCAAAATGGACCACTAGACCTCAATACAAAACATAAAACTTACAGCAGAAAATCTGGGTGACCTGGGGTCAGTCAAGGAGTTCTGAAATATGACACCAAAAGTACACTTTATAAAAGAAAAAAAACTGTAATTCAGACTTTATCAGATTCAAAATCTTTTGTTTCATTAAGCCACTATTAAGAAAAAAAAATAAGCAACTAACTAGGAGAAAATATTTGCAGATATCCTAAAAAGAACTTATCCTAAAAAGAACCTGGTATCTAGAATATATAGAGGATTCTCAAAATGTAACAGTAAGAAAACAACCAACCTGATTTAAAAATGGGCAAAAATACTTGAACAGGTGCTTCACCAAAGAGAGTAACAGCAGACAAAAAGCACGTGAAGATATTTACCATCATTAGCCAGTTAGAAACATGTAAATTATAACCTGATGAGAGAACATTCCACACCTATTAGAATGTATAAAATAAAAAGTGTCCACAACACAAACTGTTGTTAAGGATATGGAGCAAATGGAAAACAAATATACCATTGGTGGAAATGCAAAATGGTACTGTTACTCTGAAGAATGGCTTGGTATTTTCTTATAAAAATAATCACATACTCACTGTATGACCCAACAAGCCTACTCTTAGGTATTTACTCTGCAGAAACAAAGGCTTCTGTTCACACAAAAACTTGTATCTGAATGCTGATGGCAGCTTTATCTATAATCTCCAAAAAGTGGAAACAATCAAACATCCTGTAATAAGATAAACTGGGCTATGTCCACACAGTAGAATACTACTCAGCAATAAAATATAACGAACTCTTGATACACACCATACCTGGATGAGTCTCAAAAGCATTCTGCTAAAAGAAGCTGGTCTAACTGAACATAACAGTAATAATAATAATTATTATTATAAAGAAGTTGATCTAAAAAGGTTACATGCTGTATGAGTCCATTTAGAACACATTCTTGAAAAGCCATCACTACAGTGGAGACCAGTGAATGCTAGGGATTGGGAAGGGGGGCGCAGGGGAAGAGGTGAGAGAGTGGCTACAGTGGGACAGCACAAAGGAGTTTGGGGGGGGTGACAGAACTATTCTGTATCCTGATTGTACTGACGGCAACTACATAAATCCGTATATGCGCTAAAAGTCACAGAACTGTACACTTTTTTTTTTTTTAATTTTTAAATGTATTTATTGATGGATTTTTTTTTAAAGATTTTATTTATTTACTTGTCAGAGAGACAGAGAGAACACAGGCAGGCAGAGGCATAGGGAGAAGCAGGCTCCCTGAGGAGCAAGGAGCCCAATGTGGGACTCAATCCTGGGACGCCAGGACCACGAACCAAATTGAAGGCAGCCGCCCAAGGCGTCCCTGTACATTTTTTTAAAAGATACATTTTACAGTATCATTAAAAAAAAAAAAAGAATCAGCACTAAACTAGTTCGTATCATTTTCCTTACTTAAAACATGTAGATCTGATAAAGCAGATATTACCATGAAATCAGTGGTTTCTTTTCTATTTGCATGTGCCTACGGATGAGCACTCAACTGTATTCTTCAAATCCTGAGAACTTCTGTCCTGGAACACCCATAACATGATAGCTTTCCATGTAATGAGAAGTAATTTAATCAAGTAATACCAACCCCCCACCCCCCACCCCCAGACATTGTAAAGCTACTAACTTAGCAGGAGACTCCAGCTGATGTCCAGGTACCATTTAAATTGAAGTCTGGTAAATATGCTGCTTACTTCATGAAATCCCAAGAAAGAATTTAGTAATCCAAACCATGAAAGCAGCAATAATGCAATACTGTTTTTCATCACAGCCCAATGACATATCTTTTCTTCAGCGATTATAGAAAATACTCCTACAGCAAGGAGTAGTGGCTGATCACTGTGTGATCATGTTGACAGTAAAGCACTGTCCTAACAGCCATTCTGGAAGCTCTTGACCCTGAAAAGGCAGCGCTAGAGAAAGAACCATGTAACTGCTGCACTGGCAGATTAGCGCTGGCAGTACAAGAACTCCATCATCTTCTACTTATTCCCGTCTGTTTGTTTGTTTGTTTAATTCAATAGCCAACATATAGTACATCATTATTAGTTTTTGATTTAGTGCTCAATGATTCACTCGTTGCATCTAACACCCAGTGCTCACTCATCACATCATGTCCCCTCCTTAAGGCCCATCACCCAGTTACCCACCCCTGCCATACCTACCACCCTATCTACAACCCTCAGTTTGTTCCCAGAGTCAAGAGTCTCTCATGGTTTGTCTCCCTTTCTGATTTCTTCCCATTTGGTTTTCCCTCCCTTCCACGAGGATCCTCTGCACTATTTCTTTTTTCTTTTTTTTTTTTATTTACAGCATAACAGTGTTCATTGTTTTGGCATCACACCCAGTGCTCCATGCAGTACGTGCCCTCCCTATTACCCACCACCTTGTTCCTCAACCTCCCACCCCCCCGCCCCTTCAAAACCCTCTGGTTGTTTTTCAGAGTCCATAGTCTCTCATGGTTCATCTCCCCTTCCAGTTTCCCTCAACTCCCTCTCCTCTCCATCTCCCCATGTCCTCCATGTTATTTGTTATGCTCCACTAATAAGTGAGACCATATGATACTTGACTCTCTCTGCTTGACTTATTTTGCTCAGCATAATTTCTTCCAGTCCTGTCCATGTTGCTACAAAAGTTGGGTATTCATCCTTTCTGATGGAGGCATAATACTCCATCGTGTATATGGACCACATCTTCCTTATCCATTCATCCGTTGAAGGGCATCTTGGTTCTTTCCACTGTTTGGTGACCGTGGCCATTGATGCTATAAACATTGGGGTACAGATGGCCCTTCTTTTCACTACATCTGTATCTTTGGGGTAAATATCCAGCAGTGCAATTGCAGGGTCATAGGGAAGCTCTATTCTTAATTTCTTGAGGAATCTCCACACTGTTCTCCAAAGTGGCTGCACCAACTTACATTCCCACCAACAGTGTAAGAGGGTTCCCCTTTCTCCACATCCTCTCCAACACATGTTGTTTCCTGTCTTGCTAATTTTGGCCATTCTAACTGGTGTCAGGTGGTATCTCAATGTGGTTTTAATTTGAATCTCCCTGATGGCTAGTGATGATGAACATTTTTTCATGTGTCTGATAGCCATTTGTATGTCTTCATTGGAGAAGTGTCTGTTCATATCTTCTGCCCATTTTTTGATATGATTATCTGTTTTGTGTGTGTTGAGTTTGAGAAGTTCTTTATAGATCCTGGATATCAACCTTTTGTCTGTACTGTCATTTGCAAATATCTTCTCCCATTCCGTGGGTTGCCTTTTTGTTTTGTTGACTGTTTCCTTTGCTGTGCAGAAGCTTTTGATCTTGATGAAGTCCCAAAAGTTCATTTTTGCTTTTGTTTCCTTGGCCTTTGGAGACATAGTCTCTGCACTATTTCTTACACTCCACATAGAGTAAAACCATGTGATCATTGTCTTTCCCTGACTGACTTATTTCACTGAGCATAATTCCCTCCAGTTCCATCCATGTCGATGTAAATGGTGGGTATTTATCCTTTCTGATGGCTGAGTAATATTCCATTGTATATATGAACCACATCTTCTTTAACCATTCATCTGTTGAAGGACATCTCAGCTCCTTCCACAGTTTGGCTACTGGGGACATTGCTGCTACGAACATTGGGGTATAGTGCCCCTTCTTTTCATTACATCTGTATCTTTGATGTAACTACTTAGTAGTGCAATTGCTGGGTTGTAGGGTAGTTCTATTTTAAACTTCTTGAGGAACCTCCTACTGTTTTCCAGAGTGGCTGCACCAGCTTGCATTCCCACCAACAGTATAAGAGGGTTCCCCTTTCCCTGCATCCTCATCATTTGTTGTCCCGTTTTGTTAATTTTAGCCATTCTAACTGGTGTAAGGTGGTATCTCATTGTGGTACTAATTTATAGTTCTCTGATGCCAAGTGATGTGGAATATTTTTTTCATGTGTCTGTTGGGCATTTGGATGTCTTCTTTGGAGAAGTGTCTGTAGATGTCTTCTGCCCATTTCTTGACTGGATTATTTGTTTTCTGGGTGGGATGTTGAGTTTGATAAGTTCTTTATAGATCTTGGATACCAGCCCTTTATCTGTTATGTCATTTGCAAATATCTTCTCCCATTCTGTAGGTTGCCTTTTAATTATGTTGACTGTTTCCTTTGCTGTGCAGAAGCTTTTTTAAAAAAATATATTTTATTTATTTATTATTTGAGAGAGAGAATGAGAGAGAGAGAGACAGCATGAGAGAGGGGGAGGGTTAGAGGGAGAAGCAGACTCCCTGCAGAGCAGGGAGCCTGATGCGGGACTTGATCCCGGGACTCCAAGATCATGACCTGAGCCGAAGGCAGTCGCTTAACCAACTGAGTCACCCAGGTGCCCCCAGAAGCTTTTTATCTTGATGAGGTCCCCCAACAGTTCATTTTTGCTTTTGTTTCCCTTGCCTTCAGAAATGTGTCTTGCAAGAAGTTGCTGTGGCTGAGGTCGAAGAGGTTACTCTCTGTGTTACCTAGGATTTTGATGGATTCCTCTCACATTGAGGTCTTTCATCCATTTTTAATTTATCTTTGTGTATGGTGTGAGACAATGGTCTAGTTTCATTCTTCTGCATGTGGCTATCCAATTTTCCCAATACCATTTATTGAAGAGACTGCCTTTTTTTCCCATTGGACATTCTTTCCTGCTTTGTCAAAGACTAGTTGACCATAGAGTCGAGGGTCCATTTCTGGGCTCTCTAATTCTGTTCCATTGAACGATATGTTTGTTTTTGTGCCAGTACCATGCTGTCTTGATGATCACAGTTTTGTAATAGAACTTGAAGTGAGGCATTGTAATGTCCCCAGCTTTGGTTTTCTTTTTCAATATTCCCCTGCCTATTTGGGGTCTTTTATGGTTTCACACAAATTTTAGGATTGTTTGCAGTCCCTATCAAAATACCATCAACATTTTTCACAGAGCTGGAACAAACAATTTTCTGAAGTTTTTCATCAAATATTCATACATCTCAGAAGACCAGGAAACAACCAGTGTTCCTGTACCCTGCCTTTCTGTTTCCAACGAGCAAATGTTCTAAATACCTACATTGAATATACTGTTTTACCACTTGGCTATGGGAAAAATATACCTATTTTAGTAAGTACAAATAGGTTAATCAGTATCCATCTAGAATCTGCATTGCTTAATCCTCCCAAGAAAGTGAATTATAGCAAAACTTCATTAAGCTGACGGTGCTTTATCCAAGATAATATATAATTCAAAGCAACTACTGTTCCCTAGTTAACCAGTTGCCTGATTGCTCTTTCATAAAAAATCAGGTAGTGGAAAGCTAAACTCGAAGTCCATTTCTTCCATCCCCTGTGCTTCATATTAAGAAGGTTTCACTATATTTTAGAAGGCAGACAAATGCCAAATATAGTCTTTCTTTCGAGTTTATTTTCAGTTGGCATTTGCACTGCCAATAGCTCAAGTTCCCTCTGTGTCCTGTTCCTTGTACAACCCTGACTGGGCAAAGACACCGCTGGACTCCTTTATTTCCAGAAAAGTTTTAAAGAGGTGGAACCTTGTGTCAGTGAGACAGATCATTAGTCTATTCCCAGGATGATACAGAACAGGTGAGTTCCTCAATTCTCCAGAGACAAGCTTTCACAAGCACGGCTTCATTAATTTGTTTGAAGTGAATTTCCAGAGTTGTTCTATTTAGACTCATATGTAAGAACAAAGACACTTTCCAAAACCAATTCTGAGGACATCTGGAATATCCATTAATTTGAATGACCTTTCTGCTCTTACATATGTACAAATAATGAAGGATGACTGTAGTCTTAATAGTCAGCATGTCCCTTATACTCATAAATTAAGATAAACAGCCAGTTTTGTGAAGAGTCTATTATTTATGGCCTGATTATACCCATTTCTCTTTCCCTTCAATCTCTTTGGATTTAAAATACCATTATATTCTCCTAATAAAAACGCAAAAACTTTTTATGTGAAATGAAAGTGGTGATATTTTCATTGTATGCTATATGCCATTCTTTAGGTTAACAAATAGAGTCATTTTCTTGGACATCAAAATGTATTAATTTAAATGTCATATCTGAGAATAATCTATGGGAGATATGATTAGATATTTACTTTCTTAATTATCTTTTCTATGGTGTCATTTTTTTGGATTTAATATGTACTACTTTTATAATCAGAAAAATACAATTAAAATACCAAAAGCAGACTAGCTGAAAAATTAATGAATGAATAAAATAAAGCAGTCTGGTTGGAAATATCCAAGCAAATTTCCCTTCCCTTCCCTTCCCTTTAGCAGCCTTATACCAGATCAGCTGTACTAGATTTGCAGCTCTGTTTTGTAAATATATGTTTGATTTTTTTTTTTTTTCCTATTCCTCACTTTGTTCAGTCAGTGTTTGCAGAAACAAAGGTTCCTCACCAAAGTACAAAAGCTAACAAAGAAATCGAAGAGTCATAGGATCAAGGGTGAGATTTCTGGCTTTTTTCCTTTCTACTTTTTTTCCTCTTAACCCAAGGGAACACCAGCTATTTCTTTTAAATTATTGCCAAAAGCAATTGAGAGAGGCCACCATCCTAAATAACACCAGGTCAAAAAACTTTAGTCCATTATGCTTGGGTTAAAGAGTATAAATGTTAATACGCTAGTATAATTGCATAAACCATGTCTTCTGATTTACATTAGCGAAAAAGGAAATTCTGTTAGTCATTTTATAACAAATTATAGTTTGATGAAAAATTACTAAGCTAATAATAGTCCATAACGTTATTTTAGGGCCTCTCCTAAATAACTGGAAGTTTAAAAAGGCCTGAAAATGTCTGTTTCTTCTAAACATAAATCTTTATTTCCAATTTTTTTATTAACATATAATGTATTATTAGCCCCAGGGGTACAGGTCTGTGAATCGCCAGGTTTACACACTTCACAGCACTCACCATAGCACATACCTTTCCCAATGTCCATAACCCAATTACCCTTTCCCAATACCCCTCCCCCCCCACCCCCCACCCCACCACCGACCCCCGGCAACCCTTGGTTTGTTTTGTGAGATTAAGAGTCTCTTGGGGCGCCTGGGTGGCTCAGTGGGTTAAAGCCTCTGCCTTCGGCTCAGGTCATGATCCCAGGGTCCTGGGATCAAGCCCCGCATCGGGCTCTCTGCTCAGCAGGGAGCCTGCTTCCTCCTCTCTCTCTCTGTCTGCTTCTCTGCCTACTTGTGATCTCTGTCTTTCAAATAAATAAATAAAATCTTAAGAAAAAAAAAGTCTCTTATGCTTTGTCTCCCCCCAATCCCATCTTGTTTCATTTATTCTTTTATTCTTCCTAGCCCCCGAACCCCCCACGTTGCCTCTCAACTTCCTCATATCAGGGAGATCATATGATAGTTGTCTTTTCTCTGATTGACTTATTTCGCTCAGCATAATACCCTCTAATTCCATTCACATTGTCGCGAATGGCAAGATTTCATTTCTTTTGATGGCTGCATAGTATTCCATTGTGTATCTTCTTTATCCATTCATCTGTTGATGGACATCTAGGTTCTTTCCATAGTTTGGCTATTGTGGACATTGCTGCTATAAACATTTGGGTGTACATGCCCCTTCAGATCACTACATTTGTATCTTTAGGGTAAATACCCAGTAGTGTGATTGCTGGGTCATAGGGTGGCTCTATTTTCAACTTTTTGAGGAACATCCATGCTGTTTTCCAGAGTGGTTGCACCAGCTTGCATTCCCACCAACAGTGTAGGAGGTTTCCCCTTTCTCCGCATCCTCACCAGCATCTGTCATTTCCTGACTTGTTAATTTTAGCCATTCTGACAGGTGTGAGGTGATATCTCATTGTGGTTTCAATTAAACATAAATTTTTTTAAAATTGATATATCATCTCCAAATTATATTTCATCCATTCTTTCTCTCTCATACTTTCATAATATAAAATAAATAATGGTTAGCCTTTTATGCAATATACAAAAGCTTAGGGTCCCATCTTACACAAGAACTAAAGTGAGTTTGTAAACTCACTAAATTCAAGTTATATTCTGAAATTTATCTTAGAAAAGAGGCTAAGAACACTACTCAAATCATAAAAAAATTAGATGACAAATGAGAAATATGCTGTTTTTTCACTTGAGGGAACACAAATGGACTACAAAGAAACATCTAAAAATAATACCAGCAGAATGTAAAATATGTGTGAACATTATACAATAAAAATGGTACATGTTAAAGAAACATTTGTTATCTCCTAGTGAAGAGAGTCTCTACATTGAAGAGAAAAAAATTTTCAGAGCATACAACAATACAGAGAATGGAATTAAAACCATTTTTTCCTTTAAGTTTGTTTCAAAAATAAGTAGGGAAAATACAAATAATTGTATTTTTAAAAGCTAATTATTGTGAAGCTTGTAGTAGAGTTTTTAGTTATTAGGCCACTGTAGAGTTGTTAATCTCCTTGACTGAAAACAATGTTTGGCTCCATATACATGTGGAGCTTGGCATTCTAAAATATAGCCACTTAGCAGTTTATTTCGTTTTAGAAGAGAGTGTGAGAATACAATCACTCATACTTTGCTGAAGTAAGTGGACTCATCTAGGATAGACCTAAAGCCACCGTTGTCTGTGTCTAGTCAAGCAAGCACACCACTAAATGCTGATATTAAGAATGAGACGTTGCAGAGAGAAATGGACAAAGTGACCTCATTTCATAGAATTAAAAACCAGAAGAAATCACCTGGAGTCATAACAGCTTTGAAGAAACACATTTTCTAAACATTTGTTTGGAGTTCCATGTCTTCAGTATAGTTATTCTACAAGTCTGATCCACGCACCAATGCTATAGCTAGGATATTCTAGAGACAAAGAGAACTGGAGATTGCACAATTCGTGATACAAATAAGAGGAGTTTTAACCCCCAAAAAACCCCAAACAAACAAAAAGAATGAGATGTTGCCTTTTATGTAAATTAAAACTCAACACAGTAAGTACCTTACAGCAGCAGAGTGCAGTATTTCCAAGAGATGACTATTCTGGTTTTTAGTGACAAAAATACAATAAAATTAGAGACATTTTTGGCCTTTCAAGCAAAATGTCCACTATCTTTACCCATTCCAAAGAGCACATTTATTCTCTTATATTCCAAGTCTTAAAACTTTAGATCAGAGGGGAATTTTATTTTATTTTATGTTTTAAAGATTTTATTTATTTATTTGACAGACAAAGATCACAAGTAGGCAGAGAGGCAGGCAGAGAGAGAGGAGGAAACAGGCTGCTTGCGGAGCAGAGAGCCTGATGCGGGGCTCGATCCTAGGACCCCGAGATCATGACCTGAGCCGAAGGTAGAGGCTTAACCCACTGAGCCACCCAGGTGTCCCCATTTTGGGGGCATTTTGAAGTTCTTTTACCATACCATTCCACTATGTAAACAAAACAATGCTGTCTGATAGTAACAACAACAAAAATACAACCAAACGGATCCTAAATCAAATATTTAAAAAGCTGGTTTGAAGTGCTGTGGCACTTTTGTCCCTATTTGAAGTTTTCTCTTCATCATTAATACGGATCTCAAAATCCGTTTTCTGACTTTTCTAAGACAATTCAATAGGAGGTATATTCCATTGACTTAATGTCCGTTCTCCTTTGTTTGCTTCTCTTTGTTTGCTCATCCCTTAAAAGTCTAGGTTTCCTACAGCCCATGTTTTCCATCCTTTGTGCACTTTCCTTGATCAAACTAATCAGTAACCAACATTTCAACTATAAACTGTAAATATTTTCCCCAAAACTGTGTCTTCTTTCCTTAAGGACCAAACTCACTTACCTATCTGTCTACTGTCTTCACCCAGAGGCTCTGCAAGTATTTCAACAACAATGCACTGAATTTCTTCCAAAATCTGCTTTTTTCTTTTCTTTTCTTTTTTTTTAATCTCGGGGAACACTGGCCCAGTCTCCCAAGTAATAAACCTCAGCCTCCATACACAACACCAAATCTTGTAAATCTACCTTTTGCACTTCAATAAAAATTATCTGTTCTAAAGACTAAATCGGGCTGTGCCATTCCTTTGCTTTAACAAACACACAAACAAAAGACAGAAGATAAAGTCACCTTCTTATTATGGTATACAAGATCAGTTTACCTTTCCATCTCTAGATACTCCTCTCCTGCCTCACTCTCCAAAGACATACAGAATGCATTATATTCACTTGCCAAGTATACCATTCACTCATTCAACAACTATGTGTCAGGCACTGTTCTAAGCACTGAGGAGATCATGTTGAACACGACAGAGTTTCTGCTCTAGGGGGCTTACATCCTGATGCAAGAAAACAGACAACAAACACATAACAGATGCAACGGCAGTTAAGTACTATGGAGCAAAAGATGTAGCTAGAAAAGCAACTCAGAGCAACACAGCAGACAGCATGTTCTATACACTACAAAAACACAGGGGTTCTTAAAAGTGCAATCACACATCCCTTAATTTATTCAGGTTTCAATTTTAATTATAATTAAAAACCAGAACACCACGAGTAATACTGACACGTATAGTCACTGAGAGGCATAACAGAACACAGCTTACTTCTGGAACAACCGATTATAATAATTTTATTTTTTGAGATTAAAGTTGATAGAGTCAAGAATATTTTTCTTTGATTCTAGTGTTTGAGTTGGCTCTTGGATGTACCCCCAAAAAATTACTAGTAGTGCTGGTACATTTCAAATTATGTCATGAGATTAGAATCTATAAAACTTAAGTATTCATCTAGAATCGGTCTCATTGTTAATTCATTGTCTTTAACTAACTATACCAGGGTTTCAAATTTAGGGCCTACAAATTAAGAGTCCACAGTAATACTAGAACATTACAGACAGAAGATTTTGACTAGTGATTTAAAAACAGTTGTTCAATTGTCTGAATCATTTAAGTACATAATATGTCCCAACTGTTTACAAAGAGCAGAAAGAAGTGGAGAAGTCTACATAAGGGCACTGTTTAAGACACAGGACATTACTAAAGGCTTTGACAGCGAGCCAAAGAAATTGTGCACAGACATTAATAGGTCTGTTTCATACTGAGAAAATAACAATGATTTACCTTACCTTCTAAATACTAATACATACTTTAAAAGACTATAAAGGAATTCGGATTTTCCTCGGGGAAATTTCACTCTTACTGTGTTATATCCAGCTCCAGTCTCGGGACAGGGATGGATGAATCAGTGGAACAATGCATGCAAGTATGCTGGGTTTTTTTTTTTTTAATATTTTATTTATTTATTTGACAGACAGCGTTCCCAAATAGGCAGAGAAGCAGGCAGAGAGAGAGGAGGATGCAGGCTCCCCACTGAGTGGAGAGCCCGATGCGAGGATCCTGAGATCCTGACCTGAGCCGAAGGCAGAGGCTTTAACCCACTGAGCCACCCAGGCGCCCCCAAGCATGCTGGTGCTTTATAAATATGTAAAGAAAACTAATGGACTTTTTTAGAGGGAGAAGTTCACTGTGAAATGTTTTAAACTTCCCAATAACTAAATAGAAATTAAGCACAGTGGAAGCTGAGTCTTACCTCAATGACAACTCTGGCAAGCAGAATTCTGTCAAAGTTTTCAAGGTTTAGGAAACAATGCTAAAATTCATCACTTTCTGAGGGCATAACTTTCACTTCTGCCCACAATCCCTGAATCCTCACAAACATGCACCCTGTGGGGCACTCCTTTCTGGATCCTACATGGTGATCAGCTTCTGCTCTCCTCCAAATGGTTGGCAGAGGGGCAAATGTCCCCGGCCCAGCCAAAATTCCGACTGAAGTGTGGGCCCATGGGAAATACTGGGTCAGAGGAAGGGACAGCATAGATCAGCCAGTCGGTATTACATTATGAATTCCTGTGTTGGTGAAAAAAGCAGCTACCATTGCACTGTAAGGGCCAGGACTTATGTTCTATTTAAAAACTAAAACCAAAACAAAAGTTGACTAAGAGGCAAACGTCATTCTCAAGGCTGAGGAGAGAAGAATTTACATACCGCATCCGTGATGTCTATTTCATACACCCTTTGGAAAGTCCTGCGCTCAAAGAAAACAAGCTTGCCGCTGCCACATCCCCTTTGAACAGATGTCCCGGTGACTACGAGTTTGTCATCTGGACTGAAACAGCAGTCTGTCCTACAGACAAAAACAGTGTATTAGCATAAGCTTATGACCCTACAGCAATGAGTTAAATAAAACATAAACACCACCACTGTAACAAGAGGTAACTTATCGAGGGCTCAACATAAGTCAAGCATGTATATTAGTTCACTTAATCTTCACAATAATCCTATGAGGTAGATATTACTATCCCCATTTTATTGATGAGGAAATTGAGGCAGAGAGAGATTAAAGAAACCTTGCCCAAGATCACAAAAGTGTGGCGCAGCTGGGATGTGAACTCAGGCAGTCTGATTCCAGAATCTGTGCTTTTAACTTCCACACACCCATTTTTTTAATGTAAAGGAAGTGTGGGAAAAACTCAAGATAGACCTTGACGGTGATATAGACAAACAGACATTGTATGACTAATGTCTAAGAAGTGATCATTTTGTCCAGTTTTGGAATTACTTTTTACCACCACTAGCCACCATCCCCAAATAATTTGAGTTTTGTCAAGTCAAGGACCATGAAATGAAGAGCAGGTTGAACTGTTGGAACCTAATTGATGGCTATGATTCAAGAGCCCTTGTTATTAGAGATCTGGCCACCTGATTGTGAATAATCTAAGACACGATCCAAAGAAGTTATGTAGTTAGTATAGCTTGCAGCAGGCATAATAGCTCAAAAAATTCTCATCAGCTATAAACTCGTGTTTGTTTGTCCATCTGTTTGTTTTAACAGATAACTGCCACAGGCAACGGACCGCACTAGAATTAATACTCTGCTATGACACAGTTTCCTCCGTTTGACGCTTCCATCCCCTTCACGCTCTCCCTGTTGGTCATTATTTAACACAGATGTGAGATTTTATTTCTACAAAAGTAGAAAGTTTTATTCAGGCACGAACTGTAGGACTTAAAAGTTCAAATCCCACCTCAGTTGCCTTAGAAAAACCTTTAAGTCCTTCCGCTGTCAACTTAACAGAATGGAGGTAATGGTGTTCAGCTCCCTGGAGCAAGGTACTCTGAACAAGTGAAGTATACGGAATTACTGACTGGGATGATGGTAAGAAAAAATCGAAAGAATGACACACAATAATGCTCAGGAACTATGGAAGATTGCTTTGATGGAATGGGGTTCAAATTTTAAAAGACAACAAATATGCAGGCCTACCCTCTCATTTATACATATTAAAAGAACAATTCAATCTCTTAAAATATTTTTACTATCCCAAGTATACACACAGAGGGACACATGAACGTATATCATTTCAACTTCAAAAAAGTTTTATGGTCTGAAGAATGTGCAAGTGAAAGGGAAAAATAAAATGCATCTTTCAAAAAACAGTTTTCAAATACTCTTCTTGTCCCTTTTTAAGACATATGACATAAATTAAAGTGACAAAATTTTTTTCTATTCTCTTATGTTTATCAATTATTTAAAATATGCTACTTACATTGGGAACATGGTAGGAAGACCCGAGGCTGAAAAAAGTGGCTTATTAAATTGTCGAATGTCCCATAATTTCAATGTATCATCACCTGATAGAGGAATGGAAAAGAAAAAAAAGTGAATTATGCAAAGAAATTCGTTCTAAGTTTAGACTTTGCTAAACTTAGTGTATAACTACAGGAAGGAAAGAAGTAAGGAAGGGGAAAGAAAGGTGCACATAAGTGCATTTTACTTTTTTAACTGGGGAGTTTGAAAGTAGCGGATGTGAGAACAGTAGAAAGATTTATGATAATGAACTGGCCTCCTAGAAATAAATTTTCAAACTGATGTAGCATCTGTAGGCTAGAAGAGCCCTGGAGACTCTGCTCTAAGGAGTGATTTTACAGCAGCTGGCAGTTCCCCTATGGTATAGTTGAACATAACCTGACTTCTTAAGAAGATATTAATTTAACAACCATCAGGACTGAAAACAGTTCAGTTCACAACAGATTCCTTCTCCCACTGGGGTGTAGATGAAGCTATCCATTAACATGAATGAGAGTGAGCCACGGGATTCCCTTCCCTCCAGTATGACTCCACCGTGGCTATCATTCTTCACTTTGCCGGGGAGTACAGCTTTTCCAAAAGCTCTTTAAAGTGTAATGAATATTCTTCTAAGAATCACTTTTTTTATATTTCTATACGGCTACTAACTAATATTCCTGGCCATAATGAAAGCCAAAACTCATATAAGTGATGTCTTTGCTGTTCTTTTCTCCCCGGTGTCCACAGCTGAGACCTGCCTCAACCTCTTGGGTCCAATAAAAAATCAGTATCAGGTGCAAGTGAGGTGAGTGGAGATTTCAATAAAAATCTCCATTCACTCCCAAGTGACCCTTCCTCTGAAACCCAACTTTTGGCAGGTGCATTAATCCACAACTGGCTGGACTGGGGACCTGCTTAAAACGGAAGGACTTTGTAAGACTCACTTTTTTTTTTTTTTGCTTTTGGTCTTAAAAAAAGATTACATATCCTCATAATTCTCAAATAATAAGAAAACATTAATCTGCATTGAACAGTTTAGCTAACCTGACAGGTTCTGGTGCTAGATGGAACACTCTGCAACACCTGGGGACTCTGCTGACTAGAATTCCATCTGTCATATTCTATACGTCCAGGAAGAAAATGATGGAATAGAGCATACATGTTGTGTTGGAGACGTGTTACCCAACAGCTATTATAGGATGGAAGAGGAAGGCAAGAATTATCACCAAAATGGCTTTGACTAAAATGAGGTTAGTCCTATACTTCTAGTAATTATCAACTGGTTTAGGGCTGGCCCGTTTTAGAATCCTCTGAGAGGAATTTTCAAAGTATGCTTCCCTCTTATTCTTCTCTTGTCCTCCCACTCCACGTTGGAGATTTGGGTACACCATTCTAAAGCTGCAAGGGTAACTGTGAAATTTTTTTTTTCCTTAAAGATATTATTTATTTATTTGACAGAGATCACAAGTAGGCAGAAAGGCAGGCAGAGAGAGAGGACGAAGCAGGCTCACCATAGAGCAGAGAGTCCAGTGCAGGGCTCGATCCCAGGACCCTGGGATCATGACCTGAGCTGAAGGCAGAGGCTTTAACCCACTGAGCCACCCAGGTGCCCCAATGTGAGAATTTCTAAGTGAAACATTTATCATTTGAAAAACTTTCTCAGAAGATTCAGGTTCACACTTTTGAGGTAAGAACCATTATTTGTAAGTAAAGAGTATATACAATCTTAATTAAGAGTCCTCTCAGGACTCAAATAGGTTAGAACCAATAGACCAAAATACATATTTTATACAGAGCCCCCCCCCCCTTTTTTCCATATAGACCATAAACAGAAAATACATGTGCTTTGATGTTTTACAATTATGTAAGTGATGGTAGTTTGGATATAACAGACAAGGCTTCCTCAGAAGAAAATCTGATGCAGTTCCCAAGGTACACAGACATGGAATGGCTGAATTGAGCAAAAGCCAGGCCAAGTCTCTCCATCTCCTCCTCACTCCCACTACCCTCTACACCAGAGCACATTCTTTCAGGAAAGGAACTCTTCCATGATGTTCACAGTTTAGACCCAGCACCTAGCACAATGCTTGCTCAGAGTAGTTGCTCAACATAGAGCAGTTGAGTGAGTGAATGACTGACCAAATGCAGTGTTGCTAGATTAACATGGCCTACAGAATAAAGATAAATCCTTTATGTGATATTTAAAGCCATCTGTAATGGCTCCTCCTCTACTGTTTCTTTTCCCTCCCCACAAACAGGCCTACAGGAAGATCCTCAGTCATGTCCCATACTTCCTGTAATTCTCTGCTCATCAGCTGCCCTTTCTATTCTCTTGTGTCAACACTTGGTTCACTGATGTGAGAAAGATTCAGTGAGAAAAAACCCATATTCAACCATAGGAATGCGGATAAACAGAGAACTATGAAGTTATTTAAAAACTAACATCCAAGTACACGATTTTTTTTTTTTAACTGAATTGAGGTACAGTGTTCAAACTGGAAAAAAAAAAATGGTGAACCAACAGAAGACTCTAAATTATAAAACAATATAGGAAGAATATAGAACATCATCTATAAAATTCTGTAAGAGGCAAAGGTCATCCTTGGAGGCTCAAACTCTGATGGAATTTGAAGCTAAAATTAAAATTTAGGCAAAAAGTATATATTTTCTTTGGAAAAGTGTCTGTTCATATCTTCTGCCCATTTTTTGATATGATTATCTGTTTTGTGTGTGTTGACTTTGAGGAGTTCTTTATAGATCCTGGATATCAACCTTTTGTCTGTACTGTCATTTGCAAATATCTTCTCCCATTCCATGGGTTGCCTCTTTGTTTTGTTGACTGTTTCCTTTGCTGTGCAGAAGCTTTTGATCTTGATGAAGTCCCAAAAGTTCATTTTCGCTTTTGTTTCCTTTCCCTTTGGAGACATATCTTGAAAGAAGTTGCTGTGGCTGATATCGAAGAGGTTACTGCCTACGTTCTCCTCTAGGATTCTGATGGATTCCTGTCTCACGTTGAGATCTTTCATCCATTTCGAGTTTATCTTTGTGTACGGTGTAAGAGAATGGTCGAGTTTCATTCTTCTACATATAGCTGTCCAGTTTTCCCAGCACCATTCACTGAAGAGACTGTCTTTTCCACTGTATCTTTTTTCCTGTTTTGTCGAAGACTATTTGACCATAGAGTTGAGGGTCCATATCTGGGCTCTCTACTCTGTTCCACTGGTCTATGTGTCTGTTCTTATGCCAGGACCATGCTATCTTGGTGATCACAGCTTTGTAGTAAATCTTGAAATCAGGTAATGTGATGCCGCCAGTTTTGTTTTTGTTTTTCAACATTTCCTTAGCAATTTGGGGTCTCTTCTGATTCCATACAAATTTTAGGATTATTTGCTCCAGCTCTTTGAAAAATACCGGTGGGATTTTGATCAGAATGGCATTAAAAGTATCGATTGCTCTAGGCAGTATAGACATTTTAACGATGTTTATTCTTCCGATCCAAGAGCATGGAATGGTCTTCCATCTTTTTGTGTCTTCTTCAATTTCTTTCATGAGTGTTCTGTAGTTCCTCGAGTACAGATCCTTTACCTCTTTGGTTAGGTTTATTCCCAGGTATCTTATGGTTCTTGGCGCTATAGTAAATGGAATCGATTCTCTAATTTCCCTTTCTGTATTTTCATTGTTAGTGTATAAGAAAGCCACTGATTTCTGTACATTGACTTTGTATCCTGCCACATTACTGAATTGCTGTATGAGTTCTAGTAGTTTGGGGTGGATTCCTTTGGGTTTTCCATATAAAGAATCATGTCATTGGCGAAGAGAGAGAGTTTGACTTCTTCCTTGCCAATTTGGATACCTTTTATTTCTCTTTGTTGTCTGATTGCTATTGCTAGGACTTCTAATACTATGTTGAACAAGAGTGGTGAGAGTGGGCATCCTTGTCGTGTTCTTGATCTCAACGGGAAGGCTGCAAGCTTTTTCTCATTGAGGATGATAAAAAAAAAGTATATATTTTCTAAATTTTACTCGATATCTTTTAAGAAAACAATATTGCCAAGTTGGAAATGCATTTTAATGAAAAAAAAAAAGACTGGCAAAGGTACATTAACAAAAGGACAGATAGCTTTACTGTTAGGATATTAAAGTGACATCTGTTAATTATGATCATTTTTAAACAAAGAGACACATCCAAAAGAAAGTTTTTAACCTACCTCCACGAGAGGCAAGGACATTACCATCATAGGAAAAAGTCACACAAGAAGTGTCTGTGCCTGGGTCATGAGCCTGTTTATAGTGGAATTTGGGATGAACCTGTTTGAAAAACAAGCAAAGTGTTAATATCTCATCTGAATTTAAATGAGAACGTTTTTGTGGCAGGAGTATTTTACTTTATCATCCAGAAAATGATACATATATAAAATGAATTTTACTTGATTATAGTTTTCTTTATTCTGAAAATAATTCAAAAGGTCTCTTAAAACATCCATTTGCTTTAATAATAAAAAAAGAGATTAAGTCCCATTTTTTCAGACTGCCTTAGAAAGTTCTGAGCAACACAAGATTGGCACAGTATTTAGTTCTCAAAGCATAAAGTCACTGAGACCATTTCCTAGGGTAAATATGAATAAAATAAATATGAAAAATATGAATAAAAATTACAAATGAATGTATCAGTTTTTAAATTAAAAAATATCATTGTAGGGTTGCCTGGCTGGTTCAGTCAGGACAGCACAGCACTCATGATCTCAGCATTGTGAGTTCAAGCCTCATTGTATTCCTAGTATATGCCAGGCACCGTGCATGTGGTTGTAGGTCTTGAACTCTCTTTAACGTGCCTATAGGATTATGTTGCTGTGGAGCGGAAGAAGGGGAGAGCTAACCCTGACACAATGCTAATCATACCCTATGCACTGTACCCTTTACTATCTCGTCTACTCATTTCTCTCAATCACTCTACAAGTTAGGTTCTACTATTGTCATCTGCGTTTTACAGATTAGGAAACAGAACCACAAAGACTTACGTACCTGAGGTAAGGTCACATAGCTCGTAAGTGGTACAGCTCAGTGTTTGAACCAAAAGGCCACTCTTACACTCTACAGGATACTCCTTCTCTAGTCATGTATGTTAGTAGCCTTTTTGCTTCCAGTGTTGCTTCTTCACAGTTAATGACTTATAAAGGTAGCTCTACTAAGCTAATCTTGTCATTCAGTTATGATTCAGTAACCAGCAGAGGCAAAAACCAGGGAGTTGATTATCTCAGCTCCACCAGGCTGGGTAATTCCAGTGACTGGACAAGGGACATGGCTGGTGACACAGCATGGAGGTCTCTCCTGGGAGCCACAGGGATAGGAATACAAGTGACTCCATCTCTTTCGGTCTTACATCAACCCTAACAAGAATGAGTCACAAAATGGAACTCATGTCTGTTAGCCTCCCATCAGTACCCCCGACCCCCCTGTCTATGAGTTTCTACCTAAAGCTTCCAGTAATGAGGAGCACCTCATTATCTCACAAAAGCAGGCTGGGTTTTGTTTTCGTTTTTGTTTTTAATAATTTGTATATCTTGAGTTTAATTTGTCCTCTCTCTTCCTCTGATAGTCTTAGAAATTTGTATTAAACATGTTGTTCATGCTTCCACCTTTCATGGGTACAAATAATTAACTGATTCAACTTCTCTTTTATTTGGGCATCAACTGTATGGCAGACACGAGGTTAAACATGGAAACACAAATGTGCCAAGATAAACACAGCATTTCTCCTTAGAGAGTTGACAGTCCCCTGAAGGAATACGGGTAAGCCTAAGTGACAAGTGGTACAATGGGGACATGAGGAGTAATAAGTGAGCACTGAAGAGAGATGCCTAATCCAAACCAGAGAACGGGGGGAGGGGAGCAGAAAGAAATCCTGAGACCCAGTGGATGAAAGCATGAGTTAGCAGATGACCAAGGAGGACACAGAGGTAACAATGAATATTCCAGTCACAGGGTACTGTGTTGTAGTAGGAAGAATTCCGACCCCCATGACCTCCATTTCCTGGTGTCATGACACTCTACATGGCAAAGAGGACGCTGCAGGTATAACTAAGGTTACTAACTAGTTAACCTTCAAAGAAGGAGACCATCCTGGATTATCCAGGTGGGGCTGAAGTAGTCACATGAGACGGGGAAAGCAGAACTTTCTCCTGGCTGAGGACAGAAGAGGAAGCTGCAGAGACACAACGGAGAGTAAGCAAGAGACTGGAAGTGTTGGACACGCCACTGCTGACTCTAAAGATATGTCGGGGAAATGGGGATCTGAATGCTGCCTGTAACCAGTGCATCTAAAGGAGGACCTGAACCCCTGAGGAGAGCCGCCGCCTTGGCCATTGGTTTGATTTTAGCTTGATGAGACCCTAAGAAGAGAACCCACCACACCATGCCAGACATCTTACCTACAGAAACTGTGAAATAATAAATTGGGTGATTTTTTTAAGGCACTAAATAGTGTAATTTTTTAAGAAGCGATGGAAAGCTAACGCGCATAAAGGCAAAAGAGCTAGTTGCGGTGAAAGAACTAAAAGAAGCTAACCACGACTGGAGGGAAAGGAGACGTGGGGGGATGGTGTGAGCAGGGCCTCAATCACAGTGAGCTTTATTGGCCATGTTAAGGGCTTAGATTTTATCCTGAAGGTAAAAGGGAGCTGCTTAATGGCGATTACTCAGAGGAGAACATGACTAGGTTTGCTTATTTTAAAAAGATCATTCTGGGCACATGCAGAGAATAGTTTGGGAGTATTTTGATCCTCAGAGAAATGAAACTGCTAGCAAACTCAATTAGGAAAATCTGCCACTTGGTCATATTTTATCAAGTTATCAACTATTAAATTCGAAATAGAACCTCTGGGGGCACCTGGATGGCTCAGTCGTTAAATGTCTGCCTTCAGCTCAGGTCATGATCCCAGGGTCCTGGGATCGAGCCCTGCATCGGGCTCCCTGCTCAGCAGGAAGCCTGCTTCTCCCTCTCCCATTCCCCCTGCTTGTGTTCCCTCTCTCACTGTGTCTCTCTCTGTCAAATAAATAAATAAAATCTTAAAAAATAAAAAAAAAATAGAACTTCTGAAAGATACCATATTGGTAGCAGCTTACCAAAAAGTCTGTACTTACAATTGGCCTCTCAGTGAAATTAACTTAGTTTTTTGTTTATTTGTTTTAAATGTTTTGTTATTTTTAATGCTCATTAATATATATACACATCCACATAGAAGGAAGACCAGTCATTTCAGGACCGGTAAGGCCGTGCAGGATAGTAAAACCAGGCCAGGACCAGGAGACAGAAAATCTAGGCTTCATTCAATAAAAACCAGCAGTGTAGCTGGGGACAAATTAGTCTCTCCAGATCACTAGTCTGCCCGCTATAAAATAAATGGATTGCACCAGATGACTTGTAGGGTCACTGACAGCTCTGTGATTCTTAAGGAAAAAACAAAAACTAGTATATATAATATTTTATACTTCAACAAATGATCAGTCCTATTACTGATCGTTAATAGGACAAAACAGATTTTGAATGCCAACATTTGAACACATAAATATACACATACACATAGACGTGTGTATATAAACATACAGCAGTAAAGTGGGATAAAGAACCTTAAAAGGTATAGAATCCAAAGGAACCATATCATATAAACTTCAGCGTGAGCCCCATGGCAAGCAGGTTTCTCCCTGTGATTGTCTAATTCTCATTCTTGTTGCTCAGAGAAGGGTGGGATGAGGCTGCGAATCTGCTGTTCCCTAGATGGGTCTTGCTTCCACTTTTCACTGCCCTGAGAGGGACTCTAGGGTTTAAAGGCATGTGGCCACCTGGTACTCAAGCAAAGAGGAAGCGCTGTTTCAGAACTTAAGATTCTACTGGGTCTAACCGGCGAGATGGAACTGTAATACAGAAACTGACGGGAATAAGGGATTGTGACAACAGGTCATTTTGCCTTAATCTAGTAAGAAAGAACTTTACCAAATATTCATCTGCCTCACTTTTATGTCTCCTCTTTTAGGTACTACTTTATTTAAAGGGTCACTATACTGGAGGTTGGGTGTTTTGAAATTTTTACAATTCACTATTTATAGAGCAAAATGTGTGAATATACACCACAAAACAACTCCCCCCACATCTTTCTGACTCCCATGGTTCCTGCTGCCACAGCAATTCACATGTCAGTGCAATAGTCTTTCAGAGTAACAAACGGCCACATATTAAAAATTAAGATTTCAAGAGAGATTGCACTCTAAATAATCTAAGTCATTTCCTCTTTGAAAAGGATCTAATAAAATAAAAAAGCAAAATGTCCTCACTTCCGAAGAACAGCTCACAGATTTCATGTCAAAAGTGCTCTCCAATTATTAACTTCACTTTAACCAATAACAGAAGTTTATTCTAATGAAATAAAATGAGAGCCAGAGGTGATCTTAAACTTGCATAAAATAGCAACACTTGGGCAGTCATGATGACAAACACACTTAGGCTCTGGAAACAGTGTCAACCCGACTGAAAACACTTCTGGCATAACCTGGGAAATCTAAAACCGCGACTTCTCCTTTAACTGATTTTATGATCATCCCAAGCAAAGAACATCGTTCTTCAGGGAAGCTGAGATTATTAACTCCTTTATATACGTTTCCTATTCTTAGGAGGGCCTTCGGTTATGATTTGGCGAGTATCAAGTCTCAGATTCATAGTGAGGAAAACACAAGCACAAATGCTGGTGTTTTAAGGGTCCTCTCCTGAGATCGTACCATACAAACTCCAACTGGTAAACCTGTCCCTTGATCCTTTCTTAGCAGATGGCCAGGAGCCTCTGGCAGCACAGAACACACTACCTCACAAGCAAGATCAGTCCATTTCTGGGTGGCTCTAACCGGGAACACTTTTCTTAAACTGGGTCCAAGACTCCTTCCTAGAATTCCAATATCTCCGTATGATCCTGGTCCTGTCTTCCATGGCTGTGCTGACTAATTCCAGCTTTTCTTCTCCAACACAGTCTGCCAAATTCTCATAGAAAAATATGACATCTTCCACAAAGTCTTAAATATACCATTCACCAAATCCTAAACATAACTGAAACATTCTGAGGCATTAACCGATGGTCAGTGAGTTGACACCCCCGGGCTGCCTAGATCCCAGTATCTTCATTGTTCTAGTGTGTGTCGATCAATGCGAGAGGAATGACAGCCCTCAAAATGATCAAAATATGTTTTGTAACTAATAGAGACAGTGGAATAAACTATTTTAAATGAGGAAATTTAAATGAACTGCTGGGCTGAAAATAGAGGAAAATTTAATGGAAAGAATATTGGTCCTACAGCCAAGCTGATTTCACCTAAATTTTCAGTCTGATACATTTTAGTTTGACCCTGGCCAAACTGCTTAATCTTTCTGTTTCTCAGTTTGTTAACTTTTAAAATAACATACTGTACACATCTTCCCACCCCTCCCTTTCTCCTCAACTCCCAAAGACACGGAGTTATGTTTGACTTTCTAATCCCTGCCTTAGGTCAATACCACACATTCATTAACTCTGTAGTAGGTACCTCTTTTCAGAAAGTTGCTGGCACGCAACTCTGCTACCAGAATACAAATCCCAAGAGCAAGATGAAGCAAATGCAGGGCTCCCTAACCAATGAAGGGTACTAACATTTGACTGCCCTCTCAAACCTGTTTCTAGGACCCCCTCAATAGATAAAAAATTTCTTTCTCCTTGGGAACCTAGTTTCAATAACCAAGAAACTCTACATTTGCAATCACATGTTAGAGTTACCTATTACACCAAAATAAAAATACGCCAGGATTTTTTTAAATGGCAAGAGTAAGAACAGAATAAATACTGGTCTAGACTGAACATAATTCACTCCTGTTTCTCTGATTCTGTAGTAAGGAGAATGAAGAGAATGTGTACAAAACAACAGAAACTGTCATATGAACATGATTTGCCATTCCCTACTGCCACGAAGTGTTCATTTTAGTGAGAAGAAAGGGACAGTAACACCTCTCCAACTGATGCTGTGATA